>NW_027471997.1:602500-1202500 GCF_965638725.1 Aptenodytes patagonicus | reverse complement strand
AGAGCTTTCAGGGCTAGCCCCTTTCGTGTGGGAGCAGTGGCTGGACGTTTCCGATTTGGGAGCTGGGCTCTGGCTGTGCCGGGAAGGAACGTCCGCAGAGTACTGCGGCTAGGAAGCTCAGAGGGCCAGGGCTTGTGGGGCTGTGGAAGGGCTGCCTAGGGAAGGTGAGGGCCAGCAAGAGCTTTCAGGGCTAGCCCCTTTCGTGTGGGAGCAGTGGCTGGACGTTTCCGATTTGGGAGCTGGGCTCTGGCTGTGCCGGGAAGGAATATCCGCAGAGTACTGCGGCTAGGAAGCTGAGAGGGCCAGGGCTTGTGGGGCTGTGGAAGGGCTGCCTAGGGAAGGTGAGGGCCAGCAAGAGCTTTCAGGGCTAGCCCCTTTCGTGTGGGAGCAGTGGCTGGACGTTTCCGATTTGGGAGCTGGGCTGTTGCTGTGCCAGGAAGGAACGTCCGCAGAGTACTGCGGCTAGGAAGCTGAGAGGGCCAGGGCTTGTGGGGCTATGGAAGGGCTGCCTTGGGAAGGTGAGGGCCAGCAAGAGCTTTCAGGGCTAGCCCCTTTCGTGTGGGAGCAGTGGCTGGACATTTCCGATTTGGGAGCTGGGCTCTGGCTGTGCCGGGAAGGAACATCCCCACTGTGCTGTGGCTAGGAAGCTGAGAGGGCCAGGGCTTGTGGGGCTGTGGAAGGGCTGCCTAGGGAAGGTGAGGGCCAGCAAGAGCTTTCAGGGCTAGCCCCTTTCGTGTGGGAGCAGTGGCTGGACGTTTCCGATTTGGGAGCTGGGCTGTTGCTGTGCCGGGAAGGAACGTCCGCAGAGTACTGCGGCTAGGAAGCTGAGAGGGCCAGGGCTTGTGGGGCTGTGGAAGGGCTGCCTTGGGAAGGTGAGGGCCAGCAAGAGCTTTCAGGGCTAGCCCCTTTCGTGTGAGAGCAGTGGCTGGACATTTCCGATTTGGGAGCCGGGCTCTGGCTGTGCCGGGAAGGAACGTCCCCACACTGCTGTGCCTAGGAAGCTCGGAGGGCCAGGACTTGTGGGGCTGTGGAAGGGCTGCCTAGGGAAGGTGAGGGCCAGCAAGAGCTTTCAGGGCTAGCCCCTTTCGTGTGGGAGCAGTGGCTGGACGTTTCCGATTTGGGAGCTGGGCTCTGGCTGTGCCGAGAAGGAACGTCCGCAGAGTGCTGTGGCTAGGAAGCTCAGAGGGCCAGGGCTTGTGGGGCTGTGGAAGGGCTGCCTTGGGAAGGTGAGGGCCAGCAAGAGCTTTCAGGGCTAGCCCCTTTCGTGTGGGAGCAGTGGCTGGACGTTTCCGATTTGGGAGCTGGGCTCTGGCTGTGCCGGGAAGGAACATCCCCACTGTGCTGTGGCTAGGAAGCTCAGAGGGCCAGGGCTTGTGGGGCTGTGGAAGGGCTGCCTAGGGAAGGTGAGGGCCAGCAAGAGCTTTCAGGGCTAGCCCCTTTCATGTGGGAGCAGTGGCTGGACGTTTCCGATTTGGGAGCTGGGCTCTGGCTGTGCCGGGAAGGAACATCCCCACTGTGCTGTGGCTAGGAAGCTCGGAGGGCCAGGGCTTGTGGGCTGTGGAAGGGCTGCCTAGGGAAGGTGAGGGCCAGCAAGAGCTTTCAGGGCTAGCCCCTTTCGTGTGGGAGCAGTGGCTGGACGTTTCCGATTTGGGAGCTGGGCTCTGGCTGTGCCGGGAAGGAACGTCCGCAGAGTACTGCGGCTAGGAAGCTGAGAGGGCCAGGGCTTGTGGGGCTGTGGAAGGGCTGCCTAGGGAAGGTGAGGGCCAGCAAGAGCTTTCAGGGCTAGCCCCTTTCGTGTGGGAGCAGTGGCTGGACGTTTCCGATTTGGGAGCTGGGCTCTGGCTGTGCCGGGAAGGAACGTCCGCAGAGTACTGCGGCTAGGAAGCTGAGAGGGCCAGGGCTTGTGGGGCTGTGGAAGGGCTGCCTAGGGAAGGTGAGGGCCAGCAAGAGCTTTCAGGGCTAGCCCCTTTCGTGTGGGAGCAGTGGCTGGACGTTTCCGATTTGGGAGCTGGGCTCTGGCTGTGCCGAGAAGGAACGTCCCCACTGTGCTGCGGCTAGGAAGCTGAGAGGGCCAGGGCTTGTGGGGCTGTGGAAGGGCTGCCTAGGGAAGGTGAGGGCCAGCAAGAGCTTTCAGGGCTAGCCCCTTTCGTGTGGGAGCAGTGGCTGGACGTTTCCGATTTGGGAGCTGGGCTCTGGCTGTGCCGGGAAGGAACGTCCCCACTGTGCTGTGGCTAGGAAGCTCAGAGGGCCAGGGCTTGTGGGGCTGTGGAAGGGCTGCCTAGGGAAGGTGAGGGCCAGCAAGAGCTTTCAGGGCTAGCCCCTTTCGTGTGGGAGCAGTGGCTGGACGTTTCCGATTTGGGAGCTGGGCTCTGGCTGTGCCGGGAAGGAACGTCCGCAGAGTACTGCGGCTAGGAAGCTGAGAGGGCCAGGGCTTGTGGGGCTGTGGAAGGGCTGCCTAGGGAAGGTGAGGGCCAGCAAGAGCTTTCAGGGCTAGCCCCTTTCGTGTGGGAGCAGTGGCTGGACGTTTCCGATTTGGGAGCTGGGCTCTGGCTGTGCCGAGAAGGAACGTCCGCAGAGTACTGCGGCTAGGAAGCTGAGAGGGCCAGGGCTTGTGGGGCTGTGGAAGGGCTGCCTAGGGAAGGTGAGGGCCAGCAAGAGCTTTCAGGGCTAGCCCCTTTCGTGTGGGAGCAGTGGCTGGACGTTTCCGATTTGGGAGCTGGGCTCTGGCTGTGCCGGGAAGGAACGTCCGCAGAGTACTGCGGCTAGGAAGCTCAGAGGGCCAGGGCTTGTGGGGCTGTGGAAGGGCTGCCTAGGGAAGGTGAGGGCCAGCAAGAGCTTTCAGGGCTAGCCCCTTTCGTGTGGGAGCAGTGGCTGGACGTTTCCGATTTGGGAGCTGGGCTCTGGCTGTGCCGGGAAGGAACGTCCGCAGAGTACTGCGGCTAGGAAGCTGAGAGGGCCAGGGCTTGTGGGGCTGTGGAAGGGCTGCCTAGGGAAGGTGAGGGCCAGCAAGAGCTTTCAGGGCTAGCCCCTTTCGTGTGGGAGCAGTGGCTGGACGTTTCCGATTTGGGAGCTGGGCTCTGGCTGTGCCGGGAAGGAACGTCCCCACACTGCTGTCGCTAGGAAGCTCAGAGGGCCAGGGCTTGTGGGGCTGTGGAAGGGCTGCCTAGGGAAGGTGAGGGCCAGCAAGAGCTTTCAGGGCTAGCCCCTTTCGTGTGGGAGCAGTGGCTGGACGTTTCCGATTTGGGAGCTGGGCTGTTGCTGTGCCGGGAAGGAACGTCCGCAGAGTACTGCGGCTAGGAAGCTGAGAGGGCCAGGGCTTGTGGGGCTGTGGAAGGGCTGCCTAGGGAAGGTGAGGGCCAGCAAGAGCTTTCAGGGCTAGCCCCTTTCGTGTGAGAGCAGTGGCTGGACGTTTCCGATTTGGGAGCTGGGCTCTGGCTGTGCCGGGAAGGAACGTCCGCAGAGTACTGCGGCTAGGAAGCTGAGAGGGCCAGGGCTTGTGGGGCTGTGGAAGGGCTGCCTAGGGAAGGTGAGGGCCAGCAAGAGCTTTCAGGGCTAGCCCCTTTCGTGTGGGAGCAGTGGCTGGACGTTTCCGATTTGGGAGCTGGGCTCTGGCTGTGCCGGGAAGGAACGTCCCCACTGTGCTGTGGCTAGGAAGCTCAGAGGGCCAGGGCTTGTGGGGCTGTGGAAGGGCTGCCTAGGGAAGGTGAGGGCCAGCAAGAGCTTTCAGGGCTAGCCCCTTTCGTGTGGGAGCAGTGGCTGGACGTTTCCGATTTGGGAGCTGGGCTCTGGCTGTGCCGGGAAGGAACGTCCGCAGAGTACTGCGGCTAGGAAGCTGAGAGGGCCAGGGCTTGTGGGGCTGTGGAAGGGCTGCCTAGGGAAGGTGAGGGCCAGCAAGAGCTTTCAGGGCTAGCCCCTTTCGTGTGGGAGCAGTGGCTGGACGTTTCCGATTTGGGAGCTGGGCTCTGGCTGTGCCGAGAAGGAACGTCCGCAGAGTACTGCGGCTAGGAAGCTGAGAGGGCCAGGGCTTGTGGGGCTGTGGAAGGGCTGCCTAGGGAAGGTGAGGGCCAGCAAGAGCTTTCAGGGCTAGCCCCTTTCGTGTGGGAGCAGTGGCTGGACGTTTCCGATTTGGGAGCTGGGCTCTGGCTGTGCCGGGAAGGAATATCCGCAGAGTACTGCGGCTAGGAAGCTGAGAGGGCCAGGGCTTGTGGGGCTGTGGAAGGGCTGCCTAGGGAAGGTGAGGGCCAGCAAGAGCTTTCAGGGCTAGCCCCTTTCGTGTGGGAGCAGTGGCTGGACGTTTCCGATTTGGGAGCTGGGCTGTTGCTGTGCCAGGAAGGAACGTCCGCAGAGTACTGCGGCTAGGAAGCTGAGAGGGCCAGGGCTTGTGGGGCTATGGAAGGGCTGCCTAGGGAAGGTGAGGGCCAGCAAGAGCTTTCAGGGCTAGCCCCTTTCGTGTGGGAGCAGTGGCTGGACATTTCCGATTTGGGAGCTGGGCTCTGGCTGTGCCGGGAAGGAACATCCCCACTGTGCTGTGGCTAGGAAGCTCAGAGGGCCAGGGCTTGTGGGGCTGTGGAAGGGCTGCCTAGGGAAGGTGAGGGCCAGCAAGAGCTTTCAGGGCTAGCCCCTTTCGTGTGGGAGCAGTGGCTGGACGTTTCCGATTTGGGAGCTGGGCTGTTGCTGTGCCGGGAAGGAACGTCCCCACACTGCTGTGCCTAGGAAGCTCGGAGGGCCAGGACTTGTGGGGCTGTGGAAGGGCTGCCTAGGGAAGGTGAGGGCCAGCAAGAGCTTTCAGGGCTAGCCCCTTTCGTGTGGGAGCAGTGGCTGGACGTTTCCGATTTGGGAGCTGGGCTCTGGCTGTGCCGAGAAGGAACGTCCGCAGAGTGCTGTGGCTAGGAAGCTCAGAGGGCCAGGGCTTGTGGGGCTGTGGAAGGGCTGCCTAGGGAAGGTGAGGGCCAGCAAGAGCTTTCAGGGCTAGCCCCTTTCGTGTGGGAGCAGTGGCTGGACGTTTCCGATTTGGGAGCTGGGCTCTGGCTGTGCCGGGAAGGAACATCCCCACTGTGCTGCGGCTAGGAAGCTGAGAGGGCCAGGGCTTGTGGGGCTGTGGAAGGGCTGCCTAGGGAAGGTGAGGGCCAGCAAGAGCTTTCAGGGCTAGCCCCTTTCATGTGGGAGCAGTGGCTGGACGTTTCCGATTTGGGAGCTGGGCTCTGGCTGTGCCGGGAAGGAACATCCCCACTGTGCTGTGGCTAGGAAGCTCGGAGGGCCAGGGCTTGTGGGCTGTGGAAGGGCTGCCTAGGGAAGGTGAGGGCCAGCAAGAGCTTTCAGGGCTAGCCCCTTTCGTGTGGGAGCAGTGGCTGGACGTTTCCGATTTGGGAGCTGGGCTCTGGCTGTGCCGGGAAGGAACGTCCGCAGAGTACTGCGGCTAGGAAGCTGAGAGGGCCAGGGCTTGTGGGGCTGTGGAAGGGCTGCCTAGGGAAGGTGAGGGCCAGCAAGAGCTTTCAGGGCTAGCCCCTTTCGTGTGGGAGCAGTGGCTGGACATTTCCGATTTGGGAGCTGGGCTCTGGCTGTGCCGGGAAGGAACGTCCCCACACTGCTGTCGCTAGGAAGCTCAGAGGGCCAGGGCTTGTGGGGCTGTGGAAGGGCTGCCTAGGGAAGGTGAGGGCCAGCAAGAGCTTTCAGGGCTAGCCCCTTTCGTGTGGGAGCAGTGGCTGGACGTTTCCGATTTGGGAGCTGGGCTCTGGCTGTGCCGGGAAGGAACGTCCGCAGAGTACTGCGGCTAGGAAGCTGAGAGGGCCAGGGCTTGTGGGGCTGTGGAAGGGCTGCCTAGGGAAGGTGAGGGCCAGCAAGAGCTTTCAGGGCTAGCCCCTTTCGTGTGAGAGCAGTGGCTGGACGTTTCCGATTTGGGAGCTGGGCTCTGGCTGTGCCGGGAAGGAACGTCCGCAGAGTACTGCGGCTAGGAAGCTCAAAGGGCCAGGGCTTGTGGGGCTGTGGAAGGGCTGCCTAGGGAAGGTGAGGGCCAGCAAGAGCTTTCAGGGCTAGCCCCTTTCGTGTGGGAGCAGTGGCTGGACGTTTCCGATTTGGGAGCTGGGCTCTGGCTGTGCCGGGAAGGAACGTCCCCACTGTGCTGTGGCTAGGAAGCTCAGAGGGCCAGGGCTTGTGGGGCTGTGGAAGGGCTGCCTAGGGAAGGTGAGGGCCAGCAAGAGCTTTCAGGGCTAGCCCCTTTCGTGTGGGAGCAGTGGCTGGACGTTTCCGATTTGGGAGCTGGGCTCTGGCTGTGCCGGGAAGGAACGTCCGCAGAGTGCTGCGGCTAGGAAGCTGAGAGGGCCAGGGCTTGTGGGGCTGTGGAAGGGCTGCCTAGGGAAGGTGAGGGCCAGCAAGAGCTTTCAGGGCTAGCCCCTTTCGTGTGGGAGCAGTGGCTGGACGTTTCCGATTTGGGAGCTGGGCTCTGGCTGTGCCGAGAAGGAACGTCCGCAGAGTACTGCGGCTAGGAAGCTCAGAGGGCCAGGGCTTGTGGGGCTGTGGAAGGGCTGCCTAGGGAAGGTGAGGGCCAGCAAGAGCTTTCAGGGCTAGCCCCTTTCGTGTGGGAGCAGTGGCTGGACGTTTCCGATTTGGGAGCTGGGCTCTGGCTGTGCCGGGAAGGAATATCCGCAGACTACTGCGGCTAGGAAGCTGAGAGGGCCAGGGCTTGTGGGGCTGTGGAAGGGCTGCCTAGGGAAGGTGAGGGCCAGCAAGAGCTTTCAGGGCTAGCCCCTTTCGTGTGGGAGCAGTGGCTGGACGTTTCCGATTTGGGAGCTGGGCTGTTGCTGTGCCAGGAAGGAACGTCCGCAGAGTACTGCGGCTAGGAAGCTGAGAGGGCCAGGGCTTGTGGGGCTATGGAAGGGCTGCCTAGGGAAGGTGAGGGCCAGCAAGAGCTTTCAGGGCTAGCCCCTTTCGTGTGGGAGCAGTGGCTGGACATTTCCGATTTGGGAGCTGGGCTCTGGCTGTGCCGGGAAGGAACATCCCCACTGTGCTGTGGCTAGGAAGCTCAGAGGGCCAGGGCTTGTGGGGCTGTGGAAGGGCTGCCTAGGGAAGGTGAGGGCCAGCAAGAGCTTTCAGGGCTAGCCCCTTTCGTGTGGGAGCAGTGGCTGGACGTTTCCGATTTGGGAGCTGGGCTGTTGCTGTGCCGGGAAGGAACGTCCGCAGAGTACTGCGGCTAGGAAGCTGAGAGGGCCAGGGCTTGTGGGGCTGTGGAAGGGCTGCCTTGGGAAGGTGAGGGCCAGCAAGAGCTTTCAGGGCTAGCCCCTTTCGTGTGAGAGCAGTGGCTGGACATTTCCGATTTGGGAGCCGGGCTCTGGCTGTGCCGGGAAGGAACGTCCGCAGAGTGCTGTGGCTAGGAAGCTCAGAGGGCCAGGACTTGTGGGGCTGTGGAAGGGCTGCCTAGGGAAGGTGAGGGCCAGCAAGAGCTTTCAGGGCTAGCCCCTTTCGTGTGGGAGCAGTGGCTGGACGTTTCCGATTTGGGAGCTGGGCTCTGGCTGTGCCGGGAAGGAACGTCCCCACTGTGCTGCGGCTAGGAAGCTGAGAGGGCCAGGGCTTGTGGGGCTGTGGAAGGGCTGCCTAGGGAAGGTGAGGGCCAGTAATAGCTTTCAGGGCTAGCCGCTTTCGTGTGGGAGCAGTGGCTGGACGTTTCCGATTTGGGAGCTGGGCTCTGGCTGTGCCGGGAAGGAACATCCCCACTGTGCTGTGGCTAGGAAGCTCAGAGGGCCAGGGCTTGTGGGGCTGTGGAAGGGCTGCCTAGGGAAGGTGAGGGCCAGCAAGAGCTTTCAGGGCTAGCCCCTTTCGTGTGGGAGCAGTGGCTGGACGTTTCCGATTTGGGAGCTGGGCTGTTGCTGTGCCGGGAAGGAACGTCCGCAGAGTACTGCGGCTAGGAAGCTGAGAGGGCCAGGGCTTGTGGGGCTGTGGAAGGGCTGCCTAGGGAAGGTGAGGGCCAGCAAGAGCTTTCAGGGCTAGCCCCTTTCGTGTGAGAGCAGTGGCTGGACATTTCCGATTTGGGAGCCGGGCTCTGGCTGTGCCGGGAAGGAACGTCCCCACACTGCTGTGCCTAGGAAGCTCGGAGGGCCAGGACTTGTGGGGCTGTGGAAGGGCTGCCTTGGGAAGGTGAGGGCCAGCAAGAGCTTTCAGGGCTAGCCCCTTTCATGTGGGAGCAGTGGCTGGACGTTTCCGATTTGGGAGCTGGGCTCTGGCTGTGCCGAGAAGGAACGTCCGCAGAGTGCTGTGGCTAGGAAGCTCAGAGGGCCAGGGCTTGTGGGGCTGTGGAAGGGCTGCCTAGGGAAGGTGAGGGCCAGCAAGAGCTTTCAGGGCTAGCCCCTTTCGTGTGGGAGCAGTGGCTGGACGTTTCCGATTTGGGAGCTGGGCTCTGGCTGTGCCGGGAAGGAACGTCCCCACACTGCTGTGCCTAGGAAGCTCGGAGGGCCAGGACTTGTGGGGCTGTGGAAGGGCTGCCTAGGGAAGGTGAGGGCCAGCAAGAGCTTTCAGGGCTAGCCCCTTTCGTGTGGGAGCAGTGGCTGGACGTTTCCGATTTGGGAGCTGGGCTCTGGCTGTGCCGGGAAGGAACATCCCCACTGTGCTGTGGCTAGGAAGCTGAGAGGGCCAGGGCTTGTGGGGCTGTGGAAGGGCTGCCTAGGGAAGGTGAGGGCCAGCAAGAGCTTTCAGGGCTAGCCCCTTTCGTGTGGGAGCAGTGGCTGGACGTTTCCGATTTGGGAGCTGGGCTCTGGCTGTGCCGGGAAGGAACGTCCGCAGAGTACTGCGGCTAGGAAGCTGAGAGGGCCAGGGCTTGTGGGGCTGTGGAAGGGCTGCCTAGGGAAGGTGAGGGCCAGCAAGAGCTTTCAGGGCTAGCCCCTTTCGTGTGAGAGCAGTGGCTGGACGTTTCCGATTTGGGAGCTGGGCTCTGGCTGTGCCGGGAAGGAACGTCCGCAGAGTACTGCGGCTAGGAAGCTGAGAGGGCCAGGGCTTGTGGGGCTGTGGAAGGGCTGCCTAGGGAAGGTGAGGGCCAGCAAGAGCT
The DNA here is from genome assembly GCF_965638725.1 of Aptenodytes patagonicus. Classification (NCBI taxonomy): domain Eukaryota; kingdom Metazoa; phylum Chordata; class Aves; order Sphenisciformes; family Spheniscidae; genus Aptenodytes; species Aptenodytes patagonicus. The sequence continues at coordinate 1,193,469 of NW_027471997.1, read as the reverse complement.
TTCAGGGCTAGCCCCTTTCGTGTGGGAGCAGTGGCTGGACGTTTCCGATTTGGGAGCTGGGCTCTGGCTGTGCCGGGAAGGAACGTCCCCACTGTGCTGTGGCTAGGAAGCTCAGAGGGCCAGGGCTTGTGGGGCTGTGGAAGGGCTGCCTAGGGAAGGTGAGGGCCAGCAAGAGCTTTCAGGGCTAGCCCCTTTCGTGTGGGAGCAGTGGCTGGACGTTTCCGATTTGGGAGCTGGGCTCTGGCTGTGCCGAGAAGGAACGTCCGCAGAGTACTGCGGCTAGGAAGCTCAGAGGGCCAGGGCTTGTGGGGCTGTGGAAGGGCTGCCTAGGGAAGGTGAGGGCCAGCAAGAGCTTTCAGGGCTAGCCCCTTTCGTGTGGGAGCAGTGGCTGGACGTTTCCGATTTGGGAGCTGGGCTCTGGCTGTGCCGGGAAGGAATATCCGCAGAGTACTGCGGCTAGGAAGCTGAGAGGGCCAGGGCTTGTGGGGCTGTGGAAGGGCTGCCTAGGGAAGGTGAGGGCCAGCAAGAGCTTTCAGGGCTAGCCCCTTTCGTGTGGGAGCAGTGGCTGGACGTTTCCGATTTGGGAGCTGGGCTGTTGCTGTGCCAGGAAGGAACGTCCGCAGAGTACTGCGGCTAGGAAGCTGAGAGGGCCAGGGCTTGTGGGGCTGTGGAAGGGCTGCCTTGGGAAGGTGAGGGCCAGCAAGAGCTTTCAGGGCTAGCCCCTTTCGTGTGGGAGCAGTGGCTGGACGTTTCCGATTTGGGAGCTGGGCTCTGGCTGTGCCGGGAAGGAACATCCCCACTGTGCTGTGGCTAGGAAGCTCAGAGGGCCAGGGCTTGTGGGGCTGTGGAAGGGCTGCCTAGGGAAGGTGAGGGCCAGCAAGAGCTTTCAGGGCTAGCCCCTTTCGTGTGGGAGCAGTGGCTGGACGTTTCCGATTTGGGAGCTGGGCTCTGGCTGTGCCGGGAAGGAACGTCCCCACTGTGCTGCGGCTAGGAAGCTGAGAGGGCCAGGGCTTGTGGGGCTGTGGAAGGGCTGCCTAGGGAAGGTGAGGGCCAGTAATAGCTTTCAGGGCTAGCCGCTTTCGTGTGGGAGCAGTGGCTGGACGTTTCCGATTTGGGAGCTGGGCTCTGGCTGTGCCGGGAAGGAACATCCCCACTGTGCTGTGGCTAGGAAGCTCAGAGGGCCAGGGCTTGTGGGGCTGTGGAAGGGCTGCCTAGGGAAGGTGAGGGCCAGCAAGAGCTTTCAGGGCTAGCCCCTTTCGTGTGGGAGCAGTGGCTGGACGTTTCCGATTTGGGAGCTGGGCTGTTGCTGTGCCGGGAAGGAACGTCCGCAGAGTACTGCGGCTAGGAAGCTGAGAGGGCCAGGGCTTGTGGGGCTGTGGAAGGGCTGCCTAGGGAAGGTGAGGGCCAGCAAGAGCTTTCAGGGCTAGCCCCTTTCGTGTGAGAGCAGTGGCTGGACATTTCCGATTTGGGAGCCGGGCTCTGGCTGTGCCGGGAAGGAACGTCCCCACACTGCTGTGCCTAGGAAGCTCGGAGGGCCAGGACTTGTGGGGCTGTGGAAGGGCTGCCTTGGGAAGGTGAGGGCCAGCAAGAGCTTTCAGGGCTAGCCCCTTTCATGTGGGAGCAGTGGCTGGACGTTTCCGATTTGGGAGCTGGGCTCTGGCTGTGCCGAGAAGGAACGTCCGCAGAGTGCTGTGGCTAGGAAGCTCAGAGGGCCAGGGCTTGTGGGGCTGTGGAAGGGCTGCCTAGGGAAGGTGAGGGCCAGCAAGAGCTTTCAGGGCTAGCCCCTTTCGTGTGGGAGCAGTGGCTGGACGTTTCCGATTTGGGAGCTGGGCTCTGGCTGTGCCGGGAAGGAACGTCCCCACACTGCTGTGCCTAGGAAGCTCGGAGGGCCAGGACTTGTGGGGCTGTGGAAGGGCTGCCTAGGGAAGGTGAGGGCCAGCAAGAGCTTTCAGGGCTAGCCCCTTTCGTGTGGGAGCAGTGGCTGGACGTTTCCGATTTGGGAGCTGGGCTCTGGCTGTGCCGGGAAGGAACATCCCCACTGTGCTGTGGCTAGGAAGCTGAGAGGGCCAGGGCTTGTGGGGCTGTGGAAGGGCTGCCTAGGGAAGGTGAGGGCCAGCAAGAGCTTTCAGGGCTAGCCCCTTTCGTGTGGGAGCAGTGGCTGGACGTTTCCGATTTGGGAGCTGGGCTCTGGCTGTGCCGGGAAGGAACGTCCGCAGAGTACTGCGGCTAGGAAGCTGAGAGGGCCAGGGCTTGTGGGGCTGTGGAAGGGCTGCCTAGGGAAGGTGAGGGCCAGCAAGAGCTTTCAGGGCTAGCCCCTTTCGTGTGAGAGCAGTGGCTGGACGTTTCCGATTTGGGAGCTGGGCTCTGGCTGTGCCGGGAAGGAACGTCCGCAGAGTACTGCGGCTAGGAAGCTGAGAGGGCCAGGGCTTGTGGGGCTGTGGAAGGGCTGCCTAGGGAAGGTGAGGGCCAGCAAGAGCTTTCAGGGCTAGCCCCTTTCGTGTGGGAGCAGTGGCTGGACGTTTCCGATTTGGGAGCTGGGCTCTGGCTGTGCCGGGAAGGAACGTCCCCACTGTGCTGTGGCTAGGAAGCTCAGAGGGCCAGGGCTTGTGGGGCTGTGGAAGGGCTGCCTAGGGAAGGTGAGGGCCAGCAAGAGCTTTCAGGGCTAGCCCCTTTCGTGTGGGAGCAGTGGCTGGACGTTTCCGATTTGGGAGCTGGGCTCTGGCTGTGCCGAGAAGGAACGTCCGCAGAGTACTGCGGCTAGGAAGCTCAGAGGGCCAGGGCTTGTGGGGCTGTGGAAGGGCTGCCTAGGGAAGGTGAGGGCCAGCAAGAGCTTTCAGGGCTAGCCCCTTTCGTGTGGGAGCAGTGGCTGGACGTTTCCGATTTGGGAGCTGGGCTCTGGCTGTGCCGGGAAGGAATATCCGCAGAGTACTGCGGCTAGGAAGCTGAGAGGGCCAGGGCTTGTGGGGCTGTGGAAGGGCTGCCTAGGGAAGGTGAGGGCCAGCAAGAGCTTTCAGGGCTAGCCCCTTTCGTGTGGGAGCAGTGGCTGGACGTTTCCGATTTGGGAGCTGGGCTGTTGCTGTGCCAGGAAGGAACGTCCGCAGAGTACTGCGGCTAGGAAGCTGAGAGGGCCAGGGCTTGTGGGGCTGTGGAAGGGCTGCCTTGGGAAGGTGAGGGCCAGCAAGAGCTTTCAGGGCTAGCCCCTTTCGTGTGGGAGCAGTGGCTGGACATTTCCGATTTGGGAGCTGGGCTCTGGCTGTGCCGGGAAGGAACATCCCCACTGTGCTGTGGCTAGGAAGCTCAGAGGGCCAGGGCTTGTGGGGCTGTGGAAGGGCTGCCTAGGGAAGGTGAGGGCCAGCAAGAGCTTTCAGGGCTAGCCCCTTTCGTGTGGGAGCAGTGGCTGGACGTTTCCGATTTGGGAGCTGGGCTGTTGCTGTGCCGGGAAGGAACGTCCCCACTGTGCTGTGGCTAGGAAGCTGAGAGGGCCAGGGCTTGTGGGGCTGTGGAAGGGCTGCCTAGGGAAGGTGAGGGCCAGCAAGAGCTTTCAGGGCTAGCCCCTTTCGTGTGGGAGCAGTGGCTGGACGTTTCCGATTTGGGAGCTGGGCTCTGGCTGTGCCGAGAAGGAACGTCCGCAGAGTACTGCGGCTAGGAAGCTGAGAGGGCCAGGGCTTGTGGGGCTGTGGAAGGGCTGCCTAAGGAAGGTGAGGGCCAGCAAGAGCTTTCAGGGCTAGCCCCTTTCATATGGGAGCAGTGGCTGGACGTTTCCGATTTGGGAGCTGGGCTCTGGCTGTGCCGGGAAGGAACGTCCGCAGAGTGCTGTGGCTAGGAAGCTGAGAGGGCCAGGGCTTGTGGGGCTGTGGAAGGGCTGCCTAGGGAAGGTGAGGGCCAGCAAGAGCTTTCAGGGCTAGCCCCTTTCGTGTGGGAGCAGTGGCTGGACGTTTCCGATTTGGGAGCTGGGCTCTGGCTGTGCCGGGAAGGAACGTCCCCACACTACTGTGCCTAGGAAGCTCGGAGGGCCAGGGCTTGTGGGGCTGTGGAAGGGCTGCCTAGGGAAGGTGAGGGCCAGCAAGAGCTTTCAGGGCTAGCCCCTTTCGTGTGGGAGCAGTGGCTGGACGTTTCCGATTTGGGAGCTGGGCTCTGGCTGTGCCGGGAAGGAACGTCCGCAGAGTACTGCGGCTAGGAAGCTGAGAGGGCCAGGGCTTGTGGGGCTGTGGAAGGGCTGCCTAGGGAAGGTGAGGGCCAGCAAGAGCTTTCAGGGCTAGCCCCTTTCGTGTGGGAGCAGTGGCTGGACGTTTCCGATTTGGGAGCTGGGCTCTGGCTGTGCCGAGAAGGAACGTCCCCACTGTGCTGCGGCTAGGAAGCTGAGAGGGCCAGGGCTTGTGGGGCTGTGGAAGGGCTGCCTAGGGAAGGTGAGGGCCAGTAATAGCTTTCAGGGCTAGCCGCTTTCGTGTGGGAGCAGTGGCTGGACGTTTCCGATTTGGGAGCTGGGCTCTGGCTGTGCCGGGAAGGAACATCCCCACTGTGCTGTGGCTAGGAAGCTGAGAGGGCCAGGGCTTGTGGGGCTGTGGAAGGGCTGCCTAGGGAAGGTGAGGGCCAGCAAGAGCTTTCAGGGCTAGCCCCTTTCGTGTGGGAGCAGTGGCTGGACGTTTCCGATTTGGGAGCTGGGCTGTTGCTGTGCCGGGAAGGAACGTCCGCAGAGTACTGCAGCTAGGAAGCTGAGAGGGCCAGGGCTTGTGGGGCTGTGGAAGGGCTGCCTTGGGAAGGTGAGGGCCAGCAAGAGCTTTCAGGGCTAGCCCCTTTCGTGTGAGAGCAGTGGCTGGACATTTCCGATTTGGGAGCCGGGCTCTGGCTGTGCCGGGAAGGAACGTCCCCACACTGCTGTGCCTAGGAAGCTCGGAGGGCCAGGACTTGTGGGGCTGTGGAAGGGCTGCCTAGGGAAGGTGAGGGCCAGCAAGAGCTTTCAGGGCTAGCCCCTTTCATGTGGGAGCAGTGGCTGGACGTTTCCGATTTGGGAGCTGGGCTCTGGCTGTGCCGAGAAGGAACGTCCGCAGAGTGCTGTGGCTAGGAAGCTCAGAGGGCCAGGGCTTGTGGGGCTGTGGAAGGGCTGCCTAGGGAAGGTGAGGGCCAGCAAGAGCTTTCAGGGCTAGCCCCTTTCGTGTGGGAGCAGTGGCTGGACGTTTCCGATTTGGGAGCTGGGCTCTGGCTGTGCCGGGAAGGAACGTCCCCACACTGCTGTGCCTAGGAAGCTCGGAGGGCCAGGACTTGTGGGGCTGTGGAAGGGCTGCCTAGGGAAGGTGAGGGCCAGCAAGAGCTTTCAGGGCTAGCCCCTTTCGTGTGGGAGCAGTGGCTGGACATTTCCGATTTGGGAGCTGGGCTCTGGCTGTGCCGGGAAGGAACATCCCCACTGTGCTGTGGCTAGGAAGCTGAGAGGGCCAGGGCTTGTGGGGCTGTGGAAGGGCTGCCTTGGGAAGGTGAGGGCCAGCAAGAGCTTTCAGGGCTAGCCCCTTTCGTGTGGGAGCAGTGGCTGGACGTTTCCGATTTGGGAGCTGGGCTGTTGCTGTGCCGGGAAGGAACGTCCCCACTGTGCTGTGGCTAGGAAGCTGAGAGGGCCAGGGCTTGTGGGGCTGTGGAAGGGCTGCCTTGGGAAGGTGAGGGCCAGCAAGAGCTTTCAGGGCTAGCCCCTTTCATGTGGGAGCAGTGGCTGGACGTTTCCGATTTGGGAGCTGGGCTCTGGCTGTGCCGGGAAGGAACATCCCCACTGTGCTGCGGCTAGGAAGCTGAGAGGGCCAGGGCTTGTGGGGCTGTGGAAGGGCTGCCTAGGGAAGGTGAGGGCCAGCAAGAGCTTTCAGGGCTAGCCCCTTTCGTGTGGGAGCAGTGGCTGGACGTTTCCGATTTGGGAGCTGGGCTCTGGCTGTGCCGGGAAGGAACATCCCCACTGTGCTGTGGCTAGGAAGCTCAGAGGGCCAGGGCTTGTGGGGCTGTGGAAGGGCTGCCTAGGGAAGGTGAGCGCCAGCAAGAGCTTTCAGGGCTAGCCCCTTTCGTGTGGGAGCAGTGGCTGGACGTTTCCGATTTGGGAGCTGGGCTGTTGCTGTGCCGAGAAGGAACGTCCGCAGAGTACTGCGGCTAGGAAGCTGAGAGGGCCAGGGCTTGTGGGGCTGTGGAAGGGCTGCCTAGGGAAGGTGAGGGCCAGCAAGAGCTTTCAGGGCTAGCCCCTTTCGTGTGGGAGCAGTGGCTGGACGTTTCCGATTTGGGAGCTGGGCTCTGGCTGTGCCGGGAAGGAATATCCGCAGAGTACTGCGGCTAGGAAGCTGAGAGGGCCAGGGCTTGTGGGGCTGTGGAAGGGCTGCCTAGGGAAGGTGAGGGCCAGCAAGAGCTTTCAGGGCTAGCCCCTTTCGTGTGGGAGCAGTGGCTGGACGTTTCCGATTTGGGAGCTGGGCTGTTGCTGTGCCAGGAAGGAACGTCCGCAGAGTACTGCGGCTAGGAAGCTGAGAGGGCCAGGGCTTGTGGGGCTGTGGAAGGGCTGCCTAGGGAAGGTGAGCGCCAGCAAGAGCTTTCAGGGCTAGCCCCTTTCATGTGGGAGCAGTGGCTGGACGTTTCCGATTTGGGAGCTGGGCTCTGGCTGTGCCGGGAAGGAACGTCCCCACTGTGCTGTGGCTAGGAAGCTGAGAGGGCCAGGGCTTGTGGGGCTGTGGAAGGGCTGCCTAGGGAAGGTGAGGGCCAGCAAGAGCTTTCAGGGCTAGCCGCTTTCGTGTGGGAGCAGTGGCTGGACGTTTCCGATTTGGGAGCTGGGCTCTGGCTGTGCCGGGAAGGAACATCCCCACTGTGCTGTGGCTAGGAAGCTCAGAGGGCCAGGGCTTGTGGGGCTGTGGAAGGGCTGCCTAGGGAAGGTGAGGGCCAGCAAGAGCTTTCAGGGCTAGCCCCTTTCGTGTGGGAGCAGTGGCTGGACGTTTCCGATTTGGGAGCTGGGCTGTTGCTGTGCCGGGAAGGAACGTCCGCAGAGTACTGCGGCTAGGAAGCTGAGAGGGCCAGGGCTTGTGGGGCTGTGGAAGGGCTGCCTTGGGAAGGTGAGGGCCAGCAAGAGCTTTCAGGGCTAGCCCCTTTCGTGTGAGAGCAGTGGCTGGACATTTCCGATTTGGGAGCCGGGCTCTGGCTGTGCCGGGAAGGAACGTCCCCACACTGCTGTGCCTAGGAAGCTCGGAGGGCCAGGACTTGTGGGGCTGTGGAAGGGCTGCCTTGGGAAGGTGAGGGCCAGCAAGAGCTTTCAGGGCTAGCCCCTTTCATGTGGGAGCAGTGGCTGGACGTTTCCGATTTGGGAGCTGGGCTCTGGCTGTGCCGAGAAGGAACGTCCGCAGAGTGCTGTGGCTAGGAAGCTGAGAGGGCCAGGGCTTGTGGGGCTGTGGAAGGGCTGCCTAGGGAAGGTGAGGCCCAGCAAGAGCTTTCAGGGCTAGCCCCTTTCGTGTGGGAGCAGTGGCTGGACGTTTCCGATTTGGGAGCTGGGCTCTGGCTGTGCCGGGAAGGAACGTCCCCACACTGCTGTGCCTAGGAAGCTCGGAGGGCCAGGACTTGTGGGGCTGTGGAAGGGCTGCCTAGGGAAGGTGAGGGCCAGCAAGAGCTTTCAGGGCTAGCCCCTTTCGTGTGGGAGCAGTGGCTGGACGTTTCCGATTTGGGAGCTGGGCTCTGGCTGTGCCTGGAAGGAACATCCCCACTGTGCTGTGGCTAGGAAGCTGAGAGGGCCAGGGCTTGTGGGGCTGTGGAAGGGCTGCCTAGGGAAGGTGAGGGCCAGCAAGAGCTTTCAGGGCTAGCCCCTTTCGTGTGGGAGCAGTGGCTGGACGTTTCCGATTTGGGAGCTGGGCTCTGGCTGTGCCGGGAAGGAACATCCCCACTGTGCTGTGGCTAGGAAGCTCAGAGGGCCAGGGCTTGTGGGGCTGTGGAAGGGCTGCCTAGGGAAGGTGAGCGCCAGCAAGAGCTTTCAGGGCTAGCCCCTTTCGTGTGGGAGCAGTGGCTGGACGTTTCCGATTTGGGAGCTGGGCTGTTGCTGTGCCGGGAAGGAACGTCCGCAGAGTACTGCGGCTAGGAAGCTGAGAGGGCCAGGGCTTGTGGGGCTGTGGAAGGGCTGCCTTGGGAAGGTGAGGGCCAGCAAGAGCTTTCAGGGCTAGCCCCTTTCGTGTGGGAGCAGTGGCTGGACATTTCCGATTTGGGAGCCGGGCTCTGGCTGTGCCGGGAAGGAACGTCCCCACACTGCTGTGCCTAGGAAGCTCGGAGGGCCAGGACTTGTGGGGCTGTGGAAGGGCTGCCTAGGGAAGGTGACGGCCAGCAAGAACTTTCAGGGCTAGCCCCTTTCATGTGGGAGCAGTGGCTGGACGTTTCCGATTTGGGAGCTGGGCTCTGGCTGTGCCGAGAAGGAACGTCCGCAGAGTGCTGTGGCTAGGAAGCTCAGAGGGCCAGGGCTTGTGGGGCTGTGGAAGGGCTGCCTAGGGAAGGTGAGGGCCAGCAAGAGCTTTCAGGGCTAGCCCCTTTCATGTGGGAGCAGTGGCTGGACGTTTCCGATTTGGGAGCTGGGCTCTGGCTGTGCCTGGAAGGAACATCCCCACACTGCTGTGGCTAGGAAGTTCGGAGGGCCAGGGCTTGTGGGCTGTGGAAGGGCTGCCTAGGGAAGGTGAGGGCCAGCAAGAGCTTTCAGGGCTAGCCCCTTTCGTGTGGGAGCAGTGGCTGGACGTTTCCGATTTGGGAGCTGGGCTCTGGCTGTGCCGAGAAGGAACGTCCCCACTGTGCTGCGGCTAGGAAGCTGAGAGGGCCAGGGCTTGTGGGCTGTGGAAGGGCTGCCTAGGGAAGGTGAGGGCCAGCAAGAGCTTTCAGGGCTAGCCCCTTTCGTGTGGGAGCAGTGGCTGGACGTTTCCGATTTGGGAGCTGGGCTCTGGCTGTGCCGGGAAGGAACGTCCCCACACTGCTGTGGCTAGGAAGCTCAGAGGGCCAGGGCTTGTGGGGCTGTGGAAGGGCTGCCTAGGGAAGGTGAGGGCCAGCAAGAGCTTTCAGGGCTAGCCCCTTTCGTGTGGGAGCAGTGGCTGGACGTTTCCGATTTGGGAGCTGGGCTCTGGCTGTGCCGGGAAGGAACATCCCCACTGTGCTGTGGCTAGGAAGCTGAGAGGGCCAGGGCTTGTGGGGCTGTGGAAGGGCTGCCTAGGGAAGGTGAGGGCCAGCAAGAGCTTTCAGGGCTAGCCCCTTTCGTGTGGGAGCAGTGGCTGGACGTTTCCGATTTGGGAGCTGGGCTGTTGCTGTGCCGGGAAGGAACGTCCGCAGAGTACTGCAGCTAGGAAGCTGAGAGGGCCAGGGCTTGTGGGGCTGTGGAAGGGCTGCCTTGGGAAGGTGAGGGCCAGCAAGAGCTTTCAGGGCTAGCCCCTTTCGTGTGAGAGCAGTGGCTGGACATTTCCGATTTGGGAGCCGGGCTCTGGCTGTGCCGGGAAGGAACGTCCCCACACTGCTGTGCCTAGGAAGCTCGGAGGGCCAGGACTTGTGGGGCTGTGGAAGGGCTGCCTAGGGAAGGTGAGGGCCAGCAAGAGCTTTCAGGGCTAGCCCCTTTCATGTGGGAGCAGTGGCTGGACGTTTCCGATTTGGGAGCTGGGCTCTGGCTGTGCCGAGAAGGAACGTCCGCAGAGTGCTGTGGCTAGGAAGCTCAGAGGGCCAGGGCTTGTGGGGCTGTGGAAGGGCTGCCTAGGGAAGGTGAGGGCCAGCAAGAGCTTTCAGGGCTAGCCCCTTTCGTGTGGGAGCAGTGGCTGGACGTTTCCGATTTGGGAGCTGGGCTCTGGCTGTGCCGGGAAGGAACGTCCCCACACTGCTGTGCCTAGGAAGCTCGGAGGGCCAGGACTTGTGGGGCTGTGGAAGGGCTGCCTAGGGAAGGTGAGGGCCAGCAAGAGCTTTCAGGGCTAGCCCCTTTCGTGTGGGAGCAGTGGCTGGACATTTCCGATTTGGGAGCTGGGCTCTGGCTGTGCCGGGAAGGAACATCCCCACTGTGCTGTGGCTAGGAAGCTGAGAGGGCCAGGGCTTGTGGGGCTGTGGAAGGGCTGCCTTGGGAAGGTGAGGGCCAGCAAGAGCTTTCAGGGCTAGCCCCTTTCGTGTGGGAGCAGTGGCTGGACGTTTCCGATTTGGGAGCTGGGCTGTTGCTGTGCCGGGAAGGAACGTCCCCACTGTGCTGTGGCTAGGAAGCTGAGAGGGCCAGGGCTTGTGGGGCTGTGGAAGGGCTGCCTTGGGAAGGTGAGGGCCAGCAAGAGCTTTCAGGGCTAGCCCCTTTCATGTGGGAGCAGTGGCTGGACGTTTCCGATTTGGGAGCTGGGCTCTGGCTGTGCCTGGAAGGAACATCCCCACTGTGCTGCGGCTAGGAAGCTGAGAGGGCCAGGGCTTGTGGGGCTGTGGAAGGGCTGCCTAGGGAAGGTGAGGGCCAGCAAGAGCTTTCAGGGCTAGCCCCTTTCGTGTGGGAGCAGTGGCTGGACGTTTCCGATTTGGGAGCTGGGCTCTGGCTGTGCCGGGAAGGAACATCCCCACTGTGCTGTGGCTAGGAAGCTCAGAGGGCCAGGGCTTGTGGGGCTGTGGAAGGGCTGCCTAGGGAAGGTGAGCGCCAGCAAGAGCTTTCAGGGCTAGCCCCTTTCGTGTGGGAGCAGTGGCTGGACGTTTCCGATTTGGGAGCTGGGCTGTTGCTGTGCCGAGAAGGAACGTCCGCAGAGTACTGCGGCTAGGAAGCTGAGAGGGCCAGGGCTTGTGGGGCTGTGGAAGGGCTGCCTAGGGAAGGTGAGGGCCAGCAAGAGCTTTCAGGGCTAGCCCCTTTCGTGTGGGAGCAGTGGCTGGACGTTTCCGATTTGGGAGCTGGGCTCTGGCTGTGCCGGGAAGGAATATCCGCAGAGTACTGCGGCTAGGAAGCTGAGAGGGCCAGGGCTTGTGGGGCTGTGGAAGGGCTGCCTAGGGAAGGTGAGGGCCAGCAAGAGCTTTCAGGGCTAGCCCCTTTCGTGTGGGAGCAGTGGCTGGACGTTTCCGATTTGGGAGCTGGGCTGTTGCTGTGCCAGGAAGGAACGTCCGCAGAGTACTGCGGCTAGGAAGCTGAGAGGGCCAGGGCTTGTGGGGCTGTGGAAGGGCTGCCTAGGGAAGGTGAGCGCCAGCAAGAGCTTTCAGGGCTAGCCCCTTTCATGTGGGAGCAGTGGCTGGACGTTTCCGATTTGGGAGCTGGGCTCTGGCTGTGCCGGGAAGGAACGTCCCCACTGTGCTGTGGCTAGGAAGCTGAGAGGGCCAGGGCTTGTGGGGCTGTGGAAGGGCTGCCTAGGGAAGGTGAGGGCCAGCAAGAGCTTTCAGGGCTAGCCGCTTTCGTGTGGGAGCAGTGGCTGGACGTTTCCGATTTGGGAGCTGGGCTCTGGCTGTGCCGGGAAGGAACATCCCCACTGTGCTGTGGCTAGGAAGCTCAGAGGGCCAGGGCTTGTGGGGCTGTGGAAGGGCTGCCTAGGGAAGGTGAGGGCCAGCAAGAGCTTTCAGGGCTAGCCCCTTTCGTGTGGGAGCAGTGGCTGGACGTTTCCGATTTGGGAGCTGGGCTGTTGCTGTGCCGGGAAGGAACGTCCGCAGAGTACTGCGGCTAGGAAGCTGAGAGGGCCAGGGCTTGTGGGGCTGTGGAAGGGCTGCCTTGGGAAGGTGAGGGCCAGCAAGAGCTTTCAGGGCTAGCCCCTTTCGTGTGAGAGCAGTGGCTGGACATTTCCGATTTGGGAGCCGGGCTCTGGCTGTGCCGGGAAGGAACGTCCCCACACTGCTGTGCCTAGGAAGCTCGGAGGGCCAGGACTTGTGGGGCTGTGGAAGGGCTGCCTTGGGAAGGTGAGGGCCAGCAAGAGCTTTCAGGGCTAGCCCCTTTCATGTGGGAGCAGTGGCTGGACGTTTCCGATTTGGGAGCTGGGCTCTGGCTGTGCCGAGAAGGAACGTCCGCAGAGTGCTGTGGCTAGGAAGCTGAGAGGGCCAGGGCTTGTGGGGCTGTGGAAGGGCTGCCTAGGGAAGGTGAGGCCCAGCAAGAGCTTTCAGGGCTAGCCCCTTTCGTGTGGGAGCAGTGGCTGGACGTTTCCGATTTGGGAGCTGGGCTCTGGCTGTGCCGGGAAGGAACGTCCCCACACTGCTGTGCCTAGGAAGCTCGGAGGGCCAGGACTTGTGGGGCTGTGGAAGGGCTGCCTAGGGAAGGTGAGGGCCAGCAAGAGCTTTCAGGGCTAGCCCCTTTCGTGTGGGAGCAGTGGCTGGACGTTTCCGATTTGGGAGCTGGGCTCTGGCTGTGCCTGGAAGGAACATCCCCACTGTGCTGTGGCTAGGAAGCTGAGAGGGCCAGGGCTTGTGGGGCTGTGGAAGGGCTGCCTAGGGAAGGTGAGGGCCAGCAAGAGCTTTCAGGGCTAGCCCCTTTCGTGTGGGAGCAGTGGCTGGACGTTTCCGATTTGGGAGCTGGGCTCTGGCTGTGCCGGGAAGGAACATCCCCACTGTGCTGTGGCTAGGAAGCTCAGAGGGCCAGGGCTTGTGGGGCTGTGGAAGGGCTGCCTAGGGAAGGTGAGCGCCAGCAAGAGCTTTCAGGGCTAGCCCCTTTCGTGTGGGAGCAGTGGCTGGACGTTTCCGATTTGGGAGCTGGGCTGTTGCTGTGCCGGGAAGGAACGTCCGCAGAGTACTGCGGCTAGGAAGCTGAGAGGGCCAGGGCTTGTGGGGCTGTGGAAGGGCTGCCTTGGGAAGGTGAGGGCCAGCAAGAGCTTTCAGGGCTAGCCCCTTTCGTGTGGGAGCAGTGGCTGGACATTTCCGATTTGGGAGCCGGGCTCTGGCTGTGCCGGGAAGGAACGTCCCCACACTGCTGTGCCTAGGAAGCTCGGAGGGCCAGGACTTGTGGGGCTGTGGAAGGGCTGCCTAGGGAAGGTGACGGCCAGCAAGAACTTTCAGGGCTAGCCCCTTTCATGTGGGAGCAGTGGCTGGACGTTTCCGATTTGGGAGCTGGGCTCTGGCTGTGCCGAGAAGGAACGTCCGCAGAGTGCTGTGGCTAGGAAGCTCAGAGGGCCAGGGCTTGTGGGGCTGTGGAAGGGCTGCCTAGGGAAGGTGAGGGCCAGCAAGAGCTTTCAGGGCTAGCCCCTTTCGTGTGGGAGCAGTGGCTGGACGTTTCCGATTTGGGAGCTGGGCTCTGGCTGTGCCGAGAAGGAACGTCCCCACTGTGCTGCGGCTAGGAAGCTGAGAGGGCCAGGGCTTGTGGGCTGTGGAAGGGCTGCCTAGGGAAGGTGAGGGCCAGCAAGAGCTTTCAGGGCTAGCCCCTTTCGTGTGGGAGCAGTGGCTGGACGTTTCCGATTTGGGAGCTGGGCTCTGGCTGTGCCGGGAAGGAACGTCCCCACACTGCTGTGGCTAGGAAGCTCAGAGGGCCAGGGCTTGTGGGGCTGTGGAAGGGCTGCCTAGGGAAGGTGAGGGCCAGCAAGAGCTTTCAGGGCTAGCCCCTTTCGTGTGGGAGCAGTGGCTGGACGTTTCCGATTTGGGAGCTGGGCTCTGGCTGTGCCGGGAAGGAACGTCCGCAGAGTACTGCGGCTAGGAAGCTGAGAGGGCCAGGGCTTGTGGGGCTGTGGAAGGGCTGCCTAGGGAAGGTGAGGGCCAGCAAGAGCTTTCAGGGCTAGCCCCTTTCGTGTGAGAGCAGTGGCTGGACGTTTCCGATTTGGGAGCTGGGCTCTGGCTGTGCCGGGAAGGAACGTCCGCAGAGTACTGCGGCTAGGAAGCTGAGAGGGCCAGGGCTTGTGGGGCTGTGGAAGGGCTGCCTAGGGAAGGTGAGGGCCAGCAAGAGCTTTCAGGGCTAGCCCCTTTCATGTGGGAGCAGTGGCTGGACGTTTCCGATTTGGGAGCTGGGCTCTGGCTGTGCCGGGAAGGAACGTCCCCACTGTGCTGTGGCTAGGAAGCTGAGAGGGCCAGGGCTTGTGGGGCTGTGGAAGGGCTGCCTAGGGAAGGTGAGGGCCAGCAAGAGCTTTCAGGGCTAGCCCCTTTCGTGTGGGAGCAGTGGCTGGACGTTTCCGATTTGGGAGCTGGGCTCTGGCTGTGCCGGGAAGGAACGTCCGCAGAGTACTGCGGCTAGGAAGCTGAGAGGGCCAGGGCTTGTGGGGCTGTGGAAGGGCTGCCTAGGGAAGGTGAGGGCCAGCAAGAGCTTTCAGGGCTAGCCCCTTTCGTGTGGGAGCAGTGGCTGGACGTTTCCGATTTGGGAGCTGGGCTCTGGCTGTGCCGGGAAGGAACGTCCCCACACTGCTGTGCCTAGGAAGCTCGGAGGGCCAGGACTTGTGGGGCTGTGGAAGGGCTGCCTAGGGAAGGTGAGGGCCAGCAAGAGCTTTCAGGGCTAGCCCCTTTCGTGTGGGAGCAGTGGCTGGACGTTTCCGATTTGGGAGCTGGGCTCTGGCTGTGCCGGGAAGGAACATCCCCACTGTGCTGTGGCTAGGAAGCTGAGAGGGCCAGGGCTTGTGGGGCTGTGGAAGGGCTGCCTTGGGAAGGTGAGGGCCAGCAAGAGCTTTCAGGGCTAGCCCCTTTCGTGTGGGAGCAGTGGCTGGACGTTTCCGATTTGGGAGCTGGGCTGTTGCTGTGCCGGGAAGGAACGTCCTCACTGTGCTGTGGCTAGGAAGCTGAGAGGGCCAGGGCTTGTGGGGCTGTGGAAGGGCTGCCTTGGGAAGGTGAGGGCCAGCAAGAGCTTTCAGGGCTAGCCCCTTTCATGTGGGAGCAGTGGCTGGACGTTTCCGATTTGGGAGCTGGGCTCTGGCTGTGCCTGGAAGGAACATCCCCACTGTGCTGCGGCTAGGAAGCTGAGAGGGCCAGGGCTTGTGGGGCTGTGGAAGGGCTGCCTAGGGAAGGTGAGGGCCAGCAAGAGCTTTCAGGGCTAGCCCCTTTCGTGTGGGAGCAGTGGCTGGACGTTTCCGATTTGGGAGCTGGGCTCTGGCTGTGCCGGGAAGGAACATCCCCACTGTGCTGTGGCTAGGAAGCTCAGAGGGCCAGGGCTTGTGGGGCTGTGGAAGGGCTGCCTAGGGAAGGTGAGCGCCAGCAAGAGCTTTCAGGGCTAGCCCCTTTCGTGTGGGAGCAGTGGCTGGACGTTTCCGATTTGGGAGCTGGGCTCTGGCTGTGCCGAGAAGGAACGTCCGCAGAGTACTGCGGCTAGGAAGCTCAGAGGGCCAGGGCTTGTGGGGCTGTGGAAGGGCTGCCTAGGGAAGGTGAGGGCCAGCAAGAGCTTTCAGGGCTAGCCCCTTTCGTGTGGGAGCAGTGGCTGGACGTTTCCGATTTGGGAGCTGGGCTCTGGCTGTGCCGGGAAGGAATATCCGCAGAGTACTGCGGCTAGGAAGCTGAGAGGGCCAGGGCTTGTGGGGCTGTGGAAGGGCTGCCTAGGGAAGGTGAGGGCCAGCAAGAGCTTTCAGGGCTAGCCCCTTTCGTGTGGGAGCAGTGGCTGGACGTTTCCGATTTGGGAGCTGGGCTGTTGCTGTGCCAGGAAGGAACGTCCGCAGAGTACTGCGGCTAGGAAGCTGAGAGGGCCAGGGCTTGTGGGGCTGTGGAAGGGCTGCCTAGGGCAGGTGAGCGCCAGCAAGAGCTTTCAGGGCTAGCCCCTTTCATGTGGGAGCAGTGGCTGGACGTTTCCGATTTGGGAGCTGGGCTCTGGCTGTGCCGGGAAGGAACGTCCCCACTGTGCTGTGGCTAGGAAGCTGAGAGGGCCAGGGCTTGTGGGGCTGTGGAAGGGCTGCCTAGGGAAGGTGAGGGCCAGCAAGAGCTTTCAGGGCTAGCCCCTTTCGTGTGGGAGCAGTGGCTGGACGTTTCCGATTTGGGAGCTGGGCTCTGGCTGTGCCGGGAAGGAACGTCCCCACACTACTGTGCCTAGGAAGCTCAGAGGACCAGGGCTTGTGGGGCTGTGGAAGGGCTGCCTAGGGAAGGTGAGGGCCAGCAAGAGCTTTCAGGGCTAGCCCCTTTCGTGTGGGAGCAGTGGCTGGACGTTTCCGATTTGGGAGCTGGGCTCTGGCTGTGCCGGGAAGGAACGTCCGCAGAGTACTGCGGCTAGGAAGCTGAGAGGGCCAGGGCTTGTGGGGCTGTGGAAGGGCTGCCTAGGGAAGGTGAGGGCCAGCAAGAGCTTTCAGGGCTAGCCCCTTTCGTGTGGGAGCAGTGGCTGGACGTTTCCGATTTGGGAGCTGGGCTCTGGCTGTGCCGAGAAGGAACGTCCCCACTGTGCTGCGGCTAGGAAGCTGAGAGGGCCAGGGCTTGTGGGGCTGTGGAAGGGCTGCCTAGGGAAGGTGAGGGCCAGTAATAGCTTTCAGGGCTAGCCGCTTTCGTGTGGGAGCAGTGGCTGGACGTTTCCGATTTGGGAGCTGGGCTCTGGCTGTGCCGGGAAGGAACATCCCCACTGTGCTGTGGCTAGGAAGCTCAGAGGGCCAGGGCTTGTGGGGCTGTGGAAGGGCTGCCTAGGGAAGGTGAGGGCCAGCAAGAGCTTTCAGGGCTAGCCCCTTTCGTGTGGGAGCAGTGGCTGGACGTTTCCGATTTGGGAGCTGGGCTGTTGCTGTGCCGGGAAGGAACGTCCGCAGAGTACTGCGGCTAGGAAGCTGAGAGGGCCAGGGCTTGTGGGGCTGTGGAAGGGCTGCCTTGGGAAGGTGACGGCCAGCAAGAGCTTTCAGGGCTAGCCCCTTTCGTGTGGGAGCAGTGGCTGGACGTTTCCGATTTGGGAGCTGGGCTCTGGCTGTGCCGGGAAGGAACGTCCCCACACTGCTGTGCCTAGGAAGCTCGGAGGGCCAGGACTTGTGGGGCTGTGGAAGGGCTGCCTAGGGAAGGTGAGGGCCAGCAAGAGCTTTCAGGGCTAGCCCCTTTCGTGTGGGAGCAGTGGCTGGACGTTTCCGATTTGGGAGCTGGGCTCTGGCTGTGCCTGGAAGGAACATCCCCACTGTGCTGCGGCTAGGAAGCTGAGAGGGCCAGGGCTTGTGGGGCTGTGGAAGGGCTGCCTAGGGAAGGTGAGGGCCAGCAAGAGCTTTCAGGGCTAGCCCCTTTCGTGTGGGAGCAGTGGCTGGACGTTTCCGATTTGGGAGCTGGGCTCTGGCTGTGCCGGGAAGGAACATCCCCACTGTGCTGTGGCTAGGAAGCTCAGAGGGCCAGGGCTTGTGGGGCTGTGGAAGGGCTGCCTAGGGAAGGTGAGCGCCAGCAAGAGCTTTCAGGGCTAGCCCCTTTCGTGTGGGAGCAGTGGCTGGACGTTTCCGATTTGGGAGCTGGGCTGTTGCTGTGCCGGGAAGGAACGTCCGCAGAGTACTGCGGCTAGGAAGCTGAGAGGGCCAGGGCTTGTGGGGCTGTGGAAGGGCTGCCTTGGGAAGGTGAGGGCCAGCAAGAGCTTTCAGGGCTAGCCCCTTTCGTGTGGGAGCAGTGGCTGGACATTTCCGATTTGGGAGCCGGGCTCTGGCTGTGCCGGGAAGGAACGTCCCCACACTGCTGTGCCTAGGAAGCTCGGAGGGCCAGGACTTGTGGGGCTGTGGAAGGGCTGCCTAGGGAAGGTGACGGCCAGCAAGAACTTTCAGGGCTAGCCCCTTTCATGTGGGAGCAGTGGCTGGACGTTTCCGATTTGGGAGCTGGGCTCTGGCTGTGCCGAGAAGGAACGTCCGCAGAGTGCTGTGGCTAGGAAGCTCAGAGGGCCAGGGCTTGTGGGGCTGTGGAAGGGCTGCCTAGGGAAGGTGAGGGCCAGCAAGAGCTTTCAGGGCTAGCCCCTTTCGTGTGGGAGCAGTGGCTGGACGTTTCCGATTTGGGAGCTGGGCTCTGGCTGTGCCTGGAAGGAACATCCCCACACTGCTGTGGCTAGGAAGTTCGGAGGGCCAGGGCTTGTGGGCTGTGGAAGGGCTGCCTAGGGAAGGTGAGGGCCAGCAAGAGCTTTCAGGGCTAGCCCCTTTCGTGTGGGAGCAGTGGCTGGACGTTTCCGATTTGGGAGCTGGGCTCTGGCTGTGCCGAGAAGGAACGTCCCCACTGTGCTGCGGCTAGGAAGCTGAGAGGGCCAGGGCTTGTGGGCTGTGGAAGGGCTGCCTAGGGAAGGTGAGGGCCAGCAAGAGCTTTCAGGGCTAGCCCCTTTCGTGTGGGAGCAGTGGCTGGACGTTTCCGATTTGGGAGCTGGGCTCTGGCTGTGCCGGGAAGGAACGTCCCCACACTGCTGTGGCTAGGAAGCTCAGAGGGCCAGGGCTTGTGGGGCTGTGGAAGGGCTGCCTAGGGAAGGTGAGGGCCAGCAAGAGCTTTCAGGGCTAGCCCCTTTCGTGTGGGAGCAGTGGCTGGACGTTTCCGATTTGGGAGCTGGGCTCTGGCTGTGCCGGGAAGGAACGTCCGCAGAGTACTGCGGCTAGGAAGCTGAGAGGGCCAGGGCTTGTGGGGCTGTGGAAGGGCTGCCTAGGGAAGGTGACGGCCAGCAAGAGCTTTCAGGGCTAGCCCCTTTCGTGTGGGAGCAGTGGCTGGACGTTTCCGATTTGGGAGCTGGGCTCTGGCTGTGCCGGGAAGGAACGTCCGCAGAGTACTGCGGCTAGGAAGCTGAGAGGGCCAGGGCTTGTGGGGCTGTGGAAGGGCTGCCTAGGGAAGGTGAGGGCCAGCAAGAGCTTTCAGGGCTAGCCCCTTTCATGTGGGAGCAGTGGCTGGACGTTTCCGATTTGGGAGCTGGGCTCTGGCTGTGCCGGGAAGGAACGTCCCCACTGTGCTGTGGCTAGGAAGCTCAGAGGGACAGGGCTTGTGGGGCTGTGGAAGGGCTGCCTAGGGAAGGTGAGGGCCAGCAAGAGCTTTCAGGGCTAGCCCCTTTCGTGTGGGAGCAGTGGCTGGACGTTTCCGATTTGGGAGCTGGGCTCTGGCTGTGCCGGGAAGGAACGTCCGCAGAGTACTGCGGCTAGGAAGCTGAGAGGGCCAGGGCTTGTGGGGCTGTGGAAGGGCTGCCTAGGGAAGGTGAGGGCCAGCAAGAGCTTTCAGGGCTAGCCCCTTTCGTGTGGGAGCAGTGGCTGGACGTTTCCGATTTGGGAGCTGGGCTCTGGCTGTGCCGGGAAGGAACGTCCGCAGAGTACTGCGGCTAGGAAGCTGAGAGGGCCAGGGCTTGTGGGGCTGTGGAAGGGCTGCCTTGGGAAGGTGAGGGCCAGCAAGAGCTTTCAGGGCTAGCCCCTTTCATGTGGGAGCAGTGGCTGGACGTTTCCGATTTGGGAGCTGGGCTCTGGCTGTGCCGGGAAGGAACGTCCGCAGAGTGCTGTGGCTAGGAAGCTGAGAGGGACAGGGCTTGTGGGGCTGTGGAAGGGCTGCCTAGGGAAGGTGAGGGCCAGCAAGAGCTTTCAGGGCTAGCCCCTTTCGTGTGGGAGCAGTGGCTGGACGTTTCCGATTTGGGAGCTGGGCTCTGGCTGTGCCGGGAAGGAACGTCCGCAGAGTACTGCGGCTAGGAAGCTGAGAGGGCCAGGGCTTGTGGGGCTGTGGAAGGGCTGCCTAAGGAAGGTGACGGCCAGCAAGAGCTTTCAGGGCTAGCCCCTTTCGTGTGGGAGCAGTGGCTGGACGTTTCCGATTTGGGAGCTGGGCTCTGGCTGTGCCGGGAAGGAACGTCCGCAGAGTACTGCGGCTAGGAAGCTGAGAGGGCCAGGGCTTGTGGGGCTGTGGAAGGGCTGCCTAGGGAAGGTGAGGGCCAGCAAGAGCTTTCAGGGCTAGCCCCTTTCGTGTGGGAGCAGTGGCTGGACGTTTCCGATTTGGGAGCTGGGCTCTGGCTGTGCCGGGAAGGAACGTCCACAGAGTACTGCGGCTAGGAAGCTGAGAGGGCCAGGGCTTGTGGGGCTGTGGAAGGGCTGCCTTGGGAATCTGAGGGCCAGCAAGAGCTTTCAGGGCTAGCCCCTTTCATGTGGGAGCAGTGGCTGGACGTTTCCGATTTGGGAGCTGGGCTCTGGCTGTGCCGGGAAGGAACGTCCCCACACTGCTGTGGCTAGGAAGCTCGGAGGGCCAGGACTTGTGGGGCTGTGGAAGGGCTGCCTAGGGAAGGTGAGGGCCAGCAAGAGCTTTCAGGGCTAGCCCCTTTCGTGTGGGAGCAGTGGCTGGACGTTTCCGATTTGGGAGCTGGGCTCTGGCTGTGCCGGGAAGGAACGTCCCCACACTGCTGTGGCTAGGAAGCTCAGAGGGCCAGGACTTGTGGGGCTGTGGAAGGGCTGCCTAGGGCAGGTGAGGGCCAGCAAGAGCTTTCAGGGCTAGCCCCTTTCGTGTGGGAGCAGTGGCTGGACGTTTCCGATTTGGGAGCTGGGCTCTGGCTGTGCCGGGAAGGAACATCCCCACTGTGCTGTGGCTAGGAAGCTCAGAGGGCCAGGGCTTGTGGGGCTGTGGAAGGGCTGCCTAGGGAAGGTGAGCGCCAGCAAGAGCTTTCAGGGCTAGCCCCTTTCGTGTGGGAGCAGTGGCTGGACGTTTCCGATTTGGGAGCTGGGCTCTGGCTGTGCCGGGAAGGAACGTCCGCAGAGTACTGAGGCTAGGAAGCTGAGAGGGCCAGGGCTTGTGGGGCTGTGGAAGGGCTGCCTAGGGAAGGT
Source organism: Aptenodytes patagonicus (assembly GCF_965638725.1). Taxonomy (NCBI): domain Eukaryota; kingdom Metazoa; phylum Chordata; class Aves; order Sphenisciformes; family Spheniscidae; genus Aptenodytes; species Aptenodytes patagonicus. The sequence continues at coordinate 1,172,959 of NW_027471997.1, read as the reverse complement.
GAGGGCCAGCAAGAGCTTTCAGGGCTAGCCCCTTTCGTGTGGGAGCAGTGGCTGGACGTTTCCGATTTGGGAGCTGGGCTCTGGCTGTGCCGGGAAGGAACGTCCCCACTGTGCTGCGGCTAGGAAGCTGAGAGGGCCAGGGCTTGTGGGGCTGTGGAAGGGCTGCCTTGGGAAGGTGAGGGCCAGCAATAGCTTTCAGGGCTAGCCCCTTTCGTGTGGGAGCAGTGGCTGGACGTTTCCGATTTGGGAGCTGGGCTGTGTCTGTGCCGAGAAGGAACGTCCGCAGAGTGCTGTGTCTAGGAAGCTCAGAGGGCCAGGGCTTGTGGGGCTGTGGAAGGGCTGCCTAGGGAAGGTGAGCGCCAGCAAGAGCTTTCAGGGCTAGCCCCTTTCGTGTGGGAGCAGTGGCTGGACGTTTCCGATTTGGGAGCTGGGCTCTGGCTGTGCCGGGAAGGAATATCCGCAGAGTACTGCGGCTAGGAAGCTGAGAGGGCCAGGGCTTGTGGGGCTGTGGAAGGGCTGCCTAGGGAAGGTGAGGGCCAGCAAGAGCTTTCAGGGCTAGCCCCTTTCGTGTGGGAGCAGTGGCTGGACGTTTCCGATTTCGGAGCTGGGCTCTGGCTGTGCCGGGAAGGAACATCCCCACTGTGCTGTGGCTAGGAAGCTGAGAGGGCCAGGGCTTGTGGGGCTGTGGAAGGGCTGCCTAGGGAAGGTGAGGGCCAGCAAGAGCTTTCAGGGCTAGCCCCTTTCGTGTGGGAGCAGTGGCTGGACGTTTCCGATTTGGGAGCTGGGCTCTGGCTGTGCCGAGAAGGAACGTCCGCAGAGTGCTGCGGCTAGGAAGCTGAGAGGGCCAGGGCTTGTGGGGCTGTGGAAGGGCTGCCTAAGGAAGGTGAGGGCCAGCAAGAGCTTTCAGGGCTAGCCCCTTTCATGTGGGAGCAGTGGCTGGACGTTTCCGATTTGGGAGCTGGGCTCTGGCTGTGCCGGGAAGGAACGTCCCCACTGTGCTGTGGCTAGGAAGCTCAGAGGGACAGGGCTTGTGGGGCTGTGGAAGGGCTGCCTAGGGAAGGTGAGGGCCAGCAAGAGCTTTCAGGGCTAGCCCCTTTCATGTGGGAGCAGTGGCTGGACGTTTCCGATTTGGGAGCTGGGCTCTGGCTGTGCCGGGAAGGAACGTCCCCACACTGCTGTGGCTAGGAAGCTCAGAGGGCCAGGACTTGTGGGGCTGTGGAAGGGCTGCCTAGGGCAGGTGAGGGCCAGCAAGAGCTTTCAGGGCTAGCCCCTTTCGTGTGGGAGCAGTGGCTGGACGTTTCCGATTTGGGAGCTGGGCTCTGGCTGTGCCGGGAAGGAACATCCCCACTGTGCTGTGGCTAGGAAGCTCAGAGGGCCAGGGCTTGTGGGGCTGTGGAAGGGCTGCCTAGGGAAGGTGAGGGCCAGCAAGAGCTTTCAGGGCTAGCCCCTTTCGTGTGGGAGCAGTGGCTGGACGTTTCCGATTTGGGAGCTGGGCTCTGGCTGTGCCGGGAAGGAACGTCCGCAGAGTACTGCGGCTAGGAAGCTGAGAGGGCCAGGGCTTGTGGGGCTGTGGAAGGGCTGCCTAGGGAAGGTGAGGGCCAGCAAGAGCTTTCAGGGCTAGCCCCTTTCGTGTGAGAGCAGTGGCTGGACATTTCCGATTTGGGAGCTGGGCTCTGGCTGTGCCGGGAAGGAACGTCCCCACACTGCTGTGGCTAGGAAGCTCGGAGGGCCAGGACTTGTGGGGCTGTGGAAGGGCTGCCTAGGGAAGGGGAGGGCCAGCAAGAGCTTTCAGGGCTAGCCCCTTTCCTGTGGGAGCAGTGGCTGGACGTTTCCGATTTGGGAGCTGGGCTCTGGCTGTGCCGGGAAGGAACGTCCCCACACTGCTGTGGCTAGGAAGCTCAGAGGGCCAGGACTTGTGGGGCTGTGGAAGGGCTGCCTAGGGCAGGTGAGGGCCAGCAAGAGCTTTCAGGGCTAGCCCCTTTCGTGTGGGAGCAGTGGCTGGACGTTTCCGATTTGGGAGCTGGGCTCTGGCTGTGCCGGGAAGGAACATCCCCACTGTGCTGTGGCTAGGAAGCTGAGAGGGCCAGGGCTTGTGGGGCTGTGGAAGGGCTGCCTAGGGAAGGTGAGGGCCAGCAAGAGCTTTCAGGGCTAGCCCCTTTCGTGTGGGAGCAGTGGCTGGACGTTTCCGATTTGGGAGCTGGGCTCTGGCTGTGCCGGGAAGGAACGTCCCCACTGTGGTGCGGCTAGGAAGCTGAGAGGGCCAGGGCTTGTGGGGCTGTGGAAGGGCTGCCTAGGGAAGGTGAGGGCCAGCAAGAGCTTTCAGGGCTAGCCCCTTTCGTGTGGGAGCAGTGGCTGGACATTTCCGATTTCGGAGCTGGGCTCTGGCTGTGCCGGGAAGGAACATCCCCACTGTGCTGTGGCTAGGAAGCTGAGAGGGCCAGGGCTTGTGGGGCTGTGGAAGGGCTGCCTAGGGAAGGTGAGGGCCAGCAAGAGCTTTCAGGGCTAGCCCCTTTCGTGTGGGAGCAGTGGCTGGACGTTTCCGATTTGGGAGCTGGGCTCTGGCTGTGCCGAGAAGGAACGTCCGCAGAGTGCTGCGGCTAGGAAGCTGAGAGGGCCAGGGCTTGTGGGGCTGTGGAAGGGCTGCCTAAGGAAGGTGAGGGCCAGCAAGAGCTTTCAGGGCTAGCCCCTTTCGTGTGGGAGCAGTGGCTGGACATTTCCGATTTGGGAGCTGGGCTCTGGCTGTGCCGGGAAGGAACATCCCCACTGCGCTGTGGCTAGGAAGCTCAGAGGGCCAGGGCTTGTGGGGCTGTGGAAGGGCTGCCTTGGGAAGGTGAGGGCCAGCAAGAGCTTTCAGGGCTAGCCCCTTTCGTGTGAGAGCAGTGGCTGGACATTTCCGATTTGGGAGCCGGGCTCTGGCTGTGCCGGGAAGGAACGTCCCCACACTGCTGTGGCTAGGAAGCTCGGAGGGCCAGGACTTGTGGGGCTGTGGAAGGGCTGCCTAGGGAAGGTGAGGGCCAGCAAGAGCTTTCAGGGCTAGCCCCTTTCATGTGGGAGCAGTGGCTGGACTTTTCCGATTTGGGAGCTGGGCTCTGGCTGTGCCGGGAAGGAACGTCCCCACACTGCTGTGGCTAGGAAGCTCAGAGGGGCAGGACTTGTGGGGCTGTGGAAGGGCTGCCTAGGGCAGGTGAGGGCCAGCAAGAGCTTTCAGGGCTAGCCCCTTTCGTGTGGGAGCAGTGGCTGGACGTTTCCGATTTGGGAGCTGGGCTCTGGCTGTGCCGGGAAGGAACATCCCCACTGTGCTGTGGCTAGGAAGCTCAGAGGGCCAGTGCTTGTGGGGCTGTGGAAGGGCTGCCTAGGGAAGGTGAGGGCCAGCAAGAGCTTTCAGGGCTAGCCCCTTTCGTGTGGGAGCAGTGGCTGGACGTTTCCGATTTGGGAGCTGGGCTCTGGCTGTGCCGGGAAGGAACGTCCGCAGAGTACTGCGGCTAGGAAGCTGAGAGGGCCAGGGCTTGTGGGGCTGTGGAAGGGCTGCCTAGGGAAGGTGAGGGCCAGCAAGAGCTTTCAGGGCTAGCCCCTTTCGTGTGGGAGCAGTGGCTGGACGTTTCCGATTTGGGAGCTGGGCTCTGGCTGTGCCGGGAAGGAACGTCCCCACTGTGGTGCGGCTAGGAAGCTGAGAGGGCCAGGGCTTGTGGGGCTGTGGAAGGGCTGCCTTGGGAAGGTGAGGGCCAGCAATAGCTTTCAGGGCTAGCCCCTTTCGTGTGGGAGCAGTGGCTGGACATTTCCGATTTGGGAGCTGGGTTCTGGCTGTGCCGAGAAGGAACGTCCGCAGAGTGCTGTGTCTAGGAAGCTCAGAGGGCCAGGGCTTGTGGGGCTGTGGAAGGGCTGCCTAGGGCAGGTGAGCGCCAGCAAGAGCTTTCAGGGCTAGCCCCTTTCGTGTGGGAGCAGTGGCTGGACGTTTCCGATTTGGGAGCTGGGCTCTGGCTGTGCCGGGAAGGAATATCCGCAGAGTACTGCGGCTAGGAAGCTGAGAGGGCCAGGGCTTGTGGGGCTGTGGAAGGGCTGCCTAGGGAAGGTGAGGGCCAGCAAGAGCTTTCAGGGCTAGCCCCTTTCGTGTGGGAGCAGTGGCTGGACGTTTCCGATTTCGGAGCTGGGCTCTGGCTGTGCCGGGAAGGAACATCCCCACTGTGCTGTGGCTAGGAAGCTGAGAGGGCCAGGGCTTGTGGGGCTGTGGAAGGGCTGCCTAGGGAAGGTGAGGGCCAGCAAGAGCTTTCAGGGCTAGCCCCTTTCGTGTGGGAGCAGTGGCTGGACGTTTCCGATTTGGGAGCTGGGCTCTGGCTGTGCCGAGAAGGAACGTCCGCAGAGTGCTGCGGCTAGGAAGCTGAGAGGGCCAGGGCTTGTGGGGCTGTGGAAGGGCTGCCTAAGGAAGGTGAGGGCCAGCAAGAGCTTTCAGGGCTAGCCCCTTTCGTGTGGGAGCAGTGGCTGGACATTTCCGATTTGGGAGCTGGGCTCTGGCTGTGCCGGGAAGGAACGTCCCCACTGTGCTGTGGCTAGGAAGCTCGGAGGGCCAGGACTTGTGGGGCTGTGGAAGGGCTGCCTAGGGAAGGTGAGGGCCAGCAAGAGCTTTCAGGGCTAGCCCCTTTCGTGTGGGAGCAGTGGCTGGACGTTTCCGATTTGGGAGCTGGGCTCTGGCTGTGCCGGGAAGGAACATCCCCACTGTGCTGTGTCTAGGAAGCTCAGAGGGCCAGGGCTTGTGGGGCTGTGGAAGGGCTGCCTAGGGAAGGTGAGGGCCAGCAAGAGCTTTCAGGGCTAGCCCCTTTCGTGTGGGAGCAGTGGCTGGACGTTTCCGATTTGGGAGCTGGGCTCTGGCTGTGCCGGGAAGGAACGTCCGCAGAGTACTGCGGCTAGGAAGCTGAGAGGGCCAGGGCTTGTGGGGCTGTGGAAGGGCTGCCTAAGGAAGGTGACGGCCAGCAAGAGCTTTCAGGGCTAGCCCCTTTCGTGTGGGAGCAGTGGCTGGACGTTTCCGATTTGGGAGCTGGGCTGTTGCTGTGCCGGGAAGAAACGTCCGTAGAGTACTGCGGCTAGGAAGCTGAGAGGGCCAGGGCTTGTGGGGCTGTGGAAGGGCTGCCTTGGGAAGGTGAGGGCCAGCAAGAGCTTTCAGGGCTAGCCCCTTTCGTGTGAGAGTAGTGGCTGGACATTTCCGATTTGGGAGCCGGGCTCTGGCTGTGCCGGGAAGGAACGTCCGCAGAGTGCTGTGGCTAGGAAGCTCAGAGGGCCAGGGCTTGTGGGGCTGTGGAAGGGCTGCCTAGGGAAGGTGAGCGCCAGCAAGAGCTTTCAGGGCTAGCCCCTTTCGTGTGGGAGCAGTGGCTGGACGTTTCCGATTTGGGAGCTGGGCTCTGGCTGTGCCGGGAAGGAACGTCCCCACACTACTGTGCCTAGGAAGCTGAGAGGGCCAGGGCTTGTGGGGCTGTGGAAGGGCTGCCTAGGGAAGGTGAGGGCCAGCAAGAGCTTTCAGGGCTAGCCCCTTTCGTGTGGGAGCAGTGGCTGGACGTTTCCGATTTGGGAGCTGGGCTCTGGCTGTGCCAGGAAGGAACGTCCGCAGAGTACTGCGGCTAGGAAGCTGAGAGGGCCAGGGCTTGTGGGGCTGTGGAAGGGCTGCCTAGGGAAGGTGAGGGCCAGCAAGAGCTTTCAGGGCTAGCCCCTTTCGTGTGAGAGCAGTGGCTGGACGTTTCCGATTTGGGAGCTGGGCTCTGGCTGTGCCGAGAAGGAACGTCCCCACTGTGCTGCGGCTAGGAAGCTGAGAGGGCCAGGGCTTGTGGGGCTGTGGAAGGGCTGCCTAGGGAAGGTGAGGGCCAGTAATAGCTTTCAGGGCTAGCCGCTTTCGTGTGGGAGCAGTGGCTGGACGTTTCCGATTTGGGAGCTGGGCTCTGGCTGTGCCGGGAAGGAACATCCCCACTGTGCTGTGGCTAGGAAGCTCAGAGGGCCAGGGCTTGTGGGGCTGTGGAAGGGCTGCCTAGGGAAGGTGAGGGCCAGCAAGAGCTTTCAGGGCTAGCCCCTTTCGTGTGGGAGCAGTGGCTGGACGTTTCCGATTTGGGAGCTGGGCTGTTGCTGTGCCGGGAAGGAACGTCCGCAGAGTACTGCGGCTAGGAAGCTGAGAGGGCCAGGGCTTGTGGGGCTGTGGAAGGGCTGCCTTGGGAAGGTGAGGGCCAGCAAGAGCTTTCAGGGCTAGCCCCTTTCGTGTGAGAGCAGTGGCTGGACATTTCCGATTTGGGAGCCGGGCTCTGGCTGTGCCGGGAAGGAACGTCCCCACACTGCTGTGCCTAGGAAGCTCGGAGGGCCAGGACTTGTGGGGCTGTGGAAGGGCTGCCTTGGGAAGGTGAGGGCCAGCAAGAGCTTTCAGGGCTAGCCCCTTTCATGTGGGAGCAGTGGCTGGACGTTTCCGATTTGGGAGCTGGGCTCTGGCTGTGCCGAGAAGGAACGTCCGCAGAGTGCTGTGGCTAGGAAGCTGAGAGGGCCAGGGCTTGTGGGGCTGTGGAAGGGCTGCCTAGGGAAGGTGAGGGCCAGCAAGAGCTTTCAGGGCTAGCCCCTTTCGTGTGGGAGCAGTGGCTGGACGTTTCCGATTTGGGAGCTGGGCTCTGGCTGTGCCGGGAAGGAACGTCCCCAAACTGCTGTGCCTAGGAAGCTCGGAGGGCCAGGACTTGTGGGGCTGTGGAAGGGCTGCCTAGGGAAGGTGAGGGCCAGCAAGAGCTTTCAGGGCTAGCCCCTTTCGTGTGGGAGCAGTGGCTGGACGTTTCCGATTTGGGAGCTGGGCTCTGGCTGTCCCGGGAAGGAACATCCCCACTGTGCTGTGGCTAGGAAGCTGAGAGGGCCAGGGCTTGTGGGGCTGTGGAAGGGCTGCCTTGGGAAGGTGAGGGCCAGCAAGAGCTTTCAGGGCTAGCCCCTTTCGTGTGGGAGCAGTGGCTGGACGTTTCCGATTTGGGAGCTGGGCTGTTGCTGTGCCGGGAAGGAACGTCCGCAGAGTACTGCGGCTAGGAAGCTGAGAGGGCCAGGGCTTGTGGGGCTGTGGAAGGGCTGCCTTGGGAAGGTGAGGGCCAGCAAGAGCTTTCAGGGCTAGCCCCTTTCATGTGGGAGCAGTGGCTGGACGTTTCCGATTTGGGAGCTGGGCTCTGGCTGTGCCGGGAAGGAACATCCCCACTGTGCTGCGGCTAGGAAGCTGAGAGGGCCAGGGCTTGTGGGGCTGTGGAAGGGCTGCCTAGGGAAGGTGAGGGCCAGCAAGAGCTTTCAGGGCTAGCCCCTTTCGTGTGGGAGCAGTGGCTGGACGTTTCCGATTTGGGAGCTGGGCTCTGGCTGTGCCGGGAAGGAACATCCCCACTGTGCTGTGGCTAGGAAGCTCAGAGGGCCAGGGCTTGTGGGGCTGTGGAAGGGCTGCCTAGGGAAGGTGAGCGCCAGCAAGAGCTTTCAGGGCTAGCCCCTTTCGTGTGGGAGCAGTGGCTGGACGTTTCCGATTTGGGAGCTGGGCTCTGGCTGTGCCGGGAAGGAACGTCCGCAGAGTACTGCGGCTAGGAAGCTGAGAGGGCCAGGGCTTGTGGGGCTGTGGAAGGGCTGCCTTGGGAAGGTGAGGGCCAGCAAGAGCTTTCAGGGCTAGCCCCTTTCGTGTGGGAGCAGTGGCTGGACGTTTCCGATTTGGGAGCTGGGCTCTGGCTGTGCCGGGAAGGAACGTCCCCACTGTGCTGCGGCTAGGAAGCTGAGAGGGCCAGGGCTTGTGGGGCTGTGGAAGGGCTGCCTTGGGAAGGTGAGGGCCAGCAATAGCTTTCAGGGCTAGCCCCTTTCGTGTGGGAGCAGTGGCTGGACATTTCCGATTTGGGAGCTGGGTTCTGGCTGTGCCGAGAAGGAACGTCCGCAGAGTGCTGTGTCTAGGAAGCTCAGAGGGCCAGGGCTTGTGGGGCTGTGGAAGGGCTGCCTAGGGAAGGTGAGCGCCAGCAAGAGCTTTCAGGGCTAGCCCCTTTCGTGTGGGAGCAGTGGCTGGACGTTTCCGATTTGGGAGCTGGGCTCTGGCTGTGCCGGGAAGGAATATCCGCAGAGTACTGCGGCTAGGAAGCTGAGAGGGCCAGGGCTTGTGGGGCTGTGGAAGGGCTGCCTAGGGAAGGTGAGGGCCAGCAAGAGCTTTCAGGGCTAGCCCCTTTCGTGTGGGAGCAGTGGCTGGACGTTTCCGATTTCGGAGCTGGGCTCTGGCTGTGCCGGGAAGGAACATCCCCACTGTGCTGTGGCTAGGAAGCTGAGAGGGCCAGGGCTTGTGGGGCTGTGGAAGGGCTGCCTAGGGAAGGTGAGGGCCAGCAAGAGCTTTCAGGGCTAGCCCCTTTCGTGTGGGAGCAGTGGCTGGACGTTTCCGATTTGGGAGCTGGGCTCTGGCTGTGCCGAGAAGGAACGTCCGCAGAGTGCTGCGGCTAGGAAGCTGAGAGGGCCAGGGCTTGTGGGGCTGTGGAAGGGCTGCCTAAGGAAGGTGAGGGCCAGCAAGAGCTTTCAGGGCTAGCCCCTTTCATGTGGGAGCAGTGGCTGGACGTTTCCGATTTGGGAGCTGGGCTCTGGCTGTGCCGGGAAGGAACGTCCCCACTGTGCTGTGGCTAGGAAGCTCAGAGGGCCTGGGCTTGTGGGGCTGTGGAAGGGCTGCCTAGGGAAGGTGAGGGCCAGCAAGAGCTTTCAGGGCTAGCCCCTTTCGTGTGGGAGCAGTGGCTGGACGTTTCCGATTTGGGAGCTGGGCTCTGGCTGTGCCGGGAAGGAACGTCCGCAGAGTACTGCGGCTAGGAAGCTGAGAGGGCCAGGGCTTGTGGGGCTGTGGAAGGGCTGCCTTGGGAAGGTGAGGGCCAGCAAGAGCTTTCAGGGCTAGCCCCTTTCATGTGGGAGCAGTGGCTGGACGTTTCCGATTTGGGAGCTGGGCTCTGGCTGTGCCGGGAAGGAACGTCCCCACACTGCTGTGGCTAGGAAGCTCAGAGGGCCAGGGCTTGTGGGGCTGTGGAAGGGCTGCCTAGGGAAGGTGAGGGCCAGCAAGAGCTTTCAGGGCTAGCCCCTTTCGTGTGGGAGCAGTGGCTGGACGTTTCCGATTTGGGAGCTGGGCTCTGGCTGTGCCGGGAAGGAACGTCCGCAGAGTACTGCGGCTAGGAAGCTGAGAGGGCCAGGGCTTGTGGGGCTGTGGAAGGGCTGCCTAAGGAAGGTGACGGCCAGCAAGAGCTTTCAGGGCTAGCCCCTTTCGTGTGGGAGCAATGGCTGGACGTTTCCGATTTGGGAGCTGGGCTCTGGCTGTGCCGGGAAGGAACGTCCGCAGAGTACTGCGGCTAGGAAGCTGAGAGGGCCAGGGCTTGTGGGGCTGTGGAAGGGCTGCCTAGGGAAGGTGAGGGCCAGCAAGAGCTTTCAGGGCTAGCCCCTTTCGTGTGGGAGCAGTGGCTGGACGTTTCCGATTTGGGAGCTGGGCTCTGGCTGTGCCGGGAAGGAACGTCCGCAGAGTACTGCGGCTAGGAAGCTGAGAGGGCCAGGGCTTGTGGGGCTGTGGAAGGGCTGCCTTGGGAAGGTGAGGGCCAGCAAGAGCTTTCAGGGCTAGCCCCTTTCATGTGGGAGCAGTGGCTGGACGTTTCCGATTTGGGAGCTGGGCTCTGGCTGTGCCGGGAAGGAACATCCCCACTGTGCTGCGGCTAGGAAGCTGAGAGGGCCAGGGCTTGTGGGGCTGTGGAAGGGCTGCCTAGGGAAGGTGAGGGCCAGCAAGAGCTTTCAGGGCTAGCCCCTTTCGTGTGGGAGCAGTGGCTGGACGTTTCCGATTTGGGAGCTGGGCTCTGGCTGTGCCGGGAAGGAACATCCCCACTGTGCTGTGGCTAGGAAGCTCAGAGGGCCAGGGCTTGTGGGGCTGTGGAAGGGCTGCCTAGGGAAGGTGAGCGCCAGCAAGAGCTTTCAGGGCTAGCCCCTTTCGTGTGGGAGCAGTGGCTGGACGTTTCCGATTTGGGAGCTGGGCTCTGGCTGTGCCGGGAAGGAACGTCCGCAGAGTACTGCGGCTAGGAAGCTGAGAGGGCCAGGGCTTGTGGGGCTGTGGAAGGGCTGCCTTGGGAAGGTGAGGGCCAGCAAGAGCTTTCAGGGCTAGCCCCTTTCGTGTGGGAGCAGTGGCTGGACGTTTCCGATTTGGGAGCTGGGCTCTGGCTGTGCCGGGAAGGAACGTCCCCACTGTGCTGCGGCTAGGAAGCTGAGAGGGCCAGGGCTTGTGGGGCTGTGGAAGGGCTGCCTTGGGAAGGTGAGGGCCAGCAATAGCTTTCAGGGCTAGCCCCTTTCGTGTGGGAGCAGTGGCTGGACATTTCCGATTTGGGAGCTGGGTTCTGGCTGTGCCGAGAAGGAACGTCCGCAGAGTGCTGTGTCTAGGAAGCTCAGAGGGCCAGGGCTTGTGGGGCTGTGGAAGGGCTGCCTAGGGAAGGTGAGCGCCAGCAAGAGCTTTCAGGGCTAGCCCCTTTCGTGTGGGAGCAGTGGCTGGACGTTTCCGATTTGGGAGCTGGGCTCTGGCTGTGCCGGGAAGGAATATCCGCAGAGTACTGCGGCTAGGAAGCTGAGAGGGCCAGGGCTTGTGGGGCTGTGGAAGGGCTGCCTAGGGAAGGTGAGGGCCAGCAAGAGCTTTCAGGGCTAGCCCCTTTCGTGTGGGAGCAGTGGCTGGACGTTTCCGATTTCGGAGCTGGGCTCTGGCTGTGCCGGGAAGGAACATCCCCACTGTGCTGTGGCTAGGAAGCTGAGAGGGCCAGGGCTTGTGGGGCTGTGGAAGGGCTGCCTAGGGAAGGTGAGGGCCAGCAAGAGCTTTCAGGGCTAGCCCCTTTCGTGTGGGAGCAGTGGCTGGACGTTTCCGATTTGGGAGCTGGGCTGTTGCTGTGCCGGGAAGGAACGTCCGCAGAGTACTGCGGCTAGGAAGCTGAGAGGGCCAGGGCTTGTGGGGCTGTGGAAGGGCTGCCTAGGGAAGGTGAGGGCCAGCAAGAGCTTTCAGGGCTAGCCCCTTTCATGTGGGAGCAGTGGCTGGACGTTTCCGATTTGGGAGCTGGGCTCTGGCTGTGCCGGGAAGGAACGTCCCCACTGTGCTGTGGCTAGGAAGCTCAGAGGGCCAGGGCTTGTGGGGCTGTGGAAGGGCTGCCTAGGGAAGGTGAGGGCCAGCAAGAGCTTTCAGGGCTAGCCCCTTTCGTGTGGGAGCAGTGGCTGGACGTTTCCGATTTGGGAGCTGGGCTCTGGCTGTGCCGGGAAGGAACGTCCGCAGAGTACTGCGGCTAGGAAGCTGAGAGGGCCAGGGCTTGTGGGGCTGTGGAAGGGCTGCCTTGGGAAGGTGAGGGCCAGCAAGAGCTTTCAGGGCTAGCCCCTTTCATGTGGGAGCAGTGGCTGGACGTTTCCGATTTGGGAGCTGGGCTCTGGCTGTGCCGGGAAGGAACGTCCCCACTGTGCTGTGGCTAGGAAGCTGAGAGGGCCAGGGCTTGTGGGGCTGTGGAAGGGCTGCCTAGGGAAGGTGAGGGCCAGCAAGAGCTTTCAGGGCTAGCCCCTTTCGTGTGGGAGCAGTGGCTGGACGTTTCCGATTTGGGAGCTGGGCTCTGGCTGTGCCGGGAAGGAACGTCCGCAGAGTACTGCGGCTAGGAAGCTGAGAGGGCCAGGGCTTGTGGGGCTGTGGAAGGGCTGCCTAAGGAAGGTGACGGCCAGCAAGAGCTTTCAGGGCTAGCCCCTTTCGTGTGGGAGCAATGGCTGGACGTTTCCGATTTGGGAGCTGGGCTCTGGCTGTGCCGGGAAGGAACGTCCGCAGAGTACTGCGGCTAGGAAGCTGAGAGGGCCAGGGCTTGTGGGGCTGTGGAAGGGCTGCCTAGGGAAGGTGAGGGCCAGCAAGAGCTTTCAGGGCTAGCCCCTTTCGTGTGGGAGCAGTGGCTGGACGTTTCCGATTTGGGAGCTGGGCTCTGGCTGTGCCGAGAAGGAACGTCCCCACTGTGCTGTGGCTAGGAAGCTGAGAGGGCCAGGGCTTGTGGGGCTGTGGAAGGGCTGCCTTGGGAAGGTGAGGGCCAGCAAGAGCTTTCAGGGCTAGCCCCTTTCGTGTGAGAGCAGTGGCTGGACATTTCCGATTTGGGAGCTGGGCTCTGGCTGTGCCGGGAAGGAACGTCCCCACACTGCTGTGCCTAGGAAGCTCGGAGGGCCAGGGCTTTTGGGGCTGTGGAAGGGCTGCCTAGGGAAGGTGAGGGCCAGCAAGAGCTTTCAGGGCTAGCCCCTTTCGTGTGGGAGCAGTGGCTGGACGTTTCCAATTTGGGAGCTGGGCTCTGGCTGTGCCGAGAAGGAACGTCCGCAGAGTGCTGTGGCTAGGAAGCTCAGAGGGCCAGGGCTTGTGGGGCTGTGGAAGGGCTGCCTAGGGAAGGTGAGGGCCAGCAAGAGCTTTCAGGGCTAGCCCCTTTCGTGTGGGAGCAGTGGCTGGACATTTCCGATTTCGGAGCTGGGCTCTGGCTGTGCCGGGAAGGAACATCCCCACTGTGCTGTGGCTAGGAAGCTGAGAGGGCCAGGGCTTGTGGGGCTGTGGAAGGGCTGCCTAGGGAAGGTGAGGGCCAGCAAGAGCTTTCAGGGCTAGCCCCTTTCGTGTGGGAGCAGTGGCTGGACGTTTCCGATTTGGGAGCTGGGCTCTGGCTGTGCCGAGAAGGAACGTCCGCAGAGTGCTGCGGCTAGGAAGCTGAGAGGGCCAGGGCTTGTGGGGCTGTGGAAGGGCTGCCTAAGGAAGGTGAGGGCCAGCAAGAGCTTTCAGGGCTAGCCCCTTTCGTGTGGGAGCAGTGGCTGGACATTTCCGATTTGGGAGCTGGGCTCTGGCTGTGCCGGGAAGGAACATCCCCACTGCGCTGTGGCTAGGAAGCTCAGAGGGCCAGGGCTTGTGGGGCTGTGGAAGGGCTGCCTAGGGAAGGTGAGGGCCAGCAAGAGCTTTCAGGGCTAGCCCCTTTCGTGTGAGAGCAGTGGCTGGACATTTCCGATTTGGGAGCTGGGCTCTGGCTGTGCCGGGAAGGAACGTCCCCACACTGCTGTGGCTAGGAAGCTGAGAGGGCCAGGACTTGTGGGGCTGTGGAAGGGCTGCCTAGGGAAGGTGAGGGCCAGCAAGAGCTTTCAGGGCTAGCCCCTTTCATGTGGGAGCAGTGGCTGGACGTTTCCGATTTGGGAGCTGGGCTCTGGCTGTGCCGGGAAGGAACGTCCCCACACTGCTGTGGCTAGGAAGCTCAGAGGGCCAGGACTTGTGGGGTGTGGAAGGGCTGCCTAGGGCAGGTGAGGGCCAGCAAGAGCTTTCAGGGCTAGCCCCTTTCGTGTGGGAGCAGTGGCTGGACGTTTCTGATTTGGGAGCTGGGCTCTGGCTGTGCCGGGAAGGAACATCCCCACTGTGCTGTGGCTAGGAAGCTCAGAGGGCCAGGGCTTGTGGGGCTGTGGAAGGGCTGCCTAGGGAAGGTGAGGGCCAGCAAGAGCTTTCAGGGCTAGCCCCTTTCGTGTGGGAGCAGTGGCTGGACGTTTCCGATTTGGGAGCTGGGCTCTGGCTGTGCCGGGAAGGAACGTCCGCAGAGTACTGCGGCTAGGAAGCTGAGAGGGCCAGGGCTTGTGGGGCTGTGGAAGGGCTGCCTAGGGAAGGTGAGGGCCAGCAAGAGCTTTCAGGGCTAGCCCCTTTCGTGTGGGAGCAGTGGCTGGACGTTTCCGATTTGGGAGCTGGGCTCTGGCTGTGCCGGGAAGGAACGTCCCCACTGTGCTGCGGCTAGGAAGCTGAGAGGGCCAGGGCTTGTGGGGCTGTGGAAGGGCTGCCTTGGGAAGGTGAGGGCCAGCAATAGCTTTCAGGGCTAGCCCCTTTCGTGTGGGAGCAGTGGCTGGACATTTCCGATTTGGGAGCTGGGTTCTGGCTGTGCCGAGAAGGAACGTCCGCAGAGTGCTGTGTCTAGGAAGCTCAGAGGGCCAGGGCTTGTGGGGCTGTGGAAGGGCTGCCTAGGGAAGGTGAGCGCCAGCAAGAGCTTTCAGGGCTAGCCCCTTTCGTGTGGGAGCAGTGGCTGGACGTTTCCGATTTGGGAGCTGGGCTCTGGCTGTGCCGGGAAGGAATATCCGCAGAGTACTGCGGCTAGGAAGCTGAGAGGGCCAGGGCTTGTGGGGCTGTGGAAGGGCTGCCTAGGGAAGGTGAGGGCCAGCAAGAGCTTTCAGGGCTAGCCCCTTTCGTGTGGGAGCAGTGGCTGGACGTTTCCAATTTGGGAGCTGGGCTCTGGCTGTGCCGAGAAGGAACGTCCGCAGAGTGCTGTGGCTAGGAAGCTCAGAGGGCCAGGGCTTGTGGGGCTGTGGAAGGGCTGCCTAGGGAAGGTGAGGGCCAGCAATAGCTTTCAGGGCTAGCCCCTTTCGTGTGGGAGCAGTGGCTGGACGTTTCCGATTTGGGAGCTGGGCTCTGGCTGTGCCGAGAAGGAACGTCCGCAGAGTGCTGCGGCTAGGAAGCTGAGAGGGCCAGGGCTTGTGGGGCTGTGGAAGGGCTGCCTAAGGAAGGTGAGGGCCAGCAAGAGCTTTCAGGGCTAGCCCCTTTCGTGTGGGAGCAGTGGCTGGACATTTCCGATTTGGGAGCTGGGCTCTGGCTGTGCCGGGAAGGAACATCCCCACTGCGCTGTGGCTAGGAAGCTCAGAGGGCCAGGGCTTGTGGGGCTGTGGAAGGGCTGCCTAGGGAAGGTGAGGGCCAGCAAGAGCTTTCAGGGCTAGCCCCTTTCGTGTGAGAGCAGTGGCTGGACATTTCCGATTTGGGAGCTGGGCTCTGGCTGTGCCGGGAAGGAACGTCCCCACACTGCTGTGGCTAGGAAGCTCGGAGGGCCAGGACTTGTGGGGCTGTGGAAGGGCTGCCTAGGGAAGGTGAGGGCCAGCAAGAGCTTTCAGGGCTAGCCCCTTTCATGTGGGAGCAGTGGCTGGACGTTTCCGATTTGGGAGCTGGGCTCTGGCTGTGCCGGGAAGGAACGTCCCCACACTGCTGTGGCTAGGAAGCTCAGAGGGCCAGGACTTGTGGGGCTGTGGAAGGGCTGCCTAGGGCAGGTGAGGGCCAGCAAGAGCTTTCAGGGCTAGCCCCTTTCGTGTGGGAGCAGTGGCTGGACGTTTCCGATTTGGGAGCTGGGCTCTGGCTGTGCCGGGAAGGAACATCCCCACTGTGCTGTGGCTAGGAAGCTGAGAGGGCCAGGGCTTGTGGGGCTGTGGAAGGGCTGCCTAGGGAAGGTGAGGGCCAGCAAGAGCTTTCAGGGCTAGCCCCTTTCGTGTGGGAGCAGTGGCTGGACGTTTCCGATTTGGGAGCTGGGCTCTGGCTGTGCCGGGAAGGAACGTCCGCAGAGTACTGCGGCTAGGAAGCTGAGAGGGCCAGGGCTTGTGGGGCTGTGGAAGGGCTGCCTAGGGAAGGTGAGGGCCAGCAAGAGCTTTCAGGGCTAGCCCCTTTCGTGTGGGAGCAGTGGCTGGACGTTTCCGATTTGGGAGCTGGGCTGTTGCTGTGCCGGGAAGGAACGTCCGCAGAGTACTGCGGCTAGGAAGCTGAGAGGGCCAGGGCTTGTGGGGCTGTGGAAGGGCTGCCTTGGGAAGGTGAGGGCCAGCAAGAGCTTTCAGGGCTAGCCCCTTTCGTGTGAGAGCAGTGGCTGGACATTTCCGATTTGGGAGCCGGGCTCTGGCTGTGCCGGGAAGGAACGTCCGCAGAGTGCTGTGGCTAGGAATCTCAGAGGGCCAGGGCTTGTGGGGCTGTGGAAGGGCTGCCTAGGGAAGGTGAGGGCCAGCAAGAGCTTTCAGGGCTAGCCCGTTTCGTGTGGGAGCAGTGGCTGGACGTTTCCGATTTGGGAGCTGGGCTCTGGCTGTGCCGGGAAGGAACGTCCCCACACTACTGTGCCTAGGAAGCTCGGAGGGCCAGGGCTTGTGGGGCTGTGGAAGGGCTGCCTAGGGAAGGTGAGGGCCAGCAAGAGCTTTCAGGGCTAGCCCCTTTCGTGTGGGAGCAGTGGCTGGACGTTTCCGATTTGGGAGCTGGGCTCTGGCTGTGCCGGGAAGGAACGTCCGCAGAGTACTGCGGCTAGGAAGCTGAGAGGGCCAGGGCTTGTGGGGCTGTGGAAGGGCTGCCTAGGGAAGGTGAGGGCCAGCAAGAGCTTTCAGGGCTAGCCCCTTTCGTGTGGGAGCAGTGGCTGGACGTTTCCGATTTGGGAGCTGGGCTCTGGCTGTGCCGAGAAGGAACGTCCCCACTGTGCTGCGGCTAGGAAGCTGAGAGGGCCAGGGCTTGTGGGGCTGTGGAAGGGCTGCCTAGGGAAGGTGAGGGCCAGTAATAGCTTTCAGGGCTAGCCGCTTTCGTGTGGGAGCAGTGGCTGGACGTTTCCGATTTGGGAGCTGGGCTCTGGCTGTGCCGGGAAGGAACATCCCCACTGTGCTGTGGCTAGGAAGCTCAGAGGGCCAGGGCTTGTGGGGCTGTGGAAGGGCTGCCTAGGGAAGGTGAGGGCCAGCAAGAGCTTTCAGGGCTAGCCCCTTTCGTGTGGGAGCAGTGGCTGGACGTTTCCGATTTGGGAGCTGGGCTGTTGCTGTGCCGGGAAGGAACGTCCGCAGAGTACTGCGGCTAGGAAGCTGAGAGGGCCAGGGCTTGTGGGGCTGTGGAAGGGCTGCCTTGGGAAGGTGAGGGCCAGCAAGAGCTTTCAGGGCTAGCCCCTTTCGTGTGAGAGCAGTGGCTGGACATTTCCGATTTGGGAGCCGGGCTCTGGCTGTGCCGGGAAGGAACATCCCCACACTGCTGTGCCTAGGAAGCTCGGAGGGCCAGGACTTGTGGGGCTGTGGAAGGGCTGCCTTGGGAAGGTGAGGGCCAGCAAGAGCTTTCAGGGCTAGCCCCTTTCATGTGGGAGCAGTGGCTGGACGTTTCCGATTTGGGAGCTGGGCTCTGGCTGTGCCGAGAAGGAACGTCCGCAGAGTACTGTGGCTAGGAAGCTCAGAGGGCCAGGGCTTGTGGGGCTGTGGAAGGGCTGCCTAGGGAAGGTGAGGGCCAGCAAGAGCTTTCAGGGCTAGCCCCTTTCGTGTGGGAGCAGTGGCTGGACGTTTCCGATTTGGGAGCTGGGCTCTGGCTGTGCCGGGAAGGAACGTCCCCACACTGCTGTGCCTAGGAAGCTCGGAGGGCCAGGACTTGTGGGGCTGTGGAAGGGCTGCCTAGGGAAGGTGAGGGCCAGCAAGAGCTTTCAGGGCTAGCCCCTTTCGTGTGGGAGCAGTGGCTGGACGTTTCCGATTTGGGAGCTGGGCTCTGGCTGTGCCGGGAAGGAACATCCCCACTGTGCTGTGGCTAGGAAGCTGAGAGGGCCAGGGCTTGTGGGGCTGTGGAAGGGCTGCCTTGGGAAGGTGAGGGCCAGCAAGAGCTTTCAGGGCTAGCCCCTTTCGTGTGGGAGCAGTGGCTGGACGTTTCCGATTTGGGAGCTGGGTTCTGGCTGTGCCGAGAAGGAACGTCCGCAGAGTGCTGTGTCTAGGAAGCTCAGAGGGCCAGGGCTTGTGGGGCTGTGGAAGGGCTGCCTAGGGAAGGTGAGCGCCAGCAAGAGCTTTCAGGGCTAGCCCCTTTCGTGTGGGAGCAGTGGCTGGACGTTTCCGATTTCGGAGCTGGGCTCTGGCTGTGCCGGGAAGGAACATCCCCACTGTGCTGTGGCTAGGAAGCTCAGAGGGCCAGGGCTTGTGGGGCTGTGGAAGGGCTGCCTAGGGAAGGTGAGGGCCAGCAAGAGCTTTCAGGGCTAGCCCCTTTCGTGTGGGAGCAGTGGCTGGACGTTTCCGATTTGGGAGCTGGGCTCTGGCTGTGCCGAGAAGGAACGTCCGCAGAGTGCTGCGGCTAGGAAGCTGAGAGGGCCAGGGCTTGTGGGGCTGTGGAAGGGCTGCCTAAGGAAGGTGAGGGCCAGCAAGAGCTTTCAGGGCTAGCCCCTTTCGTGTGGGAGCAGTGGCTGGACATTTCCGATTTGGGAGCTGGGCTCTGGCTGTGCCGGGAAGGAACATCCCCACTGCGCTGTGGCTAGGAAGCTCAGAGGGCCAGGGCTTGTGGGGCTGTGGAAGGGCTGCCTAGGGAAGGTGAGGGCCAGCAAGAGCTTTCAGGGCTAGCCCCTTTCGTGTGAGAGCAGTGGCTGGACATTTCCGATTTGGGAGCTGGGCTCTGGCTGTGCCGGGAAGGAACGTCCCCACACTGCTGTGGCTAGGAAGCTCGGAGGGCCAGGACTTGTGGGGCTGTGGAAGGGCTGCCTAGGGAAGGTGAGGGCCAGCAAGAGCTTTCAGGGCTAGCCCCTTTCATGTGGGAGCAGTGGCTGGACGTTTCCGATTTGGGAGCTGGGCTCTGGCTGTGCCGGGAAGGAACGTCCCCACACTGCTGTGGCTAGGAAGCTCAGAGGGCCAGGACTTGTGGGGCTGTGGAAGGGCTGCCTAGGGCAGGTGAGGGCCAGCAAGAGCTTTCAGGGCTAGCCCCTTTCGTGTGGGAGCAGTGGCTGGACGTTTCCGATTTGGGAGCTGGGCTCTGGCTGTGCCGGGAAGGAACATCCCCACTGTGCTGTGGCTAGGAAGCTGAGAGGGCCAGGGCTTGTGGGGCTGTGGAAGGGCTGCCTAGGGAAGGTGAGGGCCAGCAAGAGCTTTCAGGGCTAGCCCCTTTCGTGTGGGAGCAGTGGCTGGACGTTTCCGATTTGGGAGCTGGGCTCTGGCTGTGCCGGGAAGGAACGTCCGCAGAGTACTGCGGCTAGGAAGCTGAGAGGGCCAGGGCTTGTGGGGCTGTGGAAGGGCTGCCTAGGGAAGGTGAGGGCCAGCAAGAGCTTTCAGGGCTAGCCCCTTTCGTGTGGGAGCAGTGGCTGGACGTTTCCGATTTGGGAGCTGGGCTGTTGCTGTGCCGGGAAGGAACGTCCGCAGAGTACTGCGGCTAGGAAGCTGAGAGGGCCAGGGCTTGTGGGGCTGTGGAAGGGCTGCCTTGGGAAGGTGAAGGCCAGCAAGAGCTTTCAGGGCTAGCCCCTTTCGTGTGAGAGCAGTGGCTGGACATTTCCGATTTGGAGGCCGGGCTCTGGCTGTGCCGGGAAGGAACGTCCGCAGAGTGCTGTGGCTAGGAAGCTCAGAGGGCCAGGGCTTGTGGGGCTGTGGAAGGGCTGCCTAGGGAAGGTGAGGGCCAGCAAGAGCTTTCAGGGCTAGCCCCTTTCGTGTGGGAGCAGTGGCTGGACGTTTCCGATTTGGGAGCTGGGCTCTGGCTGTGCCGGGAAGGAACGTCCCCACTGTGCTGTGGCTAGGAAGCTGAGAGGGACAGGGCTTGTGGGGCTGTGGAAGGGCTGCCTAGGGAAGGTGAGGGCCAGCAAGAGCTTTCAGGGCTAGCCCCTTTCGTGTGGGAGCAGTGGCTGGACGTTTCCGATTTGGGAGCTGGGCTCTGGCTGTGCCGGGAAGGAACGTCCGCAGAGTACTGCGGCTAGGAAGCTGAGAGGGCCAGGGCTTGTGGGGCTGTGGAAGGGCTGCCTAGGGAAGGTGAGGGCCAGCAAGAGCTTTCAGGGCTAGCCCCTTTCGTGTGGGAGCAGTGGCTGGACGTTTCCGATTTGGGAGCTGGGCTCTGGCTGTGCCGAGAAGGAACGTCCCCACTGTGCTGCGGCTAGGAAGCTGAGAGGGCCAGGGCTTGTGGGGCTGTGGAAGGGCTGCCTAGGGAAGGTGAGGGCCAGTAATAGCTTTCAGGGCTAGCCGCTTTCGTGTGGGAGCAGTGGCTGGACGTTTCCGATTTGGGAGCTGGGCTCTGGCTGTGCCGGGAAGGAACATCCCCACTGTGCTGTGGCTAGGAAGCTCAGAGGGCCAGGGCTTGTGGGGCTGTGGAAGGGCTGCCTAGGGAAGGTGAGGGCCAGCAAGAGCTTTCAGGGCTAGCCCCTTTCGTGTGGGAGCAGTGGCTGGACGTTTCCGATTTGGGAGCTGGGCTGTTGCTGTGCCGGGAAGGAACGTCCGCAGAGTACTGCGGCTAGGAAGCTGAGAGGGCCAGGGCTTGTGGGGCTGTGGAAGGGCTGCCTTGGGAAGGTGAGGGCCAGCAAGAGCTTTCAGGGCTAGCCCCTTTCGTGTGAGAGCAGTGGCTGGACATTTCCGATTTGGGAGCCGGGCTCTGGCTGTGCCGGGAAGGAACATCCCCACACTGCTGTGCCTAGGAAGCTCGGAGGGCCAGGACTTGTGGGGCTGTGGAAGGGCTGCCTTGGGAAGGTGAGGGCCAGCAAGAGCTTTCAGGGCTAGCCCCTTTCATGTGGGAGCAGTGGCTGGACGTTTCCGATTTGGGAGCTGGGCTCTGGCTGTGCCGGGAAGGAACATCCCCACTGTGCTGTGGCTAGGAAGCTCAGAGGGCCAGGGCTTGTGGGGCTGTGGAAGGGCTGCCTAGGGAAGGTGAGGGCCAGCAAGAGCTTTCAGGGCTAGCCCCTTTCGTGTGGGAGCAGTGGCTGGACGTTTCCAATTTGGGAGCTGGGCTCTGGCTGTGCCGGGAAGGAACGTCCCCACACTGCTGTGCCTAGGAAGCTCGGAGGGCCAGGACTTGTGGGGCTGTGGAAGGGCTGCCTAGGGAAGGTGAGGGCCAGCAAGAGCTTTCAGGGCTAGCCCCTTTCGTGTGGGAGCAGTGGCTGGACGTTTCCGATTTGGGAGCTGGGCTCTGGCTGTGCCGGGAAGGAACATCCCCACTGTGCTGTGGCTAGGAAGCTGAGAGGGCCAGGGCTTGTGGGGCTGTGGAAGGGCTGCCTTGGGAAGGTGAGGGCCAGCAAGAGCTTTCAGGGCTAGCCCCTTTCGTGTGGGAGCAGTGGCTGGACGTTTCCGATTTGGGAGCTGGGCTGTTGCTGTGCCGGGAAGGAACGTCCGCAGAGTACTGCGGCTAGGAAGCTGAGAGGGCCAGGGCTTGTGGGGCTGTGGAAGGGCTGCCTTGGGAAGGTGAGGGCCAGCAAGAGCTTTCAGGGCTAGCCCCTTTCATGTGGGAGCAGTGGCTGGACGTTTCCGATTTGGGAGCTGGGCTCTGGCTGTGCCTGGAAGGAACATCCCCACTGTGCTGCGGCTAGGAAGCTGAGAGGGCCAGGGCTTGTGGGGCTGTGGAAGGGCTGCCTAGGGAAGGTGAGGGCCAGCAAGAGCTTTCAGGGCTAGCCCCTTTCGTGTGGGAGCAGTGGCTGGACGTTTCCGATTTGGGAGCTGGGCTCTGGCTGTGCCGGGAAGGAACATCCCCACTGTGCTGTGGCTAGGAAGCTCAGAGGGCCAGGGCTTGTGGGGCTGTGGAAGGGCTGCCTAGGGAAGGTGAGCGCCAGCAAGAGCTTTCAGGGCTAGCCCCTTTCGTGTGGGAGCAGTGGCTGGACGTTTCCGATTTGGGAGCTGGGCTGTTGCTGTGCCGGGAAGGAACGTCCGCAGAGTACTGCGGCTAGGAAGCTCGGAGGGCCAGGACTTGTGGGGCTGTGGAAGGGCTGCCTAGGGAAGGTGAGGGCCAGCAAGAGCTTTCAGGGCTAGCCCCTTTCGTGTGGGAGCAGTGGCTGGACATTTCCGATTTGGGAGCTGGGCTCTGGCTGTGCCGGGAAGGAACGTCCCCACACTGCTGTGCCTAGGAAGCTCGGAGGGCCAGGACTTGTGGGGCTGTGGAAGGGCTGCCTAGGGAAGGTGAGGGCCAGCAAGAGCTTTCAGGGCTAGCCCCTTTCGTGTGGGAGCAGTGGCTGGACGTTTCCGATTTGGGAGCTGGGCTCTGGCTGTGCCGGGAAGGAACGTCCGCAGAGTACTGCGGCTAGGAAGCTGAGAGGGCCAGGGCTTGTGGGGCTGTGGAAGGGCTGCCTAGGGAAGGTGAGGGCCAGCAAGAGCTTTCAGGGCTAGCCCCTTTCGTGTGGGAGCAGTGGCTGGACGTTTCCGATTTGGGAGCTGGGCTCTGGCTGTGCCGAGAAGGAACGTCCCCACTGTGCTGCGGCTAGGAAGCTGAGAGGGCCAGGGCTTGTGGGGCTGTGGAAGGGCTGCCTAGGGAAGGTGAGGGCCAGTAATAGCTTTCAGGGCTAGCCGCTTTCGTGTGGGAGCAGTGGCTGGACGTTTCCGATTTGGGAGCTGGGCTCTGGCTGTGCCGGGAAGGAACATCCCCACTGTGCTGTGGCTAGGAAGCTCAGAGGGCCAGGGCTTGTGGGGCTGTGGAAGGGCTGCCTTGGGAAGGTGAGGGCCAGCAAGAGCTTTCAGGGCTAGCCCCTTTCGTGTGAGAGCAGTGGCTGGACATTTCCGATTTGGGAGCCGGGCTCTGGCTGTGCCGGGAAGGAACATCCCCACACTGCTGTGCCTAGGAAGCTCGGAGGGCCAGGACTTGTGGGGCTGTGGAAGGGCTGCCTTGGGAAGGTGAGGGCCAGCAAGAGCTTTCAGGGCTAGCCCCTTTCATGTGGGAGCAGTGGCTGGACGTTTCCGATTTGGGAGCTGGGCTCTGGCTGTGCCGGGAAGGAACATCCCCACTGTGCTGTGGCTAGGAAGCTCAGAGGGCCAGGGCTTGTGGGGCTGTGGAAGGGCTGCCTAGGGAAGGTGAGGGCCAGCAAGAGCTTTCAGGGCTAGCCCCTTTCGTGTGGGAGCAGTGGCTGGACGTTTCCAATTTGGGAGCTGGGCTCTGGCTGTGCCGGGAAGGAACGTCCCCACACTGCTGTGCCTAGGAAGCTCGGAGGGCCAGGACTTGTGGGGCTGTGGAAGGGCTGCCTAGGGAAGGTGAGGGCCAGCAAGAGCTTTCAGGGCTAGCCCCTTTCGTGTGGGAGCAGTGGCTGGACGTTTCCGATTTGGGAGCTGGGCTCTGGCTGTGCCGGGAAGGAACATCCCCACTGTGCTGTGGCTAGGAAGCTGAGAGGGCCAGGGCTTGTGGGGCTGTGGAAGGGCTGCCTTGGGAAGGTGAGGGCCAGCAAGAGCTTTCAGGGCTAGCCCCTTTCGTGTGGGAGCAGTGGCTGGACGTTTCCGATTTGGGAGCTGGGCTGTTGCTGTGCCGGGAAGGAACGTCCGCAGAGTACTGCGGCTAGGAAGCTGAGAGGGCCAGGGCTTGTGGGGCTGTGGAAGGGCTGCCTTGGGAAGGTGAGGGCCAGCAAGAGCTTTCAGGGCTAGCCCCTTTCATGTGGGAGCAGTGGCTGGACGTTTCCGATTTGGGAGCTGGGCTCTGGCTGTGCCTGGAAGGAACATCCCCACTGTGCTGCGGCTAGGAAGCTGAGAGGGCCAGGGCTTGTGGGGCTGTGGAAGGGCTGCCTAGGGAAGGTGAGGGCCAGCAAGAGCTTTCAGGGCTAGCCCCTTTCGTGTGGGAGCAGTGGCTGGACGTTTCCGATTTGGGAGCTGGGCTCTGGCTGTGCCGGGAAGGAACATCCCCACTGTGCTGTGGCTAGGAAGCTCAGAGGGCCAGGGCTTGTGGGGCTGTGGAAGGGCTGCCTAGGGAAGGTGAGCGCCAGCAAGAGCTTTCAGGGCTAGCCCCTTTCGTGTGGGAGCAGTGGCTGGACGTTTCCGATTTGGGAGCTGGGCTGTTGCTGTGCCGGGAAGGAACGTCCGCAGAGTACTGCGGCTAGGAAGCTGAGAGGGCCAGGGCTTGTGGGGCTGTGGAAGGGCTGCCTTGGGAAGGTGAGGGCCAGCAAGAGCTTTCAGGGCTAGCCCCTTTCGTGTGAGAGCAGTGGCTGGACATTTCCGATTTGGGAGCTGGGCTCTGGCTGTGCCGGGAAGGAACGTCCCCACACTGCTGTGCCTAGGAAGCTCGGAGGGCCAGGACTTGTGGGGCTGTGGAAGGGCTGCCTAGGGAAGGTGAGGGCCAGCAAGAACTTTCAGGGCTAGCCCCTTTCATGTGGGAGCAGTGGCTGGACGTTTCCGATTTGGGAGCTGGGCTCTGGCTGTGCCGAGAAGGAACGTCCGCAGAGTGCTGTGGCTAGGAAGCTCAGAGGGCCAGGGCTTGTGGGGCTGTGGAAGGGCTGCCTAGGGAAGGTGAGGGCCAGCAAGAGCTTTCAGGGCTAGCCCCTTTCATGTGGGAGCAGTGGCTGGACGTTTCCGATTTGGGAGCTGGGCTCTGGCTGTGCCTGGAAGGAACATCCCCACACTGCTGTGGCTAGGAAGCTCGGAGGGCCAGGGCTTGTGGGCTGTGGAAGGGCTGCCTAGGGAAGGTGAGGGCCAGCAAGAGCTTTCAGGGCTAGCCCCTTTCGTGTGGGAGCAGTGGCTGGACGTTTCCGATTTGGGAGCTGGGCTCTGGCTGTGCCGAGAAGGAACGTCCCCACTGTGCTGCGGCTAGGAAGCTGAGAGGGCCAGGGCTTGTGGGGCTGTGGAAGGGCTGCCTAGGGAAGGTGATGGCCAGCAAGAGCTTTCAGGGCTAGCCCCTTTCGTGTGGGAGCAGTGGCTGGACGTTTCCGATTTGGGAGCTGGGCTCTGGCTGTGCCGGGAAGGTACGTCCCCACACTGCTGTGGCTAGGAAGCTCAGAGGGCCAGGGCTTGTGGGGCTGTGGAAGGGCTGCCTAGGGCAGGTGAGGGCCAGCAAGAGCTTTCAGGGCTAGCCCCTTTCTTGTGGGAGCAGTGGCTGGACGTTTCCGATTTGGGAGCTGGGCTCTGGCTGTGCCGGGAAGGAACGTCCGCAGAGTACTGCGGCTAGGAAGCTGAGAGGGCCAGGGCTTGTGGGGCTGTGGAAGGGCTGCCTAGGGAAGGTGAGGGCCAGCAAGAGCTTTCAGGGCTAGCCCCTTTCGTGTGGGAGCAGTGGCTGGACGTTTCCGATTTGGGAGCTGGGCTCTGGCTGTGCCGGGAGGGAACGTCCGCACAGTACTGCGGCTAGGAAGCTGAGAGGGCCAGGGCTTGTGGGGCTGTGGAAGGGCTGCCTAGGGAAGGTGAGGGCCAGCAAGAGCTTTCAGGGCTAGCCCCTTTCGTGTGAGAGCAGTGGCTGGACGTTTCCGATTTGGGAGCTGGGCTCTGGCTGTGCCGGGAAGGAACGTCCGCAGAGTACTGCGGCTAGGAAGCTGAGAGGGCCAGGGCTTGTGGGGCTGTGGAAGGGCTGCCTAGGGAAGGTGAGGGCCAGCAAGAGCTTTCAGGGCTAGCCCCTTTCATGTGGGAGCAGTGGCTGGACGTTTCCGATTTGGGAGCTGGGCTCTGGCTGTGCCGGGAAGGAACGTCCCCACTGTGCTGTGGCTAGGAAGCTCAGAGGGACAGGGCTTGTGGGGCTGTGGAAGGGCTGCCTAGGGAAGGTGAGGGCCAGCAAGAGCTTTCAGGGCTAGCCCCTTTCGTGTGGGAGCAGTGGCTGGACGTTTCCGATTTGGGAGCTGGGCTCTGGCTGTGCCGGGAAGGAACGTCCGCAGAGTACTGCGGCTAGGAAGCTGAGAGGGCCAGGGCTTGTGGGGCTGTGGAAGGGCTGCCTAGGGAAGGTGAGGGCCAGCAAGAGCTTTCAGGGCTAGCCCCTTTCGTGTGGGAGCAGTGGCTGGACGTTTCCGATTTGGGAGCTGGGCTCTGGCTGTGCCGGGAAGGAACGTCCGCAGAGTACTGCGGCTAGGAAGCTGAGAGGGCCAGGGCTTGTGGGGCTGTGGAAGGGCTGCCTAAGGAAGGTGAGGGCCAGCAAGAGCTTTCAGGGCTAGCCCCTTTCATGTGGGAGCAGTGGCTGGACGTTTCCGATTTGGGAGCTGGGCTCTGGCTGTGCCGGGAAGGAACGTCCGCAGAGTGCTGTGGCTAGGAAGCTGAGAGGGACAGGGCTTGTGGGGCTGTGGAAGGGCTGCCTAGGGAAGGTGAGGGCCAGCAAGAGCTTTCAGGGCTAGCCCCTTTCGTGTGGGAGCAGTGGCTGGACGTTTCCGATTTGGGAGCTGGGCTCTGGCTGTGCCGGGAAGGAACGTCCGCACAGTACTGCGGCTAGGAAGCTGAGAGGGCCAGGGCTTGTGGGGCTGTGGAAGGGCTGCCTAAGGAAGGTGACGGCCAGCAAGAGCTTTCAGGGCTAGCCCCTTTCGTGTGGGAGCAATGGCTGGACGTTTCCGATTTGGGAGCTGGGCTCTGGCTGTGCCGGGAAGGAACGTCCGCAGAGTACTGCGGCTAGGAAGCTGAGAGGGCCAGGGCTTGTGGGGCTGTGGAAGGGCTGCCTAGGGAAGGTGAGGGCCAGCAAGAGCTTTCAGGGCTAGCCCCTTTCATGTGGGAGCAGTGGCTGGACGTTTCCGATTTGGGAGCTGGGCTCTGGCTGTGCCGGGAAGGAACGTCCGCAGAGTACTGCGGCTAGGAAGCTGAGAGGGCCAGGGCTTGTGGGGCTGTGGAAGGGCTGCCTAGGGAAGGTGAGGGCCAGCAAGAGCTTTCAGGGCTAGCCCCTTTCGTGTGGGAGCAGTGGCTGGACATTTCCGATTTGGGAGCTGGGCTCTGGCTGTGCCGGGAAGGAACGTCCCCACACTGCTGTGCCTAGGAAGCTCGGAGGGCCAGGGCTTGTGGGGCTGTGGAAGGGCTGCCTAGGGAAGGTGAGGGCCAGCAAGAGCTTTCAGGGCTAGCCCCTTTCGTGTGGGAGCAGTGGCTGGACGTTTCCGATTTGGGAGCTGGGCTCTGGCTGTGCCGGGAAGGAACGTCCCCACACTGCTGTGCCTAGGAAGCTCGGAGGGCCAGGACTTGTGGGGCTGTGGAAGGGCTGCCTAGGGAAGGTGAGGGCCAGCAAGAGCTTTCAGGGCTAGCCCCTTTCGTGTGGGAGCAGTGGCTGGACGTTTCCGATTTGGGAGCTGGGCTCTGGCTGTGCCGAGAAGGAACGTCCGCAGAGTGCTGCGGCTAGGAAGCTGAGAGGGCCAGGGCTTGTGGGGCTGTGGAAGGGCTGCCTAAGGAAGGTGAGGGCCAGCAAGAGCTTTCAGGGCTAGCCCCTTTCGTGTGGGAGCAGTGGCTGGACATTTCCGATTTGGGAGCTGGGCTCTGGCTGTGCCGGGAAGGAACATCCCCACTGCGCTGTGGCTAGGAAGCTCAGAGGGCCAGGGCTTGTGGGGCTGTGGAAGGGCTGCCTAGGGAAGGTGAGGGCCAGCAAGAGCTTTCAGGGCTAGCCCCTTTCGTGTGAGAGCAGTGGCTGGACATTTCCGATTTGGGAGCTGGGCTCTGGCTGTGCCGGGAAGGAACGTCCCCACACTGCTGTGGCTAGGAAGCTCAGAGGGCCAGGACTTGTGGGGCTGTGGAAGGTCTGCCTAGGGCAGGTGAGGGCCAGCAAGAGCTTTCAGGGCTAGCCCCTTTCGTGTGGGAGCAGTGGCTGGACGTTTCCGATTTGGGAGCTGGGCTCTGGCTGTGCCGGGAAGGAACATCCCCACTGTGCTGTGGCTAGGAAGCTGAGAGGGCCAGGGCTTGTGGGGCTGTGGAAGGGCTGCCTAGGGCAGGTGAGCGCCAGCAAGAGCTTTCAGGGCTAGCCCCTTTCGTGTGGGAGCAGTGGCTGGACGTTTCCGATTTGGGAGCTGGGCTCTGGCTGTGCCGGGAAGGAACGTCCGCAGAGTACTGCGGCTAGGAAGCTGAGAGGGCCAGGGCTTGTGGGGCTGTGGAAGGGCTGCCTAGGGAAGGTGAGGGCCAGCAAGAGCTTTCAGGGCTAGCCCCTTTCGTGTGGGAGCAGTGGCTGGACGTTTCCGATTTGGGAGCTGGGCTCTGGCTGTGCCGGGAAGGAACGTCCCCACTGTGCTGCGGCTAGGAAGCTGAGAGGGCCAGGGCTTGTGGGGCTGTGGAAGGGCTGCCTTGGGAAGGTGAGGGCCAGCAATAGCTTTCAGGGCTAGCCCCTTTCGTGTGGGAGCAGTGGCTGGACATTTCCGATTTGGGAGCTGGGTTCTGGCTGTGCCGAGAAGGAACGTCCGCAGAGTGCTGTGTCTAGGAAGCTGAGAGGGCCAGGGCTTGTGGGGCTGTGGAAGGGCTGCCTAGGGAAGGTGAGCGCCAGCAAGAGCTTTCAGGGCTAGCCCCTTTCGTGTGGGAGCAGTGGCTGGACGTTTCCGATTTGGGAGCTGGGCTCTGGCTGTGCCGGGAAGGAATATCCGCAGAGTACTGCGGCTAGGAAGCTGAGAGGGCCAGGGCTTGTGGGGCTGTGGAAGGGCTGCCTAGGGAAGGTGAGCGCCAGCAAGAGCTTTCAGGGCTAGCCCCTTTCGTGTGGGAGCAGTGGCTGGACGTTTCCGATTTCGGAGCTGGGCTCTGGCTGTGCCGGGAAGGAACATCCCCACTGTGCTGTGGCTAGGAAGCTCAGAGGGACAGGGCTTGTGGGGCTGTGGAAGGGCTGCCTAGGGAAGGTGAGGGCCAGCAAGAGCTTTCAGGGCTAGCCCCTTTCGTGTGGGAGCAGTGGCTGGACGTTTCCGATTTGGGAGCTGGGCTCTGGCTGTGCCGGGAAGGAACGTCCGCAGAGTACTGCGGCTAGGAAGCTGAGAGGGCCAGGGCTTGTGGGGCTGTGGAAGGGCTGCCTAGGGAAGGTGAGGGCCAGCAAGAGCTTTCAGGGCTAGCCCCTTTCGTGTGGGAGCAGTGGCTGGACGTTTCCGATTTGGGAGCTGGGCTCTGGCTGTGCCGGGAAGGAACGTCCGCAGAGTACTGCGGCTAGGAAGCTGAGAGGGCCAGGGCTTGTGGGGCTGTGGAAGGGCTGCCTAGGGAAGGTGAGGGCCAGCAAGAGCTTTCAGGGCTAGCCCCTTTCATGTGGGAGCAGTGGCTGGACGTTTCCGATTTGGGAGCTGGGCTCTGGCTGTGCCGGGAAGGAACGTCCCCACTGTGCTGTGGCTAGGAAGCTGAGAGGGACAGGGCTTGTGGGGCTGTGGAAGGGCTGCCTAGGGAAGGTGAGGGCCAGCAAGAGCTTTCAGGGCTAGCCCCTTTCGTGTGGGAGCAGTGGCTGGACGTTTCCGATTTGGGAGCTGGGCTCTGGCTGTGCCGGGAAGGAACGTCCGCAGAGTACTGCGGCTAGGAAGCTCAGAGGGACAGGGCTTGTGGGGCTGTGGAAGGGCTGCCTAGGGAAGGTGAGGGCCAGCAAGAGCTTTCAGGGCTAGCCCCTTTCGTGTGGGAGCAATGGCTGGACGTTTCCGATTTGGGAGCTGGGCTCTGGCTGTGCCGGGAAGGAACGTCCGCAGAGTACTGCGGCTAGGAAGCTGAGAGGGCCAGGGCTTGTGGGGCTGTGGAAGGGCTGCCTAGGGAAGGTGAGGGCCAGCAAGAGCTTTCAGGGCTAGCCCCTTTCGTGTGGGAGCAGTGGCTGGACGTTTCCGATTTGGGAGCTGGGCTCTGGCTGTGCCGGGAAGGAACGTCCGCAGAGTACTGCGGCTAGGAAGCTGAGAGGGCCAGGGCTTGTGGGGCTGTGGAAGGGCTGCCTTGGGAAGGTGAGGGCCAGCAAGAGCTTTCAGGGCTAGCCCCTTTCGTGTGAGAGCAGTGGCTGGACATTTCCGATTTGGGAGCTGGGCTCTGGCTGTGCCGGGAAGGAACGTCCCCACACTGCTGTGCCTAGGAAGCTCGGAGGGCCAGGGCTTGTGGGGCTGTGGAAGGGCTGCCTAGGGAAGGTGAGGGCCAGCAAGAGCTTTCAGGGCTAGCCCCTTTCGTGTGGGAGCAGTGGCTGGACGTTTCCAATTTGGGAGCTGGGCTCTGGCTGTGCCGAGAAGGAACGTCCGCAGAGTGCTGTGGCTAGGAAGCTCAGAGGGCCAGGGCTTGTGGGGCTGTGGAAGGGCTGCCTAGGGAAGGTGAGGGCCAGCAAGAGCTTTCAGGGCTAGCCCCTTTCGTGTGGGAGCAGTGGCTGGACATTTCCGATTTCGGAGCTGGGCTCTGGCTGTGCCGGGAAGGAACATCCCCACTGTGCTGTGGCTAGGAAGCTGAGAGGGCCAGGGCTTGTGGGGCTGTGGAAGGGCTGCCTAGGGAAGGTGAGGGCCAGCAAGAGCTTTCAGGGCTAGCCCCTTTCGTGTGGGAGCAGTGGCTGGACATTTCCGATTTGGGAGCTGGGCTCTGGCTGTGCCGAGAAGGAACGTCCGCAGAGTGCTGCGGCTAGGAAGCTGAGAGGGCCAGGGCTTGTGGGGCTGTGGAAGGGCTGCCTAGGGAAGGTGAGCGCCAGCAAGAGCTTTCAGGGCTAGCCCCTTTCGTGTGGGAGCAGTGGCTGGACGTTTCCGATTTGGGAGCTGGGCTCTGGCTGTGCCGGGAAGGAACGTCCCCACTGTGCTGCGGCTAGGAAGCTGAGAGGGCCAGGGCTTGTGGGGCTGTGGAAGGGCTGCCTTGGGAAGGTGAGGGCCAGCAATAGCTTTCAGGGCTAGCCCCTTTCGTGTGGGAGCAGTGGCTGGACATTTCCGATTTGGGAGCTGGGTTCTGGCTGTGCCGAGAAGGAACGTCCGCAGAGTGCTGTGTCTAGGAAGCTCAGAGGGCCAGGGCTTGTGGGGCTGTGGAAGGGCCTAGGGAAGGTGAGCGCCAGCAAGAGCTTTCAGGGCTAGGCCCCTTTCGTGTGGGAGCAGTGGCTGGACGTTTCCGATTTGGAGCTGGGCTCTGGCTGTGCCGGGAAGGAATATCCGCAGAGTACTGCGGCTAGGAAGCTGAGAGGGCCAGGGCTTGTGGGGCTGTGGAAGGGCTGCCTAGGGAAGGTGAGCGCCAGCAAGAGCTTTCAGGGCTAGCCCCTTTCGTGTGGGAGCAGTGGCTGGACGTTTCCGATTTCGGAGCTGGGCTCTGGCTGTGCCGGGAAGGAACATCCCCACTGTGCTGTGGCTAGGAAGGTCAGAGGGACAGGGCTTGTGGGGCTGTGGAAGGGCTGCCTAGGGAAGGTGAGGGCCAGCAAGAGCTTTCAGGGCTAGCCCCTTTCGTGTGGGAGCAGTGGCTGGACGTTTCCGATTTGGGAGCTGGGCTCTGGCTGTGCCGGGAAGGAACGTCCGCAGAGTACTGCGGCTAGGAAGCTGAGAGGGCCAGGGCTTGTGGGGCTGTGGAAGGGCTGCCTAGGGAAGGTGAGGGCCAGCAAGAGCTTTCAGGGCTAGCCCCTTTCGTGTGGGAGCAGTGGCTGGACGTTTCCGATTTGGGAGCTGGGCTCTGGCTGTGCCGGGAAGGAACGTCCGCAGAGTACTGCGGCTAGGAAGCTGAGAGGGCCAGGGCTTGTGGGGCTGTGGAAGGGCTGCCTTGGGAAGGTGAGGGCCAGCAAGAGCTTTCAGGGCTAGCCCCTTTCATGTGGGAGCAGTGGCTGGACGTTTCCGATTTGGGAGCTGGGCTCTGGCTGTGCCGGGAAGGAACGTCCCCACTGTGCTGTGGCTAGGAAGCTGAGAGGGACAGGGCTTGTGGGGCTGTGGAAGGGCTGCCCTAGGGAAGGTGAGGGCCAGCAAGAGCTTTCAGGGCTAGCCCCTTTCGTGTGGGAGCAGTGGCTGGACGGTTTCCGATTTGGGAGGCTGGGCTCTGGCTGTGCCGGGAAGGAACGTCCGCAGAGTACTGCGGCTAGGAAGCTGAGAGGGCCAGGGCTTGTGGGGCTGTGGAAGGGCTGCCTAAGGAAGGTGAGGGCCAGCAAGAGCTTTCAGGGCTAGCCCCTTTCGTGTGGGAGCAATGGCTGGACGTTTCCGATTTGGGAGCTGGGCTCTGGCTGTGCCGGGAAGGAACGTCCGCAGAGTACTGCGGCTAGGAAGCTGAGAGGGCCAGGGCTTGTGGGGCTGTGGAAGGGCTGCCTAGGGAAGGTGAGGGCCAGCAAGAGCTTTCAGGGCTAGCCCCTTTCGTGTGGGAGCAGTGGCTGGACGTTTCCGATTTGGGAGCTGGGCTCTGGCTGTGCCGGGAAGGAACGTCCGCAGAGTACTGCGGCTAGGAAGCTGAGAGGGCCAGGCTTGTGGGGCTGTGGAAGGGCTGCCTTGGGAAGGTGAGGGCCAGCAAGAGCTTTCAGGGCTAGCCCCTTTCGTGTGAGAGCAGTGGCTGGACATTTCCGATTTGGGAGCTGGGCTCTGGCTGTGCCGGGAAGGAACGTCCCCACACTGCTGTGCCTAGGAAGCTCGGAGGGCCAGGGCTTGTGGGGCTGTGGAAGGGCTGCCTAGGGAAGGTGAGGGCCAGCAAGAGCTTTCAGGGCTAGCCCCTTTCGTGTGGGAGCAGTGGCTGGACGTTTCCAATTTGGGAGCTGGGCTCTGGCTGTGCCGAGAAGGAACGTCCGCAGAGTGCTGTGGCTAGGAAGCTCAGAGGGCCAGGGCTTGTGGGGCTGTGGAAGGGCTGCCTAGGGAAGGTGAGGGCCAGCAAGAGCTTTCAGGGCTAGCCCCTTTCGTGTGGGAGCAGTGGCTGGACATTTCGATTTGGGAGCTGGGCTCTGGCTGTGCCGGGAAGGAAC
Source organism: Aptenodytes patagonicus (assembly GCF_965638725.1). Classification (NCBI taxonomy): domain Eukaryota; kingdom Metazoa; phylum Chordata; class Aves; order Sphenisciformes; family Spheniscidae; genus Aptenodytes; species Aptenodytes patagonicus. The sequence continues at coordinate 1,140,825 of NW_027471997.1, read as the reverse complement.
ATCCCCACTGTGCTGTGGCTAGGAAGCTGAGAGGGCCAGGGCTTGTGGGGCTGTGGAAGGGCTGCCTAGGGAAGGTGAGGGCCAGCAAGAGCTTTCAGGGCTAGCCCCTTTCGTGTGGGAGCAGTGGCTGGACATTTCCGATTTGGGAGCTGGGGCTCTGGCTGTGCCGAGAAGGAACGTCCGCAGAGTGCTGCGGCTAGGAAGCTGAGAGGGCCAGGGCTTGTGGGGCTGTGGAAGGGCTGCCTAAGGAAGGTGAGGGCCAGCAAGAGCTTTCAGGGCTAGCCCCTTTCGTGTGGGAGCAGTGGCTGGACGTTTCCGATTTGGGAGCTGGGCTCTGGCTGTGCCGGGAAGGAACGTCCCCACTGTGCTGCGGCTAGGAAGCTGAGAGGGGCCAGGGCTTGTGGGGCTGTGGAAGGGCTGCCTTGGGAAGGTGAGGGCCAGCAATAGCTTTCAGGGCTAGCCCCTTTCGTGTGGGAGCAGTGGCTGGACATTTCCGATTTGGGAGCTGGGTTCTGGCTGTGCCGAGAAGGAACGTCCGCAGAGTGCTGTGTCTAGGAAGCTCAGAGGGCCAGGGCTTGTGGGGCTGTGGAAGGGGCTGCCTAGGGAAGGTGAGCGCCAGCAAGAGCTTTCAGGGCTAGCCCCTTTCGTGTGGGAGCAGTGGCTGGACGTTTCCGATTTGGGAGCTGGGCTCTGGCTGTGCCGGGAAGGAATATCCGCAGAGTACTGCGGCTAGGAAGCTGAGAGGGCCAGGGCTTGTGGGGCTGTGGAAGGGCTGCCTAGGGAAGGTGAGCGCCAGCAAGAGCTTTCAGGGCTAGCCCCTTTCGTGTGGAGCAGTGGCTGGACGTTTCCGATTTCGGAGCTGGGCTCTGGCTGTGCCGGGAAGGAACATCCCCACTGTGCTGTGGCTAGGAAGCTCAGAGGGACAGGGCTTGTGGGGCTGTGGAAGGGCTGCCTAGGGAAGGTGAGGGCCAGCAAGAGCTTTCAGGGCTAGCCCTTTCGTGTGGGAGCAGTGGCTGGACGTTTCCGATTTGGGAGCTGGCTCTGGCTGTGCCGGGAAGGAACGTCCGCAGAGTACTGCGGCTAGGAAGCTGAGAGGGCCAGGGCTTGTGGGGCTGTGGAAGGGCTGCCTAGGGAAGGTGAGGGCCAGCAAGAGCTTTCAGGGCTAGCCCTTTCGTGTGGGAGCAGTGGCTGGACGTTTCCGATTTGGGAGCTGGGCTCTGGCTGTGCCGGGAAGGAACGTCCGCAGAGTACTGCGGCTAGGAAGCTGAGAGGGCCAGGGCTTGTGGGGCTGTGGAAGGGGCTGCCTTGGGAAGGTGAGGGCCAGCAAGAGCTTTCAGGGCTAGCCCCTTTCATGTGGGAGCAGTGGCTGGACGTTTCCGATTTGGGAGCTGGGCTCTGGCTGTGCCGGGAAGGAACGTCCCCACTGTGCTGTGGCTAGGAAGCTGAGAGGGCCAGGGCTTGTGGGGCTGTGGAAGGGGCTGCCTAGGGAAGGTGAGGGCCAGCAAGAGCTTTCAGGGCTAGCCCCTTTCGTGTGGGAGCAGTGGCTGGACGTTTCCGATTTGGGAGCTGGGCTCTGGCTGTGCCGGGAAGGAACGTCCGCAGAGTACTGCGGCTAGGAAGCTCACAGGGCCAGGGCTTGTGGGGCTGTGGAAGGGCTGCCTAAGGAAGGTGAGGGCCAGCAAGAGCTTTCAGGGCTAGCCCCTTTCGTGTGGGAGCAATGGCTGGACGTTTCCGATTTGGGAGCTGGGCTCTGGCTGTGCCGGGAAGGAACGTCCGCAGAGTACTGCGGCTAGGAAGCTGAGAGGGCCAGGGCTTGTGGGGCTGTGGAAGGGCTGCCTAGGGAAGGTGAGGGCCAGCAAGAGCTTTCAGGGCTAGCCCCTTTCGTGTGGGAGCAGTGGCTGGACGTTTCCGATTTGGGAGCTGGGCTCTGGCTGTGCCGGGAAGGAACGTCCGCAGAGTACTGCGGCTAGGAAGCTGAGAGGGCCAGGGCTTGTGGGGCTGTGGAAGGCTGCCTTGGGAAGGTGAGGGCCAGCAAGAGCTTTCAGGGCTAGCCCCTTTCGTGTGAGAGCAGTGGCTGGACATTTCCGATTTGGGAGCTGGGCTCTGGCTGTGCCGGGAAGGAACGTCCCCACACTGCTGTGCCTAGGAAGCTCGGAGGGCCAGGGCTTGTGGGGCTGTGGAAGGGCTGCCTAGGGAAGGTGAGGGCCAGCAAGAGCTTTCAGGGCTAGCCCCTTTCGTGTGGAGCAGTGGCTGGACGTTTCCAATTTGGGAGCTGGGCTCTGGCTGTGCCGAGAAGGAACGTCCGCAGAGTTGCTGTGGCTAGGAAGCTCAGAGGGCCAGGGCTTGTGGGGCTGTGGAAGGGCTGCCTAGGGAAGGTGAGGGCCAGCAAGAGCTTTCAGGGCTAGCCCCTTTCGTGTGGGAGCAGTGGCTGGACATTTCCGATTTGGGAGCTGGGCTCTGGCTGTGCCGGGAAGGAACATCCCCACTGTGCTGTGGCTAGGAAGCTGAGAGGGCCAGGGCTTGTGGGGCTGTGGAAGGGCTGCCTAGGAAGGTGAGGGCCAGCAAGAGCTTTCAGGGCTAGCCCCTTTCGTGTGGGAGCAGTGGCTGGACATTTCCGATTTGGGAGCTGGGCTCTGGCTGTGCCGAGAAGGAACGTCCGCAGAGTGCTGCGGCTAGGAAGCTGAGAGGGCCAGGGCTTGTGGGGCTGTGGAAGGGCTGCCTAAGGAAGGTGAGGGCCAGCAAGAGCTTTCAGGGCTAGCCCCTTTCGTGTGGGAGCAGTGGCTGGACATTTCCGATTTGGGAGCTGGGCTCTGGCTGTGCCGGGAAGGAACATCCCCACTGCGCTGTGGCTAGGAAGCTCAGAGGGCCAGGGCTTGTGGGGCTGTGGAAGGGCTGCCTAGGGAAGGTGAGGGCCAGCAAGAGCTTTCAGGGCTAGCCCCTTTCGTGTGGGAGCAGTGGCTGGACGTTTCCGATTTGGGAGCTGGGCTCTGGCTGTGCCGAGAAGGAACGTCCGCAGAGTGCTGTGGCTAGGAAGCTGAGAGGGCCAGGGCTTGTGGGGCTGTGGAAGGGCTGCCTAAGGAAGGTGAGGGCCAGCAAGAGCTTTCAGGGCTAGCCCCTTTCATGTGGGAGCAGTGGCTGGACGTTTCCGATTTGGGAGCTGGGCTCTGGCTGTGCCGGGAAGGAACGTCCCCACTGTGCTGTGGCTAGGAAGCTCAGAGGGACAGGGCTTGTGGGGCTGTGGAAGGGCTGCCTAGGGAAGGTGAGGGCCAGCAAGAGCTTTCAGGGCTAGCCCCTTTCGTGTGGGAGCAGTGGCTGGACGTTTCCGATTTGGGAGCTGGGCTCTGGCTGTGCCGGGAAGGAACGTCCGCAGAGTACTGCGGCTAGGAAGCTGAGAGGGCCAGGGCTTGTGGGGCTGTGGAAGGGCTGCCTAGGGAAGGTGAGGGCCAGCAAGAGCTTTCAGGGCTAGCCCCTTTCGTGTGGGAGCAGTGGCTGGACGTTTCCGATTTGGGAGCTGGGCTCTGGCTGTGCCGGGAAGGAACGTCCGCAGAGTACTGCGGCTAGGAAGCTGAGAGGGCCAGGGCTTGTGGGGCTGTGGAAGGGCTGCCTTGGGAAGGTGAGGGCCAGCAAGAGCTTTCAGGGCTAGCCCCTTTCATGTGGGAGCAGTGGCTGGACGTTTCCGATTTGGGAGCTGGGCTCTGGCTGTGCCGGGAAGGAACGTCCCCACTGTGCTGTGGCTAGGAAGCTGAGAGGGACAGGGCTTGTGGGGCTGTGGAAGGGCTGCCTAGGGAAGGTGAGGGCCAGCAAGAGCTTTCAGGGCTAGCCCCTTTCGTGTGGGAGCAGTGGCTGGACGTTTCCGATTTGGGAGCTGGGCTCTGGCTGTGCCGGGAAGGAACGTCCGCAGAGTACTGCGGCTAGGAAGCTGAGAGGGCCAGGGCTTGTGGGGCTGTGGAAGGGCTGCCTAAGGAAGGTGACGGCCAGCAAGAGCTTTCAGGGCTAGCCCCTTTCGTGTGGGAGCAATGGCTGGACGTTTCCGATTTGGGAGCTGGGCTCTGGCTGTGCCGGGAAGGAACGTCCGCAGAGTACTGCGGCTAGGAAGCTGAGAGGGCCAGGGCTTGTGGGGCTGTGGAAGGGCTGCCTAGGGAAGGTGAGGGCCAGCAAGAGCTTTCAGGGCTAGCCCCTTTCGTGTGGGAGCAGTGGCTGGACGTTTCCGATTTGGGAGCTGGGCTCTGGCTGTGCCGGGAAGGAACGTCCGCAGAGTACTGCGGCTAGGAAGCTGAGAGGGCCAGGGCTTGTGGGGCTGTGGAAGGGCTGCCTTGGGAAGGTGAGGGCCAGCAAGAGCTTTCAGGGCTAGCCCCTTTCGTGTGAGAGCAGTGGCTGGACATTTCCGATTTGGGAGCTGGGCTCTGGCTGTGCCGGGAAGGAACGTCCCCACACTGCTGTGCCTAGGAAGCTCGGAGGGCCAGGGCTTGTGGGGCTGTGGAAGGGCTGCCTAGGGAAGGTGAGGGCCAGCAAGAGCTTTCAGGGCTAGCCCCTTTCGTGTGGGAGCAGTGGCTGGACGTTTCCAATTTGGGAGCTGGGCTCTGGCTGTGCCGAGAAGGAACGTCCGCAGAGTGCTGTGGCTAGGAAGCTGAGAGGGCCAGGGCTTGTGGGGCTGTGGAAGGGCTGCCTAGGGAAGGTGAGGGCCAGCAAGAGCTTTCAGGGTTAGCCCCTTTCGTGTGGGAGCAGTGGCTGGACATTTCCGATTTCGGAGCTGGGCTCTGGCTGTGCCGGGAAGGAACATCCCCACTGTGCTGTGGCTAGGAAGCTGAGAGGGCCAGGGCTTGTGGGGCTGTGGAAGGGCTGCCTAGGGAAGGTGAGGGCCAGCAAGAGCTTTCAGGGCTAGCCCCTTTCGTGTGGGAGCAGTGGCTGGACATTTCCGATTTGGGAGCTGGGCTCTGGCTGTGCCGAGAAGGAACGTCCGCAGAGTGCTGCGGCTAGGAAGCTGAGAGGGCCAGGGCTTGTGGGGCTGTGGAAGGGCTGCCTAAGGAAGGTGAGGGCCAGCAAGAGCTTTCAGGGCTAGCCCCTTTCATGTGGGAGCAGTGGCTGGACGTTTCCGATTTGGGAGCTGGGCTCTGGCTGTGCCGGGAAGGAACGTCCCCACTGTGCTGTGGCTAGGAAGCTCAGAGGGACAGGGCTTGTGGGGCTGTGGAAGGGCTGCCTAGGGAAGGTGAGGGCCAGCAAGAGCTTTCAGGGCTAGCCCCTTTCGTGTGGGAGCAGTGGCTGGACGTTTCCGATTTGGGAGCTGGGCTCTGGCTGTGCCGGGAAGGAACGTCCGCAGAGTACTGCGGCTAGGAAGCTGAGAGGGCCAGGGCTTGTGGGGCTGTGGAAGGGCTGCCTAGGGAAGGTGAGGGCCAGCAAGAGCTTTCAGGGCTAGCCCCTTTCGTGTGGGAGCAGTGGCTGGACGTTTCCGATTTGGGAGCTGGGCTCTGGCTGTGCCGGGAAGGAACGTCCGCAGAGTACTGCGGCTAGGAAGCTGAGAGGGCCAGGGCTTGTGGGGCTGTGGAAGGGCTGCCTTGGGAAGGTGAGGGCCAGCAAGAGCTTTCAGGGCTAGCCCCTTTCATGTGGGAGCAGTGGCTGGACGTTTCCGATTTGGGAGCTGGGCTCTGGCTGTGCCGGGAAGGAACGTCCGCAGAGTGCTGTGGCTAGGAAGCTGAGAGGGACAGGGCTTGTGGGGCTGTGGAAGGGCTGCCTAGGGAAGGTGAGGGCCAGCAAGAGCTTTCAGGGCTAGCCCCTTTCGTGTGGGAGCAGTGGCTGGACGTTTCCGATTTGGGAGCTGGGCTCTGGCTGTGCCGGGAAGGAACGTCCGCAGAGTACTGCGGCTAGGAAGCTCACAGGGCCAGGGCTTGTGGGGCTGTGGAAGGGCTGCCTAAGGAAGGTGAGGGCCAGCAAGAGCTTTCAGGGCTAGCCCCTTTCGTGTGGGAGCAATGGCTGGACGTTTCCGATTTGGGAGCTGGGCTCTGGCTGTGCCGGGAAGGAACGTCCGCAGAGTACTGCGGCTAGGAAGCTGAGAGGGCCAGGGCTTGTGGGGCTGTGGAAGGGCTGCCTAGGGAAGGTGAGGGCCAGCAAGAGCTTTCAGGGCTAGCCCCTTTCGTGTGGGAGCAGTGGCTGGACGTTTCCGATTTGGGAGCTGGGCTCTGGCTGTGCCGGGAAGGAACGTCCGCAGAGTACTGCGGCTAGGAAGCTGAGAGGGCCAGGGCTTGTGGGGCTGTGGAAGGGCTGCCTTGGGAAGGTGAGGGCCAGCAAGAGCTTTCAGGGCTAGCCCCTTTCGTGTGAGAGCAGTGGCTGGACATTTCCGATTTGGGAGCTGGGCTCTGGCTGTGCCGGGAAGGAACGTCCCCACACTGCTGTGCCTAGGAAGCTCGGAGGGCCAGGGCTTGTGGGGCTGTGGAAGGGCTGCCTAGGGAAGGTGAGGGCCAGCAAGAGCTTTCAGGGCTAGCCCCTTTCGTGTGGGAGCAGTGGCTGGACGTTTCCAATTTGGGAGCTGGGCTCTGGCTGTGCCGAGAAGGAACGTCCGCAGAGTGCTGTGGCTAGGAAGCTCAGAGGGCCAGGGCTTGTGGGGCTGTGGAAGGGCTGCCTAGGGAAGGTGAGGGCCAGCAAGAGCTTTCAGGGCTAGCCCCTTTCGTGTGGGAGCAGTGGCTGGACATTTCCGATTTGGGAGCTGGGCTCTGGCTGTGCCGGGAAGGAACATCCCCACTGTGCTGTGGCTAGGAAGCTGAGAGGGCCAGGGCTTGTGGGGCTGTGGAAGGGCTGCCTAGGGAAGGTGAGGGCCAGCAAGAGCTTTCAGGGCTAGCCCCTTTCGTGTGGGAGCAGTGGCTGGACATTTCCGATTTGGGAGCTGGGCTCTGGCTGTGCCGAGAAGGAACGTCCGCAGAGTGCTGCGGCTAGGAAGCTGAGAGGGCCAGGGCTTGTGGGGCTGTGGAAGGGCTGCCTAAGGAAGGTGAGGGCCAGCAAGAGCTTTCAGGGCTAGCCCCTTTCGTGTGGGAGCAGTGGCTGGACATTTCCGATTTGGGAGCTGGGCTCTGGCTGTGCCGGGAAGGAACATCCCCACTGCGCTGTGGCTAGGAAGCTCAGAGGGCCAGGGCTTGTGGGGCTGTGGAAGGGCTGCCTAGGGAAGGTGAGGGCCAGCAAGAGCTTTCAGGGCTAGCCCCTTTCGTGTGGGAGCAGTGGCTGGACGTTTCCGATTTGGGAGCTGGGCTCTGGCTGTGCCGAGAAGGAACGTCCGCAGAGTGCTGTGGCTAGGAAGCTGAGAGGGCCAGGGCTTGTGGGGCTGTGGAAGGGCTGCCTAAGGAAGGTGAGGGCCAGCAAGAGCTTTCAGGGCTAGCCCCTTTCATGTGGGAGCAGTGGCTGGACGTTTCCGATTTGGGAGCTGGGCTCTGGCTGTGCCGGGAAGGAACGTCCCCACTGTGCTGTGGCTAGGAAGCTCAGAGGGACAGGGCTTGTGGGGCTGTGGAAGGGCTGCCTAGGGAAGGTGAGGGCCAGCAAGAGCTTTCAGGGCTAGCCCCTTTCGTGTGGGAGCAGTGGCTGGACGTTTCCGATTTGGGAGCTGGGCTCTGGCTGTGCCGGGAAGGAACGTCCGCAGAGTACTGCGGCTAGGAAGCTGAGAGGGCCAGGGCTTGTGGGGCTGTGGAAGGGCTGCCTAGGGAAGGTGAGGGCCAGCAAGAGCTTTCAGGGCTAGCCCCTTTCGTGTGGGAGCAGTGGCTGGACGTTTCCGATTTGGGAGCTGGGCTCTGGCTGTGCCGGGAAGGAACGTCCGCAGAGTACTGCGGCTAGGAAGCTGAGAGGGCCAGGGCTTGTGGGGCTGTGGAAGGGCTGCCTTGGGAAGGTGAGGGCCAGCAAGAGCTTTCAGGGCTAGCCCCTTTCATGTGGGAGCAGTGGCTGGACGTTTCCGATTTGGGAGCTGGGCTCTGGCTGTGCCGGGAAGGAACGTCCCCACTGTGCTGTGGCTAGGAAGCTGAGAGGGACAGGGCTTGTGGGGCTGTGGAAGGGCTGCCTAGGGAAGGTGAGGGCCAGCAAGAGCTTTCAGGGCTAGCCCCTTTCGTGTGGGAGCAGTGGCTGGACGTTTCCGATTTGGGAGCTGGGCTCTGGCTGTGCCGGGAAGGAACGTCCGCAGAGTACTGCGGCTAGGAAGCTGAGAGGGCCAGGGCTTGTGGGGCTGTGGAAGGGCTGCCTAAGGAAGGTGACGGCCAGCAAGAGCTTTCAGGGCTAGCCCCTTTCGTGTGGGAGCAATGGCTGGACGTTTCCGATTTGGGAGCTGGGCTCTGGCTGTGCCGGGAAGGAACGTCCGCAGAGTACTGCGGCTAGGAAGCTGAGAGGGCCAGGGCTTGTGGGGCTGTGGAAGGGCTGCCTAGGGAAGGTGAGGGCCAGCAAGAGCTTTCAGGGCTAGCCCCTTTCGTGTGGGAGCAGTGGCTGGACGTTTCCGATTTGGGAGCTGGGCTCTGGCTGTGCCGGGAAGGAACGTCCGCAGAGTACTGCGGCTAGGAAGCTGAGAGGGCCAGGGCTTGTGGGGCTGTGGAAGGGCTGCCTTGGGAAGGTGAGGGCCAGCAAGAGCTTTCAGGGCTAGCCCCTTTCGTGTGAGAGCAGTGGCTGGACATTTCCGATTTGGGAGCTGGGCTCTGGCTGTGCCGGGAAGGAACGTCCCCACACTGCTGTGCCTAGGAAGCTCGGAGGGCCAGGGCTTGTGGGGCTGTGGAAGGGCTGCCTAGGGAAGGTGAGGGCCAGCAAGAGCTTTCAGGGCTAGCCCCTTTCGTGTGGGAGCAGTGGCTGGACGTTTCCAATTTGGGAGCTGGGCTCTGGCTGTGCCGAGAAGGAACGTCCGCAGAGTGCTGTGGCTAGGAAGCTGAGAGGGCCAGGGCTTGTGGGGCTGTGGAAGGGCTGCCTAGGGAAGGTGAGGGCCAGCAAGAGCTTTCAGGGTTAGCCCCTTTCGTGTGGGAGCAGTGGCTGGACATTTCCGATTTCGGAGCTGGGCTCTGGCTGTGCCGGGAAGGAACATCCCCACTGTGCTGTGGCTAGGAAGCTGAGAGGGCCAGGGCTTGTGGGGCTGTGGAAGGGCTGCCTAGGGAAGGTGAGGGCCAGCAAGAGCTTTCAGGGCTAGCCCCTTTCGTGTGGGAGCAGTGGCTGGACATTTCCGATTTGGGAGCTGGGCTCTGGCTGTGCCGAGAAGGAACGTCCGCAGAGTGCTGCGGCTAGGAAGCTGAGAGGGCCAGGGCTTGTGGGGCTGTGGAAGGGCTGCCTAAGGAAGGTGAGGGCCAGCAAGAGCTTTCAGGGCTAGCCCCTTTCATGTGGGAGCAGTGGCTGGACGTTTCCGATTTGGGAGCTGGGCTCTGGCTGTGCCGGGAAGGAACGTCCCCACTGTGCTGTGGCTAGGAAGCTCAGAGGGACAGGGCTTGTGGGGCTGTGGAAGGGCTGCCTAGGGAAGGTGAGGGCCAGCAAGAGCTTTCAGGGCTAGCCCCTTTCGTGTGGGAGCAGTGGCTGGACGTTTCCGATTTGGGAGCTGGGCTCTGGCTGTGCCGGGAAGGAACGTCCGCAGAGTACTGCGGCTAGGAAGCTGAGAGGGCCAGGGCTTGTGGGGCTGTGGAAGGGCTGCCTAGGGAAGGTGAGGGCCAGCAAGAGCTTTCAGGGCTAGCCCCTTTCGTGTGGGAGCAGTGGCTGGACGTTTCCGATTTGGGAGCTGGGCTCTGGCTGTGCCGGGAAGGAACGTCCGCAGAGTACTGCGGCTAGGAAGCTGAGAGGGCCAGGGCTTGTGGGGCTGTGGAAGGGCTGCCTTGGGAAGGTGAGGGCCAGCAAGAGCTTTCAGGGCTAGCCCCTTTCATGTGGGAGCAGTGGCTGGACGTTTCCGATTTGGGAGCTGGGCTCTGGCTGTGCCGGGAAGGAACGTCCGCAGAGTGCTGTGGCTAGGAAGCTGAGAGGGACAGGGCTTGTGGGGCTGTGGAAGGGCTGCCTAGGGAAGGTGAGGGCCAGCAAGAGCTTTCAGGGCTAGCCCCTTTCGTGTGGGAGCAGTGGCTGGACGTTTCCGATTTGGGAGCTGGGCTCTGGCTGTGCCGGGAAGGAACGTCCGCAGAGTACTGCGGCTAGGAAGCTGAGAGGGCCAGGGCTTGTGGGGCTGTGGAAGGGCTGCCTAAGGAAGGTGACGGCCAGCAAGAGCTTTCAGGGCTAGCCCCTTTCGTGTGGGAGCAATGGCTGGACGTTTCCGATTTGGGAGCTGGGCTCTGGCTGTGCCGGGAAGGAACGTCCGCAGAGTACTGCGGCTAGGAAGCTGAGAGGGCCAGGGCTTGTGGGGCTGTGGAAGGGCTGCCTAGGGAAGGTGAGGGCCAGCAAGAGCTTTCAGGGCTAGCCCCTTTCGTGTGGGAGCAGTGGCTGGACGTTTCCGATTTGGGAGCTGGGCTCTGGCTGTGCCGGGAAGGAACGTCCGCAGAGTACTGCGGCTAGGAAGCTGAGAGGGCCAGGGCTTGTGGGGCTGTGGAAGGGCTGCCTTGGGAAGGTGAGGGCCAGCAAGAGCTTTCAGGGCTAGCCCCTTTCGTGTGAGAGCAGTGGCTGGACATTTCCGATTTGGGAGCTGGGCTCTGGCTGTGCCGGGAAGGAACGTCCCCACACTGCTGTGCCTAGGAAGCTCGGAGGGCCAGGGCTTGTGGGGCTGTGGAAGGGCTGCCTAGGGAAGGTGAGGGCCAGCAAGAGCTTTCAGGGCTAGCCCCTTTCGTGTGGGAGCAGTGGCTGGACGTTTCCGATTTGGGAGCTGGGCTCTGGCTGTGCCGAGAAGGAACGTCCGCAGAGTGCTGTGGCTAGGAAGCTCAGAGGGCCAGGGCTTGTGGGGCTGTGGAAGGGCTGCCTAGGGAAGGTGAGGGCCAGCAAGAGCTTTCAGGGCTAGCCCCTTTCGTGTGGGAGCAGTGGCTGGACATTTCCGATTTCGGAGCTGGGCTCTGGCTGTGCCGGGAAGGAACATCCCCACTGTGCTGTGGCTAGGAAGCTGAGAGGGCCAGGGCTTGTGGGGCTGTGGAAGGGCTGCCTAGGGAAGGTGAGGGCCAGCAAGAGCTTTCAGGGCTAGCCCCTTTCGTGTGGGAGCAGTGGCTGGACGTTTCCGATTTGGGAGCTGGGCTCTGGCTGTGCCGAGAAGGAACGTCCGCAGAGTGCTGCGGCTAGGAAGCTGAGAGGGCCAGGGCTTGTGGGGCTGTGGAAGGGCTGCCTAAGGAAGGTGAGGGCCAGCAAGAGCTTTCAGGGCTAGCCCCTTTCGTGTGGGAGCAGTGGCTGGACATTTCCTTTTTGGGAGCTGGGCTCTGGCTGTGCCGGGAAGGAACATCCCCACTGCGCTGTGGCTAGGAAGCTCAGAGGGCCAGGGCTTGTGGGGCTGTGGAAGGGCTGCCTAGGGAAGGTGAGGGCCAGCAAGAGCTTTCAGGGCTAGCCCCTTTCGTGTGAGAGCAGTGGCTGGACATTTCCGATTTGGGAGCTGGGCTCTGGCTGTGCCGGGAAGGAACGTCCCCACACTGCTGTGGCTAGGAAGCTCGGAGGGCCAGGACTTGTGGGGCTGTGGAAGGGCTGCCTAGGGAAGGTGAGGGCCAGCAAGAGCTTTCAGGGCTAGCCCCTTTCATGTGGGAGCAGTGGCTGGACGTTTCCGATTTGGGAGCTGGGCTCTGGCTGTGCCGGGAAGGAACGTCCCCACACTGCTGTGGCTAGGAAGCTCAGAGGGCCAGGACTTGTGGGGCTGTGGAAGGGCTGCCTAGGGCAGGTGAGGGCCAGCAAGAGCTTTCAGGGCTAGCCCCTTTCGTGTGGGAGCAGTGGCTGGACGTTTCCGATTTGGGAGCTGGGCTCTGGCTGTGCCGGGAAGGAACATCCCCACTGTGCTGTGGCTAGGAAGCTCAGAGGGCCAGGGCTTGTGGGGCTGTGGAAGGGCTGCCTAGGGAAGGTGAGCGCCAGCAAGAGCTTTCAGGGCTAGCCCCTTTCGTGTGGGAGCAGTGGCTGGACGTTTCCGATTTGGGAGCTGGGCTCTGGCTGTGCCGAGAAGGAACGTCCGCAGAGTGCTGCGGCTAGGAAGCTGAGAGGGCCAGGGCTTGTGGGGCTGTGGAAGGGCTGCCTAAGGAAGGTGAGGGCCAGCAAGAGCTTTCAGGGCTAGCCCCTTTCGTGTGGGAGCAGTGGCTGGACATTTCCGATTTGGGAGCTGGGCTCTGGCTGTGCCGGGAAGGAACATCCCCACTGCGCTGTGGCTAGGAAGCTCAGAGGGCCAGGGCTTGTGGGGCTGTGGAAGGGCTGCCTAGGGAAGGTGAGGGCCAGCAAGAGCTTTCAGGGCTAGCCCCTTTCGTGTGAGAGCAGTGGCTGGACATTTCCGATTTGGGAGCTGGGCTCTGGCTGTGCCGGGAAGGAACGTCCCCACACTGCTGTGGCTAGGAAGCTCGGAGGGCCAGGACTTGTGGGGCTGTGGAAGGGCTGCCTAGGGAAGGTGAGGGCCAGCAAGAGCTTTCAGGGCTAGCCCCTTTCATGTGGGAGCAGTGGCTGGACGTTTCCGATTTGGGAGCTGGGCTCTGGCTGTGCCGGGAAGGAACGTCCCCACACTGCTGTGGCTAGGAAGCTGAGAGGGCCAGGGCTTGTGGGGCTGTGGAAGGGCTGCCTAGGGAAGGTGAGGGCCAGCAAGAGCTTTCAGGGCTAGCCCCTTTCGTGTGGGAGCAGTGGCTGGACGTTTCCGATTTGGGAGCTGGGCTCTGGCTGTGCCGAGAAGGAACGTCCGCAGAGTGCTGTGTCTAGGAAGCTCAGAGGGCCAGGGCTTGTGGGGCTGTGGAAGGGCTGCCTAGGGAAGGTGAGCGCCAGCAAGAGCTTTCAGGGCTAGCCCCTTTCGTGTGGGAGCAGTGGCTGGACGTTTCCGATTTGGGAGCTGGGCTCTGGCTGTGCCGGGAAGGAATATCCGCAGAGTACTGCGGCTAGGAAGCTGAGAGGGCCAGGGCTTGTGGGGCTGTGGAAGGGCTGCCTAGGGAAGGTGAGGGCCAGCAAGAGCTTTCAGGGCTAGCCCCTTTCGTGTGGGAGCAGTGGCTGGACGTTTCCGATTTCGGAGCTGGGCTCTGGCTGTGCCGGGAAGGAACATCCCCACTGTGCTGTGGCTAGGAAGCTGAGAGGGCCAGGGCTTGTGGGGCTGTGGAAGGGCTGCCTAGGGCAGGTGAGGGCCAGCAAGAGCTTTCAGGGCTAGCCCCTTTCGTGTGGGAGCAGTGGCTGGACGTTTCCGATTTGGGAGCTGGGCTCTGGCTGTGCCGAGAAGGAACGTCCGCAGAGTGCTGCGGCTAGGAAGCTGAGAGGGCCAGGGCTTGTGGGGCTGTGGAAGGGCTGCCTAAGGAAGGTGAGGGCCAGCAAGAGCTTTCAGGGCTAGCCCCTTTCGTGTGGGAGCAGTGGCTGGACATTTCCGATTTGGGAGCTGGGCTCTGGCTGTGCCGGGAAGGAACATCCCCACTGCGCTGTGTCTAGGAAGCTGAGAGGGCCAGGGCTTGTGGGGCTGTGGAAGGGCTGCCTAGGGAAGGTGAGGGCCAGCAAGAGCTTTCAGGGCTAGCCCCTTTCGTGTGAGAGCAGTGGCTGGACATTTCCGATTTGGGAGCTGGGCTCTGGCTGTGCCGGGAAGGAACGTCCCCACACTGCTGTGGCTAGGAAGCTCGGAGGGCCAGGACTTGTGGGGCTGTGGAAGGGCTGCCTAGGGAAGGTGAGGGCCAGCAAGAGCTTTCAGGGCTAGCCCCTTTCATGTGGGAGCAGTGGCTGGACGTTTCCGATTTGGGAGCTGGGCTCTGGCTGTGCCGGGAAGGAACGTCCCCACACTGCTGTGGCTAGGAAGCTCAGAGGGCCAGGGCTTGTGGGGCTGTGGAAGGGCTGCCTAGGGAAGGTGAGGGCCAGCAAGAGCTTTCAGGGCTAGCCCCTTTCGTGTGGGAGCAGTGGCTGGACGTTTCCGATTTGGGAGCTGGGCTCTGGCTGTGCCGGGAAGGAACGTCCGCAGAGTACTGCGGCTAGGAAGCTGAGAGGGCCAGGGCTTGTGGGGCTGTGGAAGGGCTGCCTAGGGAAGGTGAGGGCCAGCAAGAGCTTTCAGGGCTAGCCCCTTTCGTGTGGGAGCAGTGGCTGGACGTTTCCGATTTGGGAGCTGGGCTCTGGCTGTGCCGGGAAGGAACGTCCCCACTGTGCTGCGGCTAGGAAGCTGAGAGGGCCAGGGCTTGTGGGGCTGTGGAAGGGCTGCCTTGGGAAGGTGAGGGCCAGCAAGAGCTTTCAGGGCTAGCCCCTTTCGTGTGGGAGCAGTGGCTGGACATTTCCGATTTGGGAGCTGGGTTCTGGCTGTGCCGAGAAGGAACGTCCGCAGAGTGCTGTGTCTAGGAAGCTCAGAGGGCCAGGGCTTGTGGGGCTGTGGAAGGGCTGCCTAGGGAAGGTGAGCGCCAGCAAGAGCTTTCAGGGCTAGCCCCTTTCGTGTGGGAGCAGTGGCTGGACGTTTCCGATTTGGGAGCTGGGCTCTGGCTGTGCCGGGAAGGAATATCCGCAGAGTACTGCGGCTAGGAAGCTCACAGGGCCAGGGCTTGTGGGGCTGTGGAAGGGCTGCCTAGGGAAGGTGAGGGCCAGCAAGAGCTTTCAGGGCTAGCCCCTTTCGTGTGGGAGCAGTGGCTGGACGTTTCCGATTTGGGAGCTGGGCTCTGGCTGTGCCGAGAAGGAACGTCCGCAGAGTGCTGCGGCTAGGAAGCTGAGAGGGCCAGGGCTTGTGGGGCTGTGGAAGGGCTGCCTAAGGAAGGTGAGGGCCAGCAAGAGCTTTCAGGGCTAGCCCCTTTCGTGTGGGAGCAGTGGCTGGACATTTCCGATTTGGGAGCTGGGCTCTGGCTGTGCCGGGAAGGAACATCCCCACTGCGCTGTGGCTAGGAAGCTCGGAGGGCCAGGGCTTGTGGGGCTGTGGAAGGGCTGCCTAGGGAAGGTGAGGGCCAGCAAGAGCTTTCAGGGCTAGCCCCTTTCGTGTGAGAGCAGTGGCTGGACATTTCCGATTTGGGAGCTGGGCTCTGGCTGTGCCGGGAAGGAACGTCCCCACACTGCTGTGGCTAGGAAGCTCGGAGGGCCAGGACTTGTGGGGCTGTGGAAGGGCTGCCTAGGGAAGGTGAGGGCCAGCAAGAGCTTTCAGGGCTAGCCCCTTTCATGTGGGAGCAGTGGCTGGACGTTTCCGATTTGGGAGCTGGGCTCTGGCTGTGCCGGGAAGGAACGTCCCCACATTGCTGTGGCTAGGAAGCTCAGAGGGCCAGGACTTGTGGGGCTGTGGAAGGGCTGCCTAGGGCAGGTGAGGGCCAGCAAGAGCTTTCAGGGCTAGCCCCTTTCGTGTGGGAGCAGTGGCTGGACGTTTCCGATTTGGGAGCTGGGCTCTGGCTGTGCCGGGAAGGAACGTCCCCACTGTGCTGTGGCTAGGAAGCTCAGAGGGCCAGGGCTTGTGGGGCTGTGGAAGGCTGCCTAGGGAAGGTGAGCGCCAGCAAGAGCTTTCAGGGCTAGCCCCTTTCGTGTGGGAGCAGTGGCTGGACGTTTCCGATTTGGGAGCTGGGCTGTTGCTGTGCCGGGAAGGAACGTCCGCAGAGTACTGCGGCTAGGAAGCTGAGAGGGCCAGGGCTTGTGGGGCTGTGGAAGGGCTGCCTAGGGAAGGTGAGGGCCAGCAAGAGCTTTCAGGGCTAGCCCCTTTCGTGTGGGAGCAGTGGCTGGACGTTTCCGATTTGGGAGCTGGGCTCTGGCTGTGCCGGGAAGGAACATCCCCACTGTGCTGCGGCTAGGAAGCTGAGAGGGCCAGGGCTTGTGGGGCTGTGGAAGGGCTGCCTTGGGAAGGTGAGCGCCAGCAAGAGCTTTCAGGGCTAGCCCCTTTCGTGTGGGAGCAGTGGCTGGACATTTCCGATTTGGGAGCTGGGTTCTGGCTGTGCCGAGAAGGAACGTCCGCAGAGTGCTGTGTCTAGGAAGCTCAGAGGGCCAGGGCTTGTGGGGCTGTGGAAGGGCTGCCTAGGGCAGGTGAGCGCCAGCAAGAGCTTTCAGGGCTAGCCCCTTTCGTGTGGGAGCAGTGGCTGGACGTTTCCGATTTGGGAGCTGGGCTCTGGCTGTGCCGGGAAGGAATATCCGCAGAGTACTGCGGCTAGGAAGCTGAGAGGGCCAGGGCTTGTGGGGCTGTGGAAGGGCTGCCTAGGGAAGGTGAGGGCCAGCAAGAGCTTTCAGGGCTAGCCCCTTTCGTGTGGGAGCAGTGGCTGGACGTTTCCGATTTCGGAGCTGGGCTCTGGCTGTGCCGGGAAGGAACATCCCCACTGTGCTGTGACTAGGAAGCTGAGAGGGCCAGGGCTTGTGGGGCTGTGGAAGGGCTGCCTAGGGAAGGTGAGGGCCAGCAAGAGCTTTCAGGGCTAGCCCCTTTCGTGTGGGAGCAGTGGCTGGACGTTTCCGATTTGGGAGCTGGGCTCTGGCTGTGCCGAGAAGGAACGTCCGCAGAGTGCTGCGGCTAGGAAGCTGAGAGGGCCAGGGCTTGTGGGGCTGTGGAAGGGCTGCCTTGGGAAGGTGAGGGCCAGCAAGAGCTTTCAGGGCTAGCCCCTTTCGTGTGGGAGCAGTGGCTGGACATTTCCGATTTGGGAGCTGGGCTCTGGCTGTGCCGGGAAGGAACATCCCCACTGCGCTGTGGCTAGGAAGCTGAGAGGGCCAGGGCTTGTGGGGCTGTGGAAGGGCTGCCTAGGGAAGGTGAGGGCCAGCAAGAGCTTTCAGGGCTAGCCCCTTTCGTGTGAGAGCAGTGGCTGGACGTTTCCGATTTGGGAGCTGGGCTCTGGCTGTGCCGGGAAGGAACGTCCCCACACTGCTGTGGCTAGGAAGCTCGGAGGGCCAGGACTTGTGGGGCTGTGGAAGGGCTGCCTAGGGAAGGTGAGGGCCAGCAAGAGCTTTCAGGGCTAGCCCCTTTCATGTGGGAGCAGTGGCTGGACGTTTCCGATTTGGGAGCTGGGCTCTGGCTGTGCCGGGAAGGAACGTCCCCACACTGCTGTGGCTAGGAAGCTCAGAGGGCCAGGACTTGTGGGGCTGTGGAAGGGCTGCCTAGGGCAGGTGAGGGCCAGCAAGAGCTTTCAGGGCTAGCCCCTTTCGTGTGGGAGCAGTGGCTGGACGTTTCCGATTTGGGAGCTGGGCTCTGGCTGTGCCGGGAAGGAACGTCCGCAGAGTACTGCGGCTAGGAAGCTGAGAGGGCCAGGGCTTGTGGGGCTGTGGAAGGGCTGCCTAGGGAAGGTGAGCGCCAGCAAGAGCTTTCAGGGCTAGCCCCTTTCGTGTGGGAGCAGTGGCTGGACGTTTCCGATTTGGGAGCTGGGCTCTGGCTGTGCCGGGAAGGAACGTCCCCACTGTGCTGTGGCTAGGAAGCTCAGAGGGACAGGGCTTGTGGGGCTGTGGAAGGGCTGCCTAGGGAAGGTGAGGGCCAGCAAGAGCTTTCAGGGCTAGCCCCTTTCGTGTGGGAGCAGTGGCTGGACGTTTCCGATTTGGGAGCTGGGTTCTGGCTGTGCCGAGAAGGAACGTCCGCAGAGTGCTGTGTCTAGGAAGCTCAGAGGGCCAGGGCTTGTGGGGCTGTGGAAGGGCTGGCTAGGGCAGGTGAGCGCCAGCAAGAGCTTTCAGGGCTAGCCCCTTTCGTGTGGGAGCAGTGGCTGGACGTTTCCGATTTGGGAGCTGGGCTCTGGCTGTGCCGGGAAGGAACGTCCGCAGAGTACTGCGGCTAGGAAGCTGAGAGGGCCAGGGCTTGTGGGGCTGTGGAAGGGCTGCCTAGGGAAGGTGAGGGCCAGCAAGAGCTTTCAGGGCTAGCCCCTTTCGTGTGGGAGCAGTGGCTGGACGTTTCCGATTTGGGAGCTGGGCTCTGGCTGTGCCGGGAAGGAACGTCCGCAGAGTACTGCGGCTAGGAAGCTGAGAGGGCCAGGGCTTGTGGGGCTGTGGAAGGGCTGCCTTGGGAAGGTGAGGGCCAGCAAGAGCTTTCAGGGCTAGCCCCTTTCATGTGGGAGCAGTGGCTGGACGTTTCCGATTTGGGAGCTGGGCTCTGGCTGTGCCGGGAAGGAACGTCCGCAGAGTGCTGTGCTAGGAAGCTGAGAGGGCCAGGGCTTGTGGGGCTGTGGAAGGGCTGCCTAGGGAAGGTGAGGGCCAGCAAGAGCTTTCAGGGCTAGCCCCTTTCGTGTGGGAGCAGTGGCTGGACGTTTCCGATTTGGGAGCTGGGCTCTGGCTGTGCCGGGAAGGAACGTCCGCAGAGTACTGCGGCTAGGAAGCTGAGAGGGCCAGGGCTTGTGGGGCTGTGGAAGGGCTGCCTAAGGAAGGTGACGGCCAGCAAGAGCTTTCAGGGCTAGCCCCTTTCGTGTGGGAGCAATGGCTGGACGTTTCCGATTTGGGAGCTGGGCTCTGGCTGTGCCGGGAAGGAACGTCCGCAGAGTACTGCGGCTAGGAAGCTGAGAGGGCCAGGGCTTGTGGGGCTGTGGAAGGGCTGCCTAGGGAAGGTGAGGGCCAGCAAGAGCTTTCAGGGCTAGCCCCTTTCGTGTGGGAGCAGTGGCTGGACGTTTCCGATTTGGGAGCTGGGCTCTGGCTGTGCCGGGAAGGAACGTCCGCAGAGTACTGCGGCTAGGAAGCTGAGAGGGCCAGGGCTTGTGGGGCTGTGGAAGGGCTGCCTTGGGAAGGTGAGGGCCAGCAAGAGCTTTCAGGGCTAGCCCCTTTCGTGTGAGAGCAGTGGCTGGACATTTCCGATTTGGGAGCTGGGCTCTGGCTGTGCCGGGAAGGAACGTCCCCACTGTGCTGTGCCTAGGAAGCTCGGAGGGCCAGGGCTTGTGGGGCTGTGGAAGGGCTGCCTAGGGAAGGTGAGGGCCAGCAAGAGCTTTCAGGGCTAGCCCCTTTCGTGTGGGAGCAGTGGCTGGACGTTTCCGATTTGGGAGCTGGGCTCTGGCTGTGCCGGGAAGGAACGTCCCCACACTGCTGTGCCTAGGAAGCTCGGAGGGCCAGGACTTGTGGGGCTGTGGAAGGGCTGCCTAGGGAAGGTGAGGGCCAGCAAGAGCTTTCAGGGCTAGCCCCTTTCGTGTGGGAGCAGTGGCTGGACGTTTCCGATTTGGGAGCTGGGCTCTGGCTGTGCCGAGAAGGAACGTCCGCAGAGTGCTGCGGCTAGGAAGCTGAGAGGGCCAGGGCTTGTGGGGCTGTGGAAGGGCTGCCTAAGGAAGGTGAGGGCCAGCAAGAGCTTTCAGGGCTAGCCCCTTTCGTGTGGGAGCAGTGGCTGGACATTTCCGATTTGGGAGCTGGGCTCTGGCTGTGCCGGGAAGGAACATCCCCACTGCGCTGTGGCTAGGAAGCTCGGAGGGCCAGGACTTGTGGGGCTGTGGAAGGGCTGCCTAGGGAAGGTGAGGGCCAGCAAGAGCTTTCAGGGCTAGCCCCTTTCATGTGGGAGCAGTGGCTGGACGTTTCCGATTTGGGAGCTGGGCTCTGGCTGTGCCGGGAAGGAACGTCCCCACACTGCTGTGGCTAGGAAGCTCAGAGGGCCAGGACTTGTGGGGCTGTGGAAGGGCTGCCTAGGGCAGGTGAGGGCCAGCAAGAGCTTTCAGGGCTAGCCCCTTTCGTGTGGGAGCAGTGGCTGGACGTTTCCGATTTGGGAGCTGGGCTCTGGCTGTGCCGGGAAGGAACATCCCCACTGTGCTGCGGCTAGGAAGCTGAGAGGGCCAGGGCTTGTGGGGCTGTGGAAGGGCTGCCTAGGGAAGGTGACGGCCAGCAAGAGCTTTCAGGGCTAGCCCCTTTCGTGTGGGAGCAGTGGCTGGACGTTTCCGATTTGGGAGCTGGGCTCTGGCTGTGCCGGGAAGGAACGTCCGCAGAGTACTGCGGCTAGGAAGCTGAGAGGGCCAGGGCTTGTGGGGCTGTGGAAGGGCTGCCTAGGGAAGGTGAGGGCCAGCAAGAGCTTTCAGGGCTAGCCCCTTTCGTGTGGGAGCAGTGGCTGGACGTTTCCGATTTGGGAGCTGGGCTCTGGCTGTGCCGGGAAGGAACGTCCCCACACTGCTGTCGCTAGGAAGCTGAGAGGGCCAGGGCTTGTGGGGCTGTGGAAGGGCTGCCTTGGGAAGGTGAGGGCCAGCAATAGCTTTCAGGGCTAGCCCCTTTCGTGTGGGAGCAGTGGCTGGACATTTCCGATTTGGGAGCTGGGTTCTGGCTGTGCCGAGAAGGAACGTCCGCAGAGTGCTGTGTCTAGGAAGTTCAGAGGGCCAGGGCTTGTGGGGCTGTGGAAGGGCTGCCTAGGGAAGGTGAGCGCCAGCAAGAGCTTTCAGGGCTAGCCCCTTTCGTGTGGGAGCAGTGGCTGGACGTTTCCGATTTGGGAGCTGGGCTCTGGCTGTGCCGGGAAGGAATATCCGCAGAGTACTGCGGCTAGGAAGCTGAGAGGGCCAGGGCTTGTGGGGCTGTGGAAGGGCTGCCTAGGGAAGGTGAGGGCCAGCAAGAGCTTTCAGGGCTAGCCCCTTTCGTGTGGGAGCAGTGGCTGGACGTTTCCGATTTGGGAGCTGGGCTCTGGCTGTGCCGGGAAGGAACATCCCCACTGTGCTGTGGCTAGGAAGCTGAGAGGGCCAGGGCTTGTGGGGCTGTGGAAGGGCTGCCTAGGGAAGGTGAGGGCCAGCAAGAGCTTTCAGGGCTAGCCCCTTTCGTGTGGGAGCAGTGGCTGGACGTTTCCGATTTGGGAGCTGGGCTCTGGCTGTGCCGGGAAGGAACGTCCGCAGAGTACTGCGGCTAGGAAGCTCACAGGGCCAGGGCTTGTGGGGCTGTGGAAGGGCTGCCTAGGGAAGGTGAGGGCCAGCAAGAGCTTTCAGGGCTAGCCCCTTTCGTGTGGGAGCAGTGGCTGGACGTTTCCGATTTGGGAGCTGGGCTCTGGCTGTGCCGGGAAGGAACGTCCGCAGAGTACTGTGGCTAAGAAGCTGAGAGGGCCAGGGCTTGTGGGGCTGTGGAAGGGCTGCCTAGGGAAGGTGAGGGCCAGCAAGAGCTTTCAGGGCTAGCCCCTTTCGTGTGGGAGCAGTGGCTGGACGTTTCCGATTTGGGAGCTGGGCTCTGGCTGTGCCGGGAAGGAACGTCCCCACTGTGCTGTGGCTAGGAAGCTGAGAGGGCCAGGGCTTGTGGGGCTGTGGAAGGGCTGCCTAGGGAAGGTGAGGGCCAGCAAGAGCTTTCAGGGCTAGCCCCTTTCGTGTGGGAGCAGTGGCTGGACGTTTCCGATTTGGGAGCTGGGCTCTGGCTGTGCCGGGAAGGAACGTCCGCAGAGTACTGCGGCTAGGAAGCTGAGAGGGCCAGGGCTTGTGGGGCTGTGGAAGGGCTGCCTAGGGAAGGTGAGGGCCAGCAAGAGCTTTCAGGGCTAGCCCCTTTCGTGTGGGAGCAGTGGCTGGACGTTTCCGATTTGGGAGCTGGGCTCTGGCTGTGCAGGGAAGGAACGTCCCCACTGTGCTGTGGCTAGGAAGCTGAGAGGGCCAGGGCTTGTGGGGCTGTGGAAGGGCTGCCTAGGGAAGGTGAGGGCCAGCAAGAGCTTTCAGGGCTAGCCCCTTTCGTGTGGGAGCAGTGGCTGGACGTTTCCGATTTGGGAGCTGGGCTCTGGCTGTGCCGGGAAGGAACGTCCGCAGAGTACTGCGGCTAGGAAGCTGAGAGGGCCAGGGCTTGTGGGGCTGTGGAAGGGCTGCCTAGGGAAGGTGACGGCCAGCAAGAGCTTTCAGGGCTAGCCCCTTTCGTGTGGGAGCAGTGGCTGGACGTTTCCGATTTGGGAGCTGGGCTCTGGCTGTGCCGGGAAGGAACGTCCGCAGAGTACTGCGGCTAGGAAGCTGAGAGGGCCAGGGCTTGTGGGGCTGTGGAAGGGCTGCCTAGGGAAGGTGAGGGCCAGCAAGAGCTTTCAGGGCTAGCCCCTTTCGTGTGGGAGCAGTGGCTGGACGTTTCCGATTTGGGAGCTGGGCTCTGGCTGTGCCGGGAAGGAACGTCCGCAGAGTGCTGTGGCTAGGAAGCTGAGAGGGCCAGGGCTTGTGGGGCTGTGGAAGGGCCGCCTAGGGCAGGTGAGGGCCAGCAAGAGCTTTCAGGGCTAGCCCCTTTCGTGTGGGAGCAGTGGCTGGACGTTTCCGATTTGGGAGCTGGGCTCTGGCTGTGCCGAGAAGGAACGTCCGCAGAGTACTGCGGCTAGGAAGCTGAGAGGGCCAGGGCTTGTGGGGCTGTGGAAGGGCTGCCTAGGGAAGGTGAGGGCCAGCAAGAGCTTTCAGGGCTAGCCGCTTTCATGTGGGAGCAGTGGCTGGACGTTTCCGATTTGGGAGCTGGGCTCTGGCTGTGCCGGGAAGGAACATCCCCACTGTGCTGTGGCTAGGAAGCTCAGAGGGCCAGGGCTTGTGGGGCTGTGGAAGGGCTGCCTAGGGAAGGTGAGGGCCAGCAAGAGCTTTCAGGGCTAGCCCCTTTTGTGTGGGAGCAGTGGCTGGACATTTCCGATTTGGGAGCTGGGCTCTGGCTGTGCCGGGAAGGAACATCCCCACTGTGCTGTGGCTAGGAAGCTGAGAGGGCCAGGGCTTGTGGGGCTGTGGAAGGGCTGCCTAGGGAAGGTGATGGCCAGCAAGAGCTTTCAGGGCTAGCCCCTTTCGTGTGGGAGCAGTGGCTGGACGTTTCCGATTTGGGAGCTGGGCTCTGGCTGTGCCGGGAAGGAACGTCCGCAGAGTACTGCGGCTAGGAAGCTGAGAGGGCCAGGGCTTGTGGGGCTGTGGAAGGGCTGCCTAGGGAAGGTGAGGGCCAGCAAGAGCTTTCAGGGCTAGCCCCTTTCGTGTGGGAGCAGTGGCTGGACGTTTCCGATTTGGGAGCTGGGCTCTGGCTGTGCCGGGAAGGAACGTCTGCAGAGTACTGCGGCTAGGAAGCTGAGAGGGCCAGGGCTTGTGGGGCTGTGGAAGGGCTGCCTAGGGAAGGTGACGGCCAGCAAGAGCTTTCAGGGCTAGCCCCTTTCGTGTGGGAGCAGTGGCTGGACGTTTCCGATTTGGGAGCTGGGCTCTGGCTGTGCCGGGAAGGAACGTCCGCAGAGTACTGCGGCTAGGAAGCTGAGAGGGCCAGGGCTTGTGGGGCTGTGGAAGGGCTGCCTAGGGAAGGTGAGGGCCAGCAAGAGCTTTCAGGGCTAGCCCCTTTCGTGTGGGAGCAGTGGCTGGACGTTTCCGATTTGGGAGCTGGGCTCTGGCTGTGCCGGGAAGGAACGTCTGCAGAGTACTGCGGCTAGGAAGCTGAGAGGGCCAGGGCTTGTGGGGCTGTGGAAGGGCTGCCTAGGGAAGGTGACGGCCAGCAAGAGCTTTCAGGGCTAGCCCCTTTCGTGTG
The DNA here is from genome assembly GCF_965638725.1 of Aptenodytes patagonicus. Taxonomy (NCBI): domain Eukaryota; kingdom Metazoa; phylum Chordata; class Aves; order Sphenisciformes; family Spheniscidae; genus Aptenodytes; species Aptenodytes patagonicus. Next base: position 1,117,524 of record NW_027471997.1, on the reverse strand, counting down.
GGAGCAGTGGCTGGACGTTTCCGATTTGGGAGCTGGGCTCTGGCTGTGCCGGGAAGGAACGTCCGCAGAGTACTGCGGCTAGGAAGCTGAGAGGGCCAGGGCTTGTGGGGCTGTGGAAGGGCTGCCTAGGGAAGGTGAGGGCCAGCAAGAGCTTTCAGGGCTAGCCCCTTTCGTGTGGGAGCAGTGGCTGGACGTTTCCGATTTGGGAGCTGGGCTCTGGCTGTGCCGGGAAGGAACGTCTGCAGAGTACTGCGGCTAGGAAGCTGAGAGGGCCAGGGCTTGTGGGGCTGTGGAAGGGCTGCCTAGGGAAGGTGAGGGCCAGCAAGAGCTTTCAGGGCTAGCCCCTTTCGTGTGAGAGCAGTGGCTGGACATTTCCGATTTGGGAGCTGGGCTCTGGCTGTGCCGGGAATGTACGTCCCCACACTGCTGTGGCTAGGAAGCTGAGAGGGACAGGGCTTGTGGGGCTGTGGAAGGGCTGCCTAGGGAAGGTGAGGGCCAGCAAGAGCTTTCAGGGCTAGCCGCTTTCATGTGGGAGCAGTGGCTGGACGTTTCCGATTTGGGAGCTGGGCTCTGGCTGTGCCGGGAAGGAACATCCCCACTGTGCTGTGGCTAGGAAGCTCAGAGGGCCAGGGCTTGTGGGGCTGTGGAAGGGCTGCCTAGGGAAGGTGAGGGCCAGCAAGAGCTTTCAGGGCTAGCCCCTTTTGTGTGGGAGCAGTGGCTGGACATTTCCGATTTGGGAGCTGGGCTCTGGCTGTGCCGGGAAGGAACATCCCCACTGTGCTGTGGCTAGGAAGCTGAGAGGGCCAGGGCTTGTGGGGCTGTGGAAGGGCTGCCTAGGGAAGGTGAGGGCCAGCAAGAGCTTTCAGGGCTAGCCCCTTTCGTGTGGGAGCAGTGGCTGGACGTTTCCGATTTGGGAGCTGGGCTCTGGCTGTGCCGGGAAGGAACGTCCGCAGAGTACTGCGGCTAGGAAGCTGAGAGGGCCAGGGCTTGTGGGGCTGTGGAAGGGCTGCCTAGGGAAGGTGAGGGCCAGCAAGAGCTTTCAGGGCTAGCCCCTTTCGTGTGGGAGCAGTGGCTGGACATTTCCGATTTGGGAGCTGGGCTCTGGCTGTGCCGGGAAGGAACGTCCGCAGAGTACTGCGGCTAGGAAGCTGAGAGGGCCAGGGCTTGTGGGGCTGTGGAAGGGCTGCCTAGGGAAGGTGAGGGCCAGCAAGAGCTTTCAGGGCTAGCCCCTTTCGTGTGGGAGCAGTGGCTGGACGTTTCCGATTTGGGAGCTGGGCTCTGGCTGTGCCGGGAATGAACGTCCCCACTGTGCTGCGGCTAGGAAGCTGAGAGGGCCAGGGCTTGTGGGGCTGTGGAAGGGCTGCCTAGGGAAGGTGAATGTCAGCAAGAGCTTTCAGGGCTAGCCCCTTTTGTGTGAGAGCAGTGGCTGGACATTTCCGATTTGGGAGCTGGGCTCTGGCTGTGCCGGGAAGGAACGTCCCCACTGTGCTGTGGCTAGGAAGCTGAGAGGGCCAGGGCTTGTGGGGCTGTGGAAGGGCTGCCTAGGGAAGGTGAGGGCCAGCAAGAGCTTTCAGGGCTAGCCCCTTTCGTGTGGGAGCAGTGGCTGGACGTTTCCGATTTGGGAGCTGGGCTCTGGCTGTGCCGGGAAGGAACGTCCGCAGAGTACTGCGGCTAGGAAGCTGAGAGGGCCAGGGCTTGTGGGGCTGTGGAAGGGCTGCCTTGGGAAGGTGAGGGCCAGCAAGAGCTTTCAGGGCTAGCCCCTTTCGTGTGGGAGCAGTGGCTGGACGTTTCCGATTTGGGAGCTGGGCTCTGGCTGTGCCGAGAAGGAACATCCCCACACTGCTGTGCCTAGGAAGCTGAGAGGGCCAGGACTTGTGGGGCTGTGGAAGGGCTGCCTAGGGAAGGTGAGGGCCAGCAAGAGCTTTCAGGGCTAGCCCCTTTCATGTGAGAGCAGTGGCTGGACGTTTCCGATTTGGGAGCTGGGCTCTGGCTGTGCCGGGAAGGAACGTCCCCACACTGCTGTGGCTAGGAAGCTGAGAGGGCCAGGGCTTGTGGGGCTGTGGAAGGGCTGCCTAGGGAAGGTGAGGGCCAGCAAGAGCTTTCAGGGCTAGCCCCTTTCGTGTGGGAGCAGTGGCTGGACGTTTCCGATTTGGGAGCTGGGCTCTGGCTGTGCCGGGAAGGAACGTCCGCAGAGTACTGCGGCTAGGAAGCTCAGAGGGCCAGGGCTTGTGGGGCTGTGGAAGGGCTGCCTAGGGAAGGTGAGCGCCAGCAAGAGCTTTCAGGGCTAGCCCCTTTCGTGTGGGAGCAGTGGCTGGACGTTTCCGATTTGGGAGCTGGGCTCTGGCTGTGCCGGGAAGGAACGTCCGCAGAGTACTGCGGCTAGGAAGCTGAGAGGGCCAGGGCTTGTGGGGCTGTGGAAGGGCTGCCTAGGGAAGGTGAGGGCCAGCAAGAGCTTTCAGGGCTAGCCCCTTTTGTGTGGGAGCAGTGGCTGGACGTTTCCGATTTGGGCTGGGCTCTGGCTGTGCCGGGAAGGAACGTCCGCAGAGTACTGCGGCTAGGAAGCTGAGAGGGCCAGGGCTTGTGGGGCTGTGGAAGGGCTGCCTAGGGAAGGTGAGGGCCAGCAAGAGCTTTCAGGGCTAGCCCCTTTCGTGTGGGAGCAGTGGCTGGACGTTTCCGATTTGGGAGCTGGGCTCTGGCTGTGCCGGGAAGGAACGTCCCCACTGTGCTGTGGCTAGGAAGCTCAGAGGGACAGGGCTTGTGGGGCTGTGGAAGGGCTGCCTAGGGAAGGTGAGGGCCAGCAAGAGCTTTCAGGGCTAGCCCCTTTCGTGTGGGAGCAGTGGCTGGACGTTTCCGATTTGGGAGCTGGGCTCTGGCTGTGCCGGGAAGGAACGTCCGCAGAGTACTGCGGCTAGGAAGCTCACAGGGCCAGGGCTTGTGGGGCTGTGGAAGGGCTGCCTAGGGAAGGTGAGGGCCAGCAAGAGCTTTCAGGGCTAGCCCCTTTCGTGTGGGAGCAGTGGCTGGACGTTTCCGATTTGGGAGCTGGGCTCTGGCTGTGCCGGGAAGGAACGTCCGCAGAGTACTGTGGCTAGGAAGCTGAGAGGGCCAGGGCTTGTGGGGCTGTGGAAGGGCTGCCTAGGGAAGGTGAGGGCCAGCAAGAGCTTTCAGGGCTAGCCCCTTTCGTGTGGGAGCAGTGGCTGGACGTTTCCGATTTGGGAGCTGGGCTCTGGCTGTGCCGAGAAGGAACGTCCGCAGAGTGCTGTGGCTAGGAAGCTGAGAGGGCCAGGGCTTGTGGGGCTGTGGAAGGGCTGCCTAGGGAAGGTGAGGGCCAGCAAGAGCTTTCAGGGCTAGCCCCTTTCGTGTGGGAGCAGTGGCTGGACATTTCCGATTTCGGAGCTGGGCTCTGGCTGTGCCGGGAAGGAACATCCCCACTGTGCTGTGGCTAGGAAGCTGAGAGGGCCAGGGCTTGTGGGGCTGTGGAAGGGCTGCCTAGGGAAGGTGAGGGCCAGCAAGAGCTTTCAGGGCTAGCCCCTTTCGTGTGGGAGCAGTGGCTGGACGTTTCCGATTTGGGAGCTGGGCTCTGGCTGTGCCGAGAAGGAACGTCCGCAGAGTGCTGCGGCTAGGAAGCTGAGAGGGCCAGGGCTTGTGGGGCTGTGGAAGGGCTGCCTAGGGAAGGTGAGGGCCAGCAAGAGCTTTCAGGGCTAGCCCCTTTCGTGTGGGAGCAGTGGCTGGACGTTTCCGATTTGGGAGCTGGGCTCTGGCTGTGCCGGGAAGGAACGTCCGCAGAGTACTGCGGCTAGGAAGCTGAGAGGGCCAGGGCTTGTGGGGCTGTGTAAGGGCTGCCTAGGGAAGGTGACGGCCAGCAAGAGCTTTCAGGGCTAGCCCCTTTCGTGTGGGAGCAGTGGCTGGACGTTTCCGATTTGGGAGCTGGGCTCTGGCTGTGCCGGGAAGGAACGTCCGCAGAGTACTGCGGCTAGGAAGCTGAGAGGGCCAGGGCTTGTGGGGCTGTGGAAGGGCTGCCTAGGGAAGGTGAGGGCCAGCAAGAGCTTTCAGGGCTAGCCCCTTTCGTGTGGGAGCAGTGGCTGGACGTTTCCGATTTGGGAGCTGGGCTCTGGCTGTGCCGGGAAGGAACGTCCGCAGAGTACTGCGGCTAGGAAGCTGAGAGGGCCAGGGCTTGTGGGGCTGTGGAAGGGCTGCCTAGGGAAGGTGAGGGCCAGCAAGAGCTTTCAGGGCTAGCCCCTTTCGTGTGGGAGCAGTGGCTGGACATTTCCGATTTGGGAGCTGGGCTCTGGCTGTGCCGGGAAGGAACATCCCCACACTGCTGTGCCTAGGAAGCTGAGAGGGCCAGGACTTGTGGGGCTGTGGAAGGGCTGCCTAGGGAAGGTGAGGGCCAGCAAGAGCTTTCAGGGCTAGCCCCTTTCATGTGAGAGCAGTGGCTGGACGTTTCCGATTTGGGAGCTGGGCTCTGGCTGTGCCGAGAAGGAACGTCCGCAGAGTGCTGTGGCTAGGAAGCTGAGAGGGCCAGGGCTTGTGGGGCTGTGGAAGGGCCGCCTAGGGAAGGTGAGGGCCAGCAAGAGCTTTCAGGGCTAGCCCCTTTCATGTGGGAGCAGTGGCTGGACGTTTCCGATTTGGGAGCTGGGCTCTGGCTGTGCCGGGAAGGAACGTCCCCACTGTGCTGTGGCTAGGAAGCTGAGAGGGACAGGGCTTGTGGGGCTGTGGAAGGGCTGCCTAGGGAAGGTGAGGGCCAGCAAGAGCTTTCAGGGCTAGCCGCTTTCATGTGGGAGCAGTGGCTGGACGTTTCCGATTTGGGAGCTGGGCTCTGGCTGTGCCGGGAAGGAACATCCCCACTGTGCTGTGGCTAGGAAGCTCAGAGGGCCAGGGCTTGTGGGGCTGTGGAAGGGCTGCCTAGGGAAGGTGAGGGCCAGCAAGAGCTTTCAGGGCTAGCCCCTTTTGTGTGGGAGCAGTGGCTGGACATTTCCGATTTGGGAGCTGGGCTCTGGCTGTGCCGGGAAGGAACGTCCCCACTGTGCTGTGGCTAGGAAGCTGAGAGGGCCAGGGCTTGTGGGGCTGTGGAAGGGCTGCCTAGGGAAGGTGATGGCCAGCAAGAGCTTTCAGGGCTAGCCCCTTTCGTGTGGGAGCAGTGGCTGGACGTTTCCGATTTGGGAGCTGGGCTCTGGCTGTGCCGGGAAGGAACGTCCGCAGAGTACTGCGGCTAGGAAGCTGAGAGGGCCAGGGCTTGTGGGGCTGTGGAAGGGCTGCCTAGGGAAGGTGAGGGCCAGCAAGAGCTTTCAGGGCTAGCCCCTTTCGTGTGGGAGCAGTGGCTGGACATTTCCGATTTGGGAGCTGGGCTCTGGCTGTGCCGGGAAGGAACGTCCGCAGAGTACTGCGGCTAGGAAGCTGAGAGGGCCAGGGCTTGTGGGGCTGTGGAAGGGCTGCCTAGGGAAGGTGAGGGCCAGCAAGAGCTTTCAGGGCTAGCCCCTTTCGTGTGAGAGCAGTGGCTGGACATTTCCGATTTGGGAGCTGGGCTCTGGCTGTGCCGGGAAGGAACATCCCCACACTGCTGTGCCTAGGAAGCTCGGAGGGCCAGGACTTGTGGGGCTGTGGAAGGGCTGCCTAGGGAAGGTGAGGGCCAGCAAGAGCTTTCAGGGCTAGCCCCTTTCATGTGAGAGCAGTGGCTGGACGTTTCCGATTTGGGAGCTGGGCTCTGGCTGTGCCGAGAAGGAACGTCCGCAGAGTGCTGTGGCTAGGAAGCTGAGAGGGCCAGGGCTTGTGGGGCTGTGGAAGGGCCGCCTAGGGAAGGTGAGGGCCAGCAAGAGCTTTCAGGGCTAGCCCCTTTCGTGTGGGAGCAGTGGCTGGACGTTTCCGATTTGGGAGCTGGGCTCTGGCTGTGCCGGGAAGGAACGTCCCCACTGTGCTGTGGCTAGGAAGCTCAGAGGGACAGGGCTTGTGGGGCTGTGGAAGGGCTGCCTAGGGAAGGTGAGGGCCAGCAAGAGCTTTCAGGGCTAGCCCCTTTCGTGTGGGAGCAGTGGCTGGACGTTTCCGATTTGGGAGCTGGGTTCTGGCTGTGCCGAGAAGGAACGTCCGCAGAGTGCTGTGTCTAGGAAGCTCAGAGGGCCAGGGCTTGTGGGGCTGTGGAAGGGCTGGCTAGGGCAGGTGAGCGCCAGCAAGAGCTTTCAGGGCTAGCCCCTTTCGTGTGGGAGCAGTGGCTGGACGTTTCCGATTTGGGAGCTGGGCTCTGGCTGTGCCGGGAAGGAACGTCCGCAGAGTACTGCGGCTAGGAAGCTGAGAGGGCCAGGGCTTGTGGGGCTGTGGAAGGGCTGCCTAGGGAAGGTGAGGGCCAGCAAGAGCTTTCAGGGCTAGCCCCTTTCGTGTGGGAGCAGTGGCTGGACGTTTCCGATTTGGGAGCTGGGCTCTGGCTGTGCCGGGAAGGAACGTCCGCAGAGTACTGCGGCTAGGAAGCTGAGAGGGCCAGGGCTTGTGGGGCTGTGGAAGGGCTGCCTTGGGAAGGTGAGGGCCAGCAAGAGCTTTCAGGGCTAGCCCCTTTCGTGTGGGAGCAGTGGCTGGACGTTTCCGATTTGGGAGCTGGGCTCTGGCTGTGCCGGGAAGGAACGTCCCCACTGTGCTGTGCCTAGGAAGCTCGGAGGGCCAGGGCTTGTGGGGCTGTGGAAGGGCTGCCTAGGGAAGGTGAGGGCCAGCAAGAGCTTTCAGGGCTAGCCCCTTTCGTGTGGGAGCAGTGGCTGGACGTTTCCGATTTGGGAGCTGGGCTCTGGCTGTGCCGGGAAGGAACGTCCCCACACTGCTGTGCCTAGGAAGCTCGGAGGGCCAGGACTTGTGGGGCTGTGGAAGGGCTGCCTAGGGAAGGTGAGGGCCAGCAAGAGCTTTCAGGGCTAGCCCCTTTCGTGTGGGAGCAGTGGCTGGACGTTTCCGATTTGGGAGCTGGGCTCTGGCTGTGCCGAGAAGGAACGTCCGCAGAGTGCTGCGGCTAGGAAGCTGAGAGGGCCAGGGCTTGTGGGGCTGTGGAAGGGCTGCCTAAGGAAGGTGAGGGCCAGCAAGAGCTTTCAGGGCTAGCCCCTTTCGTGTGGGAGCAGTGGCTGGACATTTCCGATTTGGGAGCTGGCTCTGGCTGTGCCGGGAAGGAACATCCCCACTGCGCTGTGGCTAGGAAGCTCAGAGGGCCAGGGCTTGTGGGGCTGTGGAAGGGCTGCCTAGGGAAGGTGAGGGCCAGCAAGAGCTTTCAGGGCTAGCCCCTTTCGTGTGAGAGCAGTGGCTGGACATTTCCGATTTGGGAGCTGGGCTCTGGCTGTGCCGGGAAGGAACGTCCCCACACTGCTGTGGCTAGGAAGCTCGGAGGGCCAGGACTTGTGGGGCTGTGGAAGGGCTGCCTAGGGAAGGTGAGGGCCAGCAAGAGCTTTCAGGGCTAGCCCCTTTCATGTGGGAGCAGTGGCTGGACGTTTCCGATTTGGGAGCTGGGCTCTGGCTGTGCCGGGAAGGAACGTCCCCACACTGCTGTGGCTAGGAAGCTCAGAGGGCCAGGACTTGTGGGGCTGTGGAAGGGCTGCCTAGGGCAGGTGAGGGCCAGCAAGAGCTTTCAGGGCTAGCCCCTTTCGTGTGGGAGCAGTGGCTGGACGTTTCCGATTTGGGAGCTGGGCTCTGGCTGTGCCGGGAAGGAACATCCCCACTGTGCTGCGGCTAGGAAGCTGAGAGGGCCAGGGCTTGTGGGGCTGTGGAAGGGCTGCCTAGGGAAGGTGACGGCCAGCAAGAGCTTTCAGGGCTAGCCCCTTTCGTGTGGGAGCAGTGGCTGGACGTTTCCGATTTGGGAGCTGGGCTCTGGCTGTGCCGGGAAGGAACGTCCGCAGAGTACTGCGGCTAGGAAGCTGAGAGGTCCAGGGCTTGTGGGGCTGTGGAAGGGCTGCCTAGGGAAGGTGAGGGCCAGCAAGAGCTTTCAGGGCTAGCCCCTTTCGTGTGGGAGCAGTGGCTGGACGTTTCCGATTTGGGAGCTGGGCTCTGGCTGTGCCGGGAAGGAACGTCCCCACACTGCTGTCGCTAGGAAGCTGAGAGGGCCAGGGCTTGTGGGGCTGTGGAAGGGCTGCCTAGGGAAGGTGAGGGCCAGCAATAGCTTTCAGGGCTAGCCCCTTTCGTGTGGGAGCAGTGGCTGGACATTTCCGATTTGGGAGCTGGGCTCTGGCTGTGCCGGGAAGGAACGTCCGCAGAGTACTGCGGCTAGGAAGCTGAGAGGGCCAGGGCTTGTGGGGCTGTGGAAGGGCTGCCTAGGGAAGGTGAGGGCCAGCAAGAGCTTTCAGGGCTAGCCCCTTTCGTGTGGGAGCAGTGGCTGGACGTTTCCGATTTGGGAGCTGGGCTCTGGCTGTGCCGGGAAGGAACGTCCGCAGAGTACTGTGGCTAGGAAGCTGAGAGGGCCAGGGCTTGTGGGGCTGTGGAAGGGCTGCCTAGGGAAGGTGAGGGCCAGCAAGAGCTTTCAGGGCTAGCCCCTTTCGTGTGGGAGCAGTGGCTGGACGTTTCCGATTTGGGAGCTGGGCTCTGGCTGTGCCGGGAAGGAACGTCCCCACTGTGCTGTGGCTAGGAAGCTGAGAGGGCCAGGGCTTGTGGGGCTGTGGAAGGGCTGCCTAGGGAAGGTGAGGGCCAGCAAGAGCTTTCAGGGCTAGCCCCTTTCGTGTGGGAGCAGTGGCTGGACGTTTCCGATTTGGGAGCTGGGCTCTGGCTGTGCCGGGAAGGAACGTCCGCAGAGTACTGCGGCTAGGAAGCTGAGAGGGCCAGGGCTTGTGGGGCTGTGGAAGGGCTGCCTAGGGAAGGTGAGGGCCAGCAAGAGCTTTCAGGGCTAGCCCCTTTCGTGTGGGAGCAGTGGCTGGACGTTTCCGATTTGGGAGCTGGGCTCTGGCTGTGCAGGGAAGGAACGTCCCCACTGTGCTGTGGCTAGGAAGCTGAGAGGGCCAGGGCTTGTGGGGCTGTGGAAGGGCTGCCTAGGGAAGGTGAGGGCCAGCAAGAGCTTTCAGGGCTAGCCCCTTTCGTGTGGGAGCAGTGGCTGGACGTTTCCGATTTGGGAGCTGGGCTCTGGCTGTGCCGGGAAGGAACGTCCGCAGAGTACTGCGGCTAGGAAGCTGAGAGGGCCAGGGCTTGTGGGGCTGTGGAAGGGCTGCCTAGGGAAGGTGACGGCCAGCAAGAGCTTTCAGGGCTAGCCCCTTTCGTGTGGGAGCAGTGGCTGGACGTTTCCGATTTGGGAGCTGGGCTCTGGCTGTGCCGGGAAGGAACGTCCGCAGAGTACTGCGGCTAGGAAGCTCAGAGGGCCAGGGCTTGTGGGGCTGTGGAAGGGCTGCCTAGGGAAGGTGAGGGCCAGCAAGAGCTTTCAGGGCTAGCCCCTTTCGTGTGGGAGCAGTGGCTGGACGTTTCCGATTTGGGAGCTGGGCTCTGGCTGTGCCGGGAAGGAACGTCCGCAGAGTGCTGTGGCTAGGAAGCTGAGAGGGCCAGGGCTTGTGGGGCTGTGGAAGGGCCGCCTAGGGAAGGTGAGGGCCAGCAAGAGCTTTCAGGGCTAGCCCCTTTCGTGTGGGAGCAGTGGCTGGACGTTTCCGATTTGGGAGCTGGGCTCTGGCTGTGCCGAGAAGGAACGTCCGCAGAGTACTGCGGCTAGGAAGCTCAGAGGGCCAGGGCTTGTGGGGCTGTGGAAGGGCTGCCTAGGGAAGGTGAGGGCCAGCAAGAGCTTTCAGGGCTAGCCGCTTTCATGTGGGAGCAGTGGCTGGACGTTTCCGATTTGGGAGCTGGGCTCTGGCTGTGCCGGGAAGGAACATCCCCACTGTGCTGTGTCTAGGAAGCTCAGAGGGCCAGGGCTTGTGGGGCTGTGGAAGGGCTGCCTAGGGAAGGTGAGGGCCAGCAAGAGCTTTCAGGGCTAGCCCCTTTTGTGTGGGAGCAGTGGCTGGACATTTCCGATTTGGGAGCTGGGCTCTGGCTGTGCCGGGAAGGAACATCCCCACTGTGCTGTGGCTAGGAAGCTGAGAGGGCCAGGGCTTGTGGGGCTGTGGAAGGGCTGCCTAGGGAAGGTGATGGCCAGCAAGAGCTTTCAGGGCTAGCCCCTTTCGTGTGGGAGCAGTGGCTGGACGTTTCCGATTTGGGAGCTGGGCTCTGGCTGTGCCGGGAAGGAACGTCCGCAGAGTACTGCGGCTAGGAAGCTGAGAGGGCCAGGGCTTGTGGGGCTGTGGAAGGGCTGCCTAGGGAAGGTGAGGGCCAGCAAGAGCTTTCAGGGCTAGCCCCTTTCGTGTGGGAGCAGTGGCTGGACGTTTCCGATTTGGGAGCTGGGCTCTGGCTGTGCCGGGAAGGAACGTCTGCAGAGTACTGCGGCTAGGAAGCTGAGAGGGCCAGGGCTTGTGGGGCTGTGGAAGGGCTGCCTAGGGAAGGTGACGGCCAGCAAGAGCTTTCAGGGCTAGCCCCTTTCGTGTGGGAGCAGTGGCTGGACGTTTCCGATTTGGGAGCTGGGCTCTGGCTGTGCCGGGAAGGAACGTCCGCAGAGTACTGCGGCTAGGAAGCTGAGAGGGCCAGGGCTTGTGGGGCTGTGGAAGGGCTGCCTAGGGAAGGTGAGGGCCAGCAAGAGCTTTCAGGGCTAGCCCCTTTCGTGTGGGAGCAGTGGCTGGACGTTTCCGATTTGGGAGCTGGGCTCTGGCTGTGCCGGGAAGGAACGTCTGCAGAGTACTGCGGCTAGGAAGCTGAGAGGGCCAGGGCTTGTGGGGCTGTGGAAGGGCTGCCTAGGGAAGGTGACGGCCAGCAAGAGCTTTCAGGGCTAGCCCCTTTCGTGTGGGAGCAGTGGCTGGACGTTTCCGATTTGGGAGCTGGGCTCTGGCTGTGCCGGGAAGGAACGTCCGCAGAGTACTGCGGCTAGGAAGCTGAGAGGGCCAGGGCTTGTGGGGCTGTGGAAGGGCTGCCTAGGGAAGGTGAGGGCCAGCAAGAGCTTTCAGGGCTAGCCCCTTTCGTGTGGGAGCAGTGGCTGGACGTTTCCGATTTGGGAGCTGGGCTCTGGCTGTGCCGGGAAGGAACGTCTGCAGAGTACTGCGGCTAGGAAGCTGAGAGGGCCAGGGCTTGTGGGGCTGTGGAAGGGCTGCCTAGGGAAGGTGAGGGCCAGCAAGAGCTTTCAGGGCTAGCCCCTTTCGTGTGAGAGCAGTGGCTGGACATTTCCGATTTGGGAGCTGGGCTCTGGCTGTGCCGGGAATGTACGTCCCCACACTGCTGTGGCTAGGAAGCTGAGAGGGACAGGGCTTGTGGGGCTGTGGAAGGGCTGCCTAGGGAAGGTGAGGGCCAGCAAGAGCTTTCAGGGCTAGCCGCTTTCATGTGGGAGCAGTGGCTGGACGTTTCCGATTTGGGAGCTGGGCTCTGGCTGTGCCGGGAAGGAACATCCCCACTGTGCTGTGGCTAGGAAGCTCAGAGGGCCAGGGCTTGTGGGGCTGTGGAAGGGCTGCCTAGGGAAGGTGAGGGCCAGCAAGAGCTTTCAGGGCTAGCCCCTTTTGTGTGGGAGCAGTGGCTGGACATTTCCGATTTGGGAGCTGGGCTCTGGCTGTGCCGGGAAGGAACATCCCCACTGTGCTGTGGCTAGGAAGCTGAGAGGGCCAGGGCTTGTGGGGCTGTGGAAGGGCTGCCTAGGGAAGGTGATGGCCAGCAAGAGCTTTCAGGGCTAGCCCCTTTCGTGTGGGAGCAGTGGCTGGACGTTTCCGATTTGGGAGCTGGGCTCTGGCTGTGCCGGGAAGGAACGTCCGCAGAGTACTGCGGCTAGGAAGCTGAGAGGGCCAGGGCTTGTGGGGCTGTGGAAGGGCTGCCTAGGGAAGGTGAGGGCCAGCAAGAGCTTTCAGGGCTAGCCCCTTTCGTGTGGGAGCAGTGGCTGGACATTTCCGATTTGGGAGCTGGGCTCTGGCTGTGCCGGGAAGGAACGTCCGCAGAGTACTGCGGCTAGGAAGCTGAGAGGGCCAGGGCTTGTGGGGCTGTGGAAGGGCTGCCTAGGGAAGGTGAGGGCCAGCAAGAGCTTTCAGGGCTAGCCCCTTTCGTGTGGGAGCAGTGGCTGGACGTTTCCGATTTGGGAGCTGGGCTCTGGCTGTGCCGGGAATGAACGTCCCCACTGTGCTGCGGCTAGGAAGCTGAGAGGGCCAGGGCTTGTGGGGCTGTGGAAGGGCTGCCTAGGGAAGGTGAATGTCAGCAAGAGCTTTCAGGGCTAGCCCCTTTTGTGTGAGAGCAGTGGCTGGACATTTCCGATTTGGGAGCTGGGCTCTGGCTGTGCCGGGAAGGAACGTCCCCACTGTGCTGTGGCTAGGAAGCTGAGAGGGCCAGGGCTTGTGGGGCTGTGGAAGGGCTGCCTAGGGAAGGTGAGGGCCAGCAAGAGCTTTCAGGGCTAGCCCCTTTCGTGTGGGAGCAGTGGCTGGACGTTTCCGATTTGGGAGCTGGGCTCTGGCTGTGCCGGGAAGGAACGTCCGCAGAGTACTGCGGCTAGGAAGCTGAGAGGGCCAGGGCTTGTGGGGCTGTGGAAGGGCTGCCTTGGGAAGGTGAGGGCCAGCAAGAGCTTTCAGGGCTAGCCCCTTTCGTGTGGGAGCAGTGGCTGGACGTTTCCGATTTGGGAGCTGGGCTCTGGCTGTGCCGAGAAGGAACATCCCCACACTGCTGTGCCTAGGAAGCTGAGAGGGCCAGGACTTGTGGGGCTGTGGAAGGGCTGCCTAGGGAAGGTGAGGGCCAGCAAGAGCTTTCAGGGCTAGCCCCTTTCATGTGAGAGCAGTGGCTGGACGTTTCCGATTTGGGAGCTGGGCTCTGGCTGTGCCGGGAAGGAACGTCCCCACACTGCTGTGGCTAGGAAGCTGAGAGGGCCAGGGCTTGTGGGGCTGTGGAAGGGCTGCCTAGGGAAGGTGAGGGCCAGCAAGAGCTTTCAGGGCTAGCCCCTTTCGTGTGGGAGCAGTGGCTGGACGTTTCCGATTTGGGAGCTGGGCTCTGGCTGTGCCGGGAAGGAACGTCCGCAGAGTACTGCGGCTAGGAAGCTCAGAGGGCCAGGGCTTGTGGGGCTGTGGAAGGGCTGCCTAGGGAAGGTGAGCGCCAGCAAGAGCTTTCAGGGCTAGCCCCTTTCGTGTGGGAGCAGTGGCTGGACGTTTCCGATTTGGGAGCTGGGCTCTGGCTGTGCCGAGAAGGAACGTCCGCAGAGTACTGCGGCTAGGAAGCTGAGAGGGCCAGGGCTTGTGGGGCTGTGGAAGGGCTGCCTAGGGAAGGTGAGGGCCAGCAAGAGCTTTCAGGGCTAGCCCCTTTTGTGTGGGAGCAGTGGCTGGACGTTTCCGATTTGGGCTGGGCTCTGGCTGTGCCGGGAAGGAACGTCCGCAGAGTACTGCGGCTAGGAAGCTGAGAGGGCCAGGGCTTGTGGGGCTGTGGAAGGGCTGCCTAGGGAAGGTGAGGGCCAGCAAGAGCTTTCAGGGCTAGCCCCTTTCGTGTGGGAGCAGTGGCTGGACGTTTCCGATTTGGGAGCTGGGCTCTGGCTGTGCCGGGAAGGAACGTCCCCACTGTGCTGTGGCTAGGAAGCTCAGAGGGACAGGGCTTGTGGGGCTGTGGAAGGGCTGCCTAGGGAAGGTGAGGGCCAGCAAGAGCTTTCAGGGCTAGCCCCTTTCGTGTGGGAGCAGTGGCTGGACGTTTCCGATTTGGGAGCTGGGCTCTGGCTGTGCCGGGAAGGAACGTCCGCAGAGTACTGCGGCTAGGAAGCTCACAGGGCCAGGGCTTGTGGGGCTGTGGAAGGGCTGCCTAGGGAAGGTGAGGGCCAGCAAGAGCTTTCAGGGCTAGCCCCTTTCGTGTGGGAGCAGTGGCTGGACGTTTCCGATTTGGGAGCTGGGCTCTGGCTGTGCCGGGAAGGAACGTCCGCAGAGTACTGTGGCTAGGAAGCTGAGAGGGCCAGGGCTTGTGGGGCTGTGGAAGGGCTGCCTAGGGAAGGTGAGGGCCAGCAAGAGCTTTCAGGGCTAGCCCCTTTCGTGTGGGAGCAGTGGCTGGACGTTTCCGATTTGGGAGCTGGGCTCTGGCTGTGCCGAGAAGGAACGTCCGCAGAGTGCTGTGGCTAGGAAGCTGAGAGGGCCAGGGCTTGTGGGGCTGTGGAAGGGCTGCCTAGGGAAGGTGAGGGCCAGCAAGAGCTTTCAGGGCTAGCCCCTTTCGTGTGGGAGCAGTGGCTGGACATTTCCGATTTCGGAGCTGGGCTCTGGCTGTGCCGGGAAGGAACATCCCCACTGTGCTGTGGCTAGGAAGCTGAGAGGGCCAGGGCTTGTGGGGCTGTGGAAGGGCTGCCTAGGGAAGGTGACGGCCAGCAAGAGCTTTCAGGGCTAGCCCCTTTCGTGTGGGAGCAGTGGCTGGACGTTTCCGATTTGGGAGCTGGGCTCTGGCTGTGCCGAGAAGGAACGTCCGCAGAGTGCTGCGGCTAGGAAGCTGAGAGGGCCAGGGCTTGTGGGGCTGTGGAAGGGCTGCCTAGGGAAGGTGAGGGCCAGCAAGAGCTTTCAGGGCTAGCCCCTTTCGTGTGGGAGCAGTGGCTGGACGTTTCCGATTTGGGAGCTGGGCTCTGGCTGTGCCGGGAAGGAACGTCCGCAGAGTACTGCGGCTAGGAAGCTGAGAGGGCCAGGGCTTGTGGGGCTGTGTAAGGGCTGCCTAGGGAAGGTGACGGCCAGCAAGAGCTTTCAGGGCTAGCCCCTTTCGTGTGGGAGCAGTGGCTGGACGTTTCCGATTTGGGAGCTGGGCTCTGGCTGTGCCGGGAAGGAACGTCCGCAGAGTACTGCGGCTAGGAAGCTGAGAGGGCCAGGGCTTGTGGGGCTGTGGAAGGGCTGCCTAGGGAAGGTGAGGGCCAGCAAGAGCTTTCAGGGCTAGCCCCTTTCGTGTGGGAGCAGTGGCTGGACATTTCCGATTTGGGAGCTGGGCTCTGGCTGTGCCGGGAAGGAACGTCCGCAGAGTACTGCGGCTAGGAAGCTCACAGGGCCAGGGCTTGTGGGGCTGTGGAAGGGCTGCCTAGGGAAGGTGAGGGCCAGCAAGAGCTTTCAGGGCTAGCCCCTTTCGTGTGGGAGCAGTGGCTGGACGTTTCCGATTTGGGAGCTGGGCTCTGGCTGTGCCGGGAAGGAACGTCCGCAGAGTACTGTGGCTAGGAAGCTGAGAGGGCCAGGGCTTGTGGGGCTGTGGAAGGGCTGCCTAGGGAAGGTGAGGGCCAGCAAGAGCTTTCAGGGCTAGCCCCTTTCGTGTGGGAGCAGTGGCTGGACGTTTCCGATTTGGGAGCTGGGCTCTGGCTGTGCCGGGAAGGAACGTCCCCACTGTGCTGTGGCTAGGAAGCTGAGAGGGCCAGGGCTTGTGGGGCTGTGGAAGGGCTGCCTAGGGAAGGTGAGGGCCAGCAAGAGCTTTCAGGGCTAGCCCCTTTCGTGTGGGAGCAGTGGCTGGACGTTTCCGATTTGGGAGCTGGGCTCTGGCTGTGCCGGGAAGGAACGTCCGCAGAGTACTGCGGCTAGGAAGCTGAGAGGGCCAGGGCTTGTGGGGCTGTGGAAGGGCTGCCTAGGGAAGGTGAGGGCCAGCAAGAGCTTTCAGGGCTAGCCCCTTTCGTGTGGGAGCAGTGGCTGGACGTTTCCGATTTGGGAGCTGGGCTCTGGCTGTGCAGGGAAGGAACGTCCCCACTGTGCTGTGGCTAGGAAGCTGAGAGGGCCAGGGCTTGTGGGGCTGTGGAAGGGCTGCCTAGGGAAGGTGAGGGCCAGCAAGAGCTTTCAGGGCTAGCCCCTTTCGTGTGGGAGCAGTGGCTGGACGTTTCCGATTTGGGAGCTGGGCTCTGGCTGTGCCGGGAAGGAACGTCCGCAGAGTACTGCGGCTAGGAAGCTGAGAGGGCCAGGGCTTGTGGGGCTGTGGAAGGGCTGCCTAGGGAAGGTGACGGCCAGCAAGAGCTTTCAGGGCTAGCCCCTTTCGTGTGGGAGCAGTGGCTGGACGTTTCCGATTTGGGAGCTGGGCTCTGGCTGTGCCGGGAAGGAACGTCCGCAGAGTACTGCGGCTAGGAAGCTCAGAGGGCCAGGGCTTGTGGGGCTGTGGAAGGGCTGCCTAGGGAAGGTGAGGGCCAGCAAGAGCTTTCAGGGCTAGCCCCTTTCGTGTGGGAGCAGTGGCTGGACGTTTCCGATTTGGGAGCTGGGCTCTGGCTGTGCCGGGAAGGAACGTCCGCAGAGTGCTGTGGCTAGGAAGCTGAGAGGGCCAGGGCTTGTGGGGCTGTGGAAGGGCCGCCTAGGGAAGGTGAGGGCCAGCAAGAGCTTTCAGGGCTAGCCCCTTTCGTGTGGGAGCAGTGGCTGGACGTTTCCGATTTGGGAGCTGGGCTCTGGCTGTGCCGAGAAGGAACGTCCGCAGAGTACTGCGGCTAGGAAGCTCAGAGGGCCAGGGCTTGTGGGGCTGTGGAAGGGCTGCCTAGGGAAGGTGAGGGCCAGCAAGAGCTTTCAGGGCTAGCCGCTTTCATGTGGGAGCAGTGGCTGGACGTTTCCGATTTGGGAGCTGGGCTCTGGCTGTGCCGGGAAGGAACATCCCCACTGTGCTGTGTCTAGGAAGCTCAGAGGGCCAGGGCTTGTGGGGCTGTGGAAGGGCTGCCTAGGGAAGGTGAGGGCCAGCAAGAGCTTTCAGGGCTAGCCCCTTTTGTGTGGGAGCAGTGGCTGGACATTTCCGATTTGGGAGCTGGGCTCTGGCTGTGCCGGGAAGGAACATCCCCACTGTGCTGTGGCTAGGAAGCTGAGAGGGCCAGGGCTTGTGGGGCTGTGGAAGGGCTGCCTAGGGAAGGTGATGGCCAGCAAGAGCTTTCAGGGCTAGCCCCTTTCGTGTGGGAGCAGTGGCTGGACGTTTCCGATTTGGGAGCTGGGCTCTGGCTGTGCCGGGAAGGAACGTCCGCAGAGTACTGCGGCTAGGAAGCTGAGAGGGCCAGGGCTTGTGGGGCTGTGGAAGGGCTGCCTAGGGAAGGTGAGGGCCAGCAAGAGCTTTCAGGGCTAGCCCCTTTCGTGTGGGAGCAGTGGCTGGACGTTTCCGATTTGGGAGCTGGGCTCTGGCTGTGCCGGGAAGGAACGTCTGCAGAGTACTGCGGCTAGGAAGCTGAGAGGGCCAGGGCTTGTGGGGCTGTGGAAGGGCTGCCTAGGGAAGGTGACGGCCAGCAAGAGCTTTCAGGGCTAGCCCCTTTCGTGTGGGAGCAGTGGCTGGACGTTTCCGATTTGGGAGCTGGGCTCTGGCTGTGCCGGGAAGGAACGTCCGCAGAGTACTGCGGCTAGGAAGCTGAGAGGGCCAGGGCTTGTGGGGCTGTGGAAGGGCTGCCTAGGGAAGGTGAGGGCCAGCAAGAGCTTTCAGGGCTAGCCCCTTTCGTGTGGGAGCAGTGGCTGGACGTTTCCGATTTGGGAGCTGGGCTCTGGCTGTGCCGGGAAGGAACGTCTGCAGAGTACTGCGGCTAGGAAGCTGAGAGGGCCAGGGCTTGTGGGGCTGTGGAAGGGCTGCCTAGGGAAGGTGACGGCCAGCAAGAGCTTTCAGGGCTAGCCCCTTTCGTGTGGGAGCAGTGGCTGGACGTTTCCGATTTGGGAGCTGGGCTCTGGCTGTGCCGGGAAGGAACGTCCGCAGAGTACTGCGGCTAGGAAGCTGAGAGGGCCAGGGCTTGTGGGGCTGTGGAAGGGCTGCCTAGGGAAGGTGAGGGCCAGCAAGAGCTTTCAGGGCTAGCCCCTTTCGTGTGGGAGCAGTGGCTGGACGTTTCCGATTTGGGAGCTGGGCTCTGGCTGTGCCGGGAAGGAACGTCTGCAGAGTACTGCGGCTAGGAAGCTGAGAGGGCCAGGGCTTGTGGGGCTGTGGAAGGGCTGCCTAGGGAAGGTGAGGGCCAGCAAGAGCTTTCAGGGCTAGCCCCTTTCGTGTGAGAGCAGTGGCTGGACATTTCCGATTTGGGAGCTGGGCTCTGGCTGTGCCGGGAATGTACGTCCCCACACTGCTGTGGCTAGGAAGCTGAGAGGGACAGGGCTTGTGGGGCTGTGGAAGGGCTGCCTAGGGAAGGTGAGGGCCAGCAAGAGCTTTCAGGGCTAGCCGCTTTCATGTGGGAGCAGTGGCTGGACGTTTCCGATTTGGGAGCTGGGCTCTGGCTGTGCCGGGAAGGAACATCCCCACTGTGCTGTGGCTAGGAAGCTCAGAGGGCCAGGGCTTGTGGGGCTGTGGAAGGGCTGCCTAGGGAAGGTGAGGGCCAGCAAGAGCTTTCAGGGCTAGCCCCTTTTGTGTGGGAGCAGTGGCTGGACATTTCCGATTTGGGAGCTGGGCTCTGGCTGTGCCGGGAAGGAACATCCCCACTGTGCTGTGGCTAGGAAGCTGAGAGGGCCAGGGCTTGTGGGGCTGTGGAAGGGCTGCCTAGGGAAGGTGATGGCCAGCAAGAGCTTTCAGGGCTAGCCCCTTTCGTGTGGGAGCAGTGGCTGGACGTTTCCGATTTGGGAGCTGGGCTCTGGCTGTGCCGGGAAGGAACGTCCGCAGAGTACTGCGGCTAGGAAGCTGAGAGGGCCAGGGCTTGTGGGGCTGTGGAAGGGCTGCCTAGGGAAGGTGAGGGCCAGCAAGAGCTTTCAGGGCTAGCCCCTTTCGTGTGGGAGCAGTGGCTGGACATTTCCGATTTGGGAGCTGGGCTCTGGCTGTGCCGGGAAGGAACGTCCGCAGAGTACTGCGGCTAGGAAGCTGAGAGGGCCAGGGCTTGTGGGGCTGTGGAAGGGCTGCCTAGGGAAGGTGAGGGCCAGCAAGAGCTTTCAGGGCTAGCCCCTTTCGTGTGGGAGCAGTGGCTGGACGTTTCCGATTTGGGAGCTGGGCTCTGGCTGTGCCGGGAATGAACGTCCCCACTGTGCTGCGGCTAGGAAGCTGAGAGGGCCAGGGCTTGTGGGGCTGTGGAAGGGCTGCCTAGGGAAGGTGAATGTCAGCAAGAGCTTTCAGGGCTAGCCCCTTTTGTGTGAGAGCAGTGGCTGGACATTTCCGATTTGGGAGCTGGGCTCTGGCTGTGCCGGGAAGGAACGTCCCCACTGTGCTGTGGCTAGGAAGCTGAGAGGGCCAGGGCTTGTGGGGCTGTGGAAGGGCTGCCTAGGGAAGGTGAGGGCCAGCAAGAGCTTTCAGGGCTAGCCCCTTTCGTGTGGGAGCAGTGGCTGGACGTTTCCGATTTGGGAGCTGGGCTCTGGCTGTGCCGGGAAGGAACGTCCGCAGAGTACTGCGGCTAGGAAGCTGAGAGGGCCAGGGCTTGTGGGGCTGTGGAAGGGCTGCCTTGGGAAGGTGAGGGCCAGCAAGAGCTTTCAGGGCTAGCCCCTTTCGTGTGGGAGCAGTGGCTGGACGTTTCCGATTTGGGAGCTGGGCTCTGGCTGTGCCGAGAAGGAACATCCCCACACTGCTGTGCCTAGGAAGCTGAGAGGGCCAGGACTTGTGGGGCTGTGGAAGGGCTGCCTAGGGAAGGTGAGGGCCAGCAAGAGCTTTCAGGGCTAGCCCCTTTCATGTGAGAGCAGTGGCTGGACGTTTCCGATTTGGGAGCTGGGCTCTGGCTGTGGGGAAGGAACGTCCCCACACTGCTGTGGCTAGGAAGCTGAGAGGGCCAGGGCTTGTGGGGCTGTGGAAGGGCTGCCTAGGGAAGGTGAGGGCCAGCAAGAGCTTTCAGGGCTAGCCCCTTTCGTGTGGGAGCAGTGGCTGGACGTTTCCGATTTGGGAGCTGGGCTCTGGCTGTGCCGGGAAGGAACGTCCGCAGAGTACTGCGGCTAGGAAGCTCAGAGGGCCAGGGCTTGTGGGGCTGTGGAAGGGCTGCCTAGGGAAGGTGAGGGCCAGCAAGAGCTTTCAGGGCTAGCCCCTTTCGTGTGGGAGCAGTGGCTGGACGTTTCCGATTTGGGAGCTGGGCTCTGGCTGTGCCGAGAAGGAACGTCCGCAGAGTACTGCGGCTAGGAAGCTGAGAGGGCCAGGGCTTGTGGGGCTGTGGAAGGGCTGCCTAGGGAAGGTGAGGGCCAGCAAGAGCTTTCAGGGCTAGCCCCTTTTGTGTGGGAGCAGTGGCTGGACGTTTCCGATTTGGGCTGGGCTCTGGCTGTGCCGGGAAGGAACGTCCGCAGAGTACTGCGGCTAGGAAGCTGAGAGGGCCAGGGCTTGTGGGGCTGTGGAAGGGCTGCCTAGGGAAGGTGAGGGCCAGCAAGAGCTTTCAGGGCTAGCCCCTTTCGTGTGGGAGCAGTGGCTGGACGTTTCCGATTTGGGAGCTGGGCTCTGGCTGTGCCGGGAAGGAACGTCCCCACTGTGCTGTGGCTAGGAAGCTCAGAGGGACAGGGCTTGTGGGGCTGTGGAAGGGCTGCCTAGGGAAGGTGAGGGCCAGCAAGAGCTTTCAGGGCTAGCCCCTTTCGTGTGGGAGCAGTGGCTGGACGTTTCCGATTTGGGAGCTGGGCTCTGGCTGTGCCGGGAAGGAACGTCCGCAGAGTACTGCGGCTAGGAAGCTCACAGGGCCAGGGCTTGTGGGGCTGTGGAAGGGCTGCCTAGGGAAGGTGAGGGCCAGCAAGAGCTTTCAGGGCTAGCCCCTTTCGTGTGGGAGCAGTGGCTGGACGTTTCCGATTTGGGAGCTGGGCTCTGGCTGTGCCGGGAAGGAACGTCCGCAGAGTACTGTGGCTAGGAAGCTGAGAGGGCCAGGGCTTGTGGGGCTGTGGAAGGGCTGCCTAGGGAAGGTGAGGGCCAGCAAGAGCTTTCAGGGCTAGCCCCTTTCGTGTGGGAGCAGTGGCTGGACGTTTCCGATTTGGGAGCTGGGCTCTGGCTGTGCCGAGAAGGAACGTCCGCAGAGTGCTGTGGCTAGGAAGCTGAGAGGGCCAGGGCTTGTGGGGCTGTGGAAGGGCTGCCTAGGGAAGGTGAGGGCCAGCAAGAGCTTTCAGGGCTAGCCCCTTTCGTGTGGGAGCAGTGGCTGGACATTTCCGATTTCGGAGCTGGGCTCTGGCTGTGCCGGGAAGGAACATCCCCACTGTGCTGTGGCTAGGAAGCTGAGAGGGCCAGGGCTTGTGGGGCTGTGGAAGGGCTGCCTAGGGAAGGTGAGGGCCAGCAAGAGCTTTCAGGGCTAGCCCCTTTCGTGTGGGAGCAGTGGCTGGACGTTTCCGATTTGGGAGCTGGGCTCTGGCTGTGCCGAGAAGGAACGTCCGCAGAGTGCTGCGGCTAGGAAGCTGAGAGGGCCAGGGCTTGTGGGGCTGTGGAAGGGCTGCCTAGGGAAGGTGAGGGCCAGCAAGAGCTTTCAGGGCTAGCCCCTTTCGTGTGGGAGCAGTGGCTGGACGTTTCCGATTTGGGAGCTGGGCTCTGGCTGTGCCGGGAAGGAACGTCCGCAGAGTACTGCGGCTAGGAAGCTCAGAGGGCCAGGGCTTGTGGGGCTGTGGAAGGGCTGCCTAGGGAAGGTGAGGGCCAGCAAGAGCTTTCAGGGCTAGCCCCTTTCGTGTGGGAGCAGTGGCTGGACGTTTCCGATTTGGGAGCTGGGCTCTGGCTGTGCCGAGAAGGAACGTCCGCAGAGTACTGCGGCTAGGAAGCTGAGAGGGCCAGGGCTTGTGGGGCTGTGGAAGGGCTGCCTAGGGAAGGTGAGGGCCAGCAAGAGCTTTCAGGGCTAGCCCCTTTTGTGTGGGAGCAGTGGCTGGACGTTTCCGATTTGGGCTGGGCTCTGGCTGTGCCGGGAAGGAACGTCCGCAGAGTACTGCGGCTAGGAAGCTGAGAGGGCCAGGGCTTGTGGGGCTGTGGAAGGGCTGCCTAGGGAAGGTGAGGGCCAGCAAGAGCTTTCAGGGCTAGCCCCTTTCGTGTGGGAGCAGTGGCTGGACGTTTCCGATTTGGGAGCTGGGCTCTGGCTGTGCCGGGAAGGAACGTCCCCACTGTGCTGTGGCTAGGAAGCTCAGAGGGACAGGGCTTGTGGGGCTGTGGAAGGGCTGCCTAGGGAAGGTGAGGGCCAGCAAGAGCTTTCAGGGCTAGCCCCTTTCGTGTGGGAGCAGTGGCTGGACGTTTCCGATTTGGGAGCTGGGCTCTGGCTGTGCCGGGAAGGAACGTCCGCAGAGTACTGCGGCTAGGAAGCTCACAGGGCCAGGGCTTGTGGGGCTGTGGAAGGGCTGCCTAGGGAAGGTGAGGGCCAGCAAGAGCTTTCAGGGCTAGCCCCTTTCGTGTGGGAGCAGTGGCTGGACGTTTCCGATTTGGGAGCTGGGCTCTGGCTGTGCCGGGAAGGAACGTCCGCAGAGTACTGTGGCTAGGAAGCTGAGAGGGCCAGGGCTTGTGGGGCTGTGGAAGGGCTGCCTAGGGAAGGTGAGGGCCAGCAAGAGCTTTCAGGGCTAGCCCCTTTCGTGTGGGAGCAGTGGCTGGACGTTTCCGATTTGGGAGCTGGGCTCTGGCTGTGCCGAGAAGGAACGTCCGCAGAGTGCTGTGGCTAGGAAGCTGAGAGGGCCAGGGCTTGTGGGGCTGTGGAAGGGCTGCCTAGGGAAGGTGAGGGCCAGCAAGAGCTTTCAGGGCTAGCCCCTTTCGTGTGGGAGCAGTGGCTGGACATTTCCGATTTCGGAGCTGGGCTCTGGCTGTGCCGGGAAGGAACATCCCCACTGTGCTGTGGCTAGGAAGCTGAGAGGGCCAGGGCTTGTGGGGCTGTGGAAGGGCTGCCTAGGGAAGGTGAGGGCCAGCAAGAGCTTTCAGGGCTAGCCCCTTTCGTGTGGGAGCAGTGGCTGGACGTTTCCGATTTGGGAGCTGGGCTCTGGCTGTGCCGAGAAGGAACGTCCGCAGAGTGCTGCGGCTAGGAAGCTGAGAGGGCCAGGGCTTGTGGGGCTGTGGAAGGGCTGCCTAGGGAAGGTGAGGGCCAGCAAGAGCTTTCAGGGCTAGCCCCTTTCGTGTGGGAGCAGTGGCTGGACGTTTCCGATTTGGGAGCTGGGCTCTGGCTGTGCCGGGAAGGAACGTCCGCAGAGTACTGCGGCTAGGAAGCTGAGAGGGCCAGGGCTTGTGGGGCTGTGGAAGGGCTGCCTAGGGAAGGTGAGGGCCAGCAAGAGCTTTCAGGGCTAGCCCCTTTCGTGTGGGAGCAGTGGCTGGACGTTTCCGATTTGGGAGCTGGGCTCTGGCTGTGCCGGGAAGGAACGTCCGCAGAGTACTGCGGCTAGGAAGCTGAGAGGGCCAGGGCTTGTGGGGCTGTGGAAGGGCTGCCTAGGGAAGGTGAGGGCCAGCAAGAGCTTTCAGGGCTAGCCCCTTTCGTGTGGGAGCAGTGGCTGGACATTTCCGATTTGGGAGCTGGGCTCTGGCTGTGCCGGGAAGGAACATCCCCACACTGCTGTGCCTAGGAAGCTCGGAGGGCCAGGACTTGTGGGGCTGTGGAAGGGCTGCCTAGGGAAGGTGAGGGCCAGCAAGAGCTTTCAGGGCTAGCCCCTTTCATGTGAGAGCAGTGGCTGGACGTTTCCGATTTGGGAGCTGGGCTCTGGCTGTGCCGAGAAGGAACGTCCGCAGAGTGCTGTGGCTAGGAAGCTGAGAGGGCCAGGGCTTGTGGGGCTGTGGAAGGGCCGCCTAGGGAAGGTGAGGGCCAGCAAGAGCTTTCAGGGCTAGCCCCTTTCGTGTGGGAGCAGTGGCTGGACGTTTCCGATTTGGGAGCTGGGCTCTGGCTGTGCCTGGAAGGAACGTCCCCACTGTGCTGTGGCTAGGAAGCTGAGAGGGACAGGGCTTGTGGGGCTGTGGAAGGGCTGCCTAGGGAAGGTGAGGGCCAGCAAGAGCTTTCAGGGCTAGCCGCTTTCATGTGGGAGCAGTGGCTGGACGTTTCCGATTTGGGAGCTGGGCTCTGGCTGTGCCGGGAAGGAACATCCCCACTGTGCTGTGGCTAGGAAGCTCAGAGGGCCAGGGCTTGTGGGGCTGTGGAAGGGCTGCCTAGGGAAGGTGAGGGCCAGCAAGAGCTTTCAGGGCTAGCCCCTTTTGTGTGGGAGCAGTGGCTGGACATTTCCGATTTGGGAGCTGGGCTCTGGCTGTGCCGGGAAGGAACGTCCCCACTGTGCTGTGGCTAGGAAGCTGAGAGGGCCAGGGCTTGTGGGGCTGTGGAAGGGCTGCCTAGGGAAGGTGATGGCCAGCAAGAGCTTTCAGGGCTAGCCCCTTTCGTGTGGGAGCAGTGGCTGGACGTTTCCGATTTGGGAGCTGGGCTCTGGCTGTGCCGGGAAGGAACGTCCGCAGAGTGCTGCGGCTAGGAAGCTGAGAGGGCCAGGGCTTGTGGGGCTGTGGAAGGGCTGCCTAGGGAAGGTGAGGGCCAGCAAGAGCTTTCAGGGCTAGCCCCTTTCGTGTGGGAGCAGTGGCTGGACATTTCCGATTTGGGAGCTGGGCTCTGGCTGTGCCGGGAAGGAACGTCCGCAGAGTACTGCGGCTAGGAAGCTGAGAGGGCCAGGGCTTGTGGGGCTGTGGAAGGGCTGCCTAGGGAAGGTGAGGGCCAGCAAGAGCTTTCAGGGCTAGCCCCTTTCGTGTGAGAGCAGTGGCTGGACATTTCCGATTTGGGAGCTGGGCTCTGGCTGTGCCGGGAAGGAACATCCCCACACTGCTGTGCCTAGGAAGCTGAGAGGGCCAGGACTTGTGGGGCTGTGGAAGGGCTGCCTAGGGAAGGTGAGGGCCAGCAAGAGCTTTCAGGGCTAGCCCCTTTCATGTGAGAGCAGTGGCTGGACGTTTCCGATTTGGGAGCTGGGCTCTGGCTGTGCCGAGAAGGAACGTCCGCAGAGTGCTGTGGCTAGGAAGCTGAGAGGGCCAGGGCTTGTGGGGCTGTGGAAGGGCCGCCTAGGGAAGGTGAGGGCCAGCAAGAGCTTTCAGGGCTAGCCCCTTTCGTGTGGGAGCAGTGGCTGGACGTTTCCGATTTGGGAGCTGGGCTCTGGCTGTGCCGGGAAAGAACGTCCCCACTGTGCTGTGGCTAGGAAGCTGAGAGGGACAGGGCTTGTGGGGCTGTGGAAGGGCTGCCTAGGGAAGGTGAGGGCCAGCAAGAGCTTTCAGGGCTAGCCGCTTTCATGTGGGAGCAGTGGCTGGACGTTTCCGATTTGGGAGCTGGGCTCTGGCTGTGCCGGGAAGGAACATCCCCACTGTGCTGTGGCTAGGAAGCTCAGAGGGCCAGGGCTTGTGGGGCTGTGGAAGGGCTGCCTAGGGAAGGTGAGGGCCAGCAAGAGCTTTCAGGGCTAGCCCCTTTTGTGTGGGAGCAGTGGCTGGACATTTCCGATTTGGGAGCTGGGCTCTGGCTGTGCCGGGAAGGAACGTCCCCACTGTGCTGTGGCTAGGAAGCTGAGAGGGCCAGGGCTTGTGGGGCTGTGGAAGGGCTGCCTAGGGAAGGTGATGGCCAGCAAGAGCTTTCAGGGCTAGCCCCTTTCGTGTGGGAGCAGTGGCTGGACGTTTCCGATTTGGGAGCTGGGCTCTGGCTGTGCAGGGAAGGAACGTCCGCAGAGTACTGCGGCTAGGAAGCTGAGAGGGCCAGGGCTTGTGGGGCTGTGGAAGGGCTGCCTAGGGAAGGTGAGGGCCAGCAAGAGCTTTCAGGGCTAGCCCCTTTCGTGTGGGAGCAGTGGCTGGACATTTCCGATTTGGGAGCTGGGCTCTGGCTGTGCCGGGAAGGAACGTCCGCAGAGTACTGCGGCTAGGAAGCTGAGAGGGCCAGGGCTTGTGGGGCTGTGGAAGGGCTGCCTAGGGAAGGTGAGGGCCAGCAAGAGCTTTCAGGGCTAGCCCCTTTCGTGTGGGAGCAGTGGCTGGACGTTTCCGATTTGGGAGCTGGGCTCTGGCTGTGCCGGGAAGGAACGTCCGCAGAGTACTGCGGCTAGGAAGCTGAGAGGGCCAGGGCTTGTGGGGCTGTGGAAGGGCTGCCTAGGGAAGGTGAATGTCAGCAAGAGCTTTCAGGGCTAGCCCCTTTCATGTGGGAGCAGTGGCTGGACGTTTCCGATTTGGGAGCTGGGCTCTGGCTGTGCCGGGAAGGAACGTCCCCACTGTGCTGTGGCTAGGAAGCTGAGAGGGCCAGGGCTTGTGGGGCTGTGGAAGGGCTGCCTAGGGAAGGTGAGGGCCAGCAAGAGCTTTCAGGGCTAGCCCCTTTCGTGTGGGAGCAGTGGCTGGACGTTTCCGATTTGGGAGCTGGGCTCTGGCTGTGCCGGGAAGGAACGTCCGCAGAGTACTGCGGCTAGGAAGCTGAGAGGGCCAGGGCTTGTGGGGCTGTGGAAGGGCTGCCTTGGGAAGGTGAGGGCCAGCAAGAGCTTTCAGGGCTAGCCCCTTTCGTGTGGGAGCAGTGGCTGGACGTTTCCGATTTGGGAGCTGGGCTCTGGCTGTGCCGGGAAGGAACATCCCCACACTGCTGTGCCTAGGAAGCTGAGAGGGCCAGGGCTTGTGGGGCTGTGGAAGGGCTGCCTAGGGAAGGTGAGGGCCAGCAAGAGCTTTCAGGGCTAGCCCCTTTCATGTGAGAGCAGTGGCTGGACGTTTCCGATTTGGGAGCTGGGCTCTGGCTGTGCCGGGAAGGAACGTCCCCACACTGCTGTGGCTAGGAAGCTGAGAGGGCCAGGGCTTGTGGGGCTGTGGAAGGGCTGCCTAGGGAAGGTGAGGGCCAGCAAGAGCTTTCAGGGCTAGCCCCTTTCGTGTGGGAGCAGTGGCTGGACGTTTCCGATTTGGGAGCTGGGCTCTGGCTGTGCCGGGAAGGAACGTCCGCAGAGTACTGCGGCTAGGAAGCTCAGAGGGCCAGGGCTTGTGGGGCTGTGGAAGGGCTGCCTAGGGAAGGTGAGGGCCAGCAAGAGCTTTCAGGGCTAGCCCCTTTCGTGTGGGAGCAGTGGCTGGACGTTTCCGATTTGGGAGCTGGGCTCTGGCTGTGCCGGGAAGGAACGTCCGCAGAGTACTGCGGCTAGGAAGCTGAGAGGGCCAGGGCTTGTGGGGCTGTGGAAGGGCTGCCTAGGGAAGGTGAGGGCCAGCAAGAGCTTTCAGGGCTAGCCCCTTTCGTGTGGGAGCAGTGGCTGGACGTTTCCGATTTGGGAGCTGGGCTCTGGCTGTGCCGGGAAGGAACGTCCCCACTGTGCTGTGGCTAGGAAGCTGAGAGGGACAGGGCTTGTGGGGCTGTGGAAGGGCTGCCTAGGGAAGGTGAGGGCCAGCAAGAGCTTTCAGGGCTAGCCCCTTTCGTGTGGGAGCAGTGGCTGGACGTTTCCGATTTGGGAGGTGGGCTGTTGCTGTGCCGGGAAGGAACGTCCGCAGAGTACTGCGGCTAGGAAGCTCACAGGGCCAGGGCTTGTGGGGCTGTGGAAGGGCTGCCTAGGGAAGGTGAGGGCCAGCAAGAGCTTTCAGGGCTAGCCCCTTTCGTGTGGGAGCAGTGGCTGGACGTTTCCGATTTGGGAGCTGGGCTCTGGCTGTGCCGGGAAGGAACGTCCGCAGAGTACTGCGGCTAGGAAGCTCAGAGGGCCAGGGCTTGTGGGGCTGTGGAAGGGCTGCCTAGGGAAGGTGAGGGCCAGCAAGAGCTTTCAGGGCTAGCCCCTTTCGTGTGGGAGCAGTGGCTGGACGTTTCCGATTTGGGAGCTGGGCTCTGGCTGTGCCGGGAAGGAACGTCCGCAGAGTACTGCGGCTAGGAAGCTCAGAGGGCCAGGGCTTGTGGGGCTGTGGAAGGGCTGCCTAGGGAAGGTGAGCGCCAGCAAGAGCTTTCAGGGCTAGCCCCTTTCGTGTGGGAGCAGTGGCTGGACGTTTCCGATTTGGGAGCTGGGCTCTGGCTGTGCCGGGAAGGAACGTCCGCAGAGTACTGCGGCTAGGAAGCTGAGAGGGCCAGGGCTTGTGGGGCTGTGGAAGGGCTGCCTAGGGAAGGTGAGGGCCAGCAAGAGCTTTCAGGGCTAGCCCCTTTCGTGTGGGAGCAGTGGCTGGACGTTTCCGATTTGGGAGCTGGGCTCTGGCTGTGCCGGGAAGGAACGTCCCCACTGTGCTGTGGCTAGGAAGCTCAGAGGGACAGGGCTTGTGGGGCTGTGGAAGGGCTGCCTAGGGAAGGTGAGGGCCAGCAAGAGCTTTCAGGGCTAGCCCCTTTCGTGTGGGAGCAGTGGCTGGACGTTTCCGATTTGAGAGCTGGGCTCTGGCTGTGCCGGGAAGGAACGTCCGCAGAGTACTGCGGCTAGGAAGCTCAGAGGGCCAGGGCTTGTGGGGCTGTGGAAGGGCTGCCTAGGGAAGGTGAGGGCCAGCAAGAGCTTTCAGGGCTAGCCCCTTTCGTGTGGGAGCAGTGGCTGGACGTTTCCGATTTGGGAGCTGGGCTCTGGCTGTGCCGGGAAGGAACGTCCGCAGAGTACTGCGGCTAGGAAGCTGAGAGGGCCAGGGCTTGTGGGGCTGTGGAAGGGCTGCCTAGGGAAGGTGAGGGCCAGCAAGAGCTTTCAGGGCTAGCCCCTTTCGTGTGGGAGCAGTGGCTGGACGTTTCCGATTTGGGAGCTGGGCTCTGGCTGTGCCGGGAAGGAACGTCCCCACTGTGCTGTGGCTAGGAAGCTCAGAGGGACAGGGCTTGTGGGGCTGTGGAAGGGCTGCCTAGGGAAGGTGAGGGCCAGCAAGAGCTTTCAGGGCTAGCCCCTTTCGTGTGGGAGCAGTGGCTGGACGTTTCCGATTTGGGAGCTGGGCTCTGGCTGTGTCGGGAAGGAACGTCCGCAGAGTACTGCGGCTAGGAAGCTGAGAGGGCCAGGGCTTGTGGGGCTGTGGAAGGGCTGCCTAGGGAAGGTGAGGGCCAGCAAGAGCTTTCAGGGCTAGCCCCTTTCGTGTGGGAGCAGTGGCTGGACGTTTCCGATTTGGGAGCTGGGCTCTGGCTGTGCCGGGAAGGAACGTCCGCAGAGTACTGCGGCTAGGAAGCTGAGAGGGCCAGGGCTTGTGGGGCTGTGGAAGGGCTGCCTTGGGAAGGTGAGGGCCAGCAAGAGCTTTCAGGGCTAGCCCCTTTCGTGTGGGAGCAGTGGCTGGACGTTTCCGATTTGGGAGCTGGGCTCTGGCTGTGCCGGGAAGGAACGTCCGCAGAGTACTGCGGCTAGGAAGCTGAGAGGGCCAGGGCTTGTGGGGCTGTGGAAGGGCTGCCTAAGGAAGGTGAGGGCCAGCAAGAGCTTTCAGGGCTAGCCCCTTTCGTGTGGGAGCAGTGGCTGGACGTTTCCGATTTGGGAGCTGGGCTCTGGCTGTGCCGGGAAGGAACGTCCCCACTGTGCTGTGGCTAGGAAGCTGAGAGGGACAGGGCTTGTGGGGCTGTGGAAGGGCTGCCTAGGGAAGGTGAGGGCCAGCAAGAGCTTTCAGGGCTAGCCCCTTTCGTGTGGGAGCAGTGGCTGGACGTTTCCGATTTGGGAGCTGGGCTGTTGCTGTGCCGGGAAGGAACGTCCGCAGAGTACTGCGGCTAGGAAGCTCACAGGGCCAGGGCTTGTGGGGCTGTGGAAGGGCTGCCTAGGGAAGGTGAGGGCCAGCAAGAGCTTTCAGGGCTAGCCCCTTTCGTGTGGGAGCAGTGGCTGGACGTTTCCGATTTGGGAGCTGGGCTCTGGCTGTGCCGGGAAGGAACGTCCGCAGAGTACTGCGGCTAGGAAACTGAGAGGGCCAGGGCTTGTGGGGCTGTGGAAGGGCTGCCTAGGGAAGGTGAGGGCCAGCAAGAGCTTTCAGGGCTAGCCCCTTTCGTGTGGGAGCAGTGGCTGGACGTTTCCGATTTGGGAGCTGGGCTCTGGCTGTGCCGGGAAGGAACGTCCCCACACTGCTGTGGCTAGGAAGCTCAGAGGGCCAGGGCTTGTGGGGCTGTGGAAGGGCTGCCTAGGGAAGGTGAGGGCCAGCAAGAGCTTTCAGGGCTAGCCCCTTTCGTGTGGGAGCAGTGGCTGGACGTTTCCGATTTGGGAGCTGGGCTCTGGCTGTGCCGGGAAGGAACGTCCCCACTGTGCTGTGGCTAGGAAGCTCAGAGGGCCAGGGCTTGTGGGGCTGTGGAAGGGCTGCCTAGGGAAGGTGAGGGCCAGCAAGAGCTTTCAGGGCTAGCCCCTTTCGTGTGGGAGCAGTGGCTGGACGTTTCCGATTTGGGAGCTGGGCTCTGGCTGTGCCGGGAAGGAACGTCCGCAGAGTACTGCGGCTAGGAAGCTCAGAGGGCCAGGGCTTGTGGGGCTGTGGAAGGGCTGCCTAGGGAAGGTGAGCGCCAGCAAGAGCTTTCAGGGCTAGCCCCTTTCGTGTGGGAGCAGTGGCTGGACGTTTCCGATTTGGGAGCTGGGCTCTGGCTGTGCCGGGAAGGAACGTCCGCAGAGTACTGCGGCTAGGAAGCTGAGAGGGCCAGGGCTTGTGGGGCTGTGGAAGGGCTGCCTAGGGAAGGTGAGGGCCAGCAAGAGCTTTCAGGGCTAGCCCCTTTCGTGTGGGAGCAGTGGCTGGACGTTTCCGATTTGGGAGCTGGGCTCTGGCTGTGCCGGGAAGGAACGTCCCCACTGTGCTGTGGCTAGGAAGCTCAGAGGGACAGGGCTTGTGGGGCTGTGGAAGGGCTGCCTAGGGAAGGTGAGGGCCAGCAAGAGCTTTCAGGGCTAGCCCCTTTCGTGTGGGAGCAGTGGCTGGACGTTTCCGATTTGAGAGCTGGGCTCTGGCTGTGCCGGGAAGGAACGTCCGCAGAGTACTGCGGCTAGGAAGCTCACAGGGCCAGGGCTTGTGGGGCTGTGGAAGGGCTGCCTAGGGAAGGTGAGGGCCAGCAAGAGCTTTCAGGGCTAGCCCCTTTCGTGTGGGAGCAGTGGCTGGACGTTTCCGATTTGGGAGCTGGGCTCTGGCTGTGCCGGGAAGGAACGTCCGCAGAGTACTGCGGCTAGGAAGCTGAGAGGGCCAGGGCTTGTGGGGCTGTGGAAGGGCTGCCTAGGGAAGGTGAGGGCCAGCAAGAGCTTTCAGGGCTAGCCCCTTTCGTGTGGGAGCAGTGGCTGGACGTTTCCGATTTGGGAGCTGGGCTCTGGCTGTGCCGGGAAGGAACGTCCCCACTGTGCTGTGGCTAGGAAGCTGAGAGGGCCAGGGCTTGTGGGGCTGTGGAAGGGCTGCCTAGGGAAGGTGAGGGCCAGCAAGAGCTTTCAGGGCTAGCCCCTTTCGTGTGGGAGCAGTGGCTGGACGTTTCCGATTTGGGAGCTGGGCTCTGGCTGTGTCGGGAAGGAACGTCCGCAGAGTACTGCGGCTAGGAAGCTGAGAGGGCCAGGGCTTGTGGGGCTGTGGAAGGGCTGCCTAGGGAAGGTGAGGGCCAGCAAGAGCTTTCAGGGCTAGCCCCTTTCGTGTGGGAGCAGTGGCTGGACGTTTACGATTTGGGAGCTGGGCTCTGGCTGTGCCGGGAAGGAACGTCCGCAGAGTACTGCGGCTAGGAAGCTGAGAGGGCCAGGGCTTGTGGGGCTGTGGAAGGGCTGCCTAGGGAAGGTGAGGGCCAGCAAGAGCTTTCAGGGCTAGCCCCTTTCGTGTGGGAGCAGTGGCTGGACGTTTCCGATTTGGGAGCTGGGCTCTGGCTGTGCCGGGAAGGAACGTCCGCAGAGTACTGCGGCTAGGAAGCTGAGAGGGCCAGGGCTTGTGGGGCTGTGGAAGGGCTGCCTTGGGAAGGTGAGGGCCAGCAAGAGCTTTCAGGGCTAGCCCCTTTCGTGTGGGAGCAGTGGCTGGACGTTTCCGATTTGGGAGCTGGGCTCTGGCTGTGCCGGGAAGGAACGTCCCCACTGTGCTGTGGCTAGGAAGCTGAGAGGGCCAGGGCTTGTGGGGCTGTGAAAGGGCTGCCTAGGGAAGGTGAGGGCCAGCAAGAGCTTTCAGGGCTAGCCCCTTTCGTGTGGGAGCAGTGGCTGGATGTTTCCGATTTGGGAGCTGGGCTCTGGCTGTGCCGGGAAGGAACGTCCCCACTGTGCTGTGGCTAGGAAGCTCAGAGGGACAGGGCTTGTGGGGCTGTGGAAGGGCTGCCTAGGGAAGGTGAGGGCCAGCAAGAGCTTTCAGGGCTAGCCCCTTTCGTGTGGGAGCAGTGGCTGGACGTTTCCGATTTGGGAGCTGGGCTCTGGCTGTGCCGGGAAGGAACGTCCGCAGAGTACTGCGGCTAGGAAGCTGAGAGGGCCAGGGCTTGTGGGGCTGTGGAAGGGCTGCCTAGGGAAGGTGAGGGCCAGCAAGAGCTTTCAGGGCTAGCCCCTTTCGTGTGGGAGCAGTGGCTGGACATTTCCGATTTCGGAGCTGGGCTCTGGCTGTGCCGGGAAGGAACATCCCCACTGTGCTGTGGCTAGGAAGCTGAGAGGGCCAGGGCTTGTGGGGCTGTGGAAGGGCTGCCTAGGGAAGGTGAGGGCCAGCAAGAGCTTTCAGGGCTAGCCCCTTTCGTGTGGGAGCAGTGGCTGGACGTTTCCGATTTGGGAGCTGGGCTCTGGCTGTGCAGGGAAGGAACGTCCCCACTGTGCTGTGGCTAGGAAGCTGAGAGGGCCAGGGCTTGTGGGGCTGTGGAAGGGCTGCCTAGGGAAGGTGAGGGCCAGCAAGAGCTTTCAGGGCTAGCCCCTTTCGTGTGGGAGCAATGGCTGGACGTTTCCGATTTGGGAGCTGGGCTCTGGCTGTGCCGGGAAGGAACGTCCGCAGAGTACTGCGGCTAGGAAGCTGAGAGGGCCAGGGCTTGTGGGGCTGTGGAAGGGCTGCCTAGGGAAGGTGAGGGCCAGCAAGAGCTTTCAGGGCTAGCCCCTTTCGTGTGGGAGCAGTGGCTGGACGTTTCCGATTTGGGAGCTGGGCTCTGGCTGTGCCGGGAAGGAACGTCCGCAGAGTACTGCGGCTAGGAAGCTGAGAGGGCCAGGGCTTGTGGGGCTGTGGAAGGGCTGCCTAGGGAAGGTGAGGGCCAGCAAGAGCTTTCAGGGCTAGCCCCTTTCGTGTGGGAGCAGTGGCTGGACGTTTCCGATTTGGGAGCTGGGCTCTGGCTGTGCCGGGAAGGAACGTCCGCAGAGTACTGCGGCTAGGAAGCTGAGAGGGCCAGGGCTTGTGGGGCTGTGGAAGGGCTGCCTAGGGAAGGTGAGGGCCAGCAAGAGCTTTCAGGGCTAGCCCCTTTCGTGTGGGAGCAGTGGCTGGACGTTTCCGATTTGGGAGCTGGGCTCTGGCTGTGTCGGGAAGGAACGTCCGCAGAGTACTGCGGCTAGGAAGCTGAGAGGGCCAGGGCTTGTGGGGCTGTGGAAGGGCTGCCTAGGGAAGGTGACGGCCAGCAAGAGCTTTCAGGGCTAGCCCCTTTCGTGTGGGAGCAGTGGCTGGACGTTTCCGATTTGGGAGCTGGGCTCTGGCTGTGCCGGGAAGGAACGTCCGCAGAGTACTGCGGCTAGGAAGCTGAGAGGGCCAGGGCTTGTGGGGCTGTGGAAGGGCTGCCTTGGGAAGGTGAGGGCCAGCAAGAGCTTTCAGGGCTAGCCCCTTTCGTGTGGGAGCAGTGGCTGGACGTTTCCGATTTGGGAGCTGGGCTCTGGCTGTGCCGGGAAGGAACGTCCGCAGAGTACTGCGGCTAGGAAGCTGAGAGGGCCAGGGCTTGTGGGGCTGTGGAAGGGCTGCCTAGGGAAGGTGAGGGCCAGCAAGAGCTTTCAGGGCTAGCCCCTTTCGTGTGGGAGCAGTGGCTGGACGTTTCCGATTTGGGAGCTGGGCTCTGGCTGTGCCGGGAAGGAACGTCCCCACTGTGCTGTGGCTAGGAAGCTCAGAGGGACAGGGCTTGTGGGGCTGTGGAAGGGCTGCCTAGGGAAGGTGAGGGCCAGCAAGAGCTTTCAGGGCTAGCCCCTTTCGTGTGGGAGCAGTGGCTGGACGTTTCCGATTTGGGAGCTGGGCTCTGGCTGTGCCGGGAAGGAACGTCCGCAGAGTACTGCGGCTAGGAAGCTGAGAGGGCCAGGGCTTGTGGGGCTGTGGAAGGGCTGCCTAGGGAAGGTGAGGGCCAGCAAGAGCTTTCAGGGCTAGCCCCTTTCGTGTGGGAGCAGTGGCTGGACGTTTCCGATTTGGGAGCTGGGCTCTGGCTGTGCCGGGAAGGAACGTCCGCAGAGTACTGCGGCTAGGAAGCTGAGAGGGCCAGGGCTTGTGGGGCTGTGGAAGGGCTGCCTAGGGAAGGTGAGGGCCAGCAAGAGCTTTCAGGGCTAGCCCCTTTCGTGTGGGAGCAGTGGCTGGACGTTTCCGATTTGGGAGCTGGGCTCTGGCTGTGCAGGGAAGGAACGTCCCCACTGTGCTGTGGCTAGGAAGCTGAGAGGGCCAGGGCTTGTGGGGCTGTGGAAGGGCTGCCTAGGGAAGGTGAGGGCCAGCAAGAGCTTTCAGGGCTAGCCCCTTTCGTGTGGGAGCAGTGGCTGGACGTTTCCGATTTGGGAGCTGGGCTCTGGCTGTGCCGGGAAGGAACGTCCGCAGAGTACTGCGGCTAGGAAGCTGAGAGGGCCAGGGCTTGTGGGGCTGTGGAAGGGCTGCCTAGGGAAGGTGACGGCCAGCAAGAGCTTTCAGGGCTAGCCCCTTTCGTGTGGGAGCAGTGGCTGGACGTTTCCGATTTGGGAGCTGGGCTCTGGCTGTGCCGGGAAGGAACGTCCGCAGAGTACTGCGGCTAGGAAGCTGAGAGGGCCAGGGCTTGTGGGGCTGTGGAAGGGCTGCCTAGGGAAGGTGAGGGCCAGCAAGAGCTTTCAGGGCTAGCCCCTTTCGTGTGGGAGCAGTGGCTGGACGTTTCCGATTTGGGAGCTGGGCTCTGGCTGTGCCGGGAAGGAACGTCCGCAGAGTACTGCGGCTAGGAAGCTGAGAGGGCCAGGGCTTGTGGGGCTGTGGAAGGGCTGCCTAGGGAAGGTGAGGGCCAGCAAGAGCTTTCAGGGCTAGCCCCTTTCGTGTGGGAGCAGTGGCTGGACGTTTCCGACTTGGGAGCTGGGCTCTGGCTGTGCCGGGAAGGAACGTCCGCAGAGTACTGCGGCTAGGAAGCTGAGAGGGCCAGGGCTTGTGGGGCTGTGGAAGGGCTGCCTAGGGAAGGTGAGGGCCAGCAAGAGCTTTCAGGGCTAGCCCCTTTCGTGTGGGAGCAGTGGCTGGACGTTTCCGATTTGGGAGCTGGGCTCTGGCTGTGCCGGGAAGGAACGTCCGCAGAGTACTGCGGCTAGGAAGCTGAGAGGGCCAGGGCTTGTGGGGCTGTGGAAGGGCTGCCTAGGGAAGGTGAGGGCCAGCAAGAGCTTTCAGGGCTAGCCCCTTTCGTGTGGGAGCAGTGGCTGGACGTTTCCGATTTGGGAGCTGGGCTCTGGCTGTGTCGGGAAGGAACGTCCGCAGAGTACTGCGGCTAGGAAGCTGAGAGGGCCAGGGCTTGTGGGGCTGTGGAAGGGCTGCCTAGGGAAGGTGACGGCCAGCAAGAGCTTTCAGGGCTAGCCCCTTTCGTGTGGGAGCAGTGGCTGGACGTTTCCGATTTGGGAGCTGGGCTCTGGCTGTGCCGGGAAGGAACGTCCGCAGAGTACTGCGGCTAGGAAGCTGAGAGGGCCAGGGCTTGTGGAGCTGTGGAAGGGCTGCCTTGGGAAGGTGAGGGCCAGCAAGAGCTTTCAGGGCTAGCCCCTTTCGTGTGGGAGCAGTGGCTGGACGTTTCCGATTTGGGAGCTGGGCTCTGGCTGTGCCGGGAAGGAACGTCCGCAGAGTACTGCGGCTAGGAAGCTGAGAGGGCCAGGGCTTGTGGGGCTGTGGAAGGGCTGCCTAGGGAAGGTGAGGGCCAGCAAGAGCTTTCAGGGCTAGCCCCTTTCGTGTGGGAGCAGTGGCTGGACGTTTCCGATTTGGGAGCTGGGCTCTGGCTGTGCCGGGAAGGAACGTCCGCAGAGTACTGCGGCTAGGAAGCTGAGAGGGCCAGGGCTTGTGGGGCTGTGGAAGGGCTGCCTAGGGAAGGTGAGGGCCAGCAAGAGCTTTCAGGGCTAGCCCCTTTCGTGTGGGAGCAGTGGCTGGACGTTTCCGATTTGGGAGCTGGGCTCTGGCTGTGCCGGGAAGGAACGTCCGCAGAGTACTGCGGCTAGGAAGCTGAGAGGGCCAGGGCTTGTGGGGCTGTGGAAGGGCTGCCTAGGGAAGGTGAGGGCCAGCAAGAGCTTTCAGGGCTAGCCCCTTTCGTGTGGGAGCAGTGGCTGGACGTTTCCGATTTGGGAGCTGGGCTCTGGCTGTGCCGGGAAGGAACGTCCGCAGAGTACTGCGGCTAGGAAGCTGAGAGGGCCAGGGCTTGTGGGGCTGTGGAAGGGCTGCCTAGGGAAGGTGAGGGCCAGCAAGAGCTTTCAGGGCTAGCCCCTTTCGTGTGGGAGCAGTGGCTGGACGTTTCCGATTTGGGAGCTGGGCTCTGGCTGTGCAGGGAAGGAACGTCCCCACTGTGCTGTGGCTAGGAAGCTGAGAGGGCCAGGGCTTGTGGGGCTGTGGAAGGGCTGCCTAGGGAAGGTGAGGGCCAGCAAGAGCTTTCAGGGCTAGCCCCTTTCGTGTGGGAGCAGTGGCTGGACGTTTCCGATTTGGGAGCTGGGCTCTGGCTGTGCCGGGAAGGAACGTCCCCACTGTGCTGTGGCTAGGAAGCTGAGAGGGCCAGGGCTTGTGGGGCTGTGGAAGGGCTGCCTAGGGAAGGTGAGGGCCAGCAAGAGCTTTCAGGGCTAGCCCCTTTCGTGTGGGAGCAGTGGCTGGACGTTTCCGATTTGGGAGCTGGGCTCTGGCTGTGCCGGGAAGGAACGTCCGCAGAGTACTGCGGCTAGGAAGCTGAGAGGGCCAGGGCTTGTGGGGCTGTGGAAGGGCTGCCTAGGGAAGGTGAGGGCCAGCAAGAGCTTTCAGGGCTAGCCCCTTTCGTGTGGGAGCAGTGGCTGGACGTTTCCGATTTGGGAGCTGGGCTCTGGCTGTGCCGGGAAGGAACGTCCGCAGAGTACTGCGGCTAGGAAGCTGAGAGGGCCAGGGCTTGTGGGGCTGTGGAAGGGCTGCCTTGGGAAGGTGAGGGCCAGCAAGAGCTTTCAGGGCTAGCCCCTTTCGTGTGGGAGCAGTGGCTGGACGTTTCCGATTTGGGAGCTGGGCTCTGGCTGTGCCGGGAAGGAACGTCCGCAGAGTACTGCGGCTAGGAAGCTCACAGGGCCAGGGCTTGTGGGGCTGTGGAAGGGCTGCCTAGGGAAGGTGAGGGCCAGCAAGAGCTTTCAGGGCTAGCCCCTTTCGTGTGGGAGCAGTGGCTGGACGTTTCCGATTTGGGAGCTGGGCTCTGGCTGTGCCGGGAAGGAACGTCCGCAGAGTACTGCGGCTAGGAAGCTGAGAGGGCCAGGGCTTGTGGGGCTGTGGAAGGGCTGCCTAGGGAAGGTGAGGG
Source organism: Aptenodytes patagonicus (assembly GCF_965638725.1). Classification (NCBI taxonomy): domain Eukaryota; kingdom Metazoa; phylum Chordata; class Aves; order Sphenisciformes; family Spheniscidae; genus Aptenodytes; species Aptenodytes patagonicus. The sequence goes on along the minus strand of NW_027471997.1, from coordinate 1,080,401 downwards.
CCAGCAAGAGCTTTCAGGGCTAGCCCCTTTCGTGTGGGAGCAGTGGCTGGACGTTTCCGATTTGGGAGCTGGGCTCTGGCTGTGCCGGGAAGGAACGTCCCCACTGTGCTGTGGCTAGGAAGCTGAGAGGGCCAGGGCTTGTGGGGCTGTGGAAGGGCTGCCTAGGGAAGGTGAGGGCCAGCAAGAGCTTTCAGGGCTAGCCCCTTTCGTGTGGGAGCAGTGGCTGGACGTTTCCGATTTGGGAGCTGGGCTCTGGCTGTGCCGGGAAGGAACGTCCGCAGAGTACTGCGGCTAGGAAGCTGAGAGGGCCAGGGCTTGTGGGGCTGTGGAAGGGCTGCCTAGGGAAGGTGAGGGCCAGCAAGAGCTTTCAGGGCTAGCCCCTTTCGTGTGGGAGCAGTGGCTGGACGTTTACGATTTGGGAGCTGGGCTCTGGCTGTGCCGGGAAGGAACGTCCGCAGAGTACTGCGGCTAGGAAGCTGAGAGGGCCAGGGCTTGTGGGGCTGTGGAAGGGCTGCCTTGGGAAGGTGAGGGCCAGCAAGAGCTTTCAGGGCTAGCCCCTTTCGTGTGGGAGCAGTGGCTGGACGTTTCCGATTTGGGAGCTGGGCTCTGGCTGTGCCGGGAAGGAACGTCCCCACTGTGCTGTGGCTAGGAAGCTGAGAGGGACAGGGCTTGTGGGGCTGTGAAAGGGCTGCCTAGGGAAGGTGAGGGCCAGCAAGAGCTTTCAGGGCTAGCCCCTTTCGTGTGGGAGCAGTGGCTGGACGTTTCCGATTTGGGAGCTGGGCTCTGGCTGTGCCGGGAAGGAACGTCCCCACTGTGCTGTGGCTAGGAAGCTCAGAGGGACAGGGCTTGTGGGGCTGTGGAAGGGCTGCCTAGGGAAGGTGAGGGCCAGCAAGAGCTTTCAGGGCTAGCCCCTTTTGTGTGGGAGCAGTGGCTGGACGTTTCCGATTTGGGAGCTGGGCTCTGGCTGTGCCGGGAAGGAACGTCCGCAGAGTACTGCGGCTAGGAAGCTGAGAGAGCCAGGGCTTGTGGGGCTGTGGAAGGGCTGCCTAGGGAAGGTGAGGGCCAGCAAGAGCTTTCAGGGCTAGCCCCTTTCGTGTGGGAGCAGTGGCTGGACGTTTCCGATTTGGGAGCTGGGCTCTGGCTGTGTCGGGAAGGAACGTCCGCAGAGTACTGCGGCTAGGAAGCTGAGAGGGCCAGGGCTTGTGGGGCTGTGGAAGGGCTGCCTAGGGAAGGTGACGGCCAGCAAGAGCTTTCAGGGCTAGCCCCTTTCGTGTGGGAGCAGTGGCTGGACGTTTCCGATTTGGGAGCTGGGCTCTGGCTGTGCCGGGAAGGAACGTCCGCAGAGTACTGCGGCTAGGAAGCTGAGAGGGCCAGGGCTTGTGGGGCTGTGGAAGGGCTGCCTTGGGAAGGTGAGGGCCAGCAAGAGCTTTCAGGGCTAGCCCCTTTCGTGTGGGAGCAGTGGCTGGACGTTTCCGATTTGGGAGCTGGGCTCTGGCTGTGCCGGGAAGGAACGTCCCCACTGTGCTGTGGCTAGGAAGCTGAGAGGGCCAGGGCTTGTGGGGCTGTGAAAGGGCTGCCTAGGGAAGGTGAGGGCCAGCAAGAGCTTTCAGGGCTAGCCCCTTTCGTGTGGGAGCAGTGGCTGGACGTTTCCGATTTGGGAGCTGGGCTCTGGCTGTGCCGGGAAGGAACGTCCCCACTGTGCTGTGGCTAGGAAGCTGAGAGGGACAGGGCTTGTGGGGCTGTGGAAGGGCTGCCTAGGGAAGGTGAGGGCCAGCAAGAGCTTTCAGGGCTAGCCCCTTTCGTGTGGGAGCAGTGGCTGGACGTTTCCGATTTGGGAGCTGGGCTCTGGCTGTGCCGGGAAGGAACGTCCGCAGAGTACTGCGGCTAGGAAGCTGAGAGGGCCAGGGCTTGTGGGGCTGTGGAAGGGCTGCCTAGGGAAGGTGAGGGCCAGCAAGAGCTTTCAGGGCTAGCCCCTTTCGTGTGGGAGCAGTGGCTGGACGTTTCCGATTTGGGAGCTGGGCTCTGGCTGTGCCGGGAAGGAACGTCCCCACACTGCTGTGCCTAGGAAGCTCGGAGGGCCAGGACTTGTGGGGCTGTGGAAGGGCTGCCTAGGGAAGGTGAGGGCCAGCAAGAGCTTTCAGGGCTAGCCCCTTTCGTGTGGGAGCAGTGGCTGGACGTTTCCGATTTGGGAGCTGGGCTCTGGCTGTGTCGGGAAGGAACGTCCGCAGAGTACTGCGGCTAGGAAGCTGAGAGGGCCAGGGCTTGTGGGGCTGTGGAAGGGCTGCCTAGGGAAGGTGACGGCCAGCAAGAGCTTTCAGGGCTAGCCCCTTTCGTGTGGGAGCAGTGGCTGGACGTTTCCGATTTGGGAGCTGGGCTCTGGCTGTGCCGGGAAGGAACGTCCGCAGAGTACTGCGGCTAGGAAGCTGAGAGGGCCAGGGCTTGTGGGGCTGTGGAAGGGCTGCCTTGGGAAGGTGAGGGCCAGCAAGAGCTTTCAGGGCTAGCCCCTTTCGTGTGGGAGCAGTGGCTGGACGTTTCCGATTTGGGAGCTGGGCTCTGGCTGTGCCGGGAAGGAACGTCCCCACTGTGCTGTGGCTAGGAAGCTGAGAGGGACAGGGCTTGTGGGGCTGTGAAAGGGCTGCCTAGGGAAGGTGAGGGCCAGCAAGAGCTTTCAGGGCTAGCCCCTTTCGTGTGGGAGCAGTGGCTCGACGTTTCCGATTTGGGAGCTGGGCTCTGGCTGTGCCGGGAAGGAACGTCCCCACTGTGCTGTGGCTAGGACGCTCAGAGGGCCAGGGCTTGTGGGGCTGTGGAAGGGCTGCCTAGGGAAGGTGAGGGCCAGCAAGAGCTTTCAGGGCTAGCCCCTTTTGTGTGGGAGCAGTGGCTGGACGTTTCCGATTTGGGAGCTGGGCTCTGGCTGTGCCGGGAAGGAACGTCCGCAGAGTACTGCGGCTAGGAAGCTGAGAGAGCCAGGGCTTGTGGGGCTGTGGAAGGGCTGCCTAGGGAAGGTGAGGGCCAGCAAGAGCTTTCAGGGCTAGCCCCTTTCGTGTGGGAGCAGTGGCTGGACGTTTCCGATTTGGGAGCTGGGCTCTGGCTGTGTCGGGAAGGAACGTCCGCAGAGTACTGCGGCTAGGAAGCTGAGAGGGCCAGGGCTTGTGGGGCTGTGGAAGGGCTGCCTAGGGAAGGTGACGGCCAGCAAGAGCTTTCAGGGCTAGCCCCTTTCGTGTGGGAGCAGTGGCTGGACGTTTCCGATTTGGGAGCTGGGCTCTGGCTGTGCCGGGAAGGAACGTCCGCAGAGTACTGCGGCTAGGAAGCTGAGAGGGCCAGGGCTTGTGGGGCTGTGGAAGGGCTGCCTTGGGAAGGTGAGGGCCAGCAAGAGCTTTCAGGGCTAGCCCCTTTCGTGTGGGAGCAGTGGCTGGACGTTTCCGATTTGGGAGCTGGGCTCTGGCTGTGCCGGGAAGGAACGTCCCCACTGTGCTGTGGCTAGGAAGCTGAGAGGGCCAGGGCTTGTGGGGCTGTGAAAGGGCTGCCTAGGGAAGGTGAGGGCCAGCAAGAGCTTTCAGGGCTAGCCCCTTTCGTGTGGGAGCAGTGGCTGGACGTTTCCGATTTGGGAGCTGGGCTCTGGCTGTGCCGGGAAGGAACGTCCCCACTGTGCTGTGGCTAGGAAGCTGAGAGGGCCAGGGCTTGTGGGGCTGTGGAAGGGCTGCCTAGGGAAGGTGAGGGCCAGCAAGAGCTTTCAGGGCTAGCCCCTTTCGTGTGGGAGCAGTGGCTGGACGTTTCCGATTTGGGAGCTGGGCTCTGGCTGTGCCGGGAAGGAACGTCCGCAGAGTACTGCGGCTAGGAAGCTGAGAGGGCCAGGGCTTGTGGGGCTGTGGAAGGGCTGCCTAGGGAAGGTGAGGGCCAGCAAGAGCTTTCAGGGCTAGCCCCTTTCGTGTGGGAGCAGTGGCTGGACGTTTCCGATTTGGGAGCTGGGCTCTGGCTGTGCCGGGAAGGAACGTCCGCAGAGTACTGCGGCTAGGAAGCTGAGAGGGCCAGGGCTTGTGGGGCTGTGGAAGGGCTGCCTAGGGAAGCTGAGGGCCAGCAAGAGCTTTCAGGGCTAGCCCCTTTCGTGTGGGAGCAGTGGCTGGACGTTTCCGATTTGGGAGCTGGGCTCTGGCTGTGCCGAGAAGGAACGTCCGCAGAGTGCTGTGGCTAGGAAGCTCAGAGGGCCAGGGCTTGTGGGGCTGTGGAAGGGCTGCCTAGGGAAGGTGAGGGCCAGCAAGAGCTTTCAGGGCTAGCCCCTTTCGTGTGGGAGCAGTGGCTGGACGTTTCCGATTTGGGAGCTGGGCTCTGGCTGTGCCGGGAAGGAACGTCCGCAGAGTACTGCGGCTAGGAAGCTGAGAGGGCCAGGGCTTGTGGGGCTGTGGAAGGGCTGCCTAGGGAAGGTGACGGCCAGCAAGAGCTTTCAGGGCTAGCCCCTTTCGTGTGGGAGCAGTGGCTGGACGTTTCCGATTTGGGAGCTGGGCTCTGGCTGTGCCGGGAAGGAACGTCCGCAGAGTACTGCGGCTAGGAAGCTGAGAGGGCCAGGGCTTGTGGGGCTGTGGAAGGGCTGCCTAGGGAAGGTGAGGGCCAGCAAGAGCTTTCAGGGCTAGCCCCTTTCGTGTGGGAGCAGTGGCTGGACGTTTCCGATTTGGGAGCTGGGCTCTGGCTGTGCCGGGAAGGAACGTCCGCAGAGTACTGCGGCTAGGAAGCTGAGAGGGCCAGGGCTTGTGGGGCTGTGGAAGGGCTGCCTAGGGAAGGTGAGGGCCAGCAAGAGCTTTCAGGGCTAGCCCCTTTCGTGTGGGAGCAGTGGCTGGACATTTCCGATTTGGGAGCTGGGCTCTGGCTGTGCCGGGAAGGAACATCCCCACACTGCTGTGCCTAGGAAGCTCGGAGGGCCAGGACTTGTGGGGCTGTGGAAGGGCTGCCTAGGGAAGGTGAGGGCCAGCAAGAGCTTTCAGGGCTAGCCCCTTTCGTGTGGGAGCAGTGGCTGGACGTTTCCGATTTGGGAGCTGGGCTCTGGCTGTGCCGGGAAGGAACGTCCGCAGAGTACTGCGGCTAGGAAGCTGAGAGGGCCAGGGCTTGTGGGGCTGTGGAAGGGCTGCCTTGGGAAGGTGAGGGCCAGCAAGAGCTTTCAGGGCTAGCCCCTTTCGTGTGGGAGCAGTGGCTGGACGTTTCCGATTTGGGAGCTGGGCTCTGGCTGTGCCGGGAAGGAACGTCCCCACTGTGCTGTGGCTAGGAAGCTGAGAGGGACAGGGCTTGTGGGGCTGTGAAAGGGCTGCCTAGGGAAGGTGAGGGCCAGCAAGAGCTTTCAGGGCTAGCCCCTTTCGTGTGGGAGCAGTGGCTCGACGTTTCCGATTTGGGAGCTGGGCTCTGGCTGTGCCGGGAAGGAACGTCCCCACTGTGCTGTGGCTAGGACGCTCAGAGGGCCAGGGCTTGTGGGGCTGTGGAAGGGCTGCCTAGGGAAGGTGAGGGCCAGCAAGAGCTTTCAGGGCTAGCCCCTTTTGTGTGGGAGCAGTGGCTGGACGTTTCCGATTTGGGAGCTGGGCTCTGGCTGTGCCGGGAAGGAACGTCCGCAGAGTACTGCGGCTAGGAAGCTGAGAGAGCCAGGGCTTGTGGGGCTGTGGAAGGGCTGCCTAGGGAAGGTGAGGGCCAGCAAGAGCTTTCAGGGCTAGCCCCTTTCGTGTGGGAGCAGTGGCTGGACGTTTCCGATTTGGGAGCTGGGCTCTGGCTGTGTCGGGAAGGAACGTCCGCAGAGTACTGCGGCTAGGAAGCTGAGAGGGCCAGGGCTTGTGGGGCTGTGGAAGGGCTGCCTAGGGAAGGTGACGGCCAGCAAGAGCTTTCAGGGCTAGCCCCTTTCGTGTGGGAGCAGTGGCTGGACGTTTCCGATTTGGGAGCTGGGCTCTGGCTGTGCCGGGAAGGAACGTCCGCAGAGTACTGCGGCTAGGAAGCTGAGAGGGCCAGGGCTTGTGGGGCTGTGGAAGGGCTGCCTTGGGAAGGTGAGGGCCAGCAAGAGCTTTCAGGGCTAGCCCCTTTCGTGTGGGAGCAGTGGCTGGACGTTTCCGATTTGGGAGCTGGGCTCTGGCTGTGCCGGGAAGGAACGTCCCCACTGTGCTGTGGCTAGGAAGCTGAGAGGGCCAGGGCTTGTGGGGCTGTGAAAGGGCTGCCTAGGGAAGGTGAGGGCCAGCAAGAGCTTTCAGGGCTAGCCCCTTTCGTGTGGGAGCAGTGGCTGGACGTTTCCGATTTGGGAGCTGGGCTCTGGCTGTGCCGGGAAGGAACGTCCCCACTGTGCTGTGGCTAGGAAGCTGAGAGGGCCAGGGCTTGTGGGGCTGTGGAAGGGCTGCCTAGGGAAGGTGAGGGCCAGCAAGAGCTTTCAGGGCTAGCCCCTTTCGTGTGGGAGCAGTGGCTGGACGTTTCCGATTTGGGAGCTGGGCTCTGGCTGTGCCGGGAAGGAACGTCCGCAGAGTACTGCGGCTAGGAAGCTGAGAGGGCCAGGGCTTGTGGGGCTGTGGAAGGGCTGCCTAGGGAAGGTGAGGGCCAGCAAGAGCTTTCAGGGCTAGCCCCTTTCGTGTGGGAGCAGTGGCTGGACGTTTCCGATTTGGGAGCTGGGCTCTGGCTGTGCCGGGAAGGAACGTCCGCAGAGTACTGCGGCTAGGAAGCTGAGAGGGCCAGGGCTTGTGGGGCTGTGGAAGGGCTGCCTAGGGAAGCTGAGGGCCAGCAAGAGCTTTCAGGGCTAGCCCCTTTCGTGTGGGAGCAGTGGCTGGACGTTTCCGATTTGGGAGCTGGGCTCTGGCTGTGCCGAGAAGGAACGTCCGCAGAGTGCTGTGGCTAGGAAGCTCAGAGGGCCAGGGCTTGTGGGGCTGTGGAAGGGCTGCCTAGGGAAGGTGAGGGCCAGCAAGAGCTTTCAGGGCTAGCCCCTTTCGTGTGGGAGCAGTGGCTGGACGTTTCCGATTTGGGAGCTGGGCTCTGGCTGTGCCGGGAAGGAACGTCCGCAGAGTACTGCGGCTAGGAAGCTGAGAGGGCCAGGGCTTGTGGGGCTGTGGAAGGGCTGCCTAGGGAAGGTGACGGCCAGCAAGAGCTTTCAGGGCTAGCCCCTTTCGTGTGGGAGCAGTGGCTGGACGTTTCCGATTTGGGAGCTGGGCTCTGGCTGTGCCGGGAAGGAACGTCCGCAGAGTACTGCGGCTAGGAAGCTGAGAGGGCCAGGGCTTGTGGGGCTGTGGAAGGGCTGCCTAGGGAAGGTGAGGGCCAGCAAGAGCTTTCAGGGCTAGCCCCTTTCGTGTGGGAGCAGTGGCTGGACGTTTCCGATTTGGGAGCTGGGCTCTGGCTGTGCCGGGAAGGAACGTCCGCAGAGTACTGCGGCTAGGAAGCTGAGAGGGCCAGGGCTTGTGGGGCTGTGGAAGGGCTGCCTAGGGAAGGTGAGGGCCAGCAAGAGCTTTCAGGGCTAGCCCCTTTCGTGTGGGAGCAGTGGCTGGACATTTCCGATTTGGGAGCTGGGCTCTGGCTGTGCCGGGAAGGAACATCCCCACACTGCTGTGCCTAGGAAGCTCGGAGGGCCAGGACTTGTGGGGCTGTGGAAGGGCTGCCTAGGGAAGGTGAGGGCCAGCAAGAGCTTTCAGGGCTAGCCCCTTTCGTGTGGGAGCAGTGGCTGGACGTTTCCGATTTGGGAGCTGGGCTCTGGCTGTGCCGGGAAGGAACGTCCGCAGAGTACTGCGGCTAGGAAGCTGAGAGGGCCAGGGCTTGTGGGGCTGTGGAAGGGCTGCCTAGGGAAGGTGAGGGCCAGCAAGAGCTTTCAGGGCTAGCCCCTTTCATGTGAGAGCAGTGGCTGGACGTTTCCGATTTGGGAGCTGGGCTCTGGCTGTGCCGAGAAGGAACGTCCGCAGAGTGCTGTGGCTAGGAAGCTGAGAGGGCCAGGGCTTGTGGGGCTGTGGAAGGGCCGCCTAGGGAAGGTGAGGGCCAGCAAGAGCTTTCAGGGCTAGCCCCTTTTGTGTGGGAGCAGTGGCTGGACGTTTCCGATTTGGGAGCTGGGCTCTGGCTGTGCCGGGAAAGAACGTCCCCACTGTGCTGTGGCTAGGAAGCTCAGAGGGACAGGGCTTGTGGGGCTGTGGAAGGGCTGCCTAGGGAAGGTGAGGGCCAGCAAGAGCTTTCAGGGCTAGCCGCTTTCATGTGGGAGCAGTGGCTGGACGTTTCCGATTTGGGAGCTGGGCTCTGGCTGTGCCGAGAAGGAACATCCCCACTGTGCTGTGGCTAGGAAGCTCAGAGGGCCAGGGCTTGTGGGGCTGTGGAAGGGCTGCCTAGGGAAGGTGAGGGCCAGCAAGAGCTTTCAGGGCTAGCCGCTTTCATGTGGGAGCAGTGGCTGGACTTTTCCGATTTGGGAGCTGGGCTCTGGCTGTGCCGGGAAGGAACATCCCCACTGTGCTGTGGCTAGGAAGCTGAGAGGGCCAGGGCTTGTGGGGCTGTGGAAGGGCTGCCTAGGGAAGGTGATGGCCAGCAAGAGCTTTCAGGGCTAGCCCCTTTCGTGTGGGAGCAGTGGCTGGACGTTTCCGATTTGGGAGCTGGGCTCTGGCTGTGCCGGGAAGGAACGTCCGCAGAGTACTGCGGCTAGGAAGCTCAAAGGGCCAGGGCTTGTGGGGCTGTGGAAGGGCTGCCTAGGGAAGGTGAGGGCCAGCAAGAGCTTTCAGGGCTAGCCCCTTTCGTGTGGGAGCAGTGGCTGGACATTTCCGATTTGGGAGCTGGGCTCTGGCTGTGCCGGGAAGGAACGTCCGCAGAGTACTGCGGCTAGGAAGCTGAGAGGGCCAGGGCTTGTGGGGCTGTGGAAGGGCTGCCTAGGGAAGGTGAGCGCCAGCAAGAGCTTTCAGGGCTAGCCCCTTTCGTGTGGGAGCAGTGGCTGGACGTTTCCGATTTGGGAGCTGGGCTCTGGCTGTGCCGGGAATGAAAGTCCCCACTGTGCTGCGGCTAGGAAGCTGAGAGGGCCAGGGCTTGTGGGGCTGTGGAAGGGCTGCCTAGGGAAGGTGAATGTCAGCAAGAGCTTTCAGGGCTAGCCCCTTTCGTGTGAGAGCAGTGGCTGGACATTTCCGATTTGGGAGCTGGGCTCTGGCTGTGCCGGGAAGGAACGTCCCCACACTGCTGTGCCTAGGAAGCTCAGAGGACCAGGGCTTGTGGGGCTGTGGAAGGGCTGCCTAGGGAAGGTGAGGGCCAGCAAGAGCTTTCAGGGCTAGCCCCTTTCGTGTGGGAGCAGTGGCTGGACGTTTCCGATTTGGGAGCTGGGCTCTGGCTGTGCCGGGAAGGAACGTCCGCAGAGTACTGCGGCTAGGAAGCTGAGAGGGCCAGGGCTTGTGGGGCTGTGGAGGGGCTGCCTTGGGAAGGTGAGGGCCAGCAAGAGCTTTCAGGGCTAGCCCCTTTCGTGTGGGAGCAGTGGCTGGACGTTTCCGATTTGGGAGCTGGGCTCTGGCTGTGCCGAGAAGAACATCCCCACACTGCTGTGCCTAGGAAGCTGAGAGGGCCAGGACTTGTGGGGCTGTGGAAGGGCTGCCTAGGGAAGGTGAGGGCCAGCAAGAGCTTTCAGGGCTAGCCCCTTTCATGTGAGAGCAGTGGCTGGACGTTTCCGATTTGGGAGCTGGGCTCTGGCTGTGCCGGGAAGGAACGTCCCCACACTGCTGTGGCTAGGAAGCTGAGAGGGCCAGGGCTTGTGGGGCTGTGGAAGGGCTGCCTAGGGAAGGTGAGGGCCAGCAAGAGCTTTCAGGGCTAGCCCCTTTCGTGTGGGAGCAGTGGCTGGACGTTTCCGATTTGGGAGCTGGGCTCTGGCTGTGCCGGGAAGGAACGTCCGCAGAGTACTGCGGCTAGGAAGCTCAGAGGGCCAGGGCTTGTGGGGCTGTGGAAGGGCTGCCTAGGGAAGGTGAGGGCCAGCAAGAGCTTTCAGGGCTAGCCCCTTTCGTGTGGGAGCAGTGGCTGGACGTTTCCGATTTGGGAGCTGGGCTCTGGCTGTGCCGGGAAGGAACGTCCGCAGAGTACTGCGGCTAGGAAGCTGAGAGGGCCAGGGCTTGTGGGGCTGTGGAAGGGCTGCCTAGGGAAGGTGAGGGCCAGCAAGAGCTTTCAGGGCTAGCCCCTTTCGTGTGGGAGCAGTGGCTGGACGTTTCCGATTTGGGAGCTGGGCTCTGGCTGTGCCGGGAAGGAACGTCCCCACTGTGCTGTGGCTAGGAAGCTGAGAGGGCCAGGGCTTGTGGGGCTGTGGAAGGGCTGCCTAGGGAAGGTGAGGGCCAGCAAGAGCTTTCAGGGCTAGCCCCTTTCGTGTGGGAGCAGTGGCTGGACGTTTCCGATTTGGGAGCTGGGCTCTGGCTGTGCCGGGAAGGAACGTCCGCAGAGTACTGCGGCTAGGAAGCTGAGAGGGCCAGGGCTTGTGGGGCTGTGGAAGGGCTGCCTAGGGAAGGTGAGGGCCAGCAAGAGCTTTCAGGGCTAGCCCCTTTCGTGTGGGAGCAGTGGCTGGACGTTTCCGATTTGGGAGCTGGGCTCTGGCTGTGCCGGGAAGGAACGTCCCCACTGTGCTGTGGCTAGGAAGCTGAGAGGGACAGGGCTTGTGGGGCTGTGGAAGGGCTGCCTAGGGAAGGTGAGGGCCAGCAAGAGCTTTCAGGGCTAGCCCCTTTCGTGTGGGAGCAGTGGCTGGACGTTTCCGATTTGGGAGGTGGGCTGTTGCTGTGCCGGGAAGGAACGTCCGCAGAGTACTGCGGCTAGGAAGCTCACAGGGCCAGGGCTTGTGGGGCTGTGGAAGGGCTGCCTAGGGAAGGTGAGGGCCAGCAAGAGCTTTCAGGGCTAGCCCCTTTCGTGTGGGAGCAGTGGCTGGACGTTTCCGATTTGGGAGCTGGGCTCTGGCTGTGCCGGGAAGGAACGTCCGCAGAGTACTGCGGCTAGGAAGCTGAGAGGGCCAGGGCTTGTGGGGCTGTGGAAGGGCTGCCTAGGGAAGGTGAGGGCCAGCAAGAGCTTTCAGGGCTAGCCCCTTTCGTGTGGGAGCAGTGGCTGGACGTTTCCGATTTGGGAGCTGGGCTCTGGCTGTGCCGGGAAGGAACGTCCCCACTGTGCTGTGGCTAGGAAGCTGAGAGGGCCAGGGCTTGTGGGGCTGTGGAAGGGCTGCCTAGGGAAGGTGAGGGCCAGCAAGAGCTTTCAGGGCTAGCCCCTTTCGTGTGGGAGCAGTGGCTGGACGTTTCCGATTTGGGAGCTGGGCTCTGGCTGTGCCGGGAAGGAACGTCCGCAGAGTACTGCGGCTAGGAAGCTGAGAGGGCCAGGGCTTGTGGGGCTGTGGAAGGGCTGCCTAGGGAAGGTGAGGGCCAGCAAGAGCTTTCAGGGCTAGCCCCTTTCGTGTGGGAGCAGTGGCTGGACGTTTCCGATTTGGGAGCTGGGCTCTGGCTGTGCAGGGAAGGAACGTCCCCACTGTGCTGTGGCTAGGAAGCTGAGAGGGCCAGGGCTTGTGGGGCTGTGGAAGGGCTGCCTAGGGAAGGTGAGGGCCAGCAAGAGCTTTCAGGGCTAGCCCCTTTCGTGTGGGAGCAGTGGCTGGACGTTTCCGATTTGGGAGCTGGGCTCTGGCTGTGCCGGGAAGGAACGTCCGCAGAGTACTGCGGCTAGGAAGCTGAGAGGGCCAGGGCTTGTGGGGCTGTGGAAGGGCTGCCTAGGGAAGGTGACGGCCAGCAAGAGCTTTCAGGGCTAGCCCCTTTCGTGTGGGAGCAGTGGCTGGACGTTTCCGATTTGGGAGCTGGGCTCTGGCTGTGCCGGGAAGGAACGTCCGCAGAGTACTGCGGCTAGGAAGCTGAGAGGGCCAGGGCTTGTGGGGCTGTGGAAGGGCTGCCTAGGGAAGGTGAGGGCCAGCAAGAGCTTTCAGGGCTAGCCCCTTTCGTGTGGGAGCAGTGGCTGGACGTTTCCGATTTGGGAGCTGGGCTCTGGCTGTGCCGGGAAGGAACGTCCGCAGAGTACTGCGGCTAGGAAGCTGAGAGGGCCAGGGCTTGTGGGGCTGTGGAAGGGCTGCCTAGGGAAGGTGAGGGCCAGCAAGAGCTTTCAGGGCTAGCCCCTTTCGTGTGGGAGCAGTGGCTGGACGTTTCCGATTTGGGAGCTGGGCTCTGGCTGTGCCGGGAAGGAACGTCCGCAGAGTACTGCGGCTAGGAAGCTGAGAGGGCCAGGACTTGTGGGGCTGTGGAAGGGCTGCCTAGGGAAGGTGAGGGCCAGCAAGAGCTTTCAGGGCTAGCCCCTTTCGTGTGGGAGCAGTGGCTGGACGTTTCCGATTTGGGAGCTGGGCTCTGGCTGTGCCGGGAAGGAACGTCCGCAGAGTACTGCGGCTAGGAAGCTGAGAGGGCCAGGGCTTGTGGGGCTGTGGAAGGGCTGCCTAGGGAAGGTGAGGGCCAGCAAGAGCTTTCAGGGCTAGCCCCTTTCGTGTGGGAGCAGTGGCTGGACGTTTCCGATTTGGGAGCTGGGCTCTGGCTGTGCCGGGAAGGAACGTCCCCACTGTGCTGTGGCTAGGAAGCTGAGAGGGACAGGGCTTGTGGGGCTGTGGAAGGGCTGCCTAGGGAAGGTGAGGGCCAGCAAGAGCTTTCAGGGCTAGCCCCTTTCGTGTGGGAGCAGTGGCTGGACGTTTCCGATTTGGGAGCTGGGCTCTGGCTGTGTCGGGAAGGAACGTCCGCAGAGTACTGCGGCTAGGAAGCTGAGAGGGCCAGGGCTTGTGGGGCTGTGGAAGGGCTGCCTAGGGAAGGTGAGGGCCAGCAAGAGCTTTCAGGGCTAGCCCCTTTCGTGTGGGAGCAGTGGCTGGACGTTTACGATTTGGGAGCTGGGCTCTGGCTGTGCCGGGAAGGAACGTCCGCAGAGTACTGCGGCTAGGAAGCTGAGAGGGCCAGGGCTTGTGGGGCTGTGGAAGGGCTGCCTTGGGAAGGTGAGGGCCAGCAAGAGCTTTCAGGGCTAGCCCCTTTCGTGTGGGAGCAGTGGCTGGACGTTTCCGATTTGGGAGCTGGGCTCTGGCTGTGCCGGGAAGGAACGTCCCCACTGTGCTGTGGCTAGGAAGCTGAGAGGGCCAGGGCTTGTGGGGCTGTGAAAGGGCTGCCTAGGGAAGGTGAGGGCCAGCAAGAGCTTTCAGGGCTAGCCCCTTTCGTGTGGGAGCAGTGGCTCGACGTTTCCGATTTGGGAGCTGGGCTCTGGCTGTGCCGGGAAGGAACGTCCCCACTGTGCTGTGGCTAGGAAGCTCAGAGGGCCAGGGCTTGTGGGGCTGTGGAAGGGCTGCCTAGGGAAGGTGAGGGCCAGCAAGAGCTTTCAGGGCTAGCCCCTTTTGTGTGGGAGCAGTGGCTGGACGTTTCCGATTTGGGAGCTGGGCTCTGGCTGTGCCGGGAAGGAACGTCCGCAGAGTACTGCGGCTAGGAAGCTGAGAGAGCCAGGGCTTGTGGGGCTGTGGAAGGGCTGCCTAGGGAAGGTGAGGGCCAGCAAGAGCTTTCAGGGCTAGCCCCTTTCGTGTGGGAGCAGTGGCTGGACGTTTCCGATTTGGGAGCTGGGCTCTGGCTGTGCCGGGAAGGAACGTCCGCAGAGTACTGCGGCTAGGAAGCTGAGAGGGCCAGGGCTTGTGGGGCTGTGGAAGGGCTGCCTAGGGAAGGTGAGGGCCAGCAAGAGCTTTCAGGGCTAGCCCCTTTCGTGTGGGAGCAGTGGCTGGACGTTTCCGATTTGGGAGCTGGGCTCTGGCTGTGCCGGGAAGGAACGTCCCCACTGTGCTGTGGCTAGGAAGCTGAGAGGGACAGGGCTTGTGGGGCTGTGGAAGGGCTGCCTAGGGAAGGTGAGGGCCAGCAAGAGCTTTCAGGGCTAGCCCCTTTCGTGTGGGAGCAGTGGCTGGACGTTTCCGATTTGGGAGCTGGGCTCTGGCTGTGTCGGGAAGGAACGTCCGCAGAGTACTGCGGCTAGGAAGCTGAGAGGGCCAGGGCTTGTGGGGCTGTGGAAGGGCTGCCTAGGGAAGGTGAGGGCCAGCAAGAGCTTTCAGGGCTAGCCCCTTTCGTGTGGGAGCAGTGGCTGGACGTTTACGATTTGGGAGCTGGGCTCTGGCTGTGCCGGGAAGGAACGTCCGCAGAGTACTGCGGCTAGGAAGCTGAGAGGGCCAGGGCTTGTGGGGCTGTGGAAGGGCTGCCTTGGGAAGGTGAGGGCCAGCAAGAGCTTTCAGGGCTAGCCCCTTTCGTGTGGGAGCAGTGGCTGGACGTTTCCGATTTGGGAGCTGGGCTCTGGCTGTGCCGGGAAGGAACGTCCCCACTGTGCTGTGGCTAGGAAGCTGAGAGGGCCAGGGCTTGTGGGGCTGTGAAAGGGCTGCCTAGGGAAGGTGAGGGCCAGCAAGAGCTTTCAGGGCTAGCCCCTTTCGTGTGGGAGCAGTGGCTCGACGTTTCCGATTTGGGAGCTGGGCTCTGGCTGTGCCGGGAAGGAACGTCCCCACTGTGCTGTGGCTAGGAAGCTCAGAGGGCCAGGGCTTGTGGGGCTGTGGAAGGGCTGCCTAGGGAAGGTGAGGGCCAGCAAGAGCTTTCAGGGCTAGCCCCTTTTGTGTGGGAGCAGTGGCTGGACGTTTCCGATTTGGGAGCTGGGCTCTGGCTGTGCCGGGAAGGAACGTCCGCAGAGTACTGCGGCTAGGAAGCTGAGAGAGCCAGGGCTTGTGGGGCTGTGGAAGGGCTGCCTAGGGAAGGTGAGGGCCAGCAAGAGCTTTCAGGGCTAGCCCCTTTCGTGTGGGAGCAGTGGCTGGACGTTTCCGATTTGGGAGCTGGGCTCTGGCTGTGTCGGGAAGGAACGTCCGCAGAGTACTGCGGCTAGGAAGCTGAGAGGGCCAGGGCTTGTGGGGCTGTGGAAGGGCTGCCTAGGGAAGGTGAGGGCCAGCAAGAGCTTTCAGGGCTAGCCCCTTTCGTGTGGGAGCAGTGGCTGGACGTTTCCGATTTGGGAGCTGGGCTCTGGCTGTGCCGGGAAGGAACGTCCGCAGAGTACTGCGGCTAGGAAGCTGAGAGGGCCAGGGCTTGTGGGGCTGTGGAAGGGCTGCCTTGGGAAGGTGAGGGCCAGCAAGAGCTTTCAGGGCTAGCCCCTTTCGTGTGGGAGCAGTGGCTGGACGTTTCCGATTTGGGAGCTGGGCTCTGGCTGTGCCGGGAAGGAACGTCCCCACTGTGCTGTGGCTAGGAAGCTCAGAGGGACAGGGCTTGTGGGGCTGTGAAAGGGCTGCCTAGGGAAGGTGAGGGCCAGCAAGAGCTTTCAGGGCTAGCCCCTTTCGTGTGGGAGCAGTGGCTGGACGTTTCCGATTTGGGAGCTGGGCTCTGGCTGTGCCGGGAAGGAACGTCCCCACTGTGCTGTGGCTAGGAAGCTCAGAGGGACAGGGCTTGTGGGGCTGTGGAAGGGCTGCCTAGGGAAGGTGAGGGCCAGCAAGAGCTTTCAGGGCTAGCCCCTTTCGTGTGGGAGCAGTGGCTGGACGTTTCCGATTTGGGAGCTGGGCTCTGGCTGTGCCGGGAAGGAACGTCCGCAGAGTACTGCGGCTAGGAAGCTGAGAGGGCCAGGGCTTGTGGGGCTGTGGAAGGGCTGCCTAGGGAAGGTGAGGGCCAGCAAGAGCTTTCAGGGCTAGCCCCTTTCGTGTGGGAGCAGTGGCTGGACGTTTCCGATTTGGGAGCTGGGCTCTGGCTGTGCCGGGAAGGAACGTCCGCAGAGTACTGCGGCTAGGAAGCTGAGAGGGCCAGGGCTTGTGGGGCTGTGGAAGGGCTGCCTAGGGAAGCTGAGGGCCAGCAAGAGCTTTCAGGGCTAGCCCCTTTCGTGTGGGAGCAGTGGCTGGACGTTTCCGATTTGGGAGCTGGGCTCTGGCTGTGCAGGGAAGGAACGTCCCCACTGTGCTGTGGCTAGGAAGCTGAGAGGGCCAGGGCTTGTGGGGCTGTGGAAGGGCTGCCTAGGGAAGGTGAGGGCCAGCAAGAGCTTTCAGGGCTAGCCCCTTTCGTGTGGGAGCAGTGGCTGGACGTTTCCGATTTGGGAGCTGGGCTCTGGCTGTGCCGGGAAGGAACGTCCGCAGAGTACTGCGGCTAGGAAGCTGAGAGGGCCAGGGCTTGTGAGGCTGTGGAAGGGCTGCCTAGGGAAGGTGACGGCCAGCAAGAGCTTTCAGGGCTAGCCCCTTTCGTGTGGGAGCAGTGGCTGGACGTTTCCGATTTGGGAGCTGGGCTCTGGCTGTGCCGGGAAGGAACGTCCGCAGAGTACTGCGGCTAGGAAGCTGAGAGGGCCAGGGCTTGTGGGGCTGTGGAAGGGCTGCCTAGGGAAGGTGAGGGCCAGCAAGAGCTTTCAGGGCTAGCCCCTTTCGTGTGGGAGCAGTGGCTGGACGTTTCCGATTTGGGAGCTGGGCTCTGGCTGTGCCGGGAAGGAACGTCCCCACTGTGCTGTGGCTAGGAAGCTGAGAGGGCCAGGGCTTGTGGGGCTGTGAAAGGGCTGCCTAGGGAAGGTGAGGGCCAGCAAGAGCTTTCAGGGCTAGCCCCTTTCGTGTGGGAGCAGTGGCTCGACGTTTCCGATTTGGGAGCTGGGCTCTGGCTGTGCCGGGAAGGAACGTCCCCACTGTGCTGTGGCTAGGAAGCTCAGAGGGCCAGGGCTTGTGGGGCTGTGGAAGGGCTGCCTAGGGAAGGTGAGGGCCAGCAAGAGCTTTCAGGGCTAGCCCCTTTTGTGTGGGAGCAGTGGCTGGACGTTTCCGATTTGGGAGCTGGGCTCTGGCTGTGCCGGGAAGGAACGTCCGCAGAGTACTGCGGCTAGGAAGCTGAGAGAGCCAGGGCTTGTGGGGCTGTGGAAGGGCTGCCTAGGGAAGGTGAGGGCCAGCAAGAGCTTTCAGGGCTAGCCCCTTTCGTGTGGGAGCAGTGGCTGGACGTTTCCGATTTGGGAGCTGGGCTCTGGCTGTGTCGGGAAGGAACGTCCGCAGAGTACTGCGGCTAGGAAGCTGAGAGGGCCAGGGCTTGTGGGGCTGTGGAAGGGCTGCCTAGGGAAGGTGAGGGCCAGCAAGAGCTTTCAGGGCTAGCCCCTTTCGTGTGGGAGCAGTGGCTGGACGTTTCCGATTTGGGAGCTGGGCTCTGGCTGTGCCGGGAAGGAACGTCCGCAGAGTACTGCGGCTAGGAAGCTGAGAGGGCCAGGGCTTGTGGGGCTGTGGAAGGGCTGCCTTGGGAAGGTGAGGGCCAGCAAGAGCTTTCAGGGCTAGCCCCTTTCGTGTGGGAGCAGTGGCTGGACGTTTCCGATTTGGGAGCTGGGCTCTGGCTGTGCCGGGAAGGAACGTCCCCACTGTGCTGTGGCTAGGAAGCTCAGAGGGACAGGGCTTGTGGGGCTGTGAAAGGGCTGCCTAGGGAAGGTGAGGGCCAGCAAGAGCTTTCAGGGCTAGCCCCTTTCGTGTGGGAGCAGTGGCTGGACGTTTCCGATTTGGGAGCTGGGCTCTGGCTGTGCCGGGAAGGAACGTCCCCACTGTGCTGTGGCTAGGAAGCTCAGAGGGACAGGGCTTGTGGGGCTGTGGAAGGGCTGCCTAGGGAAGGTGAGGGCCAGCAAGAGCTTTCAGGGCTAGCCCCTTTCGTGTGGGAGCAGTGGCTGGACGTTTCCGATTTGGGAGCTGGGCTCTGGCTGTGCCGGGAAGGAACGTCCGCAGAGTACTGCGGCTAGGAAGCTGAGAGGGCCAGGGCTTGTGGGGCTGTGGAAGGGCTGCCTAGGGAAGGTGAGGGCCAGCAAGAGCTTTCAGGGCTAGCCCCTTTCGTGTGGGAGCAGTGGCTGGACGTTTCCGATTTGGGAGCTGGGCTCTGGCTGTGCCGGGAAGGAACGTCCGCAGAGTACTGCGGCTAGGAAGCTGAGAGGGCCAGGGCTTGTGGGGCTGTGGAAGGGCTGCCTAGGGAAGCTGAGGGCCAGCAAGAGCTTTCAGGGCTAGCCCCTTTCGTGTGGGAGCAGTGGCTGGACGTTTCCGATTTGGGAGCTGGGCTCTGGCTGTGCAGGGAAGGAACGTCCCCACTGTGCTGTGGCTAGGAAGCTGAGAGGGCCAGGGCTTGTGGGGCTGTGGAAGGGCTGCCTAGGGAAGGTGAGGGCCAGCAAGAGCTTTCAGGGCTAGCCCCTTTCGTGTGGGAGCAGTGGCTGGACGTTTCCGATTTGGGAGCTGGGCTCTGGCTGTGCCGGGAAGGAACGTCCGCAGAGTACTGCGGCTAGGAAGCTGAGAGGGCCAGGGCTTGTGAGGCTGTGGAAGGGCTGCCTAGGGAAGGTGACGGCCAGCAAGAGCTTTCAGGGCTAGCCCCTTTCGTGTGGGAGCAGTGGCTGGACGTTTCCGATTTGGGAGCTGGGCTCTGGCTGTGCCGGGAAGGAACGTCCGCAGAGTACTGCGGCTAGGAAGCTGAGAGGGCCAGGGCTTGTGGGGCTGTGGAAGGGCTGCCTAGGGAAGGTGAGGGCCAGCAAGAGCTTTCAGGGCTAGCCCCTTTCGTGTGGGAGCAGTGGCTGGACGTTTCCGATTTGGGAGCTGGGCTCTGGCTGTGCCGGGAAGGAACGTCCGCAGAGTACTGCGGCTAGGAAGCTGAGAGGGCCAGGGCTTGTGGGGCTGTGGAAGGGCTGCCTAGGGAAGGTGAGCGCCAGCAAGAGCTTTCAGGGCTAGCCCCTTTCGTGTGAGAGCAGTGGCTGGACATTTCCGATTTGGGAGCTGGGCTCTGGCTGTGCCGGGAAGGAACATCCCCACTGTGCTGTGCCTAGGAAGCTCGGAGGGCCAGGACTTGTGGGGCTGTGGAAGGGCTGCCTAGGGAAGGTGAGGGCCAGCAAGAGCTTTCAGGGCTAGCCCCTTTCGTGTGGGAGCAGTGGCTGGACGTTTCCGATTTGGGAGCTGGGCTCTGGCTGTGCCGGGAAGGAACGTCCGCAGAGTACTGCGGCTAGGAAGCTGAGAGGGCCAGGGCTTGTGGGGCTGTGGAAGGGCTGCCTAGGGAAGGTGAGGGCCAGCAAGAGCTTTCAGGGCTAGCCCCTTTCATGTGGGAGCAGTGGCTGGACGTTTCCGATTTGGGAGCTGGGCTCTGGCTGTGCCGAGAAGGAACGTGCGCAGAGTGCTGTGGCTAGGAAGCTGAGAGGGCCAGGGCTTGTGGGGCTGTGGAAGGGCCGCCTAGGGAAGGTGAGGGCCAGCAAGAGCTTTCAGGGCTAGCCCCTTTTGTGTGGGAGCAGTGGCTGGACGTTTCCGATTTGGGAGCTGGGCTCTGGCTGTGCCGGGAAAGAACGTCCCCACTGTGCTGTGGCTAGGAAGCTCAAAGGGACAGGGCTTGTGGGGCTGTGGAAGGGCTGCCTAGGGAAGGTGAGGGCCAGCAAGAGCTTTCAGGGCTAGCCGCTTTCATGTGGGAGCAGTGGCTGGACGTTTCCGATTTGGGAGCTGGGCTCTGGCTGTGCCGAGAAGGAACGTCCCCACTGTGCTGTGGCTAGGAAGCTGAGAGGGCCAGGGCTTGTGGGGCTGTGGAAGGGCTGCCTAGGGAAGGTGAGGGCCAGCAAGAGCTTTCAGGGCTAGCCCCTTTTGTGTGGGAGCAGTGGCTGGACGTTTCCGATTTGGGAGCTGGGCTCTGGCTGTGCCGGGAAGGAACATCCCCACTGTGCTGTGGCTAGGAAGCTGAGAGGGCCAGGGCTTGTGGGGCTGTGGAAGGGCTGCCTAGGGAAGGTGATGGCCAGCAAGAGCTTTCAGGGCTAGCCCCTTTTGTGTGGGAGCAGTGGCTGGACGTTTCCGATTTGGGAGCTGGGCTCTGGCTGTGCCGGGAAGGAACGTCCGCAGAGTACTGCGGCTAGGAAGCTGAGAGAGCCAGGGCTTGTGGGGCTGTGGAAGGGCTGCCTAGGGAAGGTGAGGGCCAGCAAGAGCTTTCAGGGCTAGCCCCTTTCGTGTGGGAGCAGTGGCTGGACGTTTCCGATTTGGGAGCTGGGCTCTGGCTGTGTCGGGAAGGAACGTCCGCAGAGTACTGCGGCTAGGAAGCTGAGAGGGCCAGGGCTTGTGGGGCTGTGGAAGGGCTGCCTAGGGAAGGTGAGGGCCAGCAAGAGCTTTCAGGGCTAGCCCCTTTCGTGTGGGAGCAGTGGCTGGACGTTTCCGATTTGGGAGCTGGGCTCTGGCTGTGCCGGGAAGGAACGTCCGCAGAGTACTGCGGCTAGGAAGCTGAGAGGGCCAGGGCTTGTGGGGCTGTGGAAGGGCTGCCTTGGGAAGGTGAGGGCCAGCAAGAGCTTTCAGGGCTAGCCCCTTTCGTGTGGGAGCAGTGGCTGGACGTTTCCGATTTGGGAGCTGGGCTCTGGCTGTGCCGGGAAGGAACGTCCCCACTGTGCTGTGGCTAGGAAGCTCAGAGGGACAGGGCTTGTGGGGCTGTGAAAGGGCTGCCTAGGGAAGGTGAGGGCCAGCAAGAGCTTTCAGGGCTAGCCCCTTTCGTGTGGGAGCAGTGGCTGGACGTTTCCGATTTGGGAGCTGGGCTCTGGCTGTGCCGGGAAGGAACGTCCCCACTGTGCTGTGGCTAGGAAGCTCAGAGGGACAGGGCTTGTGGGGCTGTGGAAGGGCTGCCTAGGGAAGGTGAGGGCCAGCAAGAGCTTTCAGGGCTAGCCCCTTTCGTGTGGGAGCAGTGGCTGGACGTTTCCGATTTGGGAGCTGGGCTCTGGCTGTGCCGGGAAGGAACGTCCGCAGAGTACTGCGGCTAGGAAGCTGAGAGGGCCAGGGCTTGTGGGGCTGTGGAAGGGCTGCCTAGGGAAGGTGAGGGCCAGCAAGAGCTTTCAGGGCTAGCCCCTTTCGTGTGGGAGCAGTGGCTGGACGTTTCCGATTTGGGAGCTGGGCTCTGGCTGTGCCGGGAAGGAACGTCCGCAGAGTACTGCGGCTAGGAAGCTGAGAGGGCCAGGGCTTGTGGGGCTGTGGAAGGGCTGCCTAGGGAAGCTGAGGGCCAGCAAGAGCTTTCAGGGCTAGCCCCTTTCGTGTGGGAGCAGTGGCTGGACGTTTCCGATTTGGGAGCTGGGCTCTGGCTGTGCAGGGAAGGAACGTCCCCACTGTGCTGTGGCTAGGAAGCTGAGAGGGCCAGGGCTTGTGGGGCTGTGGAAGGGCTGCCTAGGGAAGGTGAGGGCCAGCAAGAGCTTTCAGGGCTAGCCCCTTTCGTGTGGGAGCAGTGGCTGGACGTTTCCGATTTGGGAGCTGGGCTCTGGCTGTGCCGGGAAGGAACGTCCGCAGAGTACTGCGGCTAGGAAGCTGAGAGGGCCAGGGCTTGTGGGGCTGTGGAAGGGCTGCCTAGGGAAGGTGAGGGCCAGCAAGAGCTTTCAGGGCTAGCCCCTTTCGTGTGGGAGCAGTGGCTGGACGTTTCCGATTTGGGAGCTGGGCTCTGGCTGTGCCGGGAAGGAACGTCCGCAGAGTACTGCGGCTAGGAAGCTGAGAGGGCCAGGGCTTGTGGGGCTGTGGAAGGGCTGCCTAGGGAAGGTGAGGGCCAGCAAGAGCTTTCAGGGCTAGCCCCTTTCGTGTGAGAGCAGTGGCTGGACATTTCCGATTTGGGAGCTGGGCTCTGGCTGTGCCGGGAAGGAACATCCCCACACTGCTGTGCCTAGGAAGCTCGGAGGGCCAGGACTTGTGGGGCTGTGGAAGGGCTGCCTAGGGAAGGTGAGGGCCAGCAAGAGCTTTCAGGGCTAGCCCCTTTCGTGTGGGAGCAGTGGCTGGACGTTTCCGATTTGGGAGCTGGGCTCTGGCTGTGCCGGGAAGGAACGTCCGCAGAGTACTGCGGCTAGGAAGCTGAGAGGGCCAGGGCTTGTGGGGCTGTGGAAGGGCTGCCTAGGGAAGGTGAGGGCCAGCAAGAGCTTTCAGGGCTAGCCCCTTTTGTGTGGGAGCAGTGGCTGGACGTTTCCGATTTGGGAGCTGGGCTCTGGCTGTGCCGAGAAGGAACGTGCGCAGAGTGCTGTGGCTAGGAAGCTGAGAGGGCCAGGGCTTGTGGGGCTGTGGAAGGGCCGCCTAGGGAAGGTGAGGGCCAGCAAGAGCTTTCAGGGCTAGCCCCTTTTGTGTGGGAGCAGTGGCTGGACGTTTCCGATTTGGGAGCTGGGCTCTGGCTGTGCCGGGAAAGAACGTCCCCACTGTGCTGTGGCTAGGAAGCTCAAAGGGACAGGGCTTGTGGGGCTGTGGAAGGGCTGCCTAGGGAAGGTGAGGGCCAGCAAGAGCTTTCAGGGCTAGCCGCTTTCATGTGGGAGCAGTGGCTGGACGTTTCCGATTTGGGAGCTGGGCTCTGGCTGTGCCGAGAAGGAACGTCCCCACTGTGCTGTGGCTAGGAAGCTCAGAGGGCCAGGGCTTG
Source organism: Aptenodytes patagonicus (assembly GCF_965638725.1). NCBI lineage: Eukaryota > Metazoa > Chordata > Aves > Sphenisciformes > Spheniscidae > Aptenodytes > Aptenodytes patagonicus. The sequence goes on along the minus strand of NW_027471997.1, from coordinate 1,058,136 downwards.
TGGGGCTGTGGAAGGGCTGCCTAGGGAAGGTGAGGGCCAGCAAGAGCTTTCAGGGCTAGCCCCTTTTGTGTGGGAGCAGTGGCTGGACGTTTCCGATTTGGGAGCTGGGCTCTGGCTGTGCCGGGAAGGAACATCCCCACTGTGCTGTGGCTAGGAAGCTGAGAGGGCCAGGGCTTGTGGGGCTGTGGAAGGGCTGCCTAGGGAAGGTGATGGCCAGCAAGAGCTTTCAGGGCTAGCCCCTTTCGTGTGGGAGCAGTGGCTGGACGTTTCCGATTTGGGAGCTGGGCTCTGGCTGTGCCGGGAAGGAACGTCCGCAGAGTACTGCGGCTAGGAAGCTGAGAGGGCCAGGGCTTGTGGGGCTGTGGAAGGGCTGCCTAGGGAAGGTGAGGGCCAGCAAGAGCTTTCAGGGCTAGCCCCTTTCGTGTGGGAGCAGTGGCTGGACGTTTCCGATTTGGGAGCTGGGCTCTGGCTGTGCCGGGAAGGAACGTCCCCACTGTGCTGTGGCTAGGAAGCTGAGAGGGCCAGGGCTTGTGGGGCTGTGGAAGGGCTGCCTAGGGAAGGTGAGGGCCAGCAAGAGCTTTCAGGGCTAGCCCCTTTCGTGTGGGAGCAGTGGCTGGACGTTTCCGATTTGGGAGCTGGGCTCTGGCTGTGCCGGGAAGGAACGTCCGCAGAGTACTGCGGCTAGGAAGCTCGGAGGGCCAGGACTTGTGGGGCTGTGGAAGGGCTGCCTAGGGAAGGTGAGGGCCAGCAAGAGCTTTCAGGGCTAGCCCCTTTCGTGTGGGAGCAGTGGCTGGACGTTTCCGATTTGGGAGCTGGGCTCTGGCTGTGCCGGGAAGGAACGTCCGCAGAGTACTGCGGCTAGGAAGCTGAGAGGGCCAGGGCTTGTGGGGCTGTGGAAGGGCTGCCTAGGGAAGGTGAGGGCCAGCAAGAGCTTTCAGGGCTAGCCCCTTTCGTGTGGGAGCAGTGGCTGGACATTTCCGATTTGGGAGCTGGGCTCTGGCTGTGCCGGGAAGGAACATCCCCACACTGCTGTGCCTAGGAAGCTCGGAGGGCCAGGGCTTGTGAGGCTGTGGAAGGGCTGCCTAGGGAAGGTGACGGCCAGCAAGAGCTTTCAGGGCTAGCCCCTTTCGTGTGGGAGCAGTGGCTGGACGTTTCCGATTTGGGAGCTGGGCTCTGGCTGTGCCGGGAAGGAACGTCCGCAGAGTACTGCGGCTAGGAAGCTGAGAGGGCCAGGGCTTGTGGGGCTGTGGAAGGGCTGCCTAGGGAAGGTGAGGGCCAGCAAGAGCTTTCAGGGCTAGCCCCTTTTGTGTGGGAGCAGTGGCTGGACGTTTCCGATTTGGGAGCTGGGCTCTGGCTGTGCCGAGAAGGAACGTCCGCAGAGTGCTGTGGCTAGGAAGCTGAGAGGGCCAGGGCTTGTGGGGCTGTGGAAGGGCTGCCTAGGGAAGGTGAGGGCCAGCAAGAGCTTTCAGCGCTAGCCCCTTTTGTGTGGGAGCAGTGGCTGGACGTTTCCGATTTGGGAGCTGGGCTCTGGCTGTGCCGGGAAAGAACGTCCCCAGTGTGCTGTGGCTAGGAAGCTCAAAGGGACAGGGCTTGTGGGGCTGTGGAAGGGCTGCCTAGGGAAGGTGAGGGCCAGCAAGAGCTTTCAGGGCTAGCCGCTTTCATGTGGGAGCAGTGGCTGGACGTTTCCGATTTGGGAGCTGGGCTCTGGCTGTGCCTGGAAGGAACATCCCCACTGTGCTGTGGCTAGGAAGCTCAGAGGGCCAGGGCTTGTGGGGCTGTGGAAGGGCTGCCTAGGGAAGGTGAGGGCCAGCAAGAGCTTTCAGGGCTAGCCCCTTTTGTGTGGGAGCAGTGGCTGGACATTTCCGATTTGGGAGCTGGGCTCTGGCTGTGCCGGGAAGGAACGTCCCCACACTGCTGTGGCTAGGAAGCTCGGAGGGCCAGGGCTTGTGGGGCTGTGGAAGGGCTGCCTAGGGAAGGTGAGGGCCAGCAAGAGCTTTCAGGGCTAGCCCCTTTCGTGTGGGAGCAGTGGCTGGACGTTTCCGATTTGGGAGCTGGGCTCTGGCTGTGCCGGGAAGGAACGTCCGCAGAGTACTGCGGCTAGGAAGCTGAGAGGGCCAGGGCTTGTGGGGCTGTGGAAGGGCTGCCTAGGGAAGGTGAGGGCCAGCAAGAGCTTTCAGGGCTAGCCCCTTTCGTGTGGGAGCAGTGGCTGGACATTTCCGATTTGGGAGCTGGGCTCTGGCTGTGCCGGGAAGGAACGTCCGCAGAGTACTGCGGCTAGGAAGCTGAGAGGGCCAGGGCTTGTGGGGCTGTGGAAGGGCTGCCTAGGGAAGGTGAGGGCCAGCAAGAGCTTTCAGGGCTAGCCCCTTTCGTGTGGGAGCAGTGGCTGGACGTTTCCGATTTGGGAGCTGGGCTCTGGCTGTGCCGGGAATGAAAGTCCCCACTGTGCTGCGGCTAGGAAGCTGAGAGGGCCAGGGCTTGTGGGGCTGTGGAAGGGCTGCCTAGGGAAGGTGAATGTCAGCAAGAGCTTTCAGGGCTAGCCCCTTTCGTGTGAGAGCAGTGGCTGGACATTTCCGATTTGGGAGCTGGGCTCTGGCTGTGCCGGGAAGGAACGTCCCCACACTGCTGTGGCTAGGAAGCTGAGAGGGCCAGGGCTTGTGGGGCTGTGGAAGGGCTGCCTAGGGAAGGTGAGGGCCAGCAAGAGCTTTCAGGGCTAGCCCCTTTCGTGTGGGAGCAGTGGCTGGACGTTTCCGATTTGGGAGCTGGGCTCTGGCTGTGCCGGGAAGGAACGTCCGCAGAGTACTGCGGCTAGGAAGCTGAGAGGGCCAGGGCTTGTGGGGCTGTGGAAGGGCTGCCTTGGGAAGGTGAGGGCCAGCAAGAGCTTTCAGGGCTAGCCCCTTTCGTGTGGGAGCAGTGGCTGGACGTTTCCGATTTGGGAGCTGGGGTCTGGCTGTGCCGAGAAGAACATCCCCACACTGCTGTGCCTAGGAAGCTGAGAGGGCCAGGACTTGTGGGGCTGTGGAAGGGCTGCCTAGGGAAGGTGAGGGCCAGCAAGAGCTTTCAGGGCTAGCCCCTTTCATGTGAGAGCAGTGGCTGGACGTTTCCGATTTGGGAGCTGGGCTCTGGCTGTGCCGGGAAGGAACGTCCCCACACTGCTGTCGCTAGGAAGCTGAGAGGGCCAGGGCTTGTGGGGCTGTGGAAGGGCTGCCTAGGGAAGGTGAGGGCCAGCAAGAGCTTTCAGGGCTAGCCCCTTTCGTGTGGGAGCAGTGGCTGGACGTTTCCGATTTGGGAGCTGGGCTCTGGCTGTGCCGGGAAGGAACGTCCGCAGAGTACTGCGGCTAGGAAGCTCAGAGGGCCAGGGCTTGTGGGGCTGTGGAAGGGCTGCCTAGGGAAGGTGAGCGCCAGCAAGAGCTTTCAGGGCTAGCCCCTTTCGTGTGGGAGCAGTGGCTGGACGTTTCCGATTTGGGAGCTGGGCTCTGGCTGTGCCGGGAAGGAACGTCCGCAGAGTACTGTGGCTAGGAAGCTGAGAGGGCCAGGGCTTGTGGGGCTGTGGAAGGGCTGCCTAGGGAAGGTGAGGGCCAGCAAGAGCTTTCAGGGCTAGCCCCTTTCATGTGGGAGCAGTGGCTGGACGTTTCCGATTTGGGAGCTGGGCTCTGGCTGTGCCGGGAAGGAACGTCCCCACTGTGCTGTGGCTAGGAAGCTGAGAGGGCCAGGGCTTGTGGGGCTGTGGAAGGGCTGCCTAGGGAAGGTGAGGGCCAGCAAGAGCTTTCAGGGCTAGCCCCTTTCGTGTGGGAGCAGTGGCTGGACGTTTCCGATTTGGGAGCTGGGCTCTGGCTGTGCCGGGAAGGAACGTCCGCAGAGTACTGCGGCTAGGAAGCTCGGAGGGCCAGGACTTGTGGGGCTGTGGAAGGGCTGCCTAGGGAAGGTGAGGGCCAGCAAGAGCTTTCAGGGCTAGCCCCTTTCGTGTGGGAGCAGTGGCTGGACGTTTCCGATTTGGGAGCTGGGCTCTGGCTGTGCCGGGAAGGAACGTCCGCAGAGTACTGCGGCTAGGAAGCTGAGAGGGCCAGGGCTTGTGGGGCTGTGGAAGGGCTGCCTAGGGAAGGTGAGGGCCAGCAAGAGCTTTCAGGGCTAGCCCCTTTCGTGTGGGAGCAGTGGCTGGACGTTTCCGATTTGGGAGCTGGGCTCTGGCTGTGCCGGGAAGGAACGTCCCCACACTGCTGTGGCTAGGAAGCTGAGAGGGACAGGGCTTGTGGGGCTGTGGAAGGGCTGCCTAGGGAAGCTGAGGGCCAGCAAGAGCTTTCAGGGCTAGCCCCTTTCATGTGGGAGCAGTGGCTGGACGTTTCCGATTTGGGAGCTGGGCTCTGGCTGTGCCGGGAAGGAACGTCCCCACTGTGCTGTGGCTAGGAAGCTCAGAGGGACAGGGCTTGTGGGGCTGTGGAAGGGCTGCCTAGGGAAGGTGAGGGCCAGCAAGAGCTTTCAGGGCTAGCCCCTTTCGTGTGGGAGCAGTGGCTGGACGTTTCCGATTTGGGAGCTGGGCTCTGGCTGTGCCGGGAAGGAACGTCCGCAGAGTACTGCGGCTAGGAAGCTCGGAGGGCCAGGACTTGTGGGGCTGTGGAAGGGCTGCCTAGGGAAGGTGAGGGCCAGCAAGAGCTTTCAGGGCTAGCCCCTTTCGTGTGGGAGCAGTGGCTGGACGTTTCCGATTTGGGAGCTGGGCTCTGGCTGTGCCGGGAAGGAACGTCCGCAGAGTACTGCGGCTAGGAAGCTGAGAGGGCCAGGGCTTGTGGGGCTGTGGAAGGGCTGCCTAGGGAAGGTGAGGGCCAGCAAGAGCTTTCAGGGCTAGCCCCTTTCGTGTGGGAGCAGTGGCTGGACGTTTCCGATTTGGGAGCTGGGCTCTGGCTGTGCAGGGAAGGAACGTCCCCACTGTGCTGTGGCTAGGAAGCTGAGAGGGACAGGGCTTGTGGGGCTGTGGAAGGGCTGCCTAGGGAAGGTGAGGGCCAGCAAGAGCTTTCAGGGCTAGCCCCTTTCGTGTGGGAGCAGTGGCTGGACGTTTCCGATTTGGGAGCTGGGCTCTGGCTGTGCCGGGAAGGAACGTCCCCACTGTGCTGTGGCTAGGAAGCTCAGAGGGACAGGGCTTGTGGGGCTGTGGAAGGGCTGCCTAGGGAAGGTGAGGGCCAGCAAGAGCTTTCAGGGCTAGCCCCTTTCGTGTGGGAGCAGTGGCTGGACGTTTCCGATTTGGGAGCTGGGCTCTGGCTGTGCCGGGAAGGAACGTCCGCAGAGTACTGCGGCTAGGAAGCTGAGAGGGCCAGGGCTTGTGGGGCTGTGGAAGGGCTGCCTAGGGAAGGTGACGGCCAGCAAGAGCTTTCAGGGCTAGCCCCTTTCGTGTGGGAGCAGTGGCTGGACGTTTCCGATTTGGGAGCTGGGCTCTGGCTGTGCCGGGAACGAACGTCCGCAGAGTACTGCGGCTAGGAAGCTCGGAGGGCCAGGGCTTGTGGGGCTGTGGAAGGGCTGCCTAGGGAAGGTGAGGGCCAGCAAGAGCTTTCAGGGCTAGCCCCTTTCGTGTGGGAGCAGTGGCTGGACGTTTCCGATTTGGGAGCTGGGCTCTGGCTGTGCCGGGAAGGAACGTCCCCACTGTGCTGTGGCTAGGAAGCTCAGAGGGACAGGGCTTGTGGGGCTGTGGAAGGGCTGCCTAGGGAAGGTGAGGGCCAGCAAGAGCTTTCAGGGCTAGCCCCTTTCGTGTGGGAGCAGTGGCTGGACGTTTCCGATTTGGGAGCTGGGCTCTGGCTGTGCCGGGAAGGAACGTCCGCAGAGTACTGCGGCTAGGAAGCTGAGAGGGCCAGGGCTTGTGGGGCTGTGGAAGGGCTGCCTAGGGAAGGTGACGGCCAGCAAGAGCTTTCAGGGCTAGCCCCTTTCGTGTGGGAGCAGTGGCTGGACGTTTCCGATTTGGGAGCTGGGCTCTGGCTGTGCCGAGAAGAACATCCCCACACTGCTGTGCCTAGGAAGCTGAGAGGGCCAGGACTTGTGGGGCTGTGGAAGGGCTGCCTAGGGAAGGTGAGGGCCAGCAAGAGCTTTCAGGGCTAGCCCCTTTCATGTGAGAGCAGTGGCTGGACGTTTCCGATTTGGGAGCTGGGCTCTGGCTGTGCCGGGAAGGAACGTCCCCACACTGCTGTGGCTAGGAAGCTGAGAGGGCCAGGGCTTGTGGGGCTGTGGAAGGGCTGCCTAGGGAAGGTGAGGGCCAGCAAGAGCTTTCAGGGCTAGCCCCTTTCGTGTGGGAGCAGTGGCTGGACGTTTCCGATTTGGGAGCTGGGCTCTGGCTGTGCCGGGAAGGAACGTCCGCAGAGTACTGCGGCTAGGAAGCTCAGAGGGCCAGGGCTTGTGGGGCTGTGGAAGGGCTGCCTAGGGAAGGTGAGCGCCAGCAAGAGCTTTCAGGGCTAGCCCCTTTCGTGTGGGAGCAGTGGCTGGACGTTTCCGATTTGGGAGCTGGGCTCTGGCTGTGCCGGGAAGGAACGTCCCCACTGTGCTGTGGCTAGGAAGCTGAGAGGGCCAGGGCTTGTGGGGCTGTGGAAGGGCTGCCTAGGGAAGGTGAGGGCCAGCAAGAGCTTTCAGGGCTAGCCCCTTTCGTGTGGGAGCAGTGGCTGGACGTTTCCGATTTGGGAGCTGGGCTGTTGCTGTGCCGGGAAGGAACGTCCGCAGAGTACTGCGGCTAGGAAGCTCGGAGGGCCAGGACTTGTGGGGCTGTGGAAGGGCTGCCTAGGGAAGGTGAGGGCCAGCAAGAGCTTTCAGGGCTAGCCCCTTTCGTGTGGGAGCAGTGGCTGGACGTTTCCGATTTGGGAGCTGGGCTCTGGCTGTGCCGGGAAGGAACGTCCGCAGAGTACTGCGGCTAGGAAGCTGAGAGGGCCAGGGCTTGTGGGGCTGTGGAAGGGCTGCCTAGGGAAGGTGAGGGCCAGCAAGAGCTTTCAGGGCTAGCCCCTTTCGTGTGGGAGCAGTGGCTGGACGTTTCCGATTTGGGAGCTGGGCTCTGGCTGTGCCAGGAAGGAACGTCCCCACACTGCTGTGGCTAGGAAGCTGAGAGGGACAGGGCTTGTGGGGCTGTGGAAGGGCTGCCTAGGGAAGGTGAGGGCCAGCAAGAGCTTTCAGGGCTAGCCCCTTTCGTGTGGGAGCAGTGGCTGGACGTTTCCGATTTGGGAGCTGGGCTCTGGCTGTGCCGGGAAGGAACGTCCCCACTGTGCTGTGGCTAGGAAGCTCAGAGGGACAGGGCTTGTGGGGCTGTGGAAGGGCTGCCTAGGGAAGGTGAGGGCCAGCAAGAGCTTTCAGGGCTAGCCCCTTTCGTGTGGGAGCAGTGGCTGGACGTTTCCGATTTGGGAGCTGGGCTCTGGCTGTGCCGGGAAGGAACGTCCGCAGAGTACTGCGGCTAGGAAGCTCGGAGGGCCAGGACTTGTGGGGCTGTGGAAGGGCTGCCTAGGGAAGGTGAGGGCCAGCAAGAGCTTTCAGGGCTAGCCCCTTTCGTGTGGGAGCAGTGGCTGGACGTTTCCGATTTGGGAGCTGGGCTCTGGCTGTGCCGGGAAGGAACGTCCGCAGAGTACTGCGGCTAGGAAGCTGAGAGGGCCAGGGCTTGTGGGGCTGTGGAAGGGCTGCCTAGGGAAGGTGAGGGCCAGCAAGAGCTTTCAGGGCTAGCCCCTTTCGTGTGGGAGCAGTGGCTGGACGTTTCCGATTTGGGAGCTGGGCTCTGGCTGTGCCGGGAAGGAACGTCCCCACTGTGCTGTGGCTAGGAAGCTCAGAGGGCCAGGGCTTGTGGGGCTGTGGAAGGGCTGCCTAGGGAAGGTGAGGGCCAGCAAGAGCTTTCAGGGCTAGCCCCTTTCGTGTGGGAGCAGTGGCTGGACGTTTCCGATTTGGGAGCTGGGCTCTGGCTGTGCCGGGAAGGAACGTCCGCAGAGTACTGCGGCTAGGAAGCTGAGAGGGCCAGGGCTTGTGGGGCTGTGGAAGGGCTGCCTAGGGAAGGTGACGGCCAGCAAGAGCTTTCAGGGCTAGCCCCTTTCGTGTGGGAGCAGTGGCTGGACATTTCCGATTTGGGAGCTGGGCTCTGGCTGTGCCGGGAAGGAACGTCCGCAGAGTACTGCGGCTAGGAAGCTGAGAGGGCCAGGGCTTGTGGGACTGTGGAAGGGCTGCCTAGGGAAGGTGAGGGCCAGCAAGAGCTTTCAGGGCTAGCCCCTTTCGTGTGGGAGCAGTGGCTGGACGTTTCCGATTTGGGAGCTGGGCTCTGGCTGTGCCGGGAAGGAACGTCCGCAGAGTACTGCGGCTAGGAAGCTCACAGGGCCAGGGCTTGTGGGGCTGTGGAAGGGCTGCCTAGGGAAGGTGAGGGCCAGCAAGAGCTTTCAGGGCTAGCCCCTTTCGTGTGGGAGCAGTGGCTGGACGTTTCCGATTTGGGAGCTGGGCTCTGGCTGTGCCGGGAAGGAACGTCCGCAGAGTACTGCGGCTAGGAAGCTGAGAGGGCCAGGGCTTGTGGGGCTGTGGAAGGGCTGCCTTGGGAAGGTGAGGGCCAGCAAGAGCTTTCAGGGCTAGCCCCTTTCGTGTGGGAGCAGTGGCTGGACGTTTCCGATTTGGGAGCTGGGCTCTGGCTGTGCCGGGAAGGAACGTCCGCAGAGTACTGCGGCTAGGAAGCTGAGAGGGCCAGGGCTTGTGGGGCTGTGGAAGGGCTGCCTAGGGAAGGTGAGGGCCAGCAAGAGCTTTCAGGGCTAGCCCCTTTCATGTGGGAGCAGTGGCTGGACGTTTCCGATTTGGGAGCTGGGCTCTGGCTGTGCCGGGAAGGAACGTCCGCAGAGTACTGCGGCTAGGAAGCTGAGAGGGCCAGGGCTTGTGGGGCTGTGGAAGGGCTGCCTAGGGAAGGTGAGGGCCAGCAAGAGCTTTCAGGGCTAGCCCCTTTCGTGTGAGAGCAGTGGCTGGACATTTCCGATTTGGGAGCTGGGCTCTGGCTGTGCCGGGAAGGAACATCCCCACACTGCTGTGCCTAGGAAGCTCGGAGGGCCAGGACTTGTGGGGCTGTGGAAGGGCTGCCTAGGGAAGGTGAGGGCCAGCAAGAGCTTTCAGGGCTAGCCCCTTTCGTGTGGGAGCAGTGGCTGGACGTTTCCGATTTGGGAGCTGGGCTCTGGCTGTGCCGGGAAGGAACGTCCGCAGAGTACTGCGGCTAGGAAGCTGAGAGGGCCAGGGCTTGTGGGGCTGTGGAAGGGCTGCCTAGGGAAGGTGAGGGCCAGCAAGAGCTTTCAGGGCTAGCCCCTTTTGTGTGGGAGCAGTGGCTGGACGTTTCCGATTTGGGAGCTGGGCTCTGGCTGTGCCGAGAAGGAACGTCCGCAGAGTACTGCGGCTAGGAAGCTGAGAGGGCCAGGGCTTGTGGGGCTGTGGAAGGGCTGCCTAGGGAAGGTGAGGGCCAGCAAGAGCTTTCAGGGCTAGCCCCTTTCGTGTGGGAGCAGTGGCTGGACGTTTCCGATTTGGGAGCTGGGCTCTGGCTGTGCCGGGAAGGAACGTCCGCAGAGTACTGCGGCTAGGAAGCTGAGAGGGCCAGGGCTTGTGGGGCTGTGGAAGGGCTGCCTTGGGAAGGTGAGGGCCAGCAAGAGCTTTCAGGGCTAGCCCCTTTCGTGTGGGAGCAGTGGCTGGACGTTTCCGATTTGGGAGCTGGGCTCTGGCTGTGCCGGGAAGGAACGTCCGCAGAGTACTGCGGCTAGGAAGCTGAGAGGGCCAGGACTTGTGGGGCTGTGGAAGGGCTGCCTAGGGAAGGTGAGGGCCAGCAAGAGCTTTCAGGGCTAGCCCCTTTCGTGTGGGAGCAGTGGCTGGACGTTTCCGATTTGGGAGCTGGGCTCTGGCTGTGCCGGGAAGGAACGTCCGCAGAGTACTGCGGCTAGGAAGCTGAGAGGGCCAGGGCTTGTGGGGCTGTGGAAGGGCTGCCTAGGGAAGGTGAGGGCCAGCAAGAGCTTTCAGGGCTAGCCCCTTTCGTGTGGGAGCAGTGGCTGGACGTTTCCGATTTGGGAGCTGGGCTCTGGCTGTGCCGGGAAGGAACGTCCGCAGAGTACTGCGGCTAGGAAGCTGAGAGGGCCAGGGCTTGTGGGGCTGTGGAAGGGCTGCCTAGGGAAGGTGAGGGCCAGCAAGAGCTTTCAGGGCTAGCCCCTTTCGTGTGAGAGCAGTGGCTGGACATTTCCGATTTGGGAGCTGGGCTCTGGCTGTGCCGAGAAGGAACATCCCCACACTGCTGTGCCTAGGAACCTCGGAGGGCCAGGACTTGTGGGGCTGTGGAAGGGCTGCCTAGGGAAGGTGAGGGCCAGCAAGAGCTTTCAGGGCTAGCCCCTTTCATGTGAGAGCAGTGGCTGGACGTTTCCGATTTGGGAGCTGGGCTCTGGCTGTGCCGGGAAGGAACGTCCCCACTGTGCTGTGGCTAGGAAGCTCAGAGCGCCAGGGCTTGTGGGGCTGTGGAAGGGCTGCCTAGGGAAGGTGAGGGCCAGCAAGAGCTTTCAGGGCTAGCCCCTTTCGTGTGGGAGCAGTGGCTGGACGTTTCCGATTTGGGAGCTGGGCTCTGGCTGTGCCGAGAAGGAACGTCCGCAGAGTACTGCGGCTAGGAAGCTCAGAGGGCCAGGGCTTGTGGGGCTGTGGAAGGGCTGCCTTGGGAAGGTGAGGGCCAGCAAGAGCTTTCAGGGCTAGCCCCTTTCGTGTGGGAGCAGTGGCTGGACGTTTCCGATTTGGGAGCTGGGCTCTGGCTGTGCCGGGAAGGAACATCCCCACTGTGGTGTGGCTAGGAAGCTCAGAGGGCCAGGGCTTGTGGGGCTGTGGAAGGGCTGCCTTGGGAAGGTGAGGGCCAGCAAGAGCTTTCAGGGCTAGCCCCTTTCGTGTGGGAGCAGTGGCTGGACGTTTCCGATTTGGGAGCTGGGCTCTGGCTGTGCCGGGAAGGAACATCCCCACTGTGCTGTGGCTAGGAAGCTGAGAGGGCCAGGGCTTGTGGGGCTGTGGAAGGGCTGCCTAGGGAAGGTGATGGCCAGCAAGAGCTTTCAGGGCTAGCCCCTTTCGTGTGGGAGCAGTGGCTGGACGTTTCCGATTTGGGAGCTGGGCTCTGGCTGTGCCGGGAAGGAACGTCCCCACTGTGCTGTGGCTAGGAAGCTCAGAGGGCCAGGGCTTGTGGGGCTGTGGAAGGGCTGCCTAGGGAAGGTGAGGGCCAGCAAGAGCTTTCAGGGCTAGCCCCTTTCGTGTGGGAGCAGTGGCTGGACGTTTCCGATTTGGGAGCTGGGCTCTGGCTGTGCCGGGAAGGAACGTCCGCAGAGTACTGCGGCTAGGAAGCTGAGAGGGCCAGGGCTTGTGGGGCTGTGGAAGGGCTGCCTAGGGAAGGTGAGGGCCAGCAAGAGCTTTCAGGGCTAGCCCCTTTCGTGTGGGAGCAGTGGCTGGACGTTTCCGATTTGGGAGCTGGGCTCTGGCTGTGCCGGGAAGGAACGTCCGCAGAGTACTGCGGCTAGGAAGCTGAGAGGGCCAGGGCTTGTGGGGCTGTGGAAGGGCTGCCTAGGGAAGGTGAGGGCCAGCAAGAGCTTTCAGGGCTAGCCCCTTTCGTGTGGGAGCAGTGGCTGGACGTTTCCGATTTGGGAGCTGGGCTCTGGCTGTGCCGGGAAGGAACGTCCCCACTGTGCTGTGGCTAGGAAGCTGAGAGGGACAGGGCTTGTGGGGCTGTGGAAGGGCTGCCTAGGGAAGGTGAGGGCCAGCAAGAGCTTTCAGGGCTAGCCCCTTTCGTGTGGGAGCAGTGGCTGGACGTTTCCGATTTGGGAGCTGGGCTCTGGCTGTGCCGGGAAGGAACGTCCGCAGAGTACTGCGGCTAGGAAGCTGAGAGGGCCAGGGCTTGTGGGGCTGTGGAAGGGCTGCCTAGGGAAGGTGAGGGCCAGCAAGAGCTTTCAGGGCTAGCCCCTTTCGTGTGGGAGCAGTGGCTGGACGTTTCCGATTTGGGAGCTGGGCTCTGGCTGTGCCGGGAAGGAACGTCCGCAGAGTACTGCGGCTAGGAAGCTGAGAGGGCCAGGGCTTGTGGGGCTGTGGAAGGGCTGCCTAGGGAAGGTGAGGGCCAGCAAGAGCTTTCAGGGCTAGCCCCTTTCGTGTGAGAGCAGTGGCTGGACATTTCCGATTTGGGAGCTGGGCTCTGGCTGTGCCGAGAAGGAACATCCCCACACTGCTGTGCCTAGGAAGCTCGGAGGGCCAGGGCTTGTGGGGCTGTGGAAGGGCTGCCTAGGGAAGGTGAGGGCCAGCAAGAGCTTTCAGGGCTAGCCCCTTTCATGTGAGAGCAGTGGCTGGACGTTTCCGATTTGGGAGCTGGGCTCTGGCTGTGCCGGGAAGGAACGTCCCCACTGTGCTGTGGCTAGGAAGCTCAGAGGGCCAGGGCTTGTGGGGCTGTGGAAGGGCTGCCTAGGGAAGGTGAGGGCCAGCAAGAGCTTTCAGGGCTAGCCCCTTTCGTGTGGGAGCAGTGGCTGGACGTTTCCGATTTGGGAGCTGGGCTCTGGCTGTGCCGAGAAGGAACATCCCCACTGTGCTGTGGCTAGGAAGCTCAGAGGGCCAGGGCTTGTGGGGCTGTGGAAGGACTGCCTTGGGAAGGTGAGGGCCAGCAAGAGCTTTCAGGGCTAGCCCCTTTCGTGTGGGAGCAGTGGCTGGACGTTTCCGATTTGGGAGCTGGGCTCTGGCTGTGCCGGGAAGGAACATCCCCACTGTGCTGTGGCTAGGAAGCTCAGAGGGCCAGGGCTTGTGGGGCTGTGGAAGGGCTGCCTAGGGAAGGTGAGGGCCAGCAAGAGCTTTCAGGGCTAGCCCCTTTCGTGTGGGAGCAGTGGCTGGACGTTTCCGATTTGGGAGCTGGGCTCTGGCTGTGCCGGGAAGGAACGTCCCCACTGTGCTGTGGCTAGGAAGCTCAGAGGGACAGGGCTTGTGGGGCTGTGGAAGGGCTGCCTAGGGAAGGTGAGGGCCAGCAAGAGCTTTCAGGGCTAGCCCCTTTCGTGTGGGAGCAGTGGCTGGACGTTTCCGATTTGGGAGCTGGGCTCTGGCTGTGCCGGGAAGGAACATCCCCACTGTGCTGTGGCTAGGAAGCTGAGAGGGCCAGGGCTTGTGGGGCTGTGGAAGGGCTGCCTAGGGAAGGTGATGGCCAGCAAGAGCTTTCAGGGCTAGCCCCTTTCGTGTGGGAGCAGTGGCTGGACGTTTCCGATTTGGGAGCTGGGCTCTGGCTGTGCCGGGAAGGAACGTCCCCACTGTGCTGTGGCTAGGAAGCTCAGAGGGCCAGGGCTTGTGGGGCTGTGGAAGGGCTGCCTAGGGAAGGTGAGGGCCAGCAAGAGCTTTCAGGGCTAGCCCCTTTCGTGTGGGAGCAGTGGCTGGACGTTTCCGATTTGGGAGCTGGGCTCTGGCTGTGCCGGGAAGGAACGTCCGCAGAGTACTGCGGCTAGGAAGCTGAGAGGGCCAGGGCTTGTGGGGCTGTGGAAGGGCTGCCTAGGGAAGGTGAGGGCCAGCAAGAGCTTTCAGGGCTAGCCCCTTTCGTGTGGGAGCAGTGGCTGGACGTTTCCGATTTGGGAGCTGGGCTCTGGCTGTGCCGGGAAGGAACGTCCCCACTGTGCTGTGGCTAGGAAGCTGAGAGGGACAGGGCTTGTGGGGCTGTGGAAGGGCTGCCTAGGGAAGGTGAGGGCCAGCAAGAGCTTTCAGGGCTAGCCCCTTTCGTGTGGGAGCAGTGGCTGGACGTTTCCGATTTGGGAGCTGGGCTCTGGCTGTGCCGGGAAGGAACGTCCGCAGAGTACTGCGGCTAGGAAGCTGAGAGGGCCAGGGCTTGTGGGGCTGTGGAAGGGCTGCCTAGGGAAGGTGAGGGCCAGCAAGAGCTTTCAGGGCTAGCCCCTTTCGTGTGGGAGCAGTGGCTGGACGTTTCCGATTTGGGAGCTGGGCTCTGGCTGTGCCGGGAAGGAACGTCCGCAGAGTACTGCGGCTAGGAAGCTGAGAGGGCCAGGGCTTGTGGGGCTGTGGAAGGGCTGCCTAGGGAAGGTGAGGGCCAGCAAGAGCTTTCAGGGCTAGCCCCTTTCGTGTGAGAGCAGTGGCTGGACATTTCCGATTTGGGAGCTGGGCTCTGGCTGTGCCGAGAAGGAACATCCCCACACTGCTGTGCCTAGGAAGCTCGGAGGGCCAGGGCTTGTGGGGCTGTGGAAGGGCTGCCTAGGGAAGGTGAGGGCCAGCAAGAGCTTTCAGGGCTAGCCCCTTTCATGTGAGAGCAGTGGCTGGACGTTTCCGATTTGGGAGCTGGGCTCTGGCTGTGCCGGGAAGGAACGTCCCCACTGTGCTGTGGCTAGGAAGCTCAGAGGGCCAGGGCTTGTGGGGCTGTGGAAGGGCTGCCTAGGGAAGGTGAGGGCCAGCAAGAGCTTTCAGGGCTAGCCCCTTTCGTGTGGGAGCAGTGGCTGGACGTTTCCGATTTGGGAGCTGGGCTCTGGCTGTGCCGAGAAGGAACATCCCCACTGTGCTGTGGCTAGGAAGCTCAGAGGGCCAGGGCTTGTGGGGCTGTGGAAGGACTGCCTTGGGAAGGTGAGGGCCAGCAAGAGCTTTCAGGGCTAGCCCCTTTCGTGTGGGAGCAGTGGCTGGACGTTTCCGATTTGGGAGCTGGGCTCTGGCTGTGCCGGGAAGGAACATCCCCACTGTGCTGTGGCTAGGAAGCTCAGAGGGCCAGGGCTTGTGGGGCTGTGGAAGGGCTGCCTAGGGAAGGTGAGGGCCAGCAAGAGCTTTCAGGGCTAGCCCCTTTCGTGTGGGAGCAGTGGCTGGACGTTTCCGATTTGGGAGCTGGGCTCTGGCTGTGCCGGGAAGGAACGTCCCCACTGTGCTGTGGCTAGGAAGCTCAGAGGGACAGGGCTTGTGGGGCTGTGGAAGGGCTGCCTAGGGAAGGTGAGGGCCAGCAAGAGCTTTCAGGGCTAGCCCCTTTCGTGTGGGAGCAGTGGCTGGACGTTTCCGATTTGGGAGCTGGGCTCTGGCTGTGCCTGGAAGGAACGTCCCCACTGTGCTGAGGCTAGGAAGCTTGGAGGGCCAGGGCTTGTGGGGCTGTGGAAGGGCTGCCTAGGGAAGGTGAGGGCCAGCAAGAGCTTTCAGGGCTAGCCCCTTTCGTGTGGGAGCAGTGGCTGGACTTTTCCGATTTGGGAGCTGGGCTCTGGCTGAGCCGGGAAGGAACGTCCGCAGAGTACTGCGGCTAGGAAGCTGAGAGGGCCAGTGCTTGTGGGGCTGTGGAAGGGCTGCCTAAGGAAGGTGAGGGCCAGCAAGAGCTTTCAGGGCTAGCCCCTTTCGTGTGGGAGCAGTGGCTGGACGTTTCCGATTTAGGAGCTGGGCTCTGGCTGTGCCGGGAAGGAACGTCCGCAGAGTACTGCGGCTAGGAAGCTGAGAGGGCCAGGGCTTGTGGGGCTGTGGAAGGGCTGCCTAGGGAAGGTGAGGGCCAGCAAGAGCTTTCAGGGCTAGCCCCTTTCGTGTGAGAGCAGTGGCTGGACATTTCCGATTTGGGAGCTGGGCTCTGGCTGTGCCGGGAAGGAACGTCCCCACTGTGCTGTGGCTAGGAAGCTGAGAGGGACAGGGCTTGTGGGGCTGTGGAAGGGCTGCCTAGGGAAGGTGAGGGCCAGCAAGAGCTTTCAGGGCTAGCCCCTTTCGTGTGGGAGCAGTGGCTGGACGTTTCCGATTTGGGAGCTGGGCTCTGGCTGTGCCGGGAAGGAACGTCCGCAGAGTACTGCGGCTAGGAAGCTCACAGGGCCAGGGCTTGTGGGGCTGTGGAAGGGCTGCCTAGGGAAGGTGAGGGCCAGCAAGAGCTTTCAGGGCTAGCCCCTTTCGTGTGGGAGCAGTGGCTGGACGTTTCCGATTTGGGAGCTGGGCTCTGGCTGTGCCGGGAAGGAACGTCCGCAGAGTACTGCGGCTAGGAAGCTGAGAGGGCCAGGGCTTGTGGGGCTGTGGAAGGGCTGCCTAGGGAAGGTGAGCGCCAGCAAGAGCTTTCAGGGCTAGCCCCTTTCGTGTGAGAGCAGTGGCTGGACATTTCCGATTTGGGAGCTGGGCTCTGGCTGTGCCGAGAAGGAACATCCCCACACTGCTGTGCCTAGGAAGCTCGGAGGGCCAGGGCTTGTGGGGCTGTGGAAGGGCTGCCTAGGGAAGGTGAGGGCCAGCAAGAGCTTTCAGGGCTAGCCCCTTTCATGTGAGAGCAGTGGCTGGACGTTTCCGATTTGGGAGCTGGGCTCTGGCTGTGCCGGGAAGGAACGTCCCCACTGTGCTGTGGCTAGGAAGCTCAGAGCGCCAGGGCTTGTGGGGCTGTGGAAGGGCTGCCTAGGGAAGGTGAGGGCCAGCAAGAGCTTTCAGGGCTAGCCCCTTTCGTGTGGGAGCAGTGGCTGGACGTTTCCGATTTGGGAGCTGGGCTCTGGCTGTGCCGAGAAGGAACATCCGCAGAGTGCTGTGGCTAGGAAGCTCAGAGGGCCAGGGCTTGTGGGGCTGTGGAAGGACTGCCTTGGGAAGGTGAGGGCCAGCAAGAGCTTTCAGGGCTAGCCCCTTTCGTGTGGGAGCAGTGGCTGGACGTTTCCGATTTGGGAGCTGGGCTCTGGCTGTGCCGGGAAGGAACGTCCGCAGAGTACTGCGGCTAGGAAGCTGAGAGGGCCAGGGCTTGTGGGGCTGTGGAAGGGCTGCCTAGGGAAGGTGAGGGCCAGCAAGAGCTTTCAGGGCTAGCCCCTTTCGTGTGGGAGCAGTGGCTGGACATTTCCGATTTGGGAGCTGGGCTCTGGCTGTGCCGAGAAGGAACATCCCCACACTGCTGTGCCTAGGAAGCTCGGAGGGCCAGGGCTTGTGGGGCTGTGGAAGGGCTGCCTAGGGAAGGTGAGGGCCAGCAAGAGCTTTCAGGGCTAGCCCCTTTCATGTGAGAGCAGTGGCTGGACGTTTCCGATTTGGGAGCTGGGCTCTGGCTGTGCCGGGAAGGAACGTCCCCACTGTGCTGTGGCTAGGAAGCTCAGAGCGCCAGGGCTTGTGGGGCTGTGGAAGGGCTGCCTAGGGAAGGTGAGGGCCAGCAAGAGCTTTCAGGGCTAGCCCCTTTCGTGTGGGAGCAGTGGCTGGACGTTTCCGATTTGGGAGCTGGGCTCTGGCTGTGCCGAGAAGGAACATCCGCAGAGTGCTGTGGCTAGGAAGCTCAGAGGGCCAGGGCTTGTGGGGCTGTGGAAGGACTGCCTTGGGAAGGTGAGGGCCAGCAAGAGCTTTCAGGGCTAGCCCCTTTCGTGTGGGAGCAGTGGCTGGACGTTTCCGATTTGGGAGCTGGGCTCTGGCTGTGCCGGGAAGGAACATCCCCACTGTGCTGTGGCTAGGAAGCTCAGAGGGCCAGGGCTTGTGGGGCTGTGGAAGGGCTGCCTAGGGAAGGTGAGGGCCAGCAAGAGCTTTCAGGGCTAGCCCCTTTCGTGTGGGAGCAGTGGCTGGACGTTTCCGATTTGGGAGCTGGGCTCTGGCTGTGCCGGGAAGGAACATCCCCACTGTGCTGTGGCTAGGAAGCTCAGAGGGCCAGGGCTTGTGGGGCTGTGGAAGGGCTGCCTAGGGAAGGTGAGGGCCAGCAAGAGCTTTCAGGGCTAGCCCCTTTCATGTGGGAGCAGTGGCTGGACGTTTCCGATTTGGGAGCTGGGCTCTGGCTGTGCCGGGAAGGAACATCCCCACTGTGCTGTGGCTAGGAAGCTGAGAGGGCCAGGGCTTGTGGGGCTGTGGAAGGGCTGCCTAGGGAAGGTGAGGGCCAGCAAGAGCTTTCAGGGCTAGCCCCTTTCGTGTGGGAGCAGTGGCTGGACGTTTCCGATTTGGGAGCTGGGCTCTGGCTGAGCCGGGAAGGAACGTCCGCAGAGTACTGCGGCTAGGAAGCTGAGAGGGCCAGTGCTTGTGGGGCTGTGGAAGGGCTGCCTAAGGAAGGTGAGGGCCAGCAAGAGCTTTCAGGGCTAGCCCCTTTCGTGTGGGAGCAGTGGCTGGACGTTTCCGATTTAGGAGCTGGGCTCTGGCTGTGCCGGGAAGGAACGTCCGCAGAGTACTGCGGCTAGGAAGCTGAGAGGGCCAGGGCTTGTGGGGCTGTGGAAGGGCTGCCTAGGGAAGGTGAGGGCCAGCAAGAGCTTTCAGGGCTAGCCCCTTTCGTGTGAGAGCAGTGGCTGGACATTTCCGATTTGGGAGCTGGGCTCTGGCTGTGCCGAGAAGGAACATCCCCACACTGCTGTGCCTAGGAAGCTCGGAGGGCCAGGACTTGTGGGGCTGTGGAAGGGCTGCCTAGGGAAGGTGAGGGCCAGCAAGAGCTTTCAGGGCTAGCCCCTTTCGTGTGGGAGCAGTGGCTGGACGTTTCCGATTTGGGAGCTGGGCTCTGGCTGTGCCGGGAAGGAACGTCCGCAGAGTACTGCGGCTAGGAAGCTGAGAGGGCCAGGGCTTGTGGGGCTGTGGAAGGGCTGCCTAGGGAAGGTGAGGGCCAGCAAGAGCTTTCAGGGCTAGCCCCTTTCGTGTGGGAGCAGTGGCTGGACATTTCCGATTTGGGAGCTGGGCTCTGGCTGTGCCGAGAAGGAACATCCCCACACTGCTGTGCCTAGGAAGCTCGGAGGGCCAGGACTTGTGGGGCTGTGGAAGGGCTGCCTAGGGAAGGTGAGGGCCAGCAAGAGCTTTCAGGGCTAGCCCCTTTCATGTGAGAGCAGTGGCTGGACGTTTCCGATTTGGGAGCTGGGCTCTGGCTGTGCCGGGAAGGAACGTCCCCACTGTACTGTGGCTAGGAAGCTCAGAGCGCCAGGGCTTGTGGGGCTGTGGAAGGGCTGCCTAGGGAAGGTGAGGGCCAGCAAGAGCTTTCAGGGCTAGCCCCTTTCGTGTGGGAGCAGTGGCTGGACGTTTCCGATTTGGGAGCTGGGCTCTGGCTGTGCCGAGAAGGAACATCCGCAGAGTGCTGTGGCTAGGAAGCTCAGAGGGCCAGGGCTTGTGGGGCTGTGGAAGGACTGCCTTGGGAAGGTGAGGGCCAGCAAGAGCTTTCAGGGCTAGCCCCTTTCGTGTGGGAGCAGTGGCTGGACGTTTCCGATTTGGGAGCTGGGCTCTGGCTGTGCCGAGAAGGAACATCCGCAGAGTGCTGTGGCTAGGAAGCTCAGAGGGCCAGGGCTTGTGGGGCTGTGGAAGGACTGCCTTGGGAAGGTGAGGGCCAGCAAGAGCTTTCAGGGCTAGCCCCTTTCGTGTGGGAGCAGTGGCTGGACGTTTCCGATTTAGGAGCTGGGCTCTGGCTGTGCCGGGAAGGAACGTCCGCAGAGTACTGCGGCTAGGAAGCTGAGAGGGCCAGGGCTTGTGGGGCTGTGGAAGGGCTGCCTAGGGAAGGTGAGGGCCAGCAAGAGCTTTCAGGGCTAGCCCCTTTCGTGTGAGAGCAGTGGCTGGACATTTCCGATTTGGGAGCTGGGCTCTGGCTGTGCCGAGAAGGAACATCCCCACACTGCTGTGCCTAGGAAGCTCGGAGGGCCAGGGCTTGTGGGGCTGTGGAAGGGCTGCCTAGGGAAGGTGAGGGCCAGCAAGAGCTTTCAGGGCTAGCCCCTTTCATGTGAGAGCAGTGGCTGGACGTTTCCGATTTGGGAGCTGGGCTCTGGCTGTGCCGGGAAGGAACGTCCCCACTGTGCTGTGGCTAGGAAGCTGAGAGGGCCAGGGCTTGTGGGGCTGTGGAAGGGCTGCCTAGGGAAGGTGAGCGCCAGCAAGAGCTTTCAGGGCTAGCCCCTTTCGTGTGGGAGCAATGGCTGGACGTTTCCGATTTGGGAGCTGGGCTCTGGCTGTGCCGAGAAGGAACATCCGCAGAGTGCTGTGGCTAGGAAGCTCAGAGGGCCAGGGCTTGTGGGGCTGTGGAAGGACTGCCTTGGGAAGGTGAGGGCCAGCAAGAGCTTTCAGGGCTAGCCCCTTTCGTGTGGGAGCAGTGGCTGGACGTTTCCGATTTGGGAGCTGGGCTCTGGCTGTGCCGGGAAGGAACATCCCCACTGTGCTGTGGCTAGGAAGCTCAGAGGGCCAGGGCTTGTGGGGCTGTGGAAGGGCTGCCTAGGGAAGGTGAGGGCCAGCAAGAGCTTTCAGGGCTAGCCCCTTTCGTGTGGGAGCAGTGGCTGGACGTTTCCGATTTGGGAGCTGGGCTCTGGCTGTGCCGGGAAGGAACATCCCCACACTGCTGTGGCTAGGAAGCTCAGAGGGCCAGGGCTTGTGGGGCTGTGGAAGGGCTGCCTAGGGAAGGTGAGGGCCAGCAAGAGCTTTCAGGGCTAGCCCCTTTCATGTGGGAGCAGTGGCTGGACGTTTCCGATTTGGGAGCTGGGCTCTGGCTGTGCCGGGAAGGAACATCCCCACTGTGCTGTGGCTAGGAAGCTCAGAGGGCCAGGGCTTGTGGGGCTGTGGAAGGGCTGCCTAGGGAAGGTGAGCGCCAGCAAGAGCTTTCAGGGCTAGCCCCTTTCGTGTGGGAGCAATGGCTGGACGTTTCCGATTTGGGAGCTGGGCTCTGGCTGTGCCGAGAAGGAACATCCGCAGAGTGCTGTGGCTAGGAAGCTCAGAGGGCCAGGGCTTGTGGGGCTGTGGAAGGACTGCCTTGGGAAGGTGAGGGCCAGCAAGAGCTTTCAGGGCTAGCCCCTTTCGTGTGGGAGCAGTGGCTGGACGTTTCCGATTTGGGAGCTGGGCTCTGGCTGTGCCGGGAAGGAACATCCCCACTGTGCTGTGGCTAGGAAGCTCAGAGGGCCAGGGCTTGTGGGGCTGTGGAAGGGCTGCCTAGGGAAGGTGAGGGCCAGCAAGAGCTTTCAGGGCTAGCCCCTTTCGTGTGGGAGCAGTGGCTGGACGTTTCCGATTTGGGAGCTGGGCTCTGGCTGTGCCGGGAAGGAACATCCCCACACTGCTGTGGCTAGGAAGCTCAGAGGGCCAGGGCTTGTGGGGCTGTGGAAGGGCTGCCTAGGGAAGGTGAGGGCCAGCAAGAGCTTTCAGGGCTAGCCCCTTTCATGTGGGAGCAGTGGCTGGACGTTTCCGATTTGGGAGCTGGGCTCTGGCTGTGCCGGGAAGGAACATCCCCACTGTGCTGTGGCTAGGAAGCTCAGAGGGCCAGGGCTTGTGGGGCTGTGGAAGGGCTGCCTAGGGAAGGTGAGGGCCAGCAAGAGCTTTCAGGGCTAGCCCCTTTCGTGTGGGAGCAGTGGCTGGACTTTTCCGATTTGGGAGCTGGGCTCTGGCTGAGCCGGGAAGGAACGTCCGCAGAGTACTGCGGCTAGGAAGCTGAGAGGGCCAGTGCTTGTGGGGCTGTGGAAGGGCTGCCTAAGGAAGGTGAGGGCCAGCAAGAGCTTTCAGGGCTAGCCCCTTTCGTGTCGGAGCAGTGGCTGGACGTTTCCGATTTAGGAGCTGGGCTCTGGCTGTGCCGGGAAGGAACGTCCGCAGAGTACTGCGGCTAGGAAGCTGAGAGGGCCAGGGCTTGTGGGGCTGTGGAAGGGCTGCCTAGGGAAGGTGAGGGCCAGCAAGAGCTTTCAGGGCTAGCCCCTTTCGTGTGAGAGCAGTGGCTGGACATTTCCGATTTGGGAGCTGGGCTGTGGCTGTGCCGGGAAGGAACGTCCCCACACTGCTGTCGCTAGGAAGCTGAGAGGGCCAGGGCTTGTGGGGCTGTGGAAGGGCTGCCTAGGGAAGGTGAGGGCCAGCAAGAGCTTTCAGGGCTAGCCCCTTTCGTGTGGGAGCAGTGGCTGGACATTTCCGATTTGGGAGCTGGGCTCTGGCTGTGCCGAGAAGGAACATCCCCACACTGCTGTGCCTAGGAAGCTCGGAGGGCCAGGACTTGTGGGGCTGTGGAAGGGCTGCCTAGGGAAGGTGAGGGCCAGCAAGAGCTTTCAGGGCTAGCCCCTTTCATGTGAGAGCAGTGGCTGGACGTTTCCGATTTGGGAGCTGGGCTCTGGCTGTGCCGGGAAGGAACGTCCCCACTGTACTGTGGCTAGGAAGCTGAGAGGGCCAGGGCTTGTGGGGCTGTGGAAGGGCTGCCTAGGGAAGGTGAGGGCCAGCAAGAGCTTTCAGGGCTAGCCCCTTTCGTGTGGGAGCAGTGGCTGGACGTTTCCGATTTGGGAGCTGGGCTCTGGCTGTGCCGAGAAGGAACGTCCGCAGAGTGCTGTGGCTAGGAAGCTCAGAGGGCCAGGGCTTGTGGGGCTGTGGAAGGACTGCCTTGGGAAGGTGAGGGCCAGCAAGAGCTTTCAGGGCTAGCCCCTTTCGTGTGGGAGCAGTGGCTGGACGTTTCCGATTTGGGAGCTGGGCTCTGGCTGTGCCGGGAAGGAACATCCCCACTGTGCTGTGGCTAGGAAGCTGAGAGGGCCAGGGCTTGTGGGGCTGTGGAAGGGCTGCCTAGGGAAGGTGAGGGCCAGCAAGAGCTTTCAGGGCTAGCCCCTTTCGTGTGGGAGCAGTGGCTGGACGTTTCCGATTTGGGAGCTGGGCTCTGGCTGTGCCGGGAAGGAACGTCCGCAGAGTACTGCGGCTAGGAAGCTGAGAGGGCCAGGGCTTGTGGGGCTGTGGAAGGGCTGCCTAAGGAAGGTGAGGGCCAGCAAGAGCTTTCAGGGCTAGCCCCTTTCGTGTGGGAGCAGTGGCTGGACGTTTCCGATTTGGGAGCTGGGCTCTGGCTGAGCCGGGAAGGAACGTCCGCAGAGTACTGCGGCTAGGAAGCTGAGAGGGCCAGTGCTTGTGGGGCTGTGGAAGGGCTGCCTAGGGAAGGTGAGGGCCAGTAATAGCTTTCAGGGCTAGCCCCTTTCGTGTGGGAGCAGTGGCTGGACGTTTCCGATTTAGGAGCTGGGCTCTGGCTGTGCCGGGAAGGAACGTCCGCAGAGTACTGCGGCTAGGAAGCTGAGAGGGCCAGGGCTTGTGGGGCTGTGGAAGGGCTGCCTAGGGAAGGTGAGGGCCAGCAAGAGCTTTCAGGGCTAGCCCCTTTCGTGTGAGAGCAGTGGCTGGACATTTCCGATTTGGGAGCTGGGCTCTGGCTGTGCCGAGAAGGAACATCCCCACACTGCTGTGCCTAGGAAGCTCGGAGGGCCAGGACTTGTGGGGCTGTGGAAGGGCTGACATGGGAAGGTGAGGGCCAGCAAGAGCTTTCAGGGCTAGCCCCTTTCGTGTGGGAGCAGTGGCTGGACGTTTCCGATTTGGGAGCTGGGCTCTGGCTGTGCCGGGAAGGAACGTCCGCAGAGTACTGCGGCTAGGAAGCTGAGAGGGCCAGGGCTTGTGGGGCTGTGGAAGGGCTGCCTAGGGAAGGTGAGGGCCAGCAAGAGCTTTCAGGGCTAGCCCCTTTCGTGTGGGAGCAGTGGCTGGACATTTCCGATTTGGGAGCTGGGCTCTGGCTGTGCCGAGAAGGAACATCCCCACACTGCTGTGCCTAGGAAGCTCGGAGGGCCAGGACTTGTGGGGCTGTGGAAGGGCTGCCTAGGGAAGGTGAGGGCCAGCAAGAGCTTTCAGGGCTAGCCCCTTTCATGTGAGAGCAGTGGCTGGACGTTTCCGATTTGGGAGCTGGGCTCTGGCTGTGCCGGGAAGGAACGTCCCCACTGTACTGTGGCTAGGAAGCTCAGAGCGCCAGGGCTTGTGGGGCTGTGGAAGGGCTGCCTAGGGAAGGTGAGGGCCAGCAAGAGCTTTCAGGGCTAGCCCCTTTCGTGTGGGAGCAGTGGCTGGACGTTTCCGATTTGGGAGCTGGGCTCTGGCTGTGCCGAGAAGGAACATCCGCAGAGTGCTGTGGCTAGGAAGCTCAGAGGGCCAGGGCTTGTGGGGCTGTGGAAGGACTGCCTTGGGAAGGTGAGGGCCAGCAAGAGCTTTCAGGGCTAGCCCCTTTCGTGTGGGAGCAGTGGCTGGACGTTTCCGATTTGGGAGCTGGGCTCTGGCTGTGCCGAGAAGGAACATCCGCAGAGTGCTGTGGCTAGGAAGCTCAGAGGGCCAGGGCTTGTGGGGCTGTGGAAGGACTGCCTTGGGAAGGTGAGGGCCAGCAAGAGCTTTCAGGGCTAGCCCCTTTCGTGTGGGAGCAGTGGCTGGACGTTTCCGATTTGGGAGCTGGGCTCTGGCTGTGCCGGGAAGGAACGTCCGCAGAGTACTGCGGCTAGGAAGCTGAGAGGGCCAGGGCTTGTGGGGCTGTGGAAGGGCTGCCTAGGGAAGGTGAGGGCCAGCAAGAGCTTTCAGGGCTAGCCCCTTTCGTGTGAGAGCAGTGGCTGGACATTTCCGATTTGGGAGCTGGGCTCTGGCTGTGCCGAGAAGGAACATCCCCACACTGCTGTGCCTAGGAAGCTCGGAGGGCCAGGGCTTGTGGGGCTGTGGAAGGGCTGCCTAGGGAAGGTGAGGGCCAGCAAGAGCTTTCAGGGCTAGCCCCTTTCATGTGAGAGCAGTGGCTGGACGTTTCCGATTTGGGAGCTGGGCTCTGGCTGTGCCGGGAAGGAACGTCCCCACTGTGCTGTGGCTAGGAAGCTGAGAGGGCCAGGGCTTGTGGGGCTGTGGAAGGGCTGCCTAGGGAAGGTGAGGGCCAGCAAGAGCTTTCAGGGCTAGCCCCTTTCGTGTGGGAGCAATGGCTGGACGTTTCCGATTTGGGAGCTGGGCTCTGGCTGTGCCGAGAAGGAACATCCGCAGAGTGCTGTGGCTAGGAAGCTCAGAGGGCCAGGGCTTGTGGGGCTGTGGAAGGACTGCCTTGGGAAGGTGAGGGCCAGCAAGAGCTTTCAGGGCTAGCCCCTTTCGTGTGGGAGCAGTGGCTGGACGTTTCCGATTTGGGAGCTGGGCTCTGGCTGTGCCGGGAAGGAACATCCCCACTGTGCTGTGGCTAGGAAGCTCAGAGGGCCAGGGCTTGTGGGGCTGTGGAAGGGCTGCCTAGGGAAGGTGAGGGCCAGCAAGAGCTTTCAGGGCTAGCCCCTTTCGTGTGGGAGCAGTGGCTGGACGTTTCCGATTTGGGAGCTGGGCTCTGGCTGTGCCGGGAAGGAACATCCCCACTGTGCTGTGGCTAGGAAGCTCAGAGGGCCAGGGCTTGTGGGGCTGTGGAAGGGCTGCCTAGGGAAGGTGAGGGCCAGCAAGAGCTTTCAGGGCTAGCCCCTTTCGTGTGGGAGCAGTGGCTGGACTTTTCCGATTTGGGAGCTGGGCTCTGGCTGAGCCGGGAAGGAACGTCCGCAGAGTACTGCGGCTAGGAAGCTGAGAGGGCCAGTGCTTGTGGGGCTGTGGAAGGGCTGCCTAAGGAAGGTGAGGGCCAGCAAGAGCTTTCAGGGCTAGCCCCTTTCGTGTCGGAGCAGTGGCTGGACGTTTCCGATTTAGGAGCTGGGCTCTGGCTGTGCCGGGAAGGAACGTCCGCAGAGTACTGCGGCTAGGAAGCTGAGAGGGCCAGGGCTTGTGGGGCTGTGGAAGGGCTGCCTAGGGAAGGTGAGGGCCAGCAAGAGCTTTCAGGGCTAGCCCCTTTCGTGTGAGAGCAGTGGCTGGACATTTCCGATTTGGGAGCTGGGCTCTGGCTGTGCCGAGAAGGAACATCCCCACACTGCTGTGCCTAGGAAGCTCGGAGGGCCAGGACTTGTGGGGCTGTGGAAGGGCTGCCTAGGGAAGGTGAGGGCCAGCAAGAGCTTTCAGGGCTAGCCCCTTTCGTGTGGGAGCAGTGGCTGGACATTTCCGATTTGGGAGCTGGGCTCTGGCTGTGCCGAGAAGGAACATCCCCACACTGCTGTGCCTAGGAAGCTCGGAGGGCCAGG
The DNA here is from genome assembly GCF_965638725.1 of Aptenodytes patagonicus. NCBI lineage: Eukaryota > Metazoa > Chordata > Aves > Sphenisciformes > Spheniscidae > Aptenodytes > Aptenodytes patagonicus. The sequence continues at coordinate 1,032,478 of NW_027471997.1, read as the reverse complement.
ACTTGTGGGGCTGTGGAAGGGCTGCCTAGGGAAGGTGAGGGCCAGCAAGAGCTTTCAGGGCTAGCCCCTTTCATGTGAGAGCAGTGGCTGGACGTTTCCGATTTGGGAGCTGGGCTCTGGCTGTGCCGGGAAGGAACGTCCCCACTGTACTGTGGCTAGGAAGCTGAGAGGGCCAGGGCTTGTGGGGCTGTGGAAGGGCTGCCTAGGGAAGGTGAGGGCCAGCAAGAGCTTTCAGGGCTAGCCCCTTTCGTGTGGGAGCAGTGGCTGGACGTTTCCGATTTGGGAGCTGGGCTCTGGCTGTGCCGAGAAGGAACGTCCGCAGAGTGCTGTGGCTAGGAAGCTCAGAGGGCCAGGGCTTGTGGGGCTGTGGAAGGACTGCCTTGGGAAGGTGAGGGCCAGCAAGAGCTTTCAGGGCTAGCCCCTTTCGTGTGGGAGCAGTGGCTGGACGTTTCCGATTTGGGAGCTGGGCTCTGGCTGTGCCGGGAAGGAACATCCCCACTGTGCTGTGGCTAGGAAGCTGAGAGGGCCAGGGCTTGTGGGGCTGTGGAAGGGCTGCCTAGGGAAGGTGAGGGCCAGCAAGAGCTTTCAGGGCTAGCCCCTTTCGTGTGGGAGCAGTGGCTGGACGTTTCCGATTTGGGAGCTGGGCTCTGGCTGTGCCGGGAAGGAACGTCCGCAGAGTACTGCGGCTAGGAAGCTGAGAGGGCCAGGGCTTGTGGGGCTGTGGAAGGGCTGCCTAAGGAAGGTGAGGGCCAGCAAGAGCTTTCAGGGCTAGCCCCTTTCGTGTGGGAGCAGTGGCTGGACGTTTCCGATTTAGGAGCTGGGCTCTGGCTGTGCCGGGAAGGAACGTCCGCAGAGTACTGCGGCTAGGAAGCTCAGAGGGCCAGGGCTTGTGGGGCTGTGGAAGGGCTGCCTAGGGAAGGTGAGGGCCAGCAAGAGCTTTCAGGGCTAGCCCCTTTCGTGTGAGAGCAGTGGCTGGACGTTTCCGATTTGGGAGCTGGGCTCTGGCTGTGCCGGGAAGGAACGTCCCCACTGTGCTGTGGCTAGGAAGCTGAGAGGGCCAGGGCTTGTGGGGCTGTGGAAGGGCTGCCTAGGGAAGGTGAGGGCCAGCAAGAGCTTTCAGGGCTAGCCCCTTTCGTGTGGGAGCAGTGGCTGGACGTTTCCGATTTGGGAGCTGGGCTCTGGCTGTGCCGGGAAGGAACGTCCGCAGAGTACTGCGGCTAGGAAGCTCACAGGGCCAGGGCTTGTGGGGCTGTGGAAGGGCTGCCTTGGGAAGGTGAGGGCCAGCAAGAGCTTTCAGGGCTAGCCCCTTTCGTGTGGGAGCAGTGGCTGGACGTTTCCGATTTGGGAGCTGGGCTCTGGCTGTGCCGGGAAGGAACGTCCGCAGAGTACTGCGGCTAGGAAGCTGAGAGGGCCAGGGCTTGTGGGGCTGTGGAAGGGCTGCCTAGGGAAGGTGAGGGCCAGCAAGAGCTTTCAGGGCTAGCCCCTTTCGTGTGGGAGCAGTGGCTGGACGTTTCCGATTTGGGAGCTGGGCTCTGGCTGTGCCGGGAAGGAACGTCCGCAGAGTACTGCGGCTAGGAAGCTGAGAGGGCCAGGGCTTGTGGGGCTGTGGAAGGGCTGCCTAAGGAAGGTGAGGGCCAGCAAGAGCTTTCAGGGCTAGCCCCTTTCGTGTGGGAGCAGTGGCTGGACGTTTCCGATTTAGGAGCTGGGCTCTGGCTGTGCCGGGAAGGAACGTCCGCAGAGTACTGCGGCTAGGAAGCTGAGAGGGCCAGGGCTTGTGGGGCTGTGGAAGGGCTGCCTAGGGAAGGTGAGGGCCAGCAAGAGCTTTCAGGGCTAGCCCCTTTCGTGTGGGAGCAGTGGCTGGACGTTTCCGATTTGGGAGCTGGGCTCTGGCTGTGCCGGGAAGGAACGTCCGCAGAGTACTGCGGCTAGGAAGCTGAGAGGGCCAGGGCTTGTGGGGCTGTGGAAGGGCTGCCTAGGGAAGGTGAGCGCCAGCAAGAGCTTTCAGGGCTAGCCCCTTTCGTGTGAGAGCAGTGGCTGGACATTTCCGATTTGGGAGCTGGGCTCTGGCTGTGCCGGGAAGGAACATCCCCACACTGCTGTGCCTAGGAAGCTCGGAGGGCCAGGACTTGTGGGGCTGTGGAAGGGCTGCCTAGGGAAGGTGAGGGCCAGCAAGAGCTTTCAGGGCTAGCCCCTTTCATGTGAGAGCAGTGGCTGGACGTTTCCGATTTGGGAGCTGGGCTCTGGCTGTGCCGAGAAGGAACGTCCGCAGAGTGCTGTGGCTAGGAAGCTCAGAGGGGCAGGGCTTGTGGGGCTGTGGAAGGGCTGCCTTGGGAAGGTGAGGGCCAGCAAGAGCTTTCAGGGCTAGCCCCTTTCGTGTGGGAGCAGTGGCTGGACGTTTCCGATTTGGGAGCTGGGCTCTGGCTGTGCCGGGAAGGAACATCCCCACTGTGCTGTGGCTAGGAAGCTGAGAGGGCCAGGGCTTGTGGGGCTGTGGAAGGGCTGCCTTGGGAAGGTGAGGGCCAGCAAGAGCTTTCAGGGCTAGCCCCTTTCGTGTGGGAGCAGTGGCTGGACGTTTCCGATTTGGGAGCTGGGCTCTGGCTGTGCCGGGAAGGAACATCCCCACTGTGCTGTGGCTAGGAAGCTCAGAGGGCCAGGGCTTGTGGGGCTGTGGAAGGGCTGCCTAGGGAAGGTGAGGGCCAGCAAGAGCTTTCAGGGCTAGCCCCTTTCATGTGGGAGCAGTGGCTGGACGTTTCCGATTTGGGAGCTGGGCTCTGGCTGTGCCTGGAAGGAACATCCCCACTGTGCTGAGGCTAGGAAGCTCGGAGGGCCAGGGCTTGTGGGGCTGTGGAAGGGCTGCCTAGGGAAGGTGAGGGCCAGCAAGAGCTTTCAGGGCTAGCCCCTTTCGTGTGGGAGCAGTGGCTGGACGTTTCCAATTTGGGAGCTGGGCTCTGGCTGTGCCGGGAAGGAACGTCCGCAGAGTACTGCGGCTAGGAAGCTGAGAGGGCCAGGGCTTGTGGGGCTGTGGAAGGGCTGCCTAAGGAAGGTGAGGGCCAGCAAGAGCTTTCAGGGCTAGCCCCTTTCGTGTGGGAGCAGTGGCTGGACGTTTCCGATTTAGGAGCTGGGCTCTGGCTGTGCCGGGAAGGAACGTCCGCAGAGTACTGCGGCTAGGAAGCTAGGAGGGCCAGGGCTTGTGGGGCTGTGGAAGGGCTGCCTAGGGAAGGTGAGGGCCAGCAAGAGCTTTCAGGGCTAGCCCCTTTCGTGTGGGAGCAGTGGCTGGACGTTTCCGATTTGGGAGCTGGGCTCTGGCTGTGCCGGGAAGGAACGTCCGCAGAGTACTGCGGCTAGGAAGCTGAGAGGGCCAGGGCTTGTGGGGCTGTGGAAGGGCTGCCTAGGGAAGGTGAGGGCCAGCAAGAGCTTTCAGGGCTAGCCCCTTTCGTGTGGGAGCAGTGGCTGGACGTTTCCGATTTGGGAGCTGGGCTCTGGCTGTGCCGGGAAGGAACATCCCCACTGTGCTGAGGCTAGGAAGCTCGGAGGGCCAGGGCTTGTGGGGCTGTGGAAGGGCTGCCTAGGGAAGGTGAGGGCCAGCAAGAGCTTTCAGGGCTAGCCCCTTTCGTGTGGGAGCAGTGGCTGGACGTTTCCGATTTGGGAGCTGGGCTCTGGCTGTGCCGGGAAGGAACGTCCCCACTGTGCTGTGGCTAGGAAGCTCAGAGGGCCAGGGCTTGTGGGGCTGTGGAAGGGCTGCCTAGGGAAGGTGAGGGCCAGCAAGAGCTTTCAGGGCTAGCCCCTTTCGTGTGGGAGCAGTGGCTGGACGTTTCCGATTTGGGAGCTGGGCTCTGGCTGTGCCGGGAAGGAACGTCCGCAGAGTACTGCGGCTAGGAAGCTGAGAGGGCCAGGGCTTGTGGGGCTGTGGAAGGGCTGCCTAAGGAAGGTGAGGGCCAGCAAGAGCTTTCAGGGCTAGCCCCTTTCGTGTGGGAGCAGTGGCTGGACGTTTCCGATTTAGGAGCTGGGCTCTGGCTGTGCCGGGAAGGAACGTCCGCAGAGTACTGCGGCTAGGAAGCTGAGAGGGCCAGGGCTTGTGGGGCTGTGGAAGGGCTGCCTAGGGAAGGTGAGGGCCAGCAAGAGCTTTCAGGGCTAGCCCCTTTCGTGTGGGAGCAGTGGCTGGACGTTTCCGATTTGGGAGCTGGGCTCTGGCTGTGCCGGGAAGGAACGTCCGCAGAGTACTGCGGCTAGGAAGCTGAGAGGGCCAGGGCTTGTGGGGCTGTGGAAGGGCTGCCTAGGGAAGGTGAGCGCCAGCAAGAGCTTTCAGGGCTAGCCCCTTTCGTGTGAGAGCAGTGGCTGGACATTTCCGATTTGGGAGCTGGGCTCTGGCTGTGCCGGGAAGGAACATCCCCACACTGCTGTGCCTAGGAAGCTCGGAGGGCCAGGACTTGTGGGGCTGTGGAAGGGCTGCCTAGGGAAGGTGAGGGCCAGCAAGAGCTTTCAGGGCTAGCCCCTTTCGTGTGGGAGCAGTGGCTGGACGTTTCCGATTTGGGAGCTGGGCTCTGGCTGTGCCGAGAAGGAACGTCCGCAGAGTGCTGTGGCTAGGAAGCTCAGAGGGGCAGGGCTTGTGGGGCTGTGGAAGGGCTGCCTTGGGAAGGTGAGGGCCAGCAAGAGCTTTCAGGGCTAGCCCCTTTCGTGTGGGAGCAGTGGCTGGACGTTTCCGATTTGGGAGCTGGGCTCTGGCTGTGCCGGGAAGGAACATCCCCACTGTGCTGTGGCTAGGAAGCTCAGAGGGCCAGGGCTTGTGGGGCTGTGGAAGGGCTGCCTTGGGAAGGTGAGGGCCAGCAAGAGCTTTCAGGGCTAGCCCCTTTCGTGTGGGAGCAGTGGCTGGACGTTTCCGATTTGGGAGCTGGGCTCTGGCTGTGCCGGGAAGGAACATCCCCACTGTGCTGTGGCTAGGAAGCTCAGAGGGCCAGGGCTTGTGGGGCTGTGGAAGGGCTGCCTAGGGAAGGTGAGGGCCAGCAAGAGCTTTCAGGGCTAGCCCCTTTCATGTGGGAGCAGTGGCTGGACGTTTCCGATTTGGGAGCTGGGCTCTGGCTGTGCCTGGAAGGAACATCCCCACTGTGCTGAGGCTAGGAAGCTCGGAGGGCCAGGGCTTGTGGGGCTGTGGAAGGGCTGCCTAGGGAAGGTGAGGGCCAGCAAGAGCTTTCAGGGCTAGCCCCTTTTGTGTGGGAGCAGTGGCTGGACGTTTCCGATTTGGGAGCTGGGCTCTGGCTGTGCCGGGAAGGAACGTCCGCAGAGTACTGCGGCTAGGAAGCTGAGAGGGCCAGGGCTTGTGGGGCTGTGGAAGGGCTGCCTAAGGAAGGTGAGGGCCAGCAAGAGCTTTCAGGGCTAGCCCCTTTCGTGTGGGAGCAGTGGCTGGACGTTTCCGATTTAGGAGCTGGGCTCTGGCTGTGCCGGGAAGGAACGTCCGCAGAGTACTGCGGCTAGGAAGCTGAGAGGGCCAGGGCTTGTGGGGCTGTGGAAGGGCTGCCTAGGGAAGGTGAGGGCCAGCAAGAGCTTTCAGGGCTAGCCCCTTTCGTGTGGGAGCAGTGGCTGGACGTTTCCGATTTGGGAGCTGGGCTCTGGCTGTGCCGGGAAAGAACGTCCCCACACTGCTGTGGCTAGGAAGCTGAGAGGGCCAGGGCTTGTGGGGCTGTGGAAGGGCTGCCTAGGGAAGGTGAGGGCCAGCAAGAGCTTTCAGGGCTAGCCCCTTTCATGTGGGAGCAGTGGCTGGACGTTTCCGATTTGGGAGCTGGGCTCTGGCTGTGCCGGGAAGGAACGTCCGCAGAGTACTGCGGCTAGGAAGCTGAGAGGGCCAGGGCTTGTGGGGCTGTGGAAGGGCTGCCTAGGGAAGGTGAGGGCCAGCAAGAGCTTTCAGGGCTAGCCCCTTTCGTGTGGGAGCAGTGGCTGGACGTTTCCGATTTGGGAGCTGGGCTCTGGCTGTGCCGGGAAGGAACGTCCGCAGAGTACTGCGGCTAGGAAGCTGAGAGGGCCAGGGCTTGTGGGGCTGTGGAAGGGCTGCCTAGGGAAGGTGAGCGCCAGCAAGAGCTTTCAGGGCTAGCCCCTTTCGTGTGAGAGCAGTGGCTGGACATTTCCGATTTGGGAGCTGGGCTCTGGCTGTGCCGGGAAGGAACATCCCCACTGTGCTGTGGCTAGGAAGCTCGGAGGGCCAGGGCTTGTGGGGCTGTGGAAGGGCTGCCTAGGGAAGGTGAGGGCCAGCAAGAGCTTTCAGGGCTAGCCCCTTTCGTGTGGGAGCAGTGGCTGGACGTTTCCGATTTGGGAGCTGGGCTCTGGCTGTGCCGAGAAGGAACGTCCGCAGAGTGCTGTGGCTAGGAAGCTCAGAGGGGCAGGGCTTGTGGGGCTGTGGAAGGGCTGCCTTGGGAAGGTGAGGGCCAGCAAGAGCTTTCAGGGCTAGCCCCTTTCGTGTGGGAGCAGTGGCTGGACGTTTCCGATTTGGGAGCTGGGCTCTGGCTGTGCCGGGAAGGAACATCCCCACTGTGCTGTGGCTAGGAAGCTCAGAGGGCCAGGGCTTGTGGGGCTGTGGAAGGGCTGCCTTGGGAAGGTGAGGGCCAGCAAGAGCTTTCAGGGCTAGCCCCTTTCGTGTGGGAGCAGTGGCTGGACGTTTCCGATTTGGGAGCTGGGCTCTGGCTGTGCCGGGAAGGAACATCCCCACTGTGCTGTGGCTAGGAAGCTCAGAGGGCCAGGGCTTGTGGGGCTGTGGAAGGGCTGCCTAGGGAAGGTGAGGGCCAGCAAGAGCTTTCAGGGCTAGCCCCTTTCATGTGGGAGCAGTGGCTGGACGTTTCCGATTTGGGAGCTGGGCTCTGGCTGTGCCTGGAAGGAACATCCCCACTGTGCTGAGGCTAGGAAGCTCGGAGGGCCAGGGCTTGTGGGGCTGTGGAAGGGCTGCCTAGGGAAGGTGAGGGCCAGCAAGAGCTTTCAGGGCTAGCCCCTTTTGTGTGGGAGCAGTGGCTGGACGTTTCCGATTTGGGAGCTGGGCTCTGGCTGTGCCGGGAAGGAACGTCCGCAGAGTACTGCGGCTAGGAAGCTGAGAGGGCCAGGGCTTGTGGGGCTGTGGAAGGGCTGCCTAAGGAAGGTGAGGGCCAGCAAGAGCTTTCAGGGCTAGCCCCTTTCGTGTGGGAGCAGTGGCTGGACGTTTCCGATTTAGGAGCTGGGCTCTGGCTGTGCCGGGAAGGAACGTCCGCAGAGTACTGCGGCTAGGAAGCTGAGAGGGCCAGGGCTTGTGGGGCTGTGGAAGGGCTGCCTAGGGAAGGTGAGGGCCAGCAAGAGCTTTCAGGGCTAGCCCCTTTCGTGTGGGAGCAGTGGCTGGACGTTTCCGATTTGGGAGCTGGGCTCTGGCTGTGCCGGGAAAGAACGTCCCCACACTGCTGTGGCTAGGAAGCTGAGAGGGCCAGGGCTTGTGGGGCTGTGGAAGGGCTGCCTAGGGAAGGTGAGGGCCAGCAAGAGCTTTCAGGGCTAGCCCCTTTCGTGTGGGAGCAGTGGCTGGACGTTTCCGATTTGGGAGCTGGGCTCTGGCTGTGCCGGGAAGGAACGTCCGCAGAGTACTGCGGCTAGGAAGCTGAGAGGGCCAGGGCTTGTGGGGCTGTGGAAGGGCTGCCTAGGGAAGGTGAGGGCCAGCAAGAGCTTTCAGGGCTAGCCCCTTTCGTGTGGGAGCAGTGGCTGGACGTTTCCGATTTGGGAGCTGGGCTCTGGCTGTGCCGGGAAGGAACATCCCCACTGTGCTGAGGCTAGGAAGCTCGGAGGGCCAGGGCTTGTGGGGCTGTGGAAGGGCTGCCTAGGGAAGGTGAGGGCCAGCAAGAGCTTTCAGGGCTAGCCCCTTTCGTGTGGGAGCAGTGGCTGGACGTTTCCGATTTGGGAGCTGGGCTCTGGCTGTGCCGGGAAGGAACGTCCCCACTGTGCTGTGGCTAGGAAGCTGAGAGGGCCAGGGCTTGTGGGGCTGTGGAAGGGCTGCCTAAGGAAGGTGAGGGCCAGCAAGAGCTTTCAGGGCTAGCCCCTTTCGTGTGGGAGCAGTGGCTGGACGTTTCCGATTTAGGAGCTGGGCTCTGGCTGTGCCGGGAAGGAACGTCCGCAGAGTACTGCGGCTAGGAAGCTGAGAGGGCCAGGGCTTGTGGGGCTGTGGAAGGGCTGCCTAGGGAAGGTGAGGGCCAGCAAGAGCTTTCAGGGCTAGCCCCTTTCGTGTGGGAGCAGTGGCTGGACGTTTCCGATTTGGGAGCTGGGCTCTGGCTGTGCCGGGAAAGAACGTCCCCACACTGCTGTGGCTAGGAAGCTGAGAGGGCCAGGGCTTGTGGGGCTGTGGAAGGGCTGCCTAGGGAAGGTGAGGGCCAGCAAGAGCTTTCAGGGCTAGCCCCTTTCGTGTGAGAGCAGTGGCTGGACGTTTCCGATTTGGGAGCTGGGCTCTGGCTGTGCCGGGAAGGAACGTCCGCAGAGTGCTGCGGCTAGGAAGCTGAGAGGGCCAGGGCTTGTGGGGCTGTGGAAGGGCTGCCTAGGGAAGGTGAGCGCCAGCAAGAGCTTTCAGGGCTAGCCCCTTTCGTGTGGGAGCAGTGGCTGGACGTTTCCGATTTGGGAGCTGGGCTCTGGCTGTGCCGGGAAGGAACATCCCCACTGTGCTGAGGCTAGGAAGCTCGGAGGGCCAGGGCTTGTGGGGCTGTGGAAGGGCTGCCTAGGGAAGGTGAGGGCCAGCAAGAGCTTTCAGGGCTAGCCCCTTTCGTGTGGGAGCAGTGGCTGGACGTTTCCGATTTGGGAGCTGGGCTCTGGCTGTGCCGGGAAGGAACGTCCCCACTGTGCTGTGGCTAGGAAGCTGAGAGGGCCAGGGCTTGTGGGGCTGTGGAAGGGCTGCCTAAGGAAGGTGAGGGCCAGCAAGAGCTTTCAGGGCTAGCCCCTTTCGTGTGGGAGCAGTGGCTGGACGTTTCCGATTTGGGAGCTGGGCTGTTGCTGTGCCGGGAAGGAACGTCCGCAGAGTACTGCGGCTAGGAAGCTGAGAGGGCCAGGGCTTGTGGGGCTGTGGAAGGGCTGCCTAGGGAAGGTGAGGGCCAGCAAGAGCTTTCAGGGCTAGCCCCTTTCATGTGGGAGCAGTGGCTGGACGTTTCCGATTTGGGAGCTGGGCTCTGGCTGTGCCGGGAAGGAACGTCCCCACACTGCTGTGGCTAGGAAGCTGAGAGGGCCAGGGCTTGTGGGGCTGTGGAAGGGCTGCCTAGGGAAGGTGAGGGCCAGCAAGAGCTTTCAGGGCTAGCCCCTTTCGTGTGGGAGCAGTGGCTGGACGTTTCCGATTTGGGAGCTGGGCTCTGGCTGTGCCGGGAAGGAACGTCCGCAGAGTACTGCGGCTAGGAAGCTGAGAGGGCCAGGGCTTGTGGGGCTGTGGAAGGGCTGCCTAGGGAAGGTGAGGGCCAGCAAGAGCTTTCAGGGCTAGCCCCTTTCGTGTGGGAGCAGTGGCTGGACGTTTCCGATTTGGGAGCTGGGCTCTGGCTGTGCCGGGAAGGAACGTCCCCACTGTGCTGTGGCTAGGAAGCTGAGAGGGCCAGGGCTTGTGGGGCTGTGGAAGGGCTGCCTTGGGAAGGTGAGGGCCAGCAAGAGCTTTCAGGGCTAGCCCCTTTCGTGTGGGAGCAGTGGCTGGACGTTTCCGATTTGGGAGCTGGGCTCTGGCTGTGCCGGGAAGGAACGTCCGCAGAGTACTGCGGCTAGGAAGCTGAGAGGGCCAGGGCTTGTGGGGCTGTGGAAGGGCTGCCTAGGGAAGGTGAGGGCCAGCAAGAGCTTTCAGGGCTAGCCCCTTTCGTGTGGGAGCAGTGGCTGGACGTTTCCGATTTGGGAGCTGGGCTCTGGCTGTGCCGGGAAGGAACGTCCGCAGAGTACTGCGGCTAGGAAGCTGAGAGGGCCAGGGCTTGTGGGGCTGTGGAAGGGCTGCCTAGGGAAGGTGAGGGCCAGCAAGAGGTTTCAGGGCTAGCCCCTTTCGTGTGGGAGCAGTGGCTGGACGTTTCCGATTTGGGAGCTGGGCTCTGGCTGTGCCCGGAAGGAATGTCCCCACTGTGCTGTGGCTAGGAAGCTCGGAGGGCCAGGGCTTGTGGGGCTGTGGAAGGGCTGCCTAGGGAAGGTGAGGGCCAGCAAGAGCTTTCAGGGCTAGCCCCTTTCGTGTGGGAGCAGTGGCTGGACGTTTCCGATTTGGGAGCTGGGCTCTGGCTGTGCCGGGAAGGAACGTCCGCAGAGTACTGCGGCTAGGAAGCTGAGAGGGCCAGGGCTTGTGGGGCTGTGGAAGGGCTGCCTAGGGAAGGTGAGGGCCAGCAAGAGCTTTCAGGGCTAGCCCCTTTCGTGTGGGAGCAGTGGCTGGACGTTTCCGATTTGGGAGCTGGGCTCTGGCTGTGCCGGGAAGGAACGTCCGCAGAGTACTGCGGCTAGGATGCTGAGAGGGCCAGGGCTTGTGGGGCTGTGGAAGGGCTGCCTTGGGAAGGTGAGGGCCAGCAAGAGCTTTCAGGGCTAGCCCCTTTCATGTGAGAGCAGTGGCTGGACGTTTCCGATTTGGGAGCTGGGCTCTGGCTGTGCCGGGAAGGAACGTCCCCACTGTGCTGTGGCTAGGAAGCTCAGAGCGCCAGGGCTTGTGGGGCTGTGGAAGGGCTGCCTAGGGAAGGTGAGGGCCAGCAAGAGCTTTCAGGGCTAGCCCCTTTCATGTGGGAGCAGTGGCTGGACGTTTCCGATTTGGGAGCTGGGCTCTGGCTGTGCCGGGAAAGAACGTCCCCACTGTGCTGTGGCTAGGAAGCTGAGAGGGACAGGGCTTGTGGGGCTGTGGAAGGGCTGCCTAGGGAAGGTGAGGGCCAGCAAGAGCTTTCAGGGCTAGCCCCTTTCGTGTGGGAGCAGTGGCTGGACGTTTCCGATTTGGGAGCTGGGCTCTGGCTGTGCCGGGAAGGAACGTCCCCACTGTGCTGTGGCTAGGAAGCTGAGAGGGACAGGGCTTGTGGGGCTGTGGAAGGGCTGCCTAGGGAAGGTGAGTGCCAGCAAGAGCTTTCAGGGCTAGCCCCTTTCGTGTGGGAGCAGTGGCTGGACGTTTCCGATTTGGGAGCTGGGCTGTTGCTGTGCCGGGAAGGAACGTCCGCAGAGTACTGCGGCTAGGAAGCTGAGAGGGCCAGGGCTTGTGGGGCTGTGGAAGGGCTGCCTAGGGAAGGTGAGGGCCAGCAAGAGCTTTCAGGGCTAGCCCCTTTCGTGTGAGAGCAGTGGCTGGACATTTCCGATTTGGGAGCTGGGCTCTGGCTGTGCTGGGAAGGAACGTCCCCACACTGCTGTGACTAGGAAGCTCGGAGGGCCAGGGCTTGTGGGGCTGTGGAAGGGCTGCCTAGGGAAGGTGAGGGCCAGCAAGAGCTTTCAGGGCTAGCCCCTTTCGTGTGGGAGCAGTGGCTGGACGTTTCCGATTTGGGAGCTGGGCTCTGGCTGTGCCGGGAAGGAACGTCCGCAGAGTACTGCGGCTAGGAAGCTGAGAGGGCCAGGGCTTGTGGGGCTGTGGAAGGGCTGCCTAAGGAAGGTGAGGGCCAGCAAGAGCTTTCAGGGCTAGCCCCTTTCGTGTGGGAGCAGTGGCTGGACGTTTCCGATTTGGGAGCTGGGCTCTGGCTGTGCCGGGAATGAACGTCCCCACTGTGCTGCGGCTAGGAAGCTGAGAGGGCCAGGGCTTGTGGGGCTGTGGAAGGGCTGCCTAGGGAAGGTGAGGGCCAGCAAGAGCTTTCAGGGCTAGCCCCTTTCGTGTGAGAGCAGTGGCTGGACATTTCCGATTTGGGAGCTGGGCTCTGGCTGTGCCGGGAAGGAACGTCCCCACACTGCTGTGCCTAGGAAGCTCGGAGGGCCAGGGCTTGTGGGGCTGTGGAAGGGCTGCCTAGGGAAGGTGAGGGCCAGCAAGAGCTTTCAGGGCTAGCCCCTTTCGTGTGGGAGCAGTGGCTGGACGTTTCCGATTTGGGAGCTGGGCTCTGGCTGTGCCGGGAAGGAACATCCCCACTGTGCTGTGTCTAGGAAGCTCGGAGGGCCAGGACTTGTGGGGCTGTGTAAGGGCTGCCTAGGGAAGGTGAGGGCCAGCAAGAGCTTTCAGGGCTAGCCCCTTTCATGTGAGAGCAGTGGCTGGACGTTTCCGATTTGGGAGCTGGGCTCTGGCTGTGCCGGGATGGAACATCCCCACTGTGCTGTGGCTAGGAAGCTGAGAGGGCCAGGGCTTGTGGGGCTGTGGAAGGGCTGCCTAGGGAAGGTGAGGGCCAGCAAGAGCTTTCAGGGCTAGCCCCTTTCATGTGAGAGCAGTGGCTGGATGTTTCCGATTTGGGAGCTGGGCTCTGGCTGTGCCGGGAAGGAACGTCCGCAGAGTGCTGTGGCTAGGAAGCTGAGAGGGACAGGGCTTGTGGGGCTGTGGAAGGGCTGCCTAGGGAAGGTGAGGGCCAGCAAGAGCTTTCACGGCTAGCCCCTTTTGTGTGGGAGCAGTGGCTGGACGTTTCCGATTTGGGAGCTGGGCTCTGGCTGTGCCGGGAAAGAACGTCCCCACTGTGCTGTGGCTAGGAAGCTGAGAGGGACAGGGCTTGTGGGGCTGTGGAAGGGCTGCCTAGGGAAGGTGAGGGCCAGCAAGAGCTTTCAGGGCTAGCCCCTTTCGTGTGGGAGCAGTGGCTGGACGTTTCCGATTTGGGAGCTGGGCTCTGGCTGTGCCGGGAAGGAACGTCCGCAGAGTACTGCGGCTAGGAAGCTGAGAGGGCCAGGGCTTGTGGGGCTGTGGAAGGGCTGCCTAAGGAAGGTGAGGGCCAGCAAGAGCTTTCAGGGCTAGCCCCTTTCGTGTGGGAGCAGTGGCTGGACGTTTCCGATTTGGGAGCTGGGCTCTGGCTGTGCCGGGAATGATCGTCCCCACTGTGCTGTGGCTAGGAAGCTGAGAGGGCCAGGGCTTGTGGGGCTGTGGAAGGGCTGCCTAGGGAAGGTGAGGGCCAGCAAGAGCTTTCAGGGCTAGCCCCTTTCGTGTGAGAGCAGTGGCTGGACATTTCCGATTTGGGAGCTGGGCTCTGGCTGTGCCGGGAAGGAACGTCCCCACACTGCTGTGCCTAGGAAGCTGAGAGGGCCAGGGCTTGTGGGGCTGTGGAAGGGCTGCCTAGGGAAGGTGAGGGCCAGCAAGAGCTTTCAGGGCTAGCCCCTTTCGTGTGGGAGCAGTGGCTGGACGTTTCCGATTTGGGAGCTGGGCTCTGGCTGTGCCGGGAAGGAACATCCCCACTGTGCTGTGTCTAGGAAGCTCGGAGGGCCAGGACTTGTGGGGCTGTGTAAGGGCTGCCTAGGGAAGGTGAGGGCCAGCAAGAGCTTTCAGGGCTAGCCCCTTTCATGTGAGAGCAGTGGCTGGACGTTTCCGATTTGGGAGCTGGGCTCTGGCTGTGCCGGGAAGGAACATCCCCACTGTGCTGTGGCTAGGAAGCTGAGAGGGCCAGGGCTTGTGGGGCTGTGGAAGGGCTGCCTAGGGAAGGTGAGGGCCAGCAAGAGCTTTCAGGGCTAGCCCCTTTCATGTGAGAGCAGTGGCTGGATGTTTCCGATTTGGGAGCTGGGCTCTGGCTGTGCCGGGAAGGAACGTCCGCAGAGTGCTGTGGCTAGGAAGCTGAGAGGGCCAGGGCTTGTGGGGCTGTGGAAGGGCTGCCTAGGGAAGGTGAGGGCCAGCAAGAGCTTTCACGGCTAGCCCCTTTTGTGTGGGAGCAGTGGCTGGACGTTTCCGATTTGGGAGCTGGGCTCTGGCTGTGCCGGGAAGGAACGTCCGCAGAGTACTGCGGCTAGGAAGCTGAGAGGGCCAGGGCTTGTGGGGCTGTGGAAGGGCTGCCTAGGGAAGGTGAGGGCCAGCAAGAGCTTTCAGGGCTAGCCCCTTTCGTGTGGGAGCAGTGGCTGGACGTTTCCGATTTGGGAGCTGGGCTCTGGCTGTGCCGGGAAGGAACGTCCGCAGAGTACTGCGGCTAGGAAGCTGAGAGGGCCAGGGCTTGTGGGGCTGTGGAAGGGCTGCCTAGGGAAGGTGAGGGCCAGCAAGAGCTTTCAGGGCTAGCCCCTTTCGTGTGGGAGCAGTGGCTGGACATTTCCGATTTGGGAGCTGGGCTCTGGCTGTGCCGGGAAGGAACGTCCGCAGAGTACTGCGGCTAGGATGCTGAGAGGGCCAGGGCTTGTGGGGCTGTGGAAGGGCTGCCTTGGGAAGGTGAGGGCCAGCAAGAGCTTTCAGGGCTAGCCCCTTTCGTGTGAGAGCAGTGGCTGGACGTTTCCGATTTGGGAGCTGGGCTCTGGCTGTGCCGAGAAGGAACATCCCCACACTGCTGTGCCTAGGAAGCTCGGAGGGCCAGGACTTGTGGGGCTGTGGAAGGGCTGCCTAGGGAAGGTGAGGGCCAGCAAGAGCTTTCAGGGCTAGCCCTTTTCATGTGAGAGCAGTGGCTGGACGTTTCCGATTTGGGAGCTGGGCTCTGGCTGTGCCGGGAAGGAACGTCCCCACTGTGCTGTGGCTAGGAAGCTCAGAGCGCCAGGGCTTGTGGGGCTGTGGAAGGGCTGCCTAGGGAAGGTGAGGGCCAGCAAGAGCTTTCAGGGCTAGCCCCTTTCGTGTGGGAGCAGTGGCTGGACGTTTCCGATTTGGGAGCTGGGCTCTGGCTGTGCCGGGAAAGAACGTCCCCACTGTGCTGTGGCTAGGAAGCTGAGAGGGACAGGGCTTGTGGGGCTGTGGAAGGGCTGCCTAGGGAAGGTGAGGGCCAGCAAGAGCTTTCAGGGTTAGCCGCTTTCATGTGGGAGCAGTGGCTGGACTTTTCCGATTTGGGAGCTGGGCTCTGGCTGTGCCGGGAAGGAACATCCCCACACTGCTGTGCCTAGGAAGCTGAGAGGGCCAGGGCTTGTGGGGCTGTGGAAGGGCTGCCTAGGGAAGGTGAGCGCCAGCAAGAGCTTTCAGGGCTAGCCCCTTTCGTGTGGGAGCAGTGGCTGGACGTTTCCGATTTGGGAGCTGGGCTGTTGCTGTGCCGGGAAGGAACGTCCGCAGAGTACTGCGGCTAGGAAGCTGAGAGGGCCAGGGCTTGTGGGGCTGTGGAAGGGCTGCCTAGGGAAGGTGAGGGCCAGCAAGAGCTTTCAGGGCTAGCCCCTTTCGTGTGGGAGCAGTGGCTGGACGTTTCCGATTTGGGAGCTGGGCTCTGGCTGTGCCGGGAAGGAACGTCCGCAGAGTACTGCGGCTAGGAAGCTGAGAGGGCCAGGGCTTGTGGGGCTGTGGAAGGGCTGCCTAAGGAAGGTGAGGGCCAGCAAGAGCTTTCAGGGCTAGCCCCTTTCGTGTGGGAGCAGTGGCTGGACGTTTCCGATTTGGGAGCTGGGCTCTGGCTGTGCCGGGAATGAACGTCCCCACTGTGCTGCGGCTAGGAAGCTGAGAGGGCCAGGGCTTGTGGGGCTGTGGAAGGGCTGCCTAGGGAAGGTGAGGGCCAGCAAGAGCTTTCAGGGCTAGCCCCTTTCGTGTGAGAGCAGTGGCTGGACATTTCCGATTTGGGAGCTGGGCTCTGGCTGTGCCGGGAAGGAACGTCCCCACACTGCTGTGCCTAGGAAGCTCGGAGGGCCAGGGCTTGTGGGGCTGTGTAAGGGCTGCCTAGGGAAGGTGAGGGCCAGCAAGAGCTTTCAGGGCTAGCCCCTTTCGTGTGGGAGCAGTGGCTGGACGTTTCCGATTTGGGAGCTGGGCTCTGGCTGTGCCGGGAAGGAACATCCCCACTGTGCTGTGTCTAGGAAGCTCGGAGGGCCAGGACTTGTGGGGCTGTGGAAGGGCTGCCTAGGGAAGGTGAGGGCCAGCAAGGGCTTTCACGGCTAGCCCCTTTTGTGTGGGAGCAGTGGCTGGACGTTTCCGATTTGGGAGCTGGGCTCTGGCTGTGCCGGGAAAGAACGTCCCCACTGTGCTGTGGCTAGGAAGCTGAGAGGGACAGGGCTTGTGGGGCTGTGGAAGGGCTGCCTAGGGAAGGTGAGGGCCAGCAAGAGCTTTCAGGGCTAGCCCCTTTCGTGTGGGAGCAGTGGCTGGACGTTTCCGATTTGGGAGCTGGGCTCTGGCTGTGCCGGGAAGGAACGTCCGCAGAGTACTGCGGCTAGGAAGCTGAGAGGGCCAGGGCTTGTGGGGCTGTGGAAGGGCTGCCTAGGGAAGGTGAGGGCCAGCAAGAGCTTTCAGGGCTAGCCCCTTTCGTGTGGGAGCAGTGGCTGGACATTTCCGATTTGGGAGCTGGGCTCTGGCTGTGCCGGGAAGGAACGTCCGCAGAGTACTGCGGCTAGGATGCTGAGAGGGCCAGGGCTTGTGGGGCTGTGGAAGGGCTGCCTTGGGAAGGTGAGGGCCAGCAAGAGCTTTCAGGGCTAGCCCCTTTCGTGTGAGAGCAGTGGCTGGACATTTCCGATTTGGGAGCTGGGCTCTGGCTGTGCCGAGAAGGAACATCCCCACACTGCTGTGCCTAGGAAGCTCGGAGGGCCAGGACTTGTGGGGCTGTGGAAGGGCTGCCTAGGGAAGGTGAGGGCCAGCAAGAGCTTTCAGGGCTAGCCCCTTTCATGTGAGAGCAGTGGCTGGACGTTTCCGATTTGGGAGCTGGGCTCTGGCTGTGCCGGGAAGGAACGTCCCCACTGTGCTGTGGCTAGGAAGCTCAGAGCGCCAGGGCTTGTGGGGCTGTGGAAGGGCTGCCTAGGGAAGGTGAGGGCCAGCAAGAGCTTTCAGGGCTAGCCCCTTTCGTGTGGGAGCAGTGGCTGGACGTTTCCGATTTGGGAGCTGGGCTCTGGCTGTGCCGGGAAAGAACGTCCCCACTGTGCTGTGGCTAGGAAGCTGAGAGGGACAGGGCTTGTGGGGCTGTGGAAGGGCTGCCTAGGGAAGGTGAGGGCCAGCAAGAGCTTTCAGGGTTAGCCGCTTTCATGTGGGAGCAGTGGCTGGACTTTTCCGATTTGGGAGCTGGGCTCTGGCTGTGCCGGGAAGGAACATCCCCACACTGCTGTGCCTAGGAAGCTGAGAGGGCCAGGCCTTGTGGGGCCGTGGAAGGGCTGCCTAGGGAAGGTGAGTGCCAGCAAGAGCTTTCAGGGCTAGCCCCTTTCGTGTGGGAGCAGTGGCTGGACGTTTCCGATTTGGGAGCTGGGCTGTTGCTGTGCCGGGAAGGAACGTCCGCAGAGTACTGCGGCTAGGAAGCTGAGAGGGCCAGGGCTTGTGGGGCTGTGGAAGGGCTGCCTAGGGAAGGTGAGGGCCAGCAAGAGCTTTCAGGGCTAGCCCCTTTCGTGTGAGAGCAGTGGCTGGACATTTCCGATTTGGGAGCTGGGCTCTGGCTGTGCCGGGAAGGAACGTCCCCACACTGCTGTGCCTAGGAAGCTCGGAGGGCCAGGGCTTGTGGGGCTGTGGAAGGGCTGCCTAGGGAAGGTGAGGGCCAGCAAGAGCTTTCAGGGCTAGCCCCTTTCGTGTGGGAGCAGTGGCTGGACGTTTCCGATTTGGGAGCTGGGCTCTGGCTGTGCCGGGAAGGAACGTCCGCAGAGTACTGCGGCTAGGAAGCTGAGAGGGCCAGGGCTTGTGGGGCTGTGGAAGGGCTGCCTAAGGAAGGTGAGGGCCAGCAAGAGCTTTCAGGGCTAGCCCCTTTCGTGTGGGAGCAGTGGCTGGACGTTTCCGATTTGGGAGCTGGGCTCTGGCTGTGCCGGGAATGAACGTCCCCACTGTGCTGCGGCTAGGAAGCTGAGAGGGCCAGGGCTTGTGGGGCTGTGGAAGGGCTGCCTAGGGAAGGTGAGGGCCAGCAAGAGCTTTCAGGGCTAGCCCCTTTCGTGTGAGAGCAGTGGCTGGACATTTCCGATTTGGGAGCTGGGCTCTGGCTGTGCCGGGAAGGAACGTCCCCACACTGCTGTGCCTAGGAAGCTCGGAGGGCCAGGGCTTGTGGGGCTGTGTAAGGGCTGCCTAGGGAAGGTGAGGGCCAGCAAGAGCTTTCAGGGCTAGCCCCTTTCGTGTGGGAGCAGTGGCTGGACGTTTCCGATTTGGGAGCTGGGCTCTGGCTGTGCCGGGAAGGAACATCCCCACTGTGCTGTGTCTAGGAAGCTCGGAGGGCCAGGGCTTGTGGGGCTGTGTAAGGGCTGCCTAGGGAAGGTGAGGGCCAGCAAGAGCTTTCAGGGCTAGCCCCTTTCATGTGAGAGCAGTGGCTGGACGTTTCCGATTTGGGAGCTGGGCTCTGGCTGTGCCGGGAAGGAACATCCCCACTGTGCTGTGGCTAGGAAGCTGAGAGGGCCAGGGCTTGTGGGGCTGTGGAAGGGCTGCCTAGGGAAGGTGAGGGCCAGCAAGAGCTTTCAGGGCTAGCCCCTTTCATGTGAGAGCAGTGGCTGGATGTTTCCGATTTGGGAGCTGGGCTCTGGCTGTGCCGGGAAGGAACGTCCGCAGAGTGCTGTGGCTAGGAAGCTGAGAGGGCCAGGGCTTGTGGGGCTGTGGAAGGGCTGCCTAGGGAAGGTGAGGGCCAGCAAGAGCTTTCACGGCTAGCCCCTTTTGTGTGGGAGCAGTGGCTGGACGTTTCCGATTTGGGAGCTGGGCTCTGGCTGTGCCGGGAAAGAACGTCCCCACTGTGCTGTGGCTAGGAAGCTGAGAGGGACAGGGCTTGTGGGGCTGTGGAAGGGCTGCCTAGGGAAGGTGAGGGCCAGCAAGAGCTTTCAGGGCTAGCCCCTTTCGTGTGGGAGCAGTGGCTGGACGTTTCCGATTTGGGAGCTGGGCTCTGGCTGTGCCGGGAAGGAACGTCCGCAGAGTACTGCGGCTAGGAAGCTGAGAGGGCCAGGGCTTGTGGGGCTGTGGAAGGGCTGCCTAGGGAAGGTGAGGGCCAGCAAGAGCTTTCAGGGCTAGCCCCTTTCGTGTGAGAGCAGTGGCTGGACATTTCCGATTTGGGAGCTGGGCTCTGGCTGTGCCGAGAAGGAACATCCCCACACTGCTGTGCCTAGGAAGCTCGGAGGGCCAGGACTTGTGGGGCTGTGGAAGGGCTGCCTAGGGAAGGTGAGGGCCAGCAAGAGCTTTCAGGGCTAGCCCCTTTCATGTGAGAGCAGTGGCTGGACGTTTCCGATTTGGGAGCTGGGCTCTGGCTGTGCCGGGAAGGAACGTCCCCACTGTGCTGTGGCTAGGAAGCTCAGAGCGCCAGGGCTTGTGGGGCTGTGGAAGGGCTGCCTAGGGAAGGTGAGGGCCAGCAAGAGCTTTCAGGGCTAGCCCCTTTCGTGTGGGAGCAGTGGCTGGACGTTTCCGATTTGGGAGCTGGGCTCTGGCTGTGCCGGGAAAGAACGTCCCCACTGTGCTGTGGCTAGGAAGCTGAGAGGGACAGGGCTTGTGGGGCTGTGGAAGGGCTGCCTAGGGAAGGTGAGGGCCAGCAAGAGCTTTCAGGGTTAGCCGCTTTCATGTGGGAGCAGTGGCTGGACTTTTCCGATTTGGGAGCTGGGCTCTGGCTGTGCCGGGAAGGAACATCCCCACACTGCTGTGCCTAGGAAGCTGAGAGGGCCAGGCCTTGTGGGGCCGTGGAAGGGCTGCCTAGGGAAGGTGAGTGCCAGCAAGAGCTTTCAGGGCTAGCCCCTTTCGTGTGGGAGCAGTGGCTGGACGTTTCCGATTTGGGAGCTGGGCTGTTGCTGTGCCGGGAAGGAACGTCCGCAGAGTACTGCGGCTAGGAAGCTGAGAGGGCCAGGGCTTGTGGGGCTGTGGAAGGGCTGCCTAGGGAAGGTGAGGGCCAGCAAGAGCTTTCAGGGCTAGCCCCTTTCGTGTGAGAGCAGTGGCTGGACATTTCCGATTTGGGAGCTGGGCTCTGGCTGTGCCGGGAAGGAACGTCCCCACACTGCTGTGCCTAGGAAGCTCGGAGGGCCAGGGCTTGTGGGGCTGTGGAAGGGCTGCCTAGGGAAGGTGAGGGCCAGCAAGAGCTTTCAGGGCTAGCCCCTTTCGTGTGGGAGCAGTGGCTGGACGTTTCCGATTTGGGAGCTGGGCTCTGGCTGTGCCGGGAAGGAACGTCCGCAGAGTACTGCGGCTAGGAAGCTGAGAGGGCCAGGGCTTGTGGGGCTGTGGAAGGGCTGCCTAAGGAAGGTGAGGGCCAGCAAGAGCTTTCAGGGCTAGCCCCTTTCGTGTGGGAGCAGTGGCTGGACGTTTCCGATTTGGGAGCTGGGCTCTGGCTGTGCCGGGAATGAACGTCCCCACTGTGCTGCGGCTAGGAAGCTGAGAGGGCCAGGGCTTGTGGGGCTGTGGAAGGGCTGCCTAGGGAAGGTGAGGGCCAGCAAGAGCTTTCAGGGCTAGCCCCTTTCGTGTGAGAGCAGTGGCTGGACATTGCCGATTTGGGAGCTGGGCTCTGGCTGTGCCGGGAAGGAACGTCCCCACACTGCTGTGCCTAGGAAGCTCGGAGGGCCAGGGCTTGTGGGGCTGTGGAAGGGCTGCCTAGGGAAGGTGAGGGCCAGCAAGAGCTTTCAGGGCTAGCCCCTTTCGTGTGGGAGCAGTGGCTGGACGTTTCCGATTTGGGAGCTGGGCTGTTGCTGTGCCGGGAAGGAACGTCCGCAGAGTACTGCGGCTAGGAAGCTGAGAGGGCCAGGGCTTGTGGGGCTGTGGAAGGGCTGCCTAGGGAAGGTGAGGGCCAGCAAGAGCTTTCAGGGCTAGCCCCTTTCGTGTGAGAGCAGTGGCTGGACATTTCCGATTTGGGAGCTGGGCTCTGGCTGTGCCGGGAAGGAACGTCCCCACACTGCTGTGCCTAGGAAGCTCGGAGGGCCAGGGCTTGTGGGGCTGTGGAAGGGCTGCCTAGGGAAGGTGAGGGCCAGCAAGAGCTTTCAGGGCTAGCCCCTTTCGTGTGGGAGCAGTGGCTGGACGTTTCCGATTTGGGAGCTGGGCTCTGGCTGTGCCGGGAAGGAACGTCCGCAGAGTACTGCGGCTAGGAAGCTGAGAGGGCCAGGGCTTGTGGGGCTGTGGAAGGGCTGCCTAAGGAAGGTGAGGGCCAGCAAGAGCTTTCAGGGCTAGCCCCTTTCGTGTGGGAGCAGTGGCTGGACGTTTCCGATTTGGGAGCTGGGCTCTGGCTGTGCCGGGAATGAACGTCCCCACTGTGCTGCGGCTAGGAAGCTGAGAGGGCCAGGGCTTGTGGGGCTGTGGAAGGGCTGCCTAGGGAAGGTGAGGGCCAGCAAGAGCTTTCAGGGCTAGCCCCTTTCGTGTGAGAGCAGTGGCTGGACATTGCCGATTTGGGAGCTGGGCTCTGGCTGTGCCGGGAAGGAACGTCCCCACACTGCTGTGCCTAGGAAGCTCGGAGGGCCAGGGCTTGTGGGGCTGTGGAAGGGCTGCCTAGGGAAGGTGAGGGCCAGCAAGAGCTTTCAGGGCTAGCCCCTTTCGTGTGGGAGCAGTGGCTGGACGTTTCCGATTTGGGAGCTGGGCTCTGGCTGTGCCGGGAAGGAACATCCCCACTGTGCTGTGTCTAGGAAGCTCGGAGGGCCAGGACTTGTGGGGCTGTGTAAGGGCTGCCTAGGGAAGGTGAGGGCCAGCAAGAGCTTTCAGGGCTAGCCCCTTTCATGTGAGAGCAGTGGCTGGACATTTCCGATTTGGGAGCTGGGCTCTGGCTGTGCCGGGAAGGAACATCCCCACTGTGCTGTGGCTAGGAAGCTGAGAGGGACAGGGCTTGTGGGGCTGTGGAAGGGCTGCCTAGGGAAGGTGAGGGCCAGCAAGAGCTTTCAGGGCTAGCCCCTTTCATGTGAGAGCAGTGGCTGGATGTTTCCGATTTGGGAGCTGGGCTCTGGCTGTGCCGGGAAGGAACGTCCCCACACTGCTGTGCCTAGGAAGCTCGGAGGGCCAGGGCTTGTGGGGCTGTGGAAGGGCTGCCTAGGGAAGGTGAGGGCCAGCAAGAGCTTTCAGGGCTAGCCCCTTTTGTGTGGGAGCAGTGGCTGGACGTTTCCGATTTGGGAGCTGGGCTCTGGCTGTGCCGGGAAGGAACGTCCGCAGAGTACTGCGGCTAGGAAGCTGAGAGGGCCAGGGCTTGTGGGGCTGTGTAAGGGCTGCCTAGGGAAGGTGAGGGCCAGCAAGAGCTTTCAGGGCTAGCCCCTTTCATGTGAGAGCAGTGGCTGGACGTTTCCGATTTGGGAGCTGGGCTCTGGCTGTGCCGGGAAGGAACATCCCCACTGTGCTGTGGCTAGGAAGCTGAGAGGGCCAGGGCTTGTGGGGCTGTGGAAGGGCTGCCTAGGGAAGGTGAGGGCCAGCAAGAGCTTTCAGGGCTAGCCCCTTTCGTGTGGGAGCAGTGGCTGGACATTTCCGATTTGGGAGCTGGGCTCTGGCTGTGCCGGGAAGGAACGTCTCCGCACTGCTGTGGCTAGGAAGCTCGGAGGGCCAGGGCTTGTGGGGCTGTGGAAGGGCTGCCTAGGGAAGGTGAGGGCCAGCAAGAGCTTTCAGGGCTAGCCCCTTTCGTGTGGGAGCAGTGGCTGGACGTTTCCGATTTGGGAGCTGGGCTCTGGCTGTGCCGGGAAGGAACGTCCGCAGAGTACTGCGGCTAGGAAGCTGAGAGGGCCAGGGCTTGTGGGGCTGTGGAAGGGCTGCCTAAGGAAGGTGAGGGCCAGCAAGAGCTTTCAGGGCTAGCCCCTTTTGTGTGGGAGCAGTGGCTGGACATTTCCGATTTGGGAGCTGGGCTCTGGCTGTGCCGGGAAGGAACGTCCGCAGAGTACTGCGGCTAGGAAGCTGAGAGGGCCAGGGCTTGTGGGGCTGTGGAAGGGCTGCCTAGGGAAGGTGAGGGCCAGCAAGAGCTTTCAGGGCTAGCCCCTTTCGTGTGGGAGCAGTGGCTGGACATTTCCGATTTGGGAGCTGGGCTCTGGCTGTGCCGGGAATGAACGTCCCCACTGTGCTGCGGCTAGGAAGCTGAGAGGGCCAGGGCTTGTGGGGCTGTGGAAGGGCTGCCTAGGGAAGGTGAGGGCCAGCAAGAGCTTTCAGGGCTAGCCCCTTTCGTGTGAGAGCAGTGGCTGGACATTTCCGATTTGGGAGCTGGGCTCTGGCTGTGCCGGGAAGGAACGTCCCCACACTGCTGTGCCTAGGAAGCTCGGAGGGCCAGGGCTTGTGGGGCTGTGGAAGGGCTGCCTAGGGAAGGTGAGGGCCAGCAAGAGCTTTCAGGGCTAGCCCCTTTCGTGTGGGAGCAGTGGCTGGACGTTTCCGATTTGGGAGCTGGGCTCTGGCTGTGCCGGGAAGGAACATCCCCACTGTGCTGTGGCTAGGAAGCTGAGAGGGCCAGGGCTTGTGGGGCTGTGGAAGGGCTGCCTAGGGAAGGTGAGGGCCAGCAAGAGCTTTCAGGGCTAGCCCCTTTCATGTGAGAGCAGTGGCTGGATGTTTCCGATTTGGGAGCTGGGCTCTGGCTGTGCCGGGAAGGAACGTCCCCACACTGCTGTGCCTAGGAAGCCCGGAGGGCCAGGGCTTGTGGGGCTGTGGAAGGGCTGCCTAGGGAAGGTGAGGGCCAGCAAGAGCTTTCAGGGCTAGCCCCTTTCGTGTGGGAGCAGTGGCTGGACGTTTCCGATTTGGGAGCTGGGCTCTGGCTGTGCCGGGAAGGAACGTCCGCAGAGTACTGTGGCTAGGAAGCTGAGAGGGCCAGGGCTTGTGGGGCTGTGGAAGGGCTGCCTAGGGAAGGTGAGGGCCAGCAAGAGCTTTCAGGGCTAGCCCCTTTCGTGTGGGAGCAGTGGCTGGACGTTTCCGATTTGGGAGCTGGGCTCTGGCTGTGCCGGGAAGGAACGTCCGCAGAGTACTGCGGCTAGGATGCTGAGAGGGCCAGGGCTTGTGGGGCTGTGGAAGGGCTGCCTTGGGAAGGTGAGGGCCAGCAAGAGCTTTCAGGGCTAGCCCCTTTCATGTGAGAGCAGTGGCTGGACGTTTCCGATTTGGGAGCTGGGCTCTGGCTGTGCCGGGAAGGAACGTCCCCACTGTGCTGTGGCTAGGAAGCTGAGAGGGCCAGGGCTTGTGGGGCTGTGGAAGGGCTGCCTAGGGAAGGTGAGGGCCAGCAAGAGCTTTCAGGGCTAGCCCCTTTCGTGTGGGAGCAGTGGCTGGACGTTTCCGATTTGGGAGCTGGGCTCTGGCTGTGCCGGGAAGGAACGTCCGCAGAGTACTGCGCTAGGAAGCTCACAGGGCCAGGGCTTGTGGGGCTGTGGAAGGGCTGCCTAGGGAAGGTGAGGGCCAGCAAGAGCTTTCAGGGCTAGCCCCTTTCGTGTGGGAGCAGTGGCTGGACGTTTCCGATTTGGGAGCTGGGCTCTGGCTGTGCCGGGAAGGAACGTCCGCAGAGTACTGCGGCTAGGAAGCTCAGAGGGCCAGGGCTTGTGGGGCTGTGGAAGGGCTGCCTAGGGAAGGTGAGGGCCAGCAAGAGCTTTCAGGGCTAGCCCCTTTCGTGTGGGAGCAGTGGCTGGACGTTTCCGATTTGGGAGCTGGGCTCTGGCTGTGCCGGGAAGGAACGTCCCCACTGTGCTGTGGCTAGGAAGCTGAGAGGGCCAGGGCTTGTGGGGCTGTGGAAGGGCTGCCTAGGGAAGGTGAGGGCCAGCAAGAGCTTTCAGGGCTAGCCCCTTTCGTGTGGGAGCAGTGGCTGGACGTTTCCGATTTGGGAGCTGGGCTCTGGCTGTGCCGGGAAGGAACGTCCGCAGAGTACTGCGGCTAGGAAGCTGAGAGGGCCAGGGCTTGTGGGGCTGTGGAAGGGCTGCCTAGGGAAGGTGAGGGCCAGCAAGAGCTTTCAGGGCTAGCCCCTTTCGTGTGGGAGCAGTGGCTGGACATTTCCGATTTGGGAGCTGGGCTCTGGCTGTGCCGGGAAGGAACATCCGCAGAGTACTGCGGCTAGGAAGGTGAGAGGGCCAGGGCTTGTGGGGCTGTGGAAGGGCTGCCTAGGGAAGGTGAGGGCCAGCAAGAGCTTTCAGGGCTAGCCCCTTTCGTGTGGGAGCAGTGGCTGGACGTTTCCGATTTGGGAGCTGGGCTCTGGCTGTGCCGAGAAGGAACGTCCGCAGAGTGCTGTGGCTAGGAAGCTGAGAGGGCCAGGGCTTGTGGGGCTGTGGAAGGGCTGCCTAGGGAAGGTGAGGGCCAGCAAGAGCTTTCAGGGCTAGCCCCTTTTGTGTGGGAGCAGTGGCTGGACGTTTCCGATTTGGGAGCTGGGCTCTGGCTGTGCCGGGAAGGAACGTCCCCACACTGCTGTGGCTAGGAAGCTGAGAGGGCCAGGGCTTGTGGGGCTGTGGAAGGGCTGCCTAGGGAAGGTGAGCGCCAGCAAGAGCTTTCAGGGCTAGCCCCTTTCGTGTGGGAGCAGTGGCTGGACGTTTCCGATTTGGGAGCTGGGCTCTGGCTGTGCCGGGAAGGAACGTCCGCAGAGTACTGCGGCTAGGAAGCTAGGAGGGCCAGGGCTTGTGGGGCTGTGGAAGGGCTGCCTAGGGAAGGTGAGGGCCAGCAAGAGCTTTCAGGGCTAGCCCCTTTTGTGTGGGAGCAGTGGCTGGACGTTTCCGATTTGGGAGCTGGGCTCTGGCTGTGCCTGGAAGGAACATCCCCACTGTGCTGTGGCTAGGAAGCTGAGAGGGCCAGGGCTTGTGGGGCTGTGGAAGGGCTGCCTAGGGAAGGTGAGGGCCAGCAAGAGCTTTCGGGGCTAGCCCCTTTCGTGTGGGAGCAGTGGCTGGACGTTTCCGATTTGGGAGCTGGGCTCTGGCTGTGCCGGGAAGGAACGTCCGCAGAGTACTGCGGCTAGGAAGCTCAGAGGCCCAGGGCTTCTAGGGCTGTGGAAGGGCTGCCTAGGGAAGGTGAGGGCCAGCAAGAGCTTTCAGGGCTAGCCCCTTTCGTGTGGGAGCAGTGGCTGGACGTTTCCGATTTGGGAGCTGGGCTCTGGCTGTGCCGGGAAGGAACGTCCCCACTGTGCTGCGGCTAGGAAGCTGAGAGGGCCAGGGCTTGTGGGGCTGTGGAAGGGCTGCCTAGGGAAGGTGAGGGCCAGCAAGAGCTTTCAGGGCTAGCCCCTTTCGTGTGAGAGCAGTGGCTGGACATTTCCGATTTGGGAGCTGGGCTCTGGCTGTGCCGGGAAGGAACGTCCCCACACTGCTGTGCCTAGGAAGCCCGGAGGGCCAGGGCTTGTGGGGCTGTGGAAGGGCTGCCTAGGGAAGGTGAGGGCCAGCAAGAGCTTTCAGGGCTAGCCCCTTTCGTGTGGGAGCAGTGGCTGGACGTTTCTGATTTGGGAGCTGGGCTCTGGCTGTGCCGGGAAGGAACGTCCGCAGAGTACTGCGGATAGGAAGCTCAGAGGGCCAGGGCTTGTGGGGCTGTGGAAGGACTGCCTAGGGAAGGTGAGGGCCAGCAAGAGCTTTCAGGGCTAGCCCCTTTCATGTGGGAGCAGTGGCTGGACGTTTCCGATTTGGGAGCTGGGCTCTGGCTGTGCCGAGAAGGAACGTCCGCAGAGTGCTGTGGCTAGGAAGCTCAGAGCGCCAGTGCTTGTGGGGCTGTGGAAGGGCTGCCTAGGGAAGGTGAGGGCCAGCAAGAGCTTTCAGGGCTAGCCCCTTTCGTGTGGGAGCAGTGGCTGGACGTTTCCGATTTGGGAGCTGGGCTCTGGCTGTGCCTGGAAGGAACATCCCCACTGTGCTGTGGCTAGGAAGCTCGGAGGGCCAGGGCTTGTGGGGCTGTGGAAGGGCTGCCTAGGGAAGGTGAGGGCCAGCAAGAGCTTTCAGGGCTAGCCCCTTTCGTGTGGGAGCAGTGGCTGGACGTTTCCGATTCCAGAGCTGGGCTCTGGCTGTGCCTGGAAGGAACATCCCCACTGTGCTGTGGCTAGGAAGCTCGGAGGGCCAGGGCTTGTGGGGCTGTGGAAGGGCTGCCTAGGGAAGGTGAGGGCCAGCAAGAGCTTTCAGGGCTAGCCCCTTTCGTGTGGGAGCAGTGGCTGGACGTTTCCGATTTGGGAGCTGGGCTCTGGCTGTGCCGGGAAGGAACGTCCGCAGAGTACTGCGGCTAGGAAGCTGAGAGGGCCAGGGCTTGTGGGGCTGTGGAAGGGCTGCCTAGGGAAGGTGAGGGCCAGCAAGAGCTTTCAGGGCTAGCCCCTTTCGTGTGGGAGCAGTGGCTGGACGTTTCCGATTTGGGAGCTGGGCTCTGGCTGTGCCGGGAAGGAACGTCCCCACTGTGCTGCGGCTAGGAAGCTGAGAGGGCCAGGGCTTGTGGGGCTGTGGAAGGGCTGCCTAGGGAAGGTGAGGGCCAGCAAGAGCTTTCAGGGCTAGCCCCTTTCGTGTGGGAGCAGTGGCTGGACATTTCCGATTTGGGAGCTGGGCTCTGGCTGTGCCGGGAAGGAACGTCCCCACACTGCTGTGCCTAGGAAGCTCGGAGGGCCAGGGCTTGTGGGGCTGTGGAAGGGCTGCCTAGGGAAGGTGAGGGCCAGCAAGAGCTTTCAGGGCTAGCCCCTTTCGTGTGGGAGCAGTGGCTGGACGTTTCCGATTTGGGAGCTGGGCTCTGGCTGTGCCGGGAAGGAACGTCCGCAGAGTACTGCGGCTAGGAAGCTGAGAGGGCCAGGGCTTGTGGGGCTGTGTAAGGGCTGCCTAGGGAAGGTGAGGGCCAGCAAGAGCTTTCAGGGCTAGCCCCTTTCATGTGGGAGCAGTGGCTGGACGTTTCCGATTTGGGAGCTGGGCTCTGGCTGTGCCGGGAAGGAACATCCCCACTGTGCTGTGGCTAGGAAGCTGAGAGGGCCAGGGCTTGTGGGGCTGTGGAAGGGCTGCCTAGGGAAGGTGAGGGCCAGCAAGAGCTTTCAGGGCTAGCCCCTTTTGTGTGGGAGCAGTGGCTGGACGTTTCCGATTTGGGAGCTGGGCTCTGGCTGTGCCGGGAAGGAACGTCCGCAGAGTACTGCGGCTAGGAAGCTGAGAGGGACAGGGCTTGTGGGGCTGTGGAAGGGCTGCCTAGGGAAGGTGAGGGCCAGCAAGAGCTTTCAGGGCTAGCCCCTTTCGTGTGGGAGCAGTGGCTGGACGTTTCCGATTTGGGAGCTGGGCTCTGGCTGTGCCGGGAAGGAACGTCCCCACTGTGCTGTGGCTAGGAAGCTCAGAGGGCCAGGGCTTGTGGGGCTGTGGAAGGGCTGCCTAGGGAAGGTGAGGGCCAGCAAGAGCTTTCAGGGCTAGCCCCTTTCGTGTGGGAGCAGTGGCTGGACGTTTCCGATTTGGGAGCTGGGCTCTGGCTGTGCCGGGAAGGAACGTCCGCAGAGTACTGCGGCTAGGAAGCTCAGAGGGCCAGGGCTTGTGGGGCTGTGGAAGGGCTGCCTAGGGAAGGTGAGCGCCAGCAAGAGCTTTCAGGGCTAGCCCCTTTCGTGTGGGAGCAGTGGCTGGACGTTTCCGATTTGGGAGCTGGGCTGTTGCTGTGCCGGGAAGGAACGTCCGCAGAGTACTGCGGCTAGGAAGCTGAGAGGGCCAGGGCTTGTGGGGCTGTGGAAGGGCTGCCTAGGGAAGGTGAGGGCCAGCAAGAGCTTTCAGGGCTAGCCCCTTTCGTGTGGGAGCAGTGGCTGGACGTTTCCGATTTGGGAGCTGGGCTCTGGCTGTGCCGGGAAGGAACGTCCCCACTGTGCTGTGGCTAGGAAGCTGAGAGGGACAGGGCTTGTGGGGCTGTGGAAGGGCTGCCTAGGGAAGGTGAGGGCCAGCAAGAGCTTTCAGGGCTAGCCCCTTTCGTGTGGGAGCAGTGGCTGGACGTTTCCGATTTGGGAGCTGGGCTCTGGCTGTGCCGGGAAGGAACGTCCGCAGAGTACTGCGGCTAGGAAGCTGAGAGGGCCAGGGCTTGTGGGGCTGTGGAAGGGCTGCCTTGGGAAGGTGAGGGCCAGCAAGAGCTTTCAGGGCTAGCCCCTTTCGTGTGGGAGCAGTGGCTGGACATTTCCGATTTGGGAGCTGGGCTCTGGCTGTGCCGGGAAGGAACATCCGCAGAGTACTGCGGCTAGGAAGGTGAGAGGGCCAGGGCTTGTGGGGCTGTGGAAGGGCTGCCTAGGGAAGGTGAGGGCCAGCAAGAGCTTTCAGGGCTAGCCCCTTTCGTGTGAGAGCAGTGGCTGGACGTTTCCGATTTGGGAGCTGGGCTCTGGCTGTGCCGAGAAGGAACGTCCGCAGAGTGCTGTGGCTAGGAAGCTGAGAGGGCCAGGGCTTGTGGGGCTGTGGAAGGGCTGCCTAGGGAAGGTGAGCGCCAGCAAGAGCTTTCAGGGCTAGCCCCTTTTGTGTGGGAGCAGTGGCTGGACGTTTCCGATTTGGGAGCTGGGCTCTGGCTGTGCCGGGAAAGAACGTCCCCACTGTGCTGTGGCTAGGAAGCTGAGAGGGACAGGGCTTGTGGGGCTGTGGAAGGGCTGCCTAGGGAAGGTGAGGGCCAGCAAGTGCTTTCAGGACTAGCCGCTTTCATGTGGGAGCAGTGGCTGGACTTTTCCGATTTGGGAGCTGGGCTCTGGCTGTGCCGGGAAGGAACATCCCCACTGTGCTGTGGCTAGGAAGCTGAGAGGGACAGGGCTTGTGGGGCTGTGGAAGGGCTGCCTTGGGAAGGTGAGCGCCAGCAAGAGCTTTCAGGGCTAGCCCCTTTCGTGTGGGAGCAGTGGCTGGACATTTCCGATTTGGGAGCTGGGCTCTGGCTGTGCCGGGAAGGAACATCCCCACTGTGCTGTGGCTAGGAAGCTGAGAGGGCCAGGGCTTGTGGGGCTGTGGAAGGGCTGCCTAGGGAAGGTGAGGGCCAGCAAGAGCTTTCAGGGCTAGCCCCTTTCGTGTGGGAGCAGTGGCTGGACGTTTCCGATTTGGGAGCTGGGCTGTTGCTGTGCCGGGAAGGAACGTCCGCAGAGTACTGCGGCTAGGAAGCTGAGAGGGCCAGGGCTTGTGGGGCTGTGGAAGGGCTGCCTTGGGAAGGTGAGGGTCAGCAAGAGCTTTCAGGGCTAGCCCCTTTCGTGTGAGAGCAGTGGCTGGACATTTCCGATTTGGGAGCTGGGCTCTGGCTGTGCCGGGAAGGAACGTCCCCACACTGCTGTGCCTAGGAAGCTCGGAGGGCCAGGACTTGTGGGGCTGTGGAAGGGCTGCCTAGGGAAGGTGAGGGCCAGCAAGAGCTTTCAGGGCTAGCCCCTTTCGTGTGGGAGCAGTGGCTGGACGTTTCCGATTTGGGAGCTGGGCTCTGGCTGTGCCGAGAAGGAACGTCCGCAGAGTGCTGTGGCTAGGAAGCTGAGAGGGCCAGGGCTTGTGGGGCTGTGGAAGGGCTGCCTAGGGAAGGTGAGGGCCAGCAAGAGCTTTCAGGGCTAGCCCCTTTCGTGTGGGAGCAGTGGCTGGACGTTTCCGATTTGGGAGCTGGGCTGTGGCTGTGCCGAGAAGGAACGTCCCCACACTGCTGTGGCTAGGAAGCTCAGAGCGCCAGGGCTTGTGGGGCTGTGGAAGGGCTGCCTAGGGAAGGTGAGGGCCAGCAAGAGCTTTCAGGGCTAGCCCCTTTCGTGTGGGAGCAGTGGCTGGACGTTTCCGATTTGGGAGCTGGGCTCTGGCTGTGCCGGGAAGGAACATCCCCACTGTGCTGTGGCTAGGAAGCTCGGAGGGCCAGGGCTTGTGGGGCTGTGGAAGGGCTGCCTAGGGAAGGTGAGGGCCAGCAAGAGCTTTCAGGGCTAGCCCCTTTCGTGTGGGAGCAGTGGCTGGACGTTTCCGATTTGGGAGCTGGGCTCTGGCTGTGCCGAGAAGGAACGTCCGCAGAGTGCTGTGGCTAGGAAGCTGAGAGGGCCAGGGCTTGTGGGGCTGTGGAAGGGCTGCCTAGGGAAGGTGAGGGCCAGCAAGAGCTTTCAGGGCTAGCCCCTTTTGTGTGGGAGCAGTGGCTGGACGTTTCCGATTTGGGAGCTGGGCTCTGGCTGTGCCGGGAAAGAACGTCCCCACTGTGCTGTGGCTAGGAAGCTGAGAGGGACAGGGCTTGTGGGGCTGTGGAAGGGCTGCCTAGGGAAGGTGAGGGCCAGCAAGAGCTTTCAGGGCTAGCCCCTTTCGTGTGGGAGCAGTGGCTGGACTTTTCCGATTTGGGAGCTGGGCTCTGGCTGTGCCGGGAAGGAACATCCCCACTGTGCTGTGGCTAGGAAGCTGAGAGGGACAGGGCTTGTGGGGCTGTGGAAGGGCTGCCTTGGGAAGGTGAGCGCCAGCAAGAGCTTTCAGGGCTAGCCCCTTTCGTGTGGGAGCAGTGGCTGGACATTTCCGATTTGGGAGCTGGGCTCTGGCTGTGCCGGGAAGGAACATCCCCACTGTGCTGTGGCTAGGAAGCTGAGAGGGCCAGGGCTTGTGGGGCTGTGGAAGGGCTGCCTAGGGAAGGTGAGGGCCAGCAAGAGCTTTCAGGGCTAGCCCCTTTCGTGTGGGAGCAGTGGCTGGACGTTTCCGATTTGGGAGCTGGGCTGTTGCTGTGCCGGGAAGGAACGTCCGCAGAGTACTGTGGCTAGGAAGCTGAGAGGGCCAGGGCTTGTGGGGCTGTGGAAGGGCTGCCTTGGGAAGGTGAGGGTCAGCAAGAGCTTTCAGGGCTAGCCCCTTTCGTGTGAGAGCAGTGGCTGGACATTTCCGATTTGGGAGCTGGGCTCTGGCTGTGCCGGGAAGGAACGTCCCCACACTGCTGTGCCTAGGAAGCTCGGAGGGCCAGGACTTGTGGGTCTGTGGAAGGGCTG
Organism: Aptenodytes patagonicus; assembly: GCF_965638725.1. Classification (NCBI taxonomy): domain Eukaryota; kingdom Metazoa; phylum Chordata; class Aves; order Sphenisciformes; family Spheniscidae; genus Aptenodytes; species Aptenodytes patagonicus. The sequence continues at coordinate 1,000,949 of NW_027471997.1, read as the reverse complement.
CCTAGGGAAGGTGAGGGCCAGCAAGAGCTTTCAGGGCTAGCCCCTTTCGTGTGGGAGCAGTGGCTGGACGTTTCCGATTTGGGAGCTGGGCTCTGGCTGTGCCGAGAAGGAACGTCCGCAGAGTGCTGTGGCTAGGAAGCTGAGAGGGCCAGGGCTTGTGGGGCTGTGGAAGGGCTGCCTAGGGAAGGTGAGGGCCAGCAAGAGCTTTCAGGGCTAGCCCCTTTCGTGTGGGAGCAGTGGCTGGACGTTTCCGATTTGGGAGCTGGGCTGTGGCTGTGCCGAGAAGGAACATCCCCACACTGCTGTGGCTAGGAAGCTCAGAGCGCCAGGGCTTGTGGGGCTGTGGAAGGGCTGCCTAGGGAAGGTGAGGGCCAGCAAGAGCTTTCAGGGCTAGCCCCTTTCGTGTGGGAGCAGTGGCTGGACGTTTCCGATTTGGGAGCTGGGCTCTGGCTGTGCCGGGAAGGAACATCCCCACTGTGCTGTGGCTAGGAAGCTCGGAGGGCCAGGGCTTGTGGGGCTGTGGAAGGGCTGCCTAGGGAAGGTGAGGGCCAGCAAGAGCTTTCAGGGCTAGCCCCTTTCGTGTGGGAGCAGTGGCTGGACGTTTCCGATTTGGGAGCTGGGCTCTGGCTGTGCCGAGAAGGAACGTCCGCAGAGTGCTGTGGCTAGGAAGCTGAGAGGGCCAGGGCTTGTGGGGCTGTGGAAGGGCTGCCTAGGGAAGGTGAGGGCCAGCAAGAGCTTTCAGGGCTAGCCCCTTTCGTGTGGGAGCAGTGGCTGGACGTTTCCGATTTGGGAGCTGGGCTGTGGCTGTGCCGAGAAGGAACGTCCCCACACTGCTGTGGCTAGGAAGCTCAGAGCGCCAGGGCTTGTGGGGCTGTGGAAGGGCTGCCTAGGGAAGGTGAGGGCCAGCAAGAGCTTTCAGGGCTAGCCCCTTTCGTGTGGGAGCAGTGGCTGGACGTTTCCGATTTGGGAGCTGGGCTCTGGCTGTGCCGGGAAGGAACATCCCCACTGTGCTGTGGCTAGGAAGCTCGGAGGGCCAGGGCTTGTGGGGCTGTGGAAGGGCTGCCTAGGGAAGGTGAGGGCCAGCAAGAGCTTTCAGGGCTAGCCCCTTTCGTGTGGGAGCAGTGGCTGGACGTTTCCGATTTGGGAGCTGGGCTCTGGCTGTGCCGAGAAGGAACGTCCGCAGAGTGCTGTGGCTAGGAAGCTGAGAGGGCCAGGGCTTGTGGGGCTGTGGAAGGGCTGCCTTGGGAAGGTGAGCGCCAGCAAGAGCTTTCAGGGCTAGCCCCTTTCGTGTGGGAGCAGTGGCTGGACATTTCCGATTTGGGAGCTGGGCTGTTGCTGTGCCGGGAAGGAACGTCCGCAGAGTACTGTGGCTAGGAAGCTGAGAGGGCCAGGGCTTGTGGGGCTGTGGAAGGGCTGCCTTGGGAAGGTGAGGGTCAGCAAGAGCTTTCAGGGCTAGCCCCTTTCGTGTGAGAGCAGTGGCTGGACATTTCCGATTTGGGAGCTGGGCTCTGGCTGTGCCGGGAAGGAACGTCCCCACACTGCTGTGCCTAGGAAGCTCGGAGGGCCAGGACTTGTGGGTCTGTGGAAGGGCTGCCTAGGGAAGGTGAGGGCCAGCAAGAGCTTTCAGGGCTAGCCCCTTTCGTGTGGGAGCAGTGGCTGGACGTTTCCGATTTGGGAGCTGGGCTCTGGCTGTGCCGAGAAGGAACGTCCGCAGAGTGCTGTGGCTAGGAAGCTGAGAGGGCCAGGGCTTGTGGGGCTGTGGAAGGGCTGCCTAGGGAAGGTGAGGGCCAGCAAGAGCTTTCAGGGCTAGCCCCTTTCGTGTGGGAGCAGTGGCTGGACGTTTCCGATTTGGGAGCTGGGCTGTGGCTGTGCCGAGAAGGAACATCCCCACACTGCTGTGGCTAGGAAGCTCAGAGCGCCAGGGCTTGTGGGGCTGTGGAAGGGCTGCCTAGGGAAGGTGAGGGCCAGCAAGAGCTTTCAGGGCTAGCCCCTTTCGTGTGGGAGCAGTGGCTGGACGTTTCCGATTTGGGAGCTGGGCTCTGGCTGTGCCGGGAAGGAACATCCCCACTGTGCTGTGGCTAGGAAGCTCAGAGGGCCAGGGCTTGTGGGGCTGTGGAAGGGCTGCCTAGGGAAGGTGAGGGCCAGCAAGAGCTTTCAGGGCTAGCCCCTTTCGTGTGGGAGCAGTGGCTGGACGTTTCCGGTTTGGGAGCTGGGCTCTGGCTGTGCCGGGAAGGAACGTCCGCAGAGTACTGCGGCTAGGAAGCTGAGAGGGCCAGGGCTTGTAGGGCTGTGGAAGGGCTGCCTAGGGAAGGTGAGGGCCAGCAAGAGCTTTCAGGGCTAGCCCCTTTCGTGTGGGAGCAGTGGCTGGACGTTTCCGATTTGGGAGCTGGGCTCTGGCTGTGCCGGGAAGGAACGTCCGCAGAGTACTGCGGCTAGGAAGCTCAGAGGGCCAGGGCTTGTGGGGCTGTGGAAGGGCTGCCTAGGGAAGGTGAGGGCCAGCAAGAGCTTTCAGGGCTAGCCCCTTTCGTGTGAGAGCAGTGGCTGGACATTTCCGATTTGGGAGCTGGGCTCTGGCTGTGCCGGGAAGGAACGTCCCCACACTGCTGTGCCTAGGAAGCCCGGAGGGCCAGGGCTTGTGGGGCTGTGGAAGGGCTGCCTAGGGAAGGTGAGGGCCAGCAAGAGCTTTCAGGGCTAGCCCCTTTCGTGTGGGAGCAGTGGCTGGACGTTTCTGATTTGGGAGCTGGGCTCTGGCTGTGCCGAGAAGGAACGTCCGCAGAGTACTGCGGCTAGGAAGCTCAGAGGGCCAGGGCTTGTGGGGCTGTGGAAGGACTGCCTAGGGAAGGTGAGGGCCAGCAAGAGCTTTCAGGGCTAGCCCCTTTCATGTGGGAGCAGTGGCTGGACGTTTCCGATTTGGGAGCTGGGCTCTGGCTGTGCCGAGAAGGAACGTCCGCAGAGTGCTGTGGCTAGGAAGCTCAGAGCGCCAGTGCTTGTGGGGCTGTGGAAGGGCTGCCTAGGGAAGGTGAGGGCCAGCAAGAGCTTTCAGGGCTAGCCCCTTTCGTGTGAGAGCAGTGGCTGGACGTTTCCGATTTGGGAGCTGGGCTCTGGCTGTGCCGAGAAGGAACGTCCGCAGAGTGCTGTGGCTAGGAAGCTGAGAGGGCCAGGGCTTGTGGGGCTGTGGAAGGGCTGCCTAGGGAAGGTGAGCGCCAGCAAGAGCTTTCAGGGCTAGCCCCTTTTGTGTGGGAGCAGTGGCTGGACGTTTCCGATTTGGGAGCTGGGCTCTGGCTGTGCCGGGAAAGAACGTCCCCACTGTGCTGTGGCTAGGAAGCTGAGAGGGACAGGGCTTGTGGGGCTGTGGAAGGGCTGCCTAGGGAAGGTGAGGGCCAGCAAGTGCTTTCAGGACTAGCCGCTTTCATGTGGGAGCAGTGGCTGGACTTTTCCGATTTGGGAGCTGGGCTCTGGCTGTGCCGGGAAGGAACATCCCCACTGTGCTGTGGCTAGGAAGCTGAGAGGGACAGGGCTTGTGGGGCTGTGGAAGGGCTGCCTTGGGAAGGTGAGCGCCAGCAAGAGCTTTCAGGGCTAGCCCCTTTCGTGTGGGAGCAGTGGCTGGACATTTCCGATTTGGGAGCTGGGCTCTGGCTGTGCCGGGAAGGAACATCCCCACTGTGCTGTGGCTAGGAAGCTGAGAGGGCCAGGGCTTGTGGGGCTGTGGAAGGGCTGCCTAGGGAAGGTGAGGGCCAGCAAGAGCTTTCAGGGCTAGCCCCTTTCGTGTGGGAGCAGTGGCTGGACGTTTCCGATTTGGGAGCTGGGCTGTTGCTGTGCCGGGAAGGAACGTCCGCAGAGTACTGCGGCTAGGAAGCTGAGAGGGCCAGGGCTTGTGGGGCTGTGGAAGGGCTGCCTTGGGAAGGTGAGGGTCAGCAAGAGCTTTCAGGGCTAGCCCCTTTCGTGTGAGAGCAGTGGCTGGACATTTCCGATTTGGGAGCTGGGCTCTGGCTGTGCCGGGAAGGAACGTCCCCACACTGCTGTGCCTAGGAAGCTCGGAGGGCCAGGACTTGTGGGGCTGTGGAAGGGCTGCCTAGGGAAGGTGAGGGCCAGCAAGAGCTTTCAGGGCTAGCCCCTTTCGTGTGGGAGCAGTGGCTGGACGTTTCCGATTTGGGAGCTGGGCTCTGGCTGTGCCGAGAAGGAACGTCCGCAGAGTGCTGTGGCTAGGAAGCTGAGAGGGCCAGGGCTTGTGGGGCTGTGGAAGGGCTGCCTAGGGAAGGTGAGGGCCAGCAAGAGCTTTCAGGGCTAGCCCCTTTCGTGTGGGAGCAGTGGCTGGACGTTTCCGATTTGGGAGCTGGGCTGTGGCTGTGCCGAGAAGGAACGTCCCCACACTGCTGTGGCTAGGAAGCTCAGAGCGCCAGGGCTTGTGGGGCTGTGGAAGGGCTGCCTAGGGAAGGTGAGGGCCAGCAAGAGCTTTCAGGGCTAGCCCCTTTCGTGTGGGAGCAGTGGCTGGACGTTTCCGATTTGGGAGCTGGGCTCTGGCTGTGCCGGGAAGGAACATCCCCACTGTGCTGTGGCTAGGAAGCTCGGAGGGCCAGGGCTTGTGGGGCTGTGGAAGGGCTGCCTAGGGAAGGTGAGGGCCAGCAAGAGCTTTCAGGGCTAGCCCCTTTCGTGTGGGAGCAGTGGCTGGACGTTTCCGATTTGGGAGCTGGGCTCTGGCTGTGCCGAGAAGGAACGTCCGCAGAGTGCTGTGGCTAGGAAGCTGAGAGGGCCAGGGCTTGTGGGGCTGTGGAAGGGCTGCCTAGGGAAGGTGAGGGCCAGCAAGAGCTTTCAGGGCTAGCCCCTTTTGTGTGGGAGCAGTGGCTGGACGTTTCCGATTTGGGAGCTGGGCTCTGGCTGTGCCGGGAAAGAACGTCCCCACTGTGCTGTGGCTAGGAAGCTGAGAGGGACAGGGCTTGTGGGGCTGTGGAAGGGCTGCCTAGGGAAGGTGAGGGCCAGCAAGAGCTTTCAGGGCTAGCCCCTTTCGTGTGGGAGCAGTGGCTGGACTTTTCCGATTTGGGAGCTGGGCTCTGGCTGTGCCGGGAAGGAACATCCCCACTGTGCTGTGGCTAGGAAGCTGAGAGGGACAGGGCTTGTGGGGCTGTGGAAGGGCTGCCTTGGGAAGGTGAGCGCCAGCAAGAGCTTTCAGGGCTAGCCCCTTTCGTGTGGGAGCAGTGGCTGGACATTTCCGATTTGGGAGCTGGGCTCTGGCTGTGCCGGGAAGGAACATCCCCACTGTGCTGTGGCTAGGAAGCTGAGAGGGCCAGGGCTTGTGGGGCTGTGGAAGGGCTGCCTAGGGAAGGTGAGGGCCAGCAAGAGCTTTCAGGGCTAGCCCCTTTCGTGTGGGAGCAGTGGCTGGACGTTTCCGATTTGGGAGCTGGGCTGTTGCTGTGCCGGGAAGGAACGTCCGCAGAGTACTGTGGCTAGGAAGCTGAGAGGGCCAGGGCTTGTGGGGCTGTGGAAGGGCTGCCTTGGGAAGGTGAGGGTCAGCAAGAGCTTTCAGGGCTAGCCCCTTTCGTGTGAGAGCAGTGGCTGGACATTTCCGATTTGGGAGCTGGGCTCTGGCTGTGCCGGGAAGGAACGTCCCCACACTGCTGTGCCTAGGAAGCTCGGAGGGCCAGGACTTGTGGGTCTGTGGAAGGGCTGCCTAGGGAAGGTGAGGGCCAGCAAGAGCTTTCAGGGCTAGCCCCTTTCGTGTGGGAGCAGTGGCTGGACGTTTCCGATTTGGGAGCTGGGCTCTGGCTGTGCCGAGAAGGAACGTCCGCAGAGTGCTGTGGCTAGGAAGCTGAGAGGGCCAGGGCTTGTGGGGCTGTGGAAGGGCTGCCTAGGGAAGGTGAGGGCCAGCAAGAGCTTTCAGGGCTAGCCCCTTTCGTGTGGGAGCAGTGGCTGGACGTTTCCGATTTGGGAGCTGGGCTGTGGCTGTGCCGAGAAGGAACATCCCCACACTGCTGTGGCTAGGAAGCTCAGAGCGCCAGGGCTTGTGGGGCTGTGGAAGGGCTGCCTAGGGAAGGTGAGGGCCAGCAAGAGCTTTCAGGGCTAGCCCCTTTCGTGTGGGAGCAGTGGCTGGACGTTTCCGATTTGGGAGCTGGGCTCTGGCTGTGCCGGGAAGGAACATCCCCACTGTGCTGTGGCTAGGAAGCTCGGAGGGCCAGGGCTTGTGGGGCTGTGGAAGGGCTGCCTAGGGAAGGTGAGGGCCAGCAAGAGCTTTCAGGGCTAGCCCCTTTCGTGTGGGAGCAGTGGCTGGACGTTTCCGATTTGGGAGCTGGGCTCTGGCTGTGCCGAGAAGGAACGTCCGCAGAGTGCTGTGGCTAGGAAGCTGAGAGGGCCAGGGCTTGTGGGGCTGTGGAAGGGCTGCCTAGGGAAGGTGAGGGCCAGCAAGAGCTTTCAGGGCTAGCCCCTTTCGTGTGGGAGCAGTGGCTGGACGTTTCCGATTTGGGAGCTGGGCTGTGGCTGTGCCGAGAAGGAACGTCCCCACACTGCTGTGGCTAGGAAGCTCAGAGCGCCAGGGCTTGTGGGGCTGTGGAAGGGCTGCCTAGGGAAGGTGAGGGCCAGCAAGAGCTTTCAGGGCTAGCCCCTTTCGTGTGGGAGCAGTGGCTGGACGTTTCCGATTTGGGAGCTGGGCTCTGGCTGTGCCGGGAAGGAACATCCCCACTGTGCTGTGGCTAGGAAGCTCGGAGGGCCAGGGCTTGTGGGGCTGTGGAAGGGCTGCCTAGGGAAGGTGAGGGCCAGCAAGAGCTTTCAGGGCTAGCCCCTTTCGTGTGGGAGCAGTGGCTGGACGTTTCCGATTTGGGAGCTGGGCTCTGGCTGTGCCGAGAAGGAACGTCCGCAGAGTGCTGTGGCTAGGAAGCTGAGAGGGCCAGGGCTTGTGGGGCTGTGGAAGGGCTGCCTTGGGAAGGTGAGCGCCAGCAAGAGCTTTCAGGGCTAGCCCCTTTCGTGTGGGAGCAGTGGCTGGACATTTCCGATTTGGGAGCTGGGCTGTTGCTGTGCCGGGAAGGAACGTCCGCAGAGTACTGTGGCTAGGAAGCTGAGAGGGCCAGGGCTTGTGGGGCTGTGGAAGGGCTGCCTTGGGAAGGTGAGGGTCAGCAAGAGCTTTCAGGGCTAGCCCCTTTCGTGTGAGAGCAGTGGCTGGACATTTCCGATTTGGGAGCTGGGCTCTGGCTGTGCCGGGAAGGAACGTCCCCACACTGCTGTGCCTAGGAAGCTCGGAGGGCCAGGACTTGTGGGTCTGTGGAAGGGCTGCCTAGGGAAGGTGAGGGCCAGCAAGAGCTTTCAGGGCTAGCCCCTTTCGTGTGGGAGCAGTGGCTGGACGTTTCCGATTTGGGAGCTGGGCTCTGGCTGTGCCGAGAAGGAACGTCCGCAGAGTGCTGTGGCTAGGAAGCTGAGAGGGCCAGGGCTTGTGGGGCTGTGGAAGGGCTGCCTAGGGAAGGTGAGGGCCAGCAAGAGCTTTCAGGGCTAGCCCCTTTCGTGTGGGAGCAGTGGCTGGACGTTTCCGATTTGGGAGCTGGGCTGTGGCTGTGCCGAGAAGGAACATCCCCACACTGCTGTGGCTAGGAAGCTCAGAGCGCCAGGGCTTGTGGGGCTGTGGAAGGGCTGCCTAGGGAAGGTGAGGGCCAGCAAGAGCTTTCAGGGCTAGCCCCTTTCGTGTGGGAGCAGTGGCTGGACGTTTCCGATTTGGGAGCTGGGCTCTGGCTGTGCCGGGAAGGAACATCCCCACTGTGCTGTGGCTAGGAAGCTCGGAGGGCCAGGGCTTGTGGGGCTGTGGAAGGGCTGCCTAGGGAAGGTGAGGGCCAGCAAGAGCTTTCAGGGCTAGCCCCTTTCGTGTGGGAGCAGTGGCTGGACGTTTCCGATTTGGGAGCTGGGCTCTGGCTGTGCCGGGAAGGAACGTCCGCAGAGTACTGCGGCTAGGAAGCTGAGAGGGCCAGGGCTTGTAGGGCTGTGGAAGGGCTGCCTAGGGAAGGTGAGGGCCAGCAAGAGCTTTCAGGGCTAGCCCCTTTCGTGTGGGAGCAGTGGCTGGACGTTTCCGATTTGGGAGCTGGGCTCTGGCTGTGCCGGGAAGGAACGTCCGCAGAGTACTGCGGCTAGGAAGCTCAGAGGGCCAGGGCTTGTGGGGCTGTGGAAGGGCTGCCTAGGGAAGGTGAGGGCCAGCAAGAGCTTTCAGGGCTAGCCCCTTTCGTGTGAGAGCAGTGGCTGGACATTTCCGATTTGGGAGCTGGGCTCTGGCTGTGCCGGGAAGGAACGTCCCCACACTGCTGTGCCTAGGAAGCCCGGAGGGCCAGGGCTTGTGGGGCTGTGGAAGGGCTGCCTAGGGAAGGTGAGGGCCAGCAAGAGCTTTCAGGGCTAGCCCCTTTCGTGTGGGAGCAGTGGCTGGACGTTTCTGATTTGGGAGCTGGGCTCTGGCTGTGCCGAGAAGGAACGTCCGCAGAGTACTGCGGCTAGGAAGCTCAGAGGGCCAGGGCTTGTGGGGCTGTGGAAGGACTGCCTAGGGAAGGTGAGGGCCAGCAAGAGCTTTCAGGGCTAGCCCCTTTCATGTGGGAGCAGTGGCTGGACGTTTCCGATTTGGGAGCTGGGCTCTGGCTGTGCCGAGAAGGAACGTCCGCAGAGTGCTGTGGCTAGGAAGCTCAGAGCGCCAGTGCTTGTGGGGCTGTGGAAGGGCTGCCTAGGGAAGGTGAGGGCCAGCAAGAGCTTTCAGGGCTAGCCCCTTTCGTGTGGGAGCAGTGGCTGGACGTTTCCGATTTGGGAGCTGGGCTCTGGCTGTGCCGGGAAGGAACATCCCCACTGTGCTGTGGCTAGGAAGCTCGGAGGGCCAGAGCTTGTGGGGCTGTGGAAGGGCTGCCTTGGGAAGGTGAGGGTCAGCAAGAGCTTTCAGGGCTAGCCCCTTTCGTGTGAGAGCAGTGGCTGGACATTTCCGATTTGGGAGCTGGGCTCTGGCTGTGCCGGGAAGGAACGTCCCCACACTGCTGTGCCTAGGAAGCTCGGAGGGCCAGGACTTGTGGGTCTGTGGAAGGGCTGCCTAGGGAAGGTGAGGGCCAGCAAGAGCTTTCAGGGCTAGCCCCTTTCGTGTGGGAGCAGTGGCTGGACGTTTCCGATTTGGGAGCTGGGCTCTGGCTGTGCCGAGAAGGAACGTCCGCAGAGTGCTGTGGCTAGGAAGCTGAGAGGGCCAGGGCTTGTGGGGCTGTGGAAGGGCTGCCTAGGGAAGGTGAGGGCCAGCAAGAGCTTTCAGGGCTAGCCCCTTTCGTGTGGGAGCAGTGGCTGGACGTTTCCGATTTGGGAGCTGGGCTCTGGCTGTGCCGAGAAGGAACATCCCCACACTGCTGTGGCTAGGAAGCTCAGAGCGCCAGGGCTTGTGGGGCTGTGGAAGGGCTGCCTAGGGAAGGTGAGGGCCAGCAAGAGCTTTCAGGGCTAGCCCCTTTCGTGTGGGAGCAGTGGCTGGACGTTTCCGATTTGGGAGCTGGGCTCTGGCTGTGCCGGGAAGGAACATCCCCACTGTGCTGTGGCTAGGAAGCTCGGAGGGCCAGGGCTTGTGGGGCTGTGGAAGGGCTGCCTAGGGAAGGTGAGGGCCAGCAAGAGCTTTCAGGGCTAGCCCCTTTCGTGTGGGAGCAGTGGCTGGACGATTCCGGTTTGGGAGCTGGGCTCTGGCTGTGCCGGGAAGGAACGTCCGCAGAGTACTGCGGCTAGGAAGCTGAGAGGGCCAGGGCTTGTAGGGCTGTGGAAGGGCTGCCTAGGGAAGGTGAGGGCCAGCAAGAGCTTTCAGGGCTAGCCCCTTTCGTGTGGGAGCAGTGGCTGGACGTTTCCGATTTGGGAGCTGGGCTCTGGCTGTGCCGGGAAGGAACGTCCCCACTGTGCTGCGGCTAGGAAGCTGAGAGGGCCAGGGCTTGTGGGGCTGTGGAAGGGCTGCCTAGGGAAGGTGAGGGCCAGCAAGAGCTTTCAGGGCTAGCCCCTTTCGTGTGAGAGCAGTGGCTGGACATTTCCGATTTGGGAGCTGGGCTCTGGCTGTGCCGGGAAGGAACGTCCACAGAGTGCTGTGGCTAGGAAGCCCGGAGGGCCAGGGCTTGTGGGGCTGTGGAAGGGCTGCCTAGGGAAGGTGAGGGCCAGCAAGAGCTTTCAGGGCTAGCCCCTTTCGTGTGGGAGCAGTGGCTGGACGTTTCTGATTTGGGAGCTGGGCTCTGGCTGTGCCGAGAAGGAACGTCCGCAGAGTACTGCGGCTAGGAAGCTCAGAGGGCCAGGGCTTGTGGGGCTGTGGAAGGACTGCCTAGGGAAGGTGAGGGCCAGCAAGAGCTTTCAGGGCTAGCCCCTTTCATGTGGGAGCAGTGGCTGGACGTTTCCGATTTGGGAGCTGGGCTCTGGCTGTGCCGAGAAGGAACGTCCGCAGAGTGCTGTGGCTAGGAAGCTCAGAGCGCCAGTGGTTGTGGGGCTGTGGAAGGGCTGCCTAGGGAAGGTGAGGGCCAGCAAGAGCTTTCAGGGCTAGCCCCTTTCGTGTGGGAGCAGTGGCTGGACGTTTCCGATTTGGGAGCTGGGCTCTGGCTGTGCCGGGAAGGAACATCCCCACTGTGCTGTGGCTAGGAAGCTCGGAGGGCCAGGGCTTGTGGGGCTGTGGAAGGGCTGCCTAGGGAAGGTGAGGGCCAGCAAGAGCTTTCAGGGCTAGCCCCTTTCGTGTGGGAGCAGTGGCTGGACGTTTCCGATTCCAGAGCTGGGCTCTGGCTGTGCCTGGAAGGAACATCCCCACTGTGCTGTGGCTAGGAAGCTCGGAGGGCCAGGGCTTGTGGGGCTGTGGAAGGGCTGCCTAGGGAAGGTGAGGGCCAGCAAGAGCTTTCAGGGCTAGCCCCTTTCGTGTGGGAGCAGTGGCTGGACGTTTCCGATTTGGGAGCTGGGCTCTGGCTGTGCCGGGAAGGAACGTCCGCAGAGTACTGCGGCTAGGAAGCTGAGAGGGCCAGGGCGTGTGGGGCTGTGGAAGGGCTGCCTAAGGAAGGTGAGGGCCAGCAAGAGCTTTCAGGGCTAGCCCCTTTTGTGTGGGAGCAGTGGCTGGACATTTCCGATTTGGGAGCTGGGCTCTGGCTGTGCCGGGAAGGAACGTCCGCAGAGTACTGCGGCTAGGAAGCTGAGAGGGCCAGGGCTTGTGGGGCTGTGGAAGGGCTGCCTAGGGAAGGTGACGGCCAGCAAGAGCTTTCAGGGCTAGCCCCTTTCGTGTGGGAGCAGTGGCTGGACGTTTCCGATTTGGGAGCTGGGCTCTGGCTGTGCCGGGAAGGAACGTCCCCACTGTGCTGCGGCTAGGAAGCTGAGAGGGCCAGGGCTTGTGGGGCTGTGGAAGGGCTGCCTAGGGAAGGTGAGGGCCAGCAAGAGCTTTCAGGGCTAGCCCCTTTCGTGTGGGAGCAGTGGCTGGACGTTTCCGATTCCAGAGCTGGGCTCTGGCTGTGCCTGGAAGGAACATCCCCACTGTGCTGTGGCTAGGAAGCTCGGAGGGCCAGGGCTTGTGGGGCTGTGGAAGGGCTGCCTAGGGAAGGTGAGGGCCAGCAAGAGCTTTCAGGGCTAGCCCCTTTCGTGTGGGAGCAGTGGCTGGACGTTTCTGATTTGGGAGCTGGGCTCTGGCTGTGCCGAGAAGGAACGTCCGCAGAGTACTGCGGCTAGGAAGCTCAGAGGGCCAGGGCTTGTGGGGCTGTGGAAGGACTGCCTAGGGAAGGTGAGGGCCAGCAAGAGCTTTCAGGGCTAGCCCCTTTCATGTGGGAGCAGTGGCTGGACGTTTCCGATTTGGGAGCTGGGCTCTGGCTGTGCCGAGAAGGAACGTCCGCAGAGTGCTGTGGCTAGGAAGCTCAGAGCGCCAGTGCTTGTGGGGCTGTGGAAGGGCTGCCTAGGGAAGGTGAGGGCCAGCAAGAGCTTTCAGGGCTAGCCCCTTTCGTGTGGGAGCAGTGGCTGGACGTTTCCGATTTGGGAGCTGGGCTCTGGCTGTGCCGAGAAGGAACATCCCCACTGTGCTGTGGCTAGGAAGCTCGGAGGGCCAGGGCTTGTGGGGCTGTGGAAGGGCTGCCTAGGGAAGGTGAGGGCCAGCAAGAGCTTTCAGGGCTAGCCCCTTTCGTGTGGGAGCAGTGGCTGGACGTTTCCGATTCCAGAGCTGGGCTCTGGCTGTGCCTGGAAGGAACATCCCCACTGTGCTGTGGCTAGGAAGCTCGGAGGGCCAGGGCTTGTGGGGCTGTGGAAGGGCTGCCTAGGGAAGGTGAGGGCCAGCAAGAGCTTTCAGGGCTAGCCCCTTTCGTGTGGGAGCAGTGGCTGGACGTTTCCGATTTGGGAGCTGGGCTCTGGCTGTGCCGGGAAGGAACGTCCGCAGAGTACTGCGGCTAGGAAGCTGAGAGGGCCAGGGCTTGTGGGGCTGTGGAAGGGCTGCCTAAGGAAGGTGAGGGCCAGCAAGAGCTTTCAGGGCTAGCCCCTTTCATGTGAGAGCAGTGGCTGGACATTTCCGATTTGGGAGCTGGGCTCTGGCTGTGCCGGGAAGGAACGTCCGCAGAGTACTGCGGCTAGGAAGCTGAGAGGGCCAGGGCTTGTGGGGCTGTGGAAGGGCTGCCTAGGGAAGGTGACGGCCAGCAAGAGCTTTCAGGGCTAGCCCCTTTCGTGTGGGAGCAGTGGCTGGACGTTTCCGATTTGGGAGCTGGGCTCTGGCTGTGCCGGGAAGGAACGTCCCCACTGTGCTGCGGCTAGGAAGCTGAGAGGGCCAGGGCTTGTGGGGCTGTGGAAGGGCTGCCTAGAGAAGGTGAGGGCCAGCAAGAGCTTTCAGGGCTAGCCCGTTTCGTGTGGGAGCAGTGGCTGGACGTTTCCGATTCCAGAGCTGGGCTCTGGCTGTGCCTGGAAGGAACATCCCCACTGTGCTGTGGCTAGGAAGCTCGGAGGGCCAGGGCTTGTGGGGCTGTGGAAGGGCTGCCTAGGGAAGGTGAGGGCCAGCAAGAGCTTTCAGGGCTAGCCCCTTTCGTGTGGGAGCAGTGGCTGGACGTTTCTGATTTGGGAGCTGGGCTCTGGCTGTGCCGAGAAGGAACGTCCGCAGAGTACTGCGGCTAGGAAGCTCAGAGGGCCAGGGCTTGTGGGGCTGTGGAAGGGCTGCCTAGGGAAGGTGAGGGCCAGCAAGAGCTTTCAGGGCTAGCCCCTTTCATGTGGGAGCAGTGGCTGGACGTTTCCGATTTGGGAGCTGGGCTCTGGCTGTGCCGAGAAGGAACGTCCGCAGAGTGCTGTGGCTAGGAAGCTCAGAGCGCCAGTGCTTGTGGGGCTGTGGAAGGGCTGCCTAGGGAAGGTGAGGGCCAGCAAGAGCTTTCAGGGCTAGCCCCTTTCGTGTGGGAGCAGTGGCTGGACGTTTCCGATTTGGGAGCTGGGCTCTGGCTGTGCCGGGAAGGAACATCCCCACTGTGCTGTGGCTAGGAAGCTCGGAGGGCCAGGGCTTGTGGGGCTGTGGAAGGGCTGCCTAGGGAAGGTGAGGGCCAGCAAGAGCTTTCAGGGCTAGCCCCTTTCGTGTGGGAGCAGTGGCTGGACGTTTCCGATTTGGGAGCTGGGCTCTGGCTGTGCCTGGAAGGAACATCCCCACTGTGCTGTGGCTAGGAAGCTCGGAGGGCCAGGGCTTGTGGGGCTGTGGAAGGGCTGCCTAGGGAAGGTGAGGGCCAGCAAGAGCTTTCAGGGCTAGCCCCTTTCGTGTGGGAGCAGTGGCTGGACGTTTCCGATTTGGGAGCTGGGCTCTGGCTGTGCCGGGAAGGAACGTCCGCAGAGTACTGCGGCTAGGAAGCTGAGAGGGCCAGGGCTTGTGGGGCTGTGGAAGGGCTGCCTAAGGAAGGTGAGGGCCAGCAAGAGCTTTCAGGGCTAGCCCCTTTTGTGTGGGAGCAGTGGCTGGACGTTTCCGATTTGGGAGCTGGGCTCTGGCTGTGCCGGGAAGGAACGTCCGCAGAGTACTGCGGCTAGGAAGCTGAGAGGGCCAGGGCTTGTGGGGCTGTGGAAGGGCTGCCTAGGGAAGGTGAGGGCCAGCAAGAGCTTTCAGGGCTAGCCCCTTTCGTGTGGGAGCAGTGGCTGGACGTTTACGATTTGGGAGCTGGGCTCTGGCTGTGCCGGGAAGGAACGTCCCCACTGTGCTGCGGCTAGGAAGCTGAGAGGGCCAGGGCTTGTGGGGCTGTGGAAGGGCTGCCTAGGGAAGGTGAGGGCCAGCAAGAGCTTTCAGGGCTAGCCCCTTTCGTGTGGGAGCAGTGGCTGGACGTTTCCGATTTGGGAGCTGGGCTCTGGCTGTGCCTGGAAGGAACATCCCCACTGTGCTGTGGCTAGGAAGCTCGGAGGGCCAGGGCTTGTGGGGCTGTGGAAGGGCTGCCTAGGGAAGGTGAGGGCCAGCAAGAGCTTTCAGGGCTAGCCCCTTTCGTGTGGGAGCAGTGGCTGGACGTTTCCGATTTGGGAGCTGGGCTCTGGCTGTGCCGGGAAGGAACGTCCGCAGAGTACTGCGGCTAGGAAGCTGAGAGGGCCAGGGCTTGTGGGGCTGTGGAAGGGCTGCCTAAGGAAGGTGAGGGCCAGCAAGAGCTTTCAGGGCTAGCCCCTTTCGTGTGGGAGCAGTGGCTGGACGTTTCCGATTCCAGAGCTGGGCTCTGGCTGTGCCGGGAAGGAACGTCCGCAGAGTACTGCGGCTAGGAAGCTGAGAGGGCCAGGGCTTGTGGGGCTGTGGAAGGGCTGCCTAGGGAAGGTGAGGGCCAGCAAGAGCTTTCAGGGCTAGCCCCTTTCGTGTGGGAGCAGTGGCTGGACGTTTCCGATTTGGGAGCTGGGCTCTGGCTGTGCCGGGAAGGAACGTCCCCACTGTGCTGCGGCTAGGAAGCTGAGAGGGCCAGGGCTTGTGGGGCTGTGGAAGGGCTGCCTAGGGAAGGTGAGGGCCAGCAAGAGCTTTCAGGGCTAGCCCCTTTCGTGTGAGAGCAGTGGCTGGACATTTCCGATTTGGGAGCTGGGCTCTGGCTGTGCCGGGAAGGAACGTCCCCACACTGCTGTGCCTAGGAAGCTCGGAGGGCCAGGGCTTGTGGGGCTGTGGAAGGGCTGCCTAGGGAAGGTGAGGGCCAGCAAGAGCTTTCAGGGCTAGCCCCTTTCGTGTGGGAGCAGTGGCTGGACGTTTCCGATTTGGGAGCTGGGCTCTGGCTGTGCCGGGAAGGAACATCCCCACTGTGCTGTGCCTAGGAAGCTCGGAGGGCCAGGACTTGTGGGGCTGTGGAAGGGCTGCCTAGGGAAGGTGAGGGCCAGCAAGAGCTTTCAGGGCTAGCCCCTTTCGTGTGGGAGCAGTGGCTGGACGTTTCCGATTTGGGAGCTGGGCTCTGGCTGTGCCGGGAAGGAACGTCCCCACTGTGCTGCGGCTAGGAAGCTGAGAGGGCCAGGGCTTGTGGGGCTGTGGAAGGGCTGCCTAGGGAAGGTGACGGCCAGCAAGAGCTTTCAGGGCTAGCCCCTTTTGTGTGGGAGCAGTGGCTGGACGTTTCCGATTTGGGAGCTGGGCTCTGGCTGTGCCGGGAAGGAACGTCCCCACTGTGCTGCGGCTAGGAAGCTGAGAGGGCCAGGGCTTGTGGGGCTGTGGAAGGGCTGCCTAGGGAAGGTGAGGGCCAGCAAGAGCTTTCAGGGCTAGCCCGTTTCGTGTGGGAGCAGTGGCTGGACGTTTCCGATTCCAGAGCTGGGCTCTGGCTGTGCCTGGAAGGAACATCCCCACTGTGCTGTGGCTAGGAAGCTCGGAGGGCCAGGGCTTGTGGGGCTGTGGAAGGGCTGCCTAGGGAAGGTGAGGGCCAGCAAGAGCTTTCAGGGCTAGCCCCTTTCGTGTGGGAGCAGTGGCTGGACGTTTCTGATTTGGGAGCTGGGCTCTGGCTGTGCCGAGAAGGAACGTCCGCAGAGTACTGCGGCTAGGAAGCTCAGAGGGCCAGGGCTTGTGGGGCTGTGGAAGGGCTGCCTAGGGAAGGTGAGGGCCAGCAAGAGCTTTCAGGGCTAGCCCCTTTCATGTGGGAGCAGTGGCTGGACGTTTCCGATTTGGGAGCTGGGCTCTGGCTGTGCCGAGAAGGAACGTCCGCAGAGTGCTGTGGCTAGGAAGCTCAGAGCGCCAGTGCTTGTGGGGCTGTGGAAGGGCTGCCTAGGGAAGGTGAGGGCCAGCAAGAGCTTTCAGGGCTAGCCCCTTTCGTGTGGGAGCAGTGGCTGGACGTTTCCGATTTGGGAGCTGGGCTCTGGCTGTGCCGGGAAGGAACATCCCCACTGTGCTGTGGCTAGGAAGCTCGGAGGGCCAGGGCTTGTGGGGCTGTGGAAGGGCTGCCTAGGGAAGGTGAGGGCCAGCAAGAGCTTTCAGGGCTAGCCCCTTTCGTGTGGGAGCAGTGGCTGGACGTTTCCGATTTGGGAGCTGGGCTCTGGCTGTGCCTGGAAGGAACATCCCCACTGTGCTGTGGCTAGGAAGCTCGGAGGGCCAGGGCTTGTGGGGCTGTGGAAGGGCTGCCTAGGGAAGGTGAGGGCCAGCAAGAGCTTTCAGGGCTAGCCCCTTTCGTGTGGGAGCAGTGGCTGGACGTTTCCGATTTGGGAGCTGGGCTCTGGCTGTGCCGGGAAGGAACGTCCGCAGAGTACTGCGGCTAGGAAGCTGAGAGGGCCAGGGCTTGTGGGGCTGTGGAAGGGCTGCCTAAGGAAGGTGAGGGCCAGCAAGAGCTTTCAGGGCTAGCCCCTTTTGTGTGGGAGCAGTGGCTGGACGTTTCCGATTTGGGAGCTGGGCTCTGGCTGTGCCGGGAAGGAACGTCCGCAGAGTACTGCGGCTAGGAAGCTGAGAGGGCCAGGGCTTGTGGGGCTGTGGAAGGGCTGCCTAGGGAAGGTGAGGGCCAGCAAGAGCTTTCAGGGCTAGCCCCTTTCGTGTGGGAGCAGTGGCTGGACGTTTACGATTTGGGAGCTGGGCTCTGGCTGTGCCGGGAAGGAACGTCCCCACTGTGCTGCGGCTAGGAAGCTGAGAGGGCCAGGGCTTGTGGGGCTGTGGAAGGGCTGCCTAGGGAAGGTGAGGGCCAGCAAGAGCTTTCAGGGCTAGCCCCTTTCGTGTGGGAGCAGTGGCTGGACGTTTCCGATTTGGGAGCTGGGCTCTGGCTGTGCCTGGAAGGAACATCCCCACTGTGCTGTGGCTAGGAAGCTCGGAGGGCCAGGGCTTGTGGGGCTGTGGAAGGGCTGCCTAGGGAAGGTGAGGGCCAGCAAGAGCTTTCAGGGCTAGCCCCTTTCGTGTGGGAGCAGTGGCTGGACGTTTCCGATTTGGGAGCTGGGCTCTGGCTGTGCCGGGAAGGAACGTCCGCAGAGTACTGCGGCTAGGAAGCTGAGAGGGCCAGGGCTTGTGGGGCTGTGGAAGGGCTGCCTAAGGAAGGTGAGGGCCAGCAAGAGCTTTCAGGGCTAGCCCCTTTCGTGTGGGAGCAGTGGCTGGACGTTTCCGATTCCAGAGCTGGGCTCTGGCTGTGCCGGGAAGGAACGTCCGCAGAGTACTGCGGCTAGGAAGCTGAGAGGGCCAGGGCTTGTGGGGCTGTGGAAGGGCTGCCTAGGGAAGGTGAGGGCCAGCAAGAGCTTTCAGGGCTAGCCCCTTTCGTGTGGGAGCAGTGGCTGGACGTTTCCGATTTGGGAGCTGGGCTCTGGCTGTGCCGGGAAGGAACGTCCCCACTGTGCTGCGGCTAGGAAGCTGAGAGGGCCAGGGCTTGTGGGGCTGTGGAAGGGCTGCCTAGGGAAGGTGAGGGCCAGCAAGAGCTTTCAGGGCTAGCCCCTTTCGTGTGAGAGCAGTGGCTGGACATTTCCGATTTGGGAGCTGGGCTCTGGCTGTGCCGGGAAGGAACGTCCCCACACTGCTGTGCCTAGGAAGCTCGGAGGGCCAGGGCTTGTGGGGCTGTGGAAGGGCTGCCTAGGGAAGGTGAGGGCCAGCAAGAGCTTTCAGGGCTAGCCCCTTTCGTGTGGGAGCAGTGGCTGGACGTTTCCGATTTGGGAGCTGGGCTCTGGCTGTGCCGGGAAGGAACATCCCCACTGTGCTGTGCCTAGGAAGCTCGGAGGGCCAGGACTTGTGGGGCTGTGGAAGGGCTGCCTAGGGAAGGTGAGGGCCAGCAAGAGCTTTCAGGGCTAGCCCCTTTCGTGTGGGAGCAGTGGCTGGACGTTTCCGATTTGGGAGCTGGGCTCTGGCTGTGCCGGGAAGGAACGTCCCCACTGTGCTGCGGCTAGGAAGCTGAGAGGGCCAGGGCTTGTGGGGCTGTGGAAGGGCTGCCTAGGGAAGGTGACGGCCAGCAAGAGCTTTCAGGGCTAGCCCCTTTTGTGTGGGAGCAGTGGCTGGACGTTTCCGATTTGGGAGCTGGGCTCTGGCTGTGCCGGGAAGGAACGTCCCCACTGTGCTGCGGCTAGGAAGCTGAGAGGGCCAGGGCTTGTGGGGCTGTGGAAGGGCTGCCTAGGGAAGGTGAGGGCCAGCAAGAGCTTTCAGGGCTAGCCCCTTTCGTGTGGGAGCAGTGGCTGGACGTTTCCGATTCCAGAGCTGGGCTCTGGCTGTGCCTGGAAGGAACATCCCCACTGTGCTGTGGTTAGGAAGCTCGGAGGGCCAGGGCTTGTGGGGCTGTGGAAGGGCTGCCTAGGGAAGGTGAGGGCCAGCAAGAGCTTTCAGGGCTAGCCCCTTTCGTGTGGGAGCAGTGGCTGGATGTTTCCGATTTGGGAGCTGGGCTCTGGCTGTGCCGGGAAGGAACGTCCGCAGAGTACTGCGGCTAGGAAGCTGAGAGGGCCAGGGCTTGTGGGGCTGTGGAAGGGCTGCCTAAGGAAGGTGAGGGCCAGCAAGAGCTTTCAGGGCTAGCCCCTTTCGTGTGGGAGCAGTGGCTGGACGTTTCCGATTTGGGAGCTGGGCTCTGGCTGTGCCGGGAAGGAACGTCCGCAGAGTACTGCGGCTAGGAAGCTGAGAGGGCCAGGGCTTGTGGGGCTGTGGAAGGGCTGCCTAGGGAAGGTGACGGCCAGCAAGAGCTTTCAGGGCTAGCCCCTTTCGTGTGGGAGCAGTGGCTGGACGTTTCCGATTTGGGAGCTGGGCTCTGGCTGTGCCGGGAAGGAACGTCCCCACTGTGCTGCGGCTAGGAAGCTGAGAGGGCCAGGGCTTGTGGGGCTGTGGAAGGGCTGCCTAGGGAAGGTGAGGGCCAGCAAGAGCTTTCAGGGCTAGCCCCTTTCGTGTGAGAGCAGTGGCTGGACATTTCCGATTTGGGAGCTGGGCTCTGGCTGTGCCGGGAAGGAACGTCCCCACACTGCTGTGCCTAGGAAGCTCGGAGGGCCAGGGCTTGTGGGGCTGTGGAAGGGCTGCCTAGGGAAGGTGAGGGCCAGCAAGAGCTTTCAGGGCTAGCCCCTTTCGTGTGGGAGCAGTGGCTGGACGTTTCCGATTTGGGAGCTGGGCTCTGGCTGTGCCGGGAAGGAACATCCCCACTGTGCTGTGGCTAGGAAGCTGAGAGGGCCAGGGCTTGTGGGGCTGTGGAAGGGCTGCCTAGGGAAGGTGAGGGCCAGCAAGAGCTTTCAGGGCTAGCCCCTTTTGTGTGGGAGCAGTGGCTGGACGTTTCCGATTTGGGAGCTGGGCTCTGGCTGTGCCGGGAAGGAACGTCCGCAGAGTACTGCGGCTAGGAAGCTGAGAGGGCCAGGGTTTGTGGGGCTGTGGAAGGGCTGCCTAGGGAAGGTGAGGGCCAGCAAGAGCTTTCAGGGCTAGCCCCTTTCTTGTGGGAGCAGTGGCTGGACGTTTCCGATTTGGGAGCTGGGCTCTGGCTGTGCCGGGAAGGAACGTCCCCACTGTGCTGTGGCTAGGAAGCTCAGAGGGCCAGGGCTTGTGGGGCTGTGGAAGGGCTGCCTAGGGAAGGTGAGGGCCAGCAAGAGCTTTCAGGGCTAGCCCCTTTCGTGTGGGAGCAGTGGCTGGACGTTTCCGATTTGGGAGCTGGGCTCTGGCTGTGCCGGGAAGGAACGTCCGCAGAGTACTGCGGCTAGGAAGCTCAGAGGGCCAGGGCTTGTGGGGCTGTGGAAGGGCTGCCTAGGGAAGGTGAGCGCCAGCAAGAGCTTTCAGGGCTAGCCCCTTTCGTGTGGGAGCAGTGGCTGGACGTTTCCGATTTGGGAGCTGGGCTCTGGCTGTGCCGGGAAGGAACGTCCGCAGAGTACTGCGGCTAGGAAGCTGAGAGGGCCAGGGCTTGTGGGGCTGTGGAAGGGCTGCCTAGGGAAGGTGAGGGCCAGCAAGAGCTTTCAGGGCTAGCCCCTTTCGTGTGGGAGCAGTGGCTGGACGTTTCCGATTTGGGAGCTGGGCTCTGGCTGTGCCGGGAAGGAACATCCCCACTGTGCTGTGCCTAGGAAGCTCGGAGGGCCAGGACTTGTGGGGCTGTGGAAGGGCTGCCTAGGGAAGGTGAGGGCCAGCAAGAGCTTTCAGGGCTAGCCCCTTTCGTGTGGGAGCAGTGGCTGGACGTTTCCGATTTGGGAGCTGGGCTCTGGCTGTGCCGGGAAGGAACGTCCCCACTGTGCTGCGGCTAGGAAGCTGAGAGGGCCAGGGCTTGTGGGGCTGTGGAAGGGCTGCCTAGGGAAGGTGACGGCCAGCAAGAGCTTTCAGGGCTAGCCCCTTTTGTGTGGGAGCAGTGGCTGGACGTTTCCGATTTGGGAGCTGGGCTCTGGCTGTGCCGGGAAGGAACGTCCCCACTGTGCTGCGGCTAGGAAGCTGAGAGGGCCAGGGCTTGTGGGGCTGTGGAAGGGCTGCCTAGGGAAGGTGAGGGCCAGCAAGAGCTTTCAGGGCTAGCCCCTTTCGTGTGGGAGCAGTGGCTGGACGTTTCCGATTCCAGAGCTGGGCTCTGGCTGTGCCTGGAAGGAACATCCCCACTGTGCTGTGGTTAGGAAGCTCAGAGGGCCAGGGCTTGTGGGGCTGTGGAAGGGCTGCCTAGGGAAGGTGAGGGCCAGCAAGAGCTTTCAGGGCTAGCCCCTTTCGTGTGGGAGCAGTGGCTGGATGTTTCCGATTTGGGAGCTGGGCTCTGGCTGTGCCGGGAAGGAACGTCCGCAGAGTACTGCGGCTAGGAAGCTGAGAGGGCCAGGGCTTGTGGGGCTGTGGAAGGGCTGCCTAAGGAAGGTGAGGGCCAGCAAGAGCTTTCAGGGCTAGCCCCTTTCGTGTGGGAGCAGTGGCTGGACGTTTCCGATTTGGGAGCTGGGCTCTGGCTGTGCCGGGAAGGAACGTCCGCAGAGTACTGCGGCTAGGAAGCTGAGAGGGCCAGGGCTTGTGGGGCTGTGGAAGGGCTGCCTTGGGAAGGTGACGGCCAGCAAGAGCTTTCAGGGCTAGCCCCTTTCGTGTGGGAGCAGTGGCTGGACGTTTCCGATTTGGGAGCTGGGCTCTGGCTGTGCCGGGAAGGAACGTCCCCACTGTGCTGCGGCTAGGAAGCTGAGAGGGCCAGGGCTTGTGGGGCTGTGGAAGGGCTGCCTAGGGAAGGTGAGGGCCAGCAAGAGCTTTCAGGGCTAGCCCCTTTCGTGTGAGAGCAGTGGCTGGACATTTCCGATTTGGGAGCTGGGCTCTGGCTGTGCCGGGAAGGAACGTCCCCACACTGCTGTGCCTAGGAAGCTCGGAGGGCCAGGGCTTGTGGGGCTGTGGAAGGGCTGCCTAGGGAAGGTGAGGGCCAGCAAGAGCTTTCAGGGCTAGCCCCTTTCGTGTGGGAGCAGTGGCTGGACGTTTCCGATTTGGGAGCTGGGCTCTGGCTGTGCCGGGAAGGAACATCCCCACTGTGCTGTGGCTAGGAAGCTGAGAGGGCCAGGGCTTGTGGGGCTGTGGAAGGGCTGCCTAGGGAAGGTGAGGGCCAGCAAGAGCTTTCAGGGCTAGCCCCTTTTGTGTGGGAGCAGTGGCTGGACGTTTCCGATTTGGGAGCTGGGCTCTGGCTGTGCCGGGAAGGAACGTCCGCAGAGTACTGCGGCTAGGAAGCTGAGAGGGCCAGGGTTTGTGGGGCTGTGGAAGGGCTGCCTAGGGAAGGTGAGGGCCAGCAAGAGCTTTCAGGGCTAGCCCCTTTCTTGTGGGAGCAGTGGCTGGACGTTTCCGATTTGGGAGCTGGGCTCTGGCTGTGCCGGGAAGGAACGTCCCCACTGTGCTGTGGCTAGGAAGCTCAGAGGGCCAGGGCTTGTGGGGCTGTGGAAGGGCTGCCTAGGGAAGGTGAGGGCCAGCAAGAGCTTTCAGGGCTAGCCCCTTTCGTGTGGGAGCAGTGGCTGGACGTTTCCGATTTGGGAGCTGGGCTCTGGCTGTGCCGGGAAGGAACGTCCGCAGAGTACTGCGGCTAGGAAGCTCAGAGGGCCAGGGCTTGTGGGGCTGTGGAAGGGCTGCCTAGGGAAGGTGAGCGCCAGCAAGAGCTTTCAGGGCTAGCCCCTTTCGTGTGGGAGCAGTGGCTGGACGTTTCCGATTTGGGAGCTGGGCTCTGGCTGTGCCGGGAAGGAACGTCCGCAGAGTACTGCGGCTAGGAAGCTGAGAGGGCCAGGGCTTGTGGGGCTGTGGAAGGGCTGCCTAGGGAAGGTGAGGGCCAGCAAGAGCTTTCAGGGCTAGCCCCTTTCGTGTGGGAGCAGTGGCTGGACGTTTCCGATTTGGGAGCTGGGCTCTGGCTGTGCCGGGAAGGAACGTCCCCACTGTGCTGTGGCTAGGAAGCTGAGAGGGACAGGGCTTGTGGGGCTGTGGAAGGGCTGCCTAGGGAAGGTGAGCGCCAGCAAGAGCTTTCAGGGCTAGCCCCTTTCGTGTGGGAGCAGTGGCTGGACGTTTCCGATTTGGGAGCTGGGCTCTGGCTGTGCCGGGAAGGAACGTCCCCACTGTGCTGCGGCTAGGAAGCTGAGAGGGCCAGGGCTTGTGGGGCTGTGGAAGGGCTGCCTAGGGAAGGTGAGGGCCAGCAAGAGCTTTCAGGGCTAGCCCCTTTCGTGTGAGAGCAGTGGCTGGACATTTCCGATTTGGGAGCTGGGCTCTGGCTGTGCCGGAAGGAACGTCCCCACTGTGCTGTGGCTAGGAAGCTCGGAGGGCCAGGGCTTGTGGGGCTGTGGAAGGGCTGCCTAGGGAAGGTGAGGGCCAGCAAGAGCTTTCAGGGCTAGCCCCTTTCGTGTGGGAGCAGTGGCTGGACGTTTCCGATTTGGGAGCTGGGCTCTGGCTGTGCCGGGAAGGAACGTCCCCACTGTGCTGTGGCTAGGAAGCTGAGAGGGACAGGGCTTGTGGGGCTGTGGAAGGGCTGCCTAGGGAAGGTGAGCGCCAGCAAGAGCTTTCAGGGCTAGCCCCTTTCGTGTGGGAGCAGTGGCTGGACGTTTCCGATTTGGGAGCTGGGCTCTGGCTGTGCCGAGAAGGAACGTCCGCAGAGTACTGCGGCTAGGAAGCTGAGAGGGCCAGGGCTTGTGGGGCTGTGGAAGGGCTGCCTAGGGAAGGTGAGGGCCAGCAAGAGCTTTCAGGGCTAGCCCCTTTCGTGTGGGAGCAGTGGCTGGACGTTTCCGATTTGGGAGCTGGGCTCTGGCTGTGCCGAGAAGGAACGTCCGCAGAGTGCTGTGGCTAGGAAGCTCAGAGCGCCAGTGCTTGTGGGGCTGTGGAAGGGCTGCCTAGGGAAGGTGAGGGCCAGCAAGAGCTTTCAGGGCTAGCCCCTTTCGTGTGGGAGCAGTGGCTGGACGTTTCCGATTTGGGAGCTGGGCTCTGGCTGTGCCTGGAAGGAACATCCCCACTGTGCTGTGGCTAGGAAGCTCGGAGGGCCAGGGCTTGTGGGGCTGTGGAAGGGCTGCCTAGGGAAGGTGAGGGCCAGCAAGAGCTTTCAGGGCTAGCCCCTTTAGTGTGGGAGCAGTGGCTGGACGTTTCCGATTCCAGAGCTGGGCTCTGGCTGTGCCTGGAAGGAACATCCCCACTGTGCTGTGGCTAGGAAGCTCGGAGGGCCAGGGCTTGTGGGGCTGTGGAAGGGCTGCCTAGGGAAGGTGAGGGCCAGCAAGAGCTTTCAGGGCTAGCCCCTTTCGTGTGGGAGCAGTGGCTGGACGTTTCCGATTTGGGAGCTGGGCTCTGGCTGTGCCGGGAAGGAACGTCCGCAGAGTACTGCGGCTAGGAAGCTGAGAGGGCCAGGGCTTGTGGGGCTGTGGAAGGGCTGCCTAAGGAAGGTGAGGGCCAGCAAGAGCTTTCAGGGCTAGCCCCTTTTGTGTGGGAGCAGTGGCTGGACATTTCCGATTTGGGAGCTGGGCTCTGGCTGTGCCGGGAAGGAACGTCCGCAGAGTACTGCGGCTAGGAAGCTGAGAGGGCCAGGGCTTGTGGGGCTGTGGAAGGGCTGCCTAGGGAAGGTGACGGCCAGCAAGAGCTTTCAGGGCTAGCCCCTTTCGTGTGGGAGCAGTGGCTGGACGTTTCCGATTTGGGAGCTGGGCTCTGGCTGTGCCGGGAAGGAACGTCCCCACTGTGCTGCGGCTAGGAAGCTGAGAGGGCCAGGGCTTGTGGGGCTGTGGAAGGGCTGCCTAGGGAAGGTGAGGGCCAGCAAGAGCTTTCAGGGCTAGCCCCTTTCGTGTGAGAGCAGTGGCTGGACATTTCCGATTTGGGAGCTGGGCTCTGGCTGTGCCGGAAGGAACGTCCCCACACTGCTGTGCCTAGGAAGCTCGGAGGGCCAGGACTTGTGGGGCTGTGGAAGGGCTGCCTAGGGAAGGTGAGGGCCAGCAAGAGCTTTCAGGGCTAGCCCCTTTCGTGTGGGAGCAGTGGCTGGACGTTTCCGATTTGGGAGCTGGGCTCTGGCTGTGCCGGGAAGGAACGTCCCCACTGTGCTGTGGCTAGGAAGCTGAGAGGGACAGGGCTTGTGGGGCTGTGGAAGGGCTGCCTAGGGAAGGTGAGCGCCAGCAAGAGCTTTCAGGGCTAGCCCCTTTCGTGTGGGAGCAGTGGCTGGACGTTTCCGATTTGGGAGCTCTGCTCTGGCTGTGCCGAGAAGGAACGTCCGCAGAGTACTGCGGCTAGGAAGCTGAGAGGGCCAGGGCTTGTGGGGCTGTGGAAGGGCTGCCTAGGGAAGGTGAGGGCCAGCAAGAGCTTTCAGGGCTAGCCCCTTTCGTGTGGGAGCAGTGGCTGGACGTTTCCGATTTGGGAGCTGGGCTCTGGCTGTGCCGGGAAGGAACGTCCCCACTGTGCTGTGGCTAGGAAGCTCAGAGGGCCAGGGCTTGTGGGGCTGTGGAAGGGCTGCCTAGGGAAGGTGAGCGCCAGCAAGAGCTTTCAGGGCTAGCCCCTTTCATGTGGGAGCAGTGGCTGGACGTTTCCGATTTGGGAGCTGGGCTCTGGCTGTGCCGGGAAGGAACGTCCGCAGAGTACTGCGGCTAGGAAGCTGAGAGGGCCAGGGCTTGTGGGGCTGTGGAAGGGCTGCCTAGGGAAGGTGAGGGCCAGCAAGAGCTTTCAGGGCTAGCCCCTTTCGTGTGGGAGCAGTGGCTGGACGTTTCCGATTTGGGAGCTGGGCTCTGGCTGTGCCGGGAAGGAACGTCCCCACTGTGCTGTGGCTAGGAAGCTGAGAGGGCCAGGGCTTGTGGGGCTGTGGAAGGGCTGCCTAGGGCAGGTGAGGGCCAGCAAGAGCTTTCAGGGCTAGCCCCTTTCGTGTGGGAGCAGTGGCTGGACGTTTCCGATTTGGGAGCTGGGCTCTGGCTGTGCCGGGAAGGAACGTCCGCAGAGTACTGCGGCTAGGAAGCTCACAGGGCCAGGGCTTGTGGGGCTGTGGAAGGGCTGCCTAGGGAAGGTGAGGGCCAGCAAGAGCTTTCAGGGCTAGCCCCTTTCGTGTGGGAGCAGTGGCTGGACGTTTCCGATTTGGGAGCTGGGCTCTGGCTGTGCCGGGAAGGAACGTCCGCAGAGTACTGCGGCTAGGAAGCTGAGAGGGCCAGGGCTTGTGGGGCTGTGGAAGGGCTGCCTAGGGAAGGTGAGGGCCAGCAAGAGCTTTCAGGGCTAGCCCCTTTCGTGTGGGAGCAGTGGCTGGACGTTTCCGATTTGGGAGCTGGGCTCTGGCTGTGCCGGGAAGGAACGTCCCCACTGTGCTGTGGCTAGGAAGCTGAGAGGGACAGGGCTTGTGGGGCTGTGGAAGGGCTGCCTAGGGAAGGTGAGGGCCAGCAAGAGCTTTCAGGGCTAGCCCCTTTCGTGTGGGAGCAGTGGCTGGACGTTTCCGATTTGGGAGCTGGGCTCTGGCTGTGCCGGGAAGGAACGTCCGCAGAGTACTGCGGCTAGGAAGCTGAGAGGGCCAGGGCTTGTGGGGCTGTGGAAGGGCTGCCTTGGGAAGGTGAGGGCCAGCAAGAGCTTTCAGGGCTAGCCCCTTTCGTGTGGGAGCAGTGGCTGGACGTTTCCGATTTGGGAGCTGGGCTCTGGCTGTGCCGGGAAGGAACATCCGCAGAGTACTGCGGCTAGGAAGGTGAGAGGGCCAGGGCTTGTGGGGCTGTGGAAGGGCTGCCTAGGGAAGGTGAGGGCCAGCAAGAGCTTTCAGGGCTAGCCCCTTTCGTGTGGGAGCAGTGGCTGGACGTTTCCGATTTGGGAGCTGGGCTCTGGCTGTGCCGAGAAGGAACGTCCGCAGAGTGCTGTGGCTAGGAAGCTGAGAGGGCCAGGGCTTGTGGGGCTGTGGAAGGGCTGCCTAGGGAAGGTGAGGGCCAGCAAGAGCTTTCAGGGCTAGCCCCTTTTGTGTGGGAGCAGTGGCTGGACGTTTCCGATTTGGGAGCTGGGCTCTGGCTGTGCCGGGAAGGAACATCCCCACTGTGCTGTGGCTAGGAAGCTGAGAGGGCCAGGGCTTGTGGGGCTGTGGAAGGGCTGCCTAGGGAAGGTGAGGGCCAGCAAGAGCTTTCAGGGCTAGCCCCTTTCGTGTGGGAGCAGTGGCTGGACATTTCCGATTTGGGAGCTGGGCTCTGGCTGTGCCGGGAAGGAACATCCCCACTGTGCTGTGGCTAGGAAGCTGAGAGGGCCAGGGCTTGTGGGGCTGTGGAAGGGCTGCCTAGGGAAGGTGAGGGCCAGCAAGAGCTTTCAGGGCTAGCCCCTTTCGTGTGGGAGCAGTGGCTGGACGTTTCCGATTTGGGAGCTGGGCTGTTGCTGTGCCGGGAAGGAACGTCCGCAGAGTACTGCGGCTAGGAAGCTGAGAGGGCCAGGGCTTGTGGGGCTGTGGAAGGGCTGCCTTGGGAAGGTGAGGGCCAGCAAGAGCTTTCAGGGCTAGCCCCTTTCGTGTGAGAGCAGTGGCTGGACATTTCCGATTTGGGAGCTGGGCTCTGGCTGTGCCGGGAAGGAACGTCCCCACACTGCTGTGCCTAGGAAGCTCGGAGGGCCAGGACTTGTGGGTCTGTGGAAGGGCTGCCTAGGGAAGGTGAGGGCCAGCAAGAGCTTTCAGGGCTAGCCCCTTTCGTGTGGGAGCAGTGGCTGGACGTTTCCGATTTGGGAGCTGGGCTCTGGCTGTGCCGAGAAGGAACGTCCGCAGAGTGCTGTGGCTAGGAAGCTGAGAGGGCCAGGGCTTGTGGGGCTGTGGAAGGGCTGCCTAGGGAAGGTGAGGGCCAGCAAGAGCTTTCAGGGCTAGCCCCTTTCGTGTGGGAGCAGTGGCTGGACGTTTCCGATTTGGGAGCTGGGCTGTGGCTGTGCCGAGAAGGAACGTCCCCACACTGCTGTGGCTAGGAAGCTCAGAGCGCCAGGGCTTGTGGGGCTGTGGAAGGGCTGCCTAGGGAAGGTGAGGGCCAGCAAGAGCTTTCAGGGCTAGCCCCTTTCGTGTGGGAGCAGTGGCTGGACGTTTCCTATTTGGGAGCTGGGCTCTGGCTGTGCCTGGATGGAACATCCCCACTGTGCTGTGGCTAGGAAGCTCGGAGGGCCAGGGCTTGTGGGGCTGTGGAAGGGCTGCCTAGGGAAGGTGAGGGCCAGCAAGAGCTTTCAGGGCTAGCCCCTTTCGTGTGGGAGCAGTGGCTGGACGTTTCCGATTTGGGAGCTGGGCTCTGGCTGTGCCTGGAAGGAACATCCCCACTGTGCTGAGGCTAGGAAGCTCAGAGGCCCAGGGCTTGTAGGGCTGTGGAAGGGCTGCCTAGGGAAGGTGAGGGCCAGCAAGAGCTTTCAGGGCTAGCCCCTTTCGTGTGGGAGCAGTGGCTGGACGTTTCCGATTTGGGAGCTGGGCTGTGGCTGTGCCGGGAAGGAACGTCCCCACTGTGCTGCGGCTAGGAAGCTGAGAGGGCCAGGGCTTGTGGGGCTGTGGAAGGGCTGCCTAGGGAAGGTGAGGGCCAGCAAGAGCTTTCAGGGCTAGCCCCTTTCGTGTGAGAGCAGTGGCTGGACATTTCCGATTTGGGAGCTGGGATCTGGCTGTGCCGGGAAGGAACGTCCCCACACTGCTGTGCCTAGGAAGCCCGGAGGGCCAGGGCTTGTGGGGCTGTGGAAGGGCTGCCTAGGGAAGGTGAGGGCCAGCAAGAGCTTTCAGGGCTAGCCCCTTTTGTGTGGGAGCAGTGGCTGGACGTTTCCGATTCCAGAGCTGGGCTCTGGCTGTGCCTGGAAGGAACATCCCCACTGTGCTGTGGCTAGGAAGCTCGGAGGGCCAGGGCTTGTGGGGCTGTGGAAGGGCTGCCTAGGGAAGGTGATGGCCAGCAAGAGCTTTCAGGGCTAGCCCCTTTCGTGTGGGAGCAGTGGCTGGACGTTTCCGATTTGGGAGCTGGGCTCTGGCTGTGCCGGGAAGGAACGTCCGCAGAGTGCTGCGGCTAGGAAGCTGAGAGGGCCAGGGCTTGTGGGGCTGTGGAAGGGCTGCCTAAGGAAGGTGAGGGCCAGCAAGAGCTTTCAGGGCTAGCCCCTTTTGTGTGGGAGCAGTGGCTGGACATTTCCGATTTGGGAGCTGGGCTCTGGCTGTGCTGAGAAGGAACGTCCGCAGAGTACTGCGGCTAGGAAGCTCGGAGGGCCAGGGCTTGTGGGGCTGTGGAAGGGCTGCCTAGGGAAGGTGACGGCCAGCAAGAGCTTTCAGGGCTAGCCCCTTTCGTGTGGGAGCAGTGGCTGGACGTTTCCGATTTGGGAGCTGGGCTCTGGCTGTGCCGGGAAAGATCGTCCCCACTGTGCTGTGGCTAGGAAGCTGAGAGGGACAGGGCTTGTGGGGCTGTGGAAGGGCTGCCTAGGGAAGGTGAGCGCCAGCAAGAGCTTTCAGGGCTAGCCGCTTTCATGTGGGAGCAGTGGCTGGACGTTTCCGATTTGGGAGCTGGGCTCTGGCTGTGCCGGGAAGGATCATCCCCACTGTGCTATGGCTAGGAAGCTCAGAGGGCCAGGGCTTGTGGGGCTGTGGAAGGGCTGCCTAAGGAAGGTGAGGGCCAGCAAGAGCTTTCAGGGCTAGCCCCTTTCGTGTGGGAGCAGTGGCTGGACGTTTCCGATTTGGGAGCTGGGCTCTGGCTGTGCCGGGAAGGAACGTCCGCAGAGTACTGCGGCTAGGAAGCTCAGAGGGCCAGGGCTTGTGGGGCTGTGGAAGGGCTGCCTTGGGAAGGTGAGGGCCAGCAAGAGCTTTCAGGGCTAGCCCCTTTTGTGTGGGAGCAGTGGCTGGACGTTTCCGATTTGGGAGCTGGGCTCTGGCTGTGCCGGGAAGGAACGTCCCCACACTGCTGTGCCTAGGAAGCTGAGAGGGCCTGGGCTTGTGGGGCTGTGGAAGGGCTGCCTAGGGTAGGTGAGGGCCAGCAAGAGCTTTCAGGGCTAGCCCCTTTCATGTGGGAGCAGTGGCTGGACGTTTCCGATTTGGGAGCTGGGCTCTGGCTGTGCCGGGAAGGAACATCCCCACTGTGCTGTGGCTAGGAAGCTGAGAGGGCCAGGGCTTGTGGGGCTGTGGAAGGGCTGCCTAGGGAAGGTGAGGGCCAGCAAGAGCTTTCAGGGCTAGCCCCTTTCGTGTGGGAGCAGTGGCTGGACGTTTCCGATTTGGGAGCTGGGCTGTGGCTGTGCCGAGAAGGAACGTCCCCACACTGCTGTTGCTAGGAAGCTGAGAGGGCCAGGGCTTGTGGGGCTGTGGAAGGGCTGCCTAGGGAAGGTGAGGGCCAGCAAGAGCTTTCAGGGCTAGCCCCTTTCGTGTGGGAGCAGTGGCTGGACGTTTCCGATTTGGGAGCTGGGCTCTGGCTGTGCTTGGAAGGAACATCCCCACTGTGCTGTGGCTAGGAAGCTGAGAGGGCCAGGGCTTGTGGGGCTGTGGAAGGGCTGCCTAGGGAAGGTGAGGGCCAGCAAGAGCTTTCAGGGCTAGCCCCTTTCGTGTGGGAGCAGTGGCTGGACGTTTCCGATTTGGGAGCTGGGCTCTGGCTGTGCCTGGAAGGAACGTCCCCACACTGCTGTGGCTAGGAAGCTGAGAGGGCCAGGGCTTGTGGGGCTGTGGAAGGGCTGCCTAGGGAAGGTGAGGGCCAGCAAGAGCTTTCAGGGCTAGCCCCTTTCGTGTGGGAGCAGTGGCTGGACGTTTCCGATTTGGGAGCTGGGCTCTGGCTGTGCCGGGAAGGAACGTCCGCAGAGTACTGCGGCTAGGAAGCTCAGAGGCCCAGGGCTTGTAGGGCTGTGGAAGGGCTGCCTAGGGAAGGTGAGGGCCAGCAAGAGCTTTCAGGGCTAGCCCCTTTCGTGTGGGAGCAGTGGCTGGACGTTTCCGATTTGGGAGCTGGGCTCTGGCTGTGCCGGGAAGGAACGTCCCCACTGTGCTGCGGCTAGGAAGCTGAGAGGGCCAGGGCTTGTGGGGCTGTGGAAGGGCTGCCTAGGGAAGGTGAGGGCCAGCAAGAGCTTTCAGGGCTAGCCCCTTTCGTGTGGGAGCAGTGGCTGGACGTTTCTGATTTGGGAGCTGGGCTCTGGCTGTGCCGAGAAGGAACGTCCGCAGAGTACTGCGGCTAGGAAGCTCAGAGGGACAGGGCTTGTGGGGCTGTGGAAGGACTGCCTAGGGAAGGTGAGGGCCAGCAAGAGCTTTCAGGGCTAGCCCCTTTCATGTGGGAGCAGTGGCTGGACGTTTCCGATTTGGGAGCTGGGCTCTGGCTGTGCCGAGAAGGAACGTCCGCAGAGTGCTGTGGCTAGGAAGCTCAGAGCGCCAGTGCTTGTGGGGCTGTGGAAGGGCTGCCTAGGGAAGGTGAGGGCCAGCAAGAGCTTTCAGGGCTAGCCCCTTTCGTGTGGGAGCAGTGGCTGGACGTTTCCGATTTGGGAGCTGGGCTCTGGCTGTGCCTGGAAGGAACATCCCCACTGTGCTGTGGCTAGGAAGCTCGGAGGGCCAGGGCTTGTGGGGCTGTGGAAGGGCTGCCTAGGGAAGGTGAGGGCCAGCAAGAGCTTTCAGGGCTAGCCCCTTTCCTGTGGGAGCAGTGGCTGGACGTTTCCGATTTGGGAGGTGGGCTCTGGCTGTGCCTGGAAGGAACATCCCCACTGTGCTGTGGCTAGGAAGCTCGGAGGGCCAGGGCTTGTGGGGCTGTGGAAGGGCTGCCTAGGGAAGGTGAGGGCCAGCAAGAGCTTTCAGGGCTAGCCCCTTTAGTGTGGGAGCAGTGGCTGGACGTTTCTGATTTGGGAGCTGGGCTCTGGCTGTGCCGAGAAGGAACGTCCGCAGAGTACTGCGGCTAGGAAGCTGAGAGGGACAGGGCTTGTGGGGCTGTGGAAGGACTGCCTAGGGAAGGTGAGGGCCAGCAAGAGCTTTCAGGGCTAGCCCCTTTCATGTGGGAGCAGTGGCTGGACGTTTCCGATTTGGGAGCTGGGCTCTGGCTGTGCCGAGAAGGAACGTCCGCAGAGTGCTGTGGCTAGGAAGCTCAGAGCGCCAGTGCTTGTGGGGCTGTGGAAGGGCTGCCTAGGGAAGGTGAGGGCCAGCAAGAGCTTTCAGGGCTAGCCCCTTTCGTGTGGGAGCAGTGGCTGGACGTTTCCGATTTGGGAGCTGGGCTCTGGCTGTGCCTGGAAGGAACATCCCCACTGTGCTGTGGCTAGGAAGCTCGGAGGGCCAGGGCTTGTGGGGCTGTGGAAGGGCTGCCTAGGGAAGGTGAGGGCCAGCAAGAGCTTTCAGGGCTAGCCCCTTTCGTGTGGGAGCAGTGGCTGGACGTTTCCGATTTGGGAGGTGGGCTCTGGCTGTGCCTGGAAGGAACATCCCCACTGTGCTGTGGCTAGGAAGCTCGGAGGGCCAGGGCTTGTGGGGCTGTGGAAGGGCTGCCTAGGGAAGGTGAGGGCCAGCAAGAGCTTTCAGGGCTAGCCCCTTTCGTGTGGGAGCAGTGGCTGGACGTTTCCGATTTGGGAGCTGGGCTCTGGCTGTGCCGGGAAGGAACGTCCGCAGAGTACTGCGGCTAGGAAGCTGAGAGGGCCAGGGCTTGTGGGGCTGTGGAAGGGCTGCCTAAGGAAGGTGAGGGCCAGCAAGAGCTTTCAGGGCTAGCCCCTTTCGTGTGGGAGCAGTGGCTGGACGTTTCCGATTTGGGAGCTGGGCTCTGGCTGTGCCGGGAAGGAACGTCCGCAGAGTACTGCGGCTAGGAAGCTCGGAGGGCCAGGGCTTGTGGGGCTGTGGAAGGGCTGCCTAGGGAAGGTGACGGCCAGCAAGAGCTTTCAGGGCTAGCCCCTTTCGTGTGGGAGCAGTGGCTGGACGTTTCCCATTTGGGAGCTGGGCTCTGGCTGTGCCGGGAAGGAACGTCCCCACTGTGCTGTGGCTAGGAAGCTCGGAGGGCCAGGACTTGTGGGGCTGTGGAAGGGCTGCCTAGGGAAGGTGAGGGCCAGCAAGAGCTTTCAGGGCTAGCCCCTTTCGTGTGGGAGCAGTGGCTGGACGTTTCCGATTTGGGAGCTGGGCTCTGGCTGTGCCGGGAAGGAACGTCCGCAGAGTACTGCGGCTAGGAAGCTGAGAGGGCCAGGGCTTGTGGGGCTGTGGAAGGGCTGCCTAAGGAAGGTGAGGGCCAGCAAGAGCTTTCAGGGCTAGCCCCTTTTGTGTGGGAGCAGTGGCTGGACATTTCCGATTTGGGAGCTGGGCTCTGGCTGTGCCGGGAAGGAACGTCCGCAGAGTACTGCGGCTAGGAAGCTGAGAGGGCCAGGGCTTGTGGGGCTGTGGAAGGGCTGCCTAGGGAAGGTGACGGCCAGCAAGAGCTTTCAGGGCTAGCCCCTTTTGTGTGGGAGCAGTGGCTGGACATTTCCGATTTGGGAGCTGGGCTCTGGCTGTGCCGGGAAGGAACGTCCGCAGAGTACTGCGGCTAGGAAGCTGAGAGGGCCAGGGCTTGTGGGGCTGTGGAAGGGCTGCCTAGGGAAGGTGACGGCCAGCAAGAGCTTTCAGGGCTAGCCCCTTTCGTGTGGGAGCAGTGGCTGGACGTTTCCGATTTGGGAGCTGGGCTCTGGCTGTGCCGGGAAGGAACGTCCCCACTGTGCTGTGGCTAGGAAGCTCGGAGGGCCAGGGCTTGTGGGGCTGTGGAAGGGCTGCCTAGGGAAGGTGAGGGCCAGCAAGAGCTTTCAGGGCTAGCCCCTTTCGTGTGGGAGCAGTGGCTGGACGTTTCCGATTTGGGAGCTGGGCTCTGGCTGTGCCGGGAAGGAACGTCCCCACTGTGCTGTGGCTAGGAAGCTGAGAGGGCCAGGGCTTGTGGGGCTGTGGAAGGGCTGCCTAGGGAAGGTGAGGGCCAGCAAGAGCTTTCAGGGCTAGCCGCTTTCATGTGGGAGCAGTGGCTGGACGTTTCCGATTTGGGAGCTGGGCTCTGGCTGTGCCGGGAAGGAACATCCCCACTGTGCTGTGGCTAGGAAGCTCAGAGGGCCAGGGCTTGTGGGGCTGTGGAAGGGCTGCCTAGGGAAGGTGAGGGCCAGCAAGAGCTTTCAGGGCTAGCCCCTTTCGTGTGGGAGCAGTGGCTGGACGTTTCCGATTTGGGAGCTGGGCTCTGGCTGTGCCGGGAAGGAACGTCCGCAGAGTACTGCGGCTAGGAAGCTCAGAGGGCCAGGGCTTGTGGGGCTGTGGAAGGGCTGCCTTGGGAAGGTGAGGGCCAGCAAGAGCTTTCAGGGCTAGCCCCTTTCGTGTGGGAGCAGTGGCTGGACGTTTCCGATTTGGGAGCTGGGCTCTGGCTGTGCCGGGAAGGAACGTCCCCACACTGCTGTGCCTAGGAAGCTGAGAGGGCCAGGGCTTGTGGGGCTGTGGAAGGGCTGCCTAGGGAAGGTGAGGGCCAGCAAGAGCTTTCAGGGCTAGCCCCTTTCGTGTGGGAGCAGTGGCTGGACGTTTCCGATTTGGGAGCTGGGCTCTGGCTGTGCCGAGAAGGAACGTCCGCAGAGTGCTGTGGCTAGGAAGCTCAGAGGGCCAGGGCTTGTGGGGCTGTGGAAGGGCTGCCTAGGGAAGGTGAGGGCCAGCAAGAGCTTTCAGGGCTAGCCCCTTTCGTGTGGGAGCAGTGGCTGGACGTTTCCGATTTGGGAGCTGGGCTGTGGCTGTGCCGAGAAGGAACGTCCCCACACTGCTGTGGCTAGGAAGCTGAGAGGGCCAGGGCTTGTGGGGCTGTGGAAGGGCTGCCTAGGGAAGGTGAGGGCCAGCAAGAGCTTTCAGGGCTAGCCCCTTTCGTGTGGGAGCAGTGGCTGGACGTTTCCGATTTGGGAGCTGGGC
Source organism: Aptenodytes patagonicus (assembly GCF_965638725.1). Lineage (NCBI taxonomy): Eukaryota > Metazoa > Chordata > Aves > Sphenisciformes > Spheniscidae > Aptenodytes > Aptenodytes patagonicus. The sequence continues at coordinate 966,522 of NW_027471997.1, read as the reverse complement.
TCTGGCTGTGCCTGGAAGGAACATCCCCACTGTGCTGTGGCTAGGAAGCTCGGAGGGCCAGGGCTTGTGGGGCTGTGGAAGGGCTGCCTAGGGAAGGTGAGGGCCAGCAAGAGCTTTCAGGGCTAGCCCCTTTCGTGTGGGAGCAGTGGCTGGACGTTTCCGATTTGGGAGCTGGGCTCTGGCTGTGCCTGGAAGGAACATCCCCACTGTGCTGTGGCTAGGAAGCTCGGAGGGCCAGGGCTTGTGGGGCTGTGGAAGGGCTGCCTAGGGAAGGTGAGGGCCAGCAAGAGCTTTCAGGGCTAGCCCCTTTCGTGTGGGAGCAGTGGCTGGACGTTTCCGATTTGGGAGCTGGGCTCTGGCTGTGCCGGGAAGGAACGTCCGCAGAGTACTGCGGCTAGGAAGCTCAGAGGCCCAGGGCTTGTAGGGCTGTGGAAGGGCTGCCTAGGGAAGGTGAGGGCCAGCAAGAGCTTTCAGGGCTAGCCCCTTTCGTGTGGGAGCAGTGGCTGGACGTTTCCGATTTGGGAGCTGGGCTCTGGCTGTGCCGGGAAGGAACGTCCCCACTGTGCTGCGGCTAGGAAGCTGAGAGGGCCAGGGCTTGTGGGGCTGTGGAAGGGCTGCCTAGGGAAGCTGAGGGCCAGCAAGAGCTTTCAGGGCTAGCCCCTTTCGTGTGAGAGCAGTGGCTGGACATTTCCGATTTGGGAGCTGGGCTCTGGCTGTGCCGGGAAGGAACGTCCCCACACTGCTGTGCCTAGGAAGCCCGGAGGGCCAGGGCTTGTAGGGCTGTGGAAGGGCTGCCTAGGGAAGGTGAGGGCCAGCAAGAGCTTTCAGGGCTAGCCCCTTTCGTGTGGGAGCAGTGGCTGGACGTTTCCGATTTGGGAGCTGGGCTCTGGCTGTGCCGAGAAGGAACGTCCGCAGAGTACTGCGGCTAGGAAGCTCAGAGGGCCAGGGCTTGTGGGGCTGTGGAAGGGCTGCCTAGGGAAGGTGAGGGCCAGCAAGAGCTTTCAGGGCTAGCCCCTTTCGTGTGGGAGCAGTGGCTGGACGTTTCCGATTTGGGAGCTGGGCTCTGGCTGTGCCGGGAAGGAACATCCCCACTGTGCTGTGGCTAGGAAGCTCGGAGGGCCAGGGCTTGTGGGGCTGTGGAAGGGCTGCCTAGGGAAGGTGAGGGCCAGCAAGAGCTTTCAGGGCTAGCCCCTTTCGTGTGGGAGCAGTGGCTGGACGTTTCCGATTCCAGAGCTGGGCTCTGGCTGTGCCTGGAAGGAACATCCCCACTGTGCTGTGGCTAGGAAGCTCGGAGGGCCAGGGCTTGTGGGGCTGTGGAAGGGCTGCCTAGGGAAGGTGAGGGCCAGCAAGAGCTTTCAGGGCTAGCCCCTTTCGTGTGGGAGCAGTGGCTGGACGTTTCCGATTTGGGAGCTGGGCTCTGGCTGTGCTGGGAAGGAACGTCCGCAGAGTGCTGTGGCTAGGAAGCTGAGAGGGCCAGGGCTTGTGGGGCTGTGGAAGGGCTGCCTTGGGAAGGTGAGGGCCAGCAAGAGCTTTCAGGGCTAGCCCCTTTTGTGTGGGAGCAGTGGCTGGACATTTCCGATTTGGGAGCTGGGCTCTGGCTGTGCCGGGAAGGAACGTCCGCAGAGTACTGCGGCTAGGAAGCTCGGAGGGCCAGGGCTTGTGGGGCTGTGGAAGGGCTGCCTAGGGAAGGTGACGGCCAGCAAAAGCTTTCAGGGCTAGCCCCTTTCGTGTGGGAGCAGTGGCTGGACGTTTCCGATTTGGGAGCTGGGCTCTGGCTGTGCCGGGAAAGAACGTCCCCACTGTGCTGTGGCTAGGAAGCTGAGAGGGACAGGGCTTGTGGGGCTGTGGAAGGGCTGCCTAGGGAAGGTGAGCGCCAGCAAGAGCTTTCAGGGCTAGCCGCTTTCATGTGGGAGCAGTGGCTGGACGTTTCCGATTTGGGAGCTGGGCTCTGGCTGTGCCGGGAAGGAACATCCCCACTGTGCTATGGCTAGGAAGCTCAGAGGGCCAGGGCTTGTGGGGCTGTGGAAGGGCTGCCTAAGGAAGGTGAGGGCCAGCAAGAGCTTTCAGGGCTAGCCCCTTTCGTGTGGGAGCAGTGGCTGGACGTTTCCGATTTGGGAGCTGGGCTCTGGCTGTGCCGGGAAGGAACGTCCGCAGAGTACTGCGGCTAGGAAGCTGAGAGGGCCAGGGCTTGTGGGGCTGTGGAAGGGCTGCCTAGGGAAGGTGAGGGCCAGCAAGAGCTTTCAGGGCTAGCCCCTTTCGTGTGGGAGCAGTGGCTGGACGTTTCCGATTTGGGAGCTGGGCTCTGGCTGTGCCGGGAAGGAACATCCCCACTGTGCTGTGGCTAGGAAGCTGAGAGGGCCAGGGCTTGTGGGGCTGTGGAAGGGCTGCCTAGGGAAGGTGAGGGCCAGCAAGAGCTTTCAGGGCTAGCCCCTTTCGAGTGGGAGCAGTGGCTGGACGTTTCCGATTTGGGAGCTGGGCTCTGGCTGTGCTGGGAAGGAACGTCCGCAGAGTGCTGTGGCTAGGAAGCTGAGAGGGCCAGGGCTTGTGGGGCTGTGGAAGGGCTGCCTTGGGAAGGTGAGGGCCAGCAAGAGCTTTCAGGGCTAGCCCCTTTTGTGTGGGAGCAGTGGCTGGACATTTCCGATTTGGGAGCTGGGCTCTGGCTGTGCCGGGAAGGAACGTCCGCAGAGTACTGCGGCTAGGAAGCTCGGAGGGCCAGGGCTTGTGGGGCTGTGGAAGGGCTGCCTAGGGAAGGTGACGGCCAGCAAAAGCTTTCAGGGCTAGCCCCTTTCGTGTGGGAGCAGTGGCTGGACGTTTCCGATTTGGGAGCTGGGCTCTGGCTGTGCCGGGAAAGAACGTCCCCACTGTGCTGTGGCTAGGAAGCTGAGAGGGACAGGGCTTGTGGGGCTGTGGAAGGGCTGCCTAGGGAAGGTGAGCGCCAGCAAGAGCTTTCAGGGCTAGCCGCTTTCATGTGGGAGCAGTGGCTGGACGTTTCCGATTTGGGAGCTGGGCTCTGGCTGTGCCGGGAAGGAACATCCCCACTGTGCTATGGCTAGGAAGCTCAGAGGGCCAGGGCTTGTGGGGCTGTGGAAGGGCTGCCTAAGGAAGGTGAGGGCCAGCAAGAGCTTTCAGGGCTAGCCCCTTTCGTGTGGGAGCAGTGGCTGGACGTTTCCGATTTGGGAGCTGGGCTCTGGCTGTGCCGGGAAGGAACGTCCGCAGAGTACTGCGGCTAGGAAGCTGAGAGGGCCAGGGCTTGTGGGGCTGTGGAAGGGCTGCCTAGGGAAGGTGAGGGCCAGCAAGAGCTTTCAGGGCTAGCCCCTTTCGTGTGGGAGCAGTGGCTGGACGTTTCCGATTTGGGAGCTGGGCTCTGGCTGTGCCGGGAAGGAACGTCCCCACACTGCTGTGCCTAGGAAGCTGAGAGGGCCAGGGCTTGTGGGGCTGTGGAAGGGCTGCCTAGGGAAGGTGAGGGCCAGCAAGAGCTTTCAGGGCTAGCCCCTTTCGAGTGGGAGCAGTGGCTGGACGTTTCCGATTTGGGAGCTGGGCTCTGGCTGTGCCGGGAAGGAACGTCCCCACACTGCTGTGCCTAGGAAGCTGAGAGGACCAGGGCTTGTGGGGCTGTGGAAGGGCTGCCTAGGGAAGGTGAGCGCCAGCAAGAGCTTTCAGGGCTAGCCCCTTTCGTGTGGGAGCAGTGGCTGGACGTTTCCGATTTGGGAGCTGGGCTCTGGCTGTGCCGGGAAGGAACATCCCCACTGTGCTGTGGCTAGGAAGCTGAGAGGGCCAGGGCTTGTGGGGCTGTGGAAGGGCTGCCTAGGGAAGGTGAGGGCCAGCAAGAGCTTTCAGGGCTAGCCCCTTTCGTGTGGGAGCAGTGGCTGGACGTTTCCGATTTGGGAGCTGGGCTCTGGCTGTGCCGGGAAGGAACGTCCGCAGAGTACTGCGGCTAGGAAGCTCAGAGGGCCAGGGCTTGTGGGGCTGTGGAAGGGCTGCCTAGGGAAGGTGAGGGCCAGCAAGAGCTTTCAGGGCTAGCCCCTTTCGTGTGGGAGCAGTGGCTGGACGTTTCCGATTTGGGAGCTGGGCTCTGGCTGTGCCGGGAAGGAACGTCCGCAGAGTACTGCGGCTAGGAAGCTGAGAGGGCCAGGGCTTGTGGGGCTGTGGAAGGGCTGCCTAGGGAAGGTGAGGGCCAGCAAGAGCTTTCAGGGCTAGCCCCTTTCGTGTGGGAGCAGTGGCTGGACGTTTCCGATTTGGGAGCTGGGCTCTGGCTGTGCCGGGAAGGAACGTCCGCAGAGTACTGCGGCTAGGAAGCTGAGAGGGCCAGGGCTTGTGGGGCTGTGGAAGGGCTGCCTAGGGAAGGTGAGCGCCAGCAAGAGCTTTCAGGGCTAGCCCCTTTCGTGTGGGAGCAGTGGCTGGACATTTCCGATTTGGGAGCTGGGCTCTGGCTGTGCCGGGAAGGAACATCCCCACTGTGCTGTGGCTAGGAAGCTGAGAGGGCCAGGGCTTGTGGGGCTGTGGAAGGGCTGCCTAGGGAAGGTGAGGGCCAGCAAGAGCTTTCAGGGCTAGCCCCTTTCGTGTGGGAGCAGTGGCTGGACGTTTCCGATTTGGGAGCTGGGCTCTGGCTGTGCCGGGAAGGAACGTCCGCAGAGTACTGCGGCTAGGAAGCTGAGAGGGCCAGGGCTTGTGGGGCTGTGGAAGGGCTGCCTTGGGAAGGTGAGGGCCAGCAAGAGCTTTCAGGGCTAGCCCCTTTCGTGTGAGAGCAGTGGCTGGACATTTCCGATTTGGGAGCTGGGCTCTGGCTGTGCCGGGAAGGAACGTCCCCACACTGCTGTGCCTAGGAAGCTCGGAGGGCCAGGACTTGTGGGTCTGTGGAAGGGCTGCCTAGGGAAGGTGAGGGCCAGCAAGAGCTTTCAGGGCTAGCCCCTTTTGTGTGGGAGCAGTGGCTGGACGTTTCCGATTTGGGAGCTGGGCTCTGGCTGTGCCGAGAAGGAACGTCCGCAGAGTGCTGTGGCTAGGAAGCTGAGAGGGCCAGGGCTTGTGGGGCTGTGGAAGGGCTGCCTAGGGAAGGTGAGGGCCAGCAAGAGCTTTCAGGGCTAGCCCCTTTCGTGTGGGAGCAGTGGCTGGACGTTTCCGATTTGGGAGCTGGGCTGTGGCTGTGCCGAGAAGGAACGTCCCCACACTGCTGTGGCTAGGAAGCTCAGAGCGCCAGGGCTTGTGGGGCTGTGGAAGGGCTGCCTAGGGAAGGTGAGGGCCAGCAAGAGCTTTCAGGGCTAGCCCCTTTCGTGTGGGAGCAGTGGCTGGACGTTTCCGATTTGGGAGCTGGGCTCTGGCTGTGCCGGGAAGGAACATCCCCACTGTGCTGTGGCTAGGAAGCTCGGAGGGCCAGGGCTTGTGGGGCTGTGGAAGGGCTGCCTAGGGAAGGTGAGGGCCAGCAAGAGCTTTCAGGGCTAGCCCCTTTCGTGTGGGAGCAGTGGCTGGACGTTTCCGATTTGGGAGCTGGGCTCTGGCTGTGCCGGGAAGGAACGTCCGCAGAGTACTGCGGCTAGGAAGCTCAGAGGGCCAGGGCTTGTAGGGCTGTGGAAGGGCTGCCTAGGGAAGGTGAGGGCCAGCAAGAGCTTTCAGGGCTAGCCCCTTTCGTGTGGGAGCAGTGGCTGGACGTTTCCGATTTGGGAGCTGGGCTCTGGCTGTGCCGGGAAGGAACGTCCCCACACTGCTGTGCCTAGGAAGCCTGGAGGGCCAGGGCTTGTGGGGCTGTGGAAGGGCTGCCTAGGGAAGGTGAGGGCCAGCAAGAGCTTTCAGGGCTAGCCCCTTTCGTGTGGGAGCAGTGGCTGGACGTTTCCGATTCCAGAGCTGGGCTCTGGCTGTGCCTGGAAGGAACATCCCCACTGTGCTGTGGCTAGGAAGCTCGGAGGGCCAGGGCTTGTGGGGCTGTGGAAGGGCTGCCTAGGGAAGGTGAGGGCCAGCAAGAGCTTTCAGGGCTAGCCCCTTTCGTGTGGGAGCAGTGGCTGGACGTTTCCGATTTGGGAGCTGGGCTCTGGCTGTGCCGGGAAGGAACGTCCGCAGAGTGCTGCGGCTAGGAAGCTGAGAGGGCCAGGGCTTGTGGGGCTGTGGAAGGGCTGCCTAAGGAAGGTGAGGGCCAGCAAGAGCTTTCAGGGCTAGCCCCTTTCGTGTGGGAGCAGTGGCTGGACATTTCCGATTTGGGAGCTGGGCTCTGGCTGTGCCTGGAAGGAACATCCCCACTGTGCTGTGGCTAGGAAGCTCGGAGGGCCAGGGCTTGTGGGGCTGTGGAAGGGCTGCCTAGGGAAGGTGAGGGCCAGCAAGAGCTTTCAGGGCTAGCCCCTTTCGTGTGGGAGCAGTGGCTGGACGTTTCCGATTTGGGAGCTGGGCTCTGGCTGTGCCGGGAAGGAACGTCCGCAGAGTACTGCGGCTAGGAAGCTCAGAGGCCCAGGGCTTGTAGGGCTGTGGAAGGGCTGCCTAGGGAAGGTGAGGGCCAGCAAGAGCTTTCAGGGCTAGCCCCTTTCGTGTGGGAGCAGTGGCTGGACGTTTCCGATTTGGGAGCTGGGCTCTGGCTGTGCCGGGAAGGAACGTCCCCACTGTGCTGCGGCTAGGAAGCTGAGAGGGCCAGGGCTTGTGGGGCTGTGGAAGGGCTGCCTAGGGAAGGTGAGGGCCAGCAAGAGCTTTCAGGGCTAGCCCCTTTCGTGTGGGAGCAGTGGCTGGACGTTTCCGATTTGGGAGCTGGGCTCTGGCTGTGCCGGGAAGGAACGTCCGCAGAGTACTGCGGCTAGGAAGCTCAGAGGGCCAGGGCTTGTGGGGCTGTGGAAGGGCTGCCTTGGGAAGGTGAGGGCCAGCAAGAGCTTTCAGGGCTAGCCCCTTTTGTGTGGGAGCAGTGGCTGGACGTTTCCGATTTGGGAGCTGGGCTCTGGCTGTGCCGGGAAGGAACGTCCCCACACTGCTGTGCCTAGGAAGCTGAGAGGGCCTGGGCTTGTGGGGCTGTGGAAGGGCTGCCTAGGGAAGGTGAGGGCCAGCAAGAGCTTTCAGGGCTAGCCCCTTTCATGTGGGAGCAGTGGCTGGACGTTTCCGATTTGGGAGCTGGGCTCTGGCTGTGCCGAGAAGGAACGTCCGCAGAGTGCTGTGGCTAGGAAGCTGAGAGGGCCAGGGCTTGTGGGGCTGTGGAAGGGCTGCCTAGGGAAGGTGAGGGCCAGCAAGAGCTTTCAGGGCTAGCCCCTTTCGTGTGGGAGCAGTGGCTGGACGTTTCCGATTTGGGAGCTGGGCTCTGGCTGTGCCGAGAAGGAACGTCCACAGAGTACTGCGGCTAGGAAGCTGAGAGGGCCAGGGCTTGTGGGGCTGTGGAAGGGCTGCCTAGGGAAGGTGAGGGCCAGCAAGAGCTTTCAGGGCTAGCCCCTTTCGTGTGGGAGCAGTGGCTGGACGTTTCCGATTTGGGAGCTGGGCTCTGGCTGTGCTTGGAAGGAACATCCCCACTGTGCTGTGGCTAGGAAGCTGAGAGGGCCAGGGCTTGTGGGGCTGTGGAAGGGCTGCCTAGGGAAGGTGAGGGCCAGCAAGAGCTTTCAGGGCTAGCCCCTTTTGTGTGGGAGCAGTGGCTGGACGTTTCCGATTTGGGAGCTGGGCTCTGGCTGTGCCTGGAAGGAACATCCCCACTGTGCTGTGGCTAGGAAGCTCGGAGGGCCAGGGCTTGTGGGGCTGTGGAAGGGCTGCCTAGGGAAGGTGAGGGCCAGCAAGAGCTTTCAGGGCTAGCCCCTTTCGTGTGGGAGCAGTGGCTGGACGTTTCCGATTTGGGAGCTGGGCTCTGGCTGTGCCGGGAAGGAACGTCCGCAGAGTACTGCGGCTAGGAAGCTCAGAGGCCCAGGGCTTGTGGGGCTGTGGAAGGGCTGCCTAGGGAAGGTGAGGGCCAGCAAGAGCTTTCAGGGCTAGCCCCTTTCGTGTGGGAGCAGTGGCTGGACGTTTCTGATTTGGGAGCTGGGCTCTGGCTGTGCCGGGAAGGAACGTCCGCAGAGTACTGCGGCTAGGAAGCTCAGAGGGCCAGGGCTTGTAGGGCTGTGGAAGGGCTGCCTAGGGAAGGTGAGGGCCAGCAAGAGCTTTCAGGGCTAGCCCCTTTCGTGTGGGAGCAGTGGCTGGACGTTTCCGATTTGGGAGCTGGGCTCTGGCTGTGCCGGGAAGGAACGTCCCCACACTGCTGTGCCTAGGAAGCCCGGAGGGCCAGGGCTTGTGGGGCTGTGGAAGGGCTGCCTAGGGAAGGTGAGGGCCAGCAAGAGCTTTCAGGGCTAGCCCCTTTCGTGTGGGAGCAGTGGCTGGACGTTTCCGATTCCAGAGCTGGGCTCTGGCTGTGCCTGGAAGGAACATCCCCACTGTGCTGTGGCTAGGAAGCTCGGAGGGCCAGGGCTTGTGGGGCTGTGGAAGGGCTGCCTAGGGAAGGTGAGGGCCAGCAAGAGCTTTCAGGGCTAGCCCCTTTCGTGTGGGAGCAGTGGCTGGACGTTTCCGATTTGGGAGCTGGGCTCTGGCTGTGCCGGGAAGGAACGTCCGCAGAGTGCTGCGGCTAGGAAGCTGAGAGGGCCAGGGCTTGTGGGGCTGTGGAAGGGCTGCCTAAGGAAGGTGAGGGCCAGCAAGAGCTTTCAGGGCTAGCCCCTTTCGTGTGGGAGCAGTGGCTGGACATTTCCGATTTGGGAGCTGGGCTCTGGCTGTGCCGGGAAGGAACGTCCGCAGAGTACTGCGGCTAGGAAGCTCGGAGGGCCAGGGCTTGTGGGGCTGTGGAAGGGCTGCCTAGGGAAGGTGACGGCCAGCAAGAGCTTTCAGGGCTAGCCCCTTTCGTGTGGGAGCAGTGGCTGGACGTTTCCGATTTGGGAGCTGGGCTCTGGCTGTGCCGGGAAAGAACGTCCCCACTGTGCTGTGGCTAGGAAGCTGAGAGGGACAGGGCTTGTGGGGCTGTGGAAGGGCTGCCTAGGGAAGGTGAGGGCCAGCAAGAGCTTTCAGGGCTAGCCGCTTTCATGTGGGAGCAGTGGCTGGACGTTTCCGATTTGGGAGCTGGGCTCTGGCTGTGCCGGGAAGGAACATCCCCACTGTGCTATGGCTAGGAAGCTCAGAGGGCCAGGGCTTGTGGGGCTGTGGAAGGGCTGCCTAAGGAAGGTGAGGGCCAGCAAGAGCTTTCAGGGCTAGCCCCTTTCGTGTGGGAGCAGTGGCTGGACGTTTCCGATTTGGGAGCTGGGCTCTGGCTGTGCCGGGAAGGAACGTCCGCAGAGTACTGCGGCTAGGAAGCTGAGAGGGCCAGGGCTTGTGGGGCTGTGGAAGGGCTGCCTTGGGAAGGTGAGGGCCAGCAAGAGCTTTCAGGGCTAGCCCCTTTTGTGTGGGAGCAGTGGCTGGACGTTTCCGATTTGGGAGCTGGGCTCTGGCTGTGCCGGGAAGGAACGTCCCCACACTGCTGTGCCTAGGAAGCTGAGAGGGCCTGGGCTTGTGGGGCTGTGGAAGGGCTGCCTAGGGAAGGTGAGGGCCAGCAAGAGCTTTCAGGGCTAGCCCCTTTCATGTGGGAGCAGTGGCTGGACGTTTCCGATTTGGGAGCTGGGCTCTGGCTGTGCCGAGAAGGAACGTCCGCAGAGTGCTGTGGCTAGGAAGCTGAGAGGGCCAGGGCTTGTGGGGCTGTGGAAGGGCTGCCTAGGGAAGGTGAGGGCCAGCAAGAGCTTTCAGGGCTAGCCCCTTTCGTGTGGGAGCAGTGGCTGGACGTTTCCGATTTGGGAGCTGGGCTGTGGCTGTGCCGGGAAGGAACGTCCACAGAGTACTGCGGCTAGGAAGCTGAGAGGGCCAGGGCTTGTGGGGCTGTGGAAGGGCTGCCTAGGGAAGGTGAGGGCCAGCAAGAGCTTTCAGGGCTAGCCCCTTTCGTGTGGGAGCAGTGGCTGGACGTTTCCGATTTGGGAGCTGGGCTCTGGCTGTGCTTGGAAGGAACATCCCCACTGTGCTGTGGCTAGGAAGCTGAGAGGGCCAGGGCTTGTGGGGCTGTGGAAGGGCTGCCTAGGGAAGGTGAGGGCCAGCAAGAGCTTTCAGGGCTAGCCCCTTTTGTGTGGGAGCAGTGGCTGGACGTTTCCGATTTGGGAGCTGGGCTCTGGCTGTGCCTGGAAGGAACATCCCCACTGTGCTGTGGCTAGGAAGCTCGGAGGGCCAGGGCTTGTGGGGCTGTGGAAGGGCTGCCTAGGGAAGGTGAGGGCCAGCAAGAGCTTTCAGGGCTAGCCCCTTTCGTGTGGGAGCAGTGGCTGGACGTTTCCGATTTGGGAGCTGGGCTCTGGCTGTGCCGGGAAGGAACGTCCGCAGAGTACTGCGGCTAGGAAGCTCAGAGGCCCAGGGCTTGTAGGGCTGTGGAAGGGCTGCCTAGGGAAGGTGAGGGCCAGCAAGAGCTTTCAGGGCTAGCCCCTTTCGTGTGGGAGCAGTGGCTGGACGTTTCCGATTTGGGAGCTGGGCTCTGGCTGTGCCGGGAAGGAACGTCCCCACTGTGCTGCGGCTAGGAAGCTGAGAGGGCCAGGGCTTGTGGGGCTGTGGAAGGGCTGCCTAGGGAAGGTGAGGGCCAGCAAGAGCTTTCAGGGCTAGCCCCTTTCGTGTGGGAGCAGTGGCTGGACGTTTCTGATTTGGGAGCTGGGCTCTGGCTGTGCCGAGAAGGAACGTCCGCAGAGTACTGCGGCTAGGAAGCTCAGAGGGACAGGGCTTGTGGGGCTGTGGAAGGACTGCCTAGGGAAGGTGAGGGCCAGCAAGAGCTTTCAGGGCTAGCCCCTTTCATGTGGGAGCAGTGGCTGGACGTTTCCGATTTGGGAGCTGGGCTCTGGCTGTGCCGAGAAGGAACGTCCGCAGAGTGCTGTGGCTAGGAAGCTCAGAGCGCCAGTGCTTGTGGGGCTGTGGAAGGGCTGCCTAGGGAAGGTGAGGGCCAGCAAGAGCTTTCAGGGCTAGCCCCTTTTGTGTGGGAGCAGTGGCTGGACGTTTCCGATTTGGGAGCTGGGCTCTGGCTGTGCCTGGAAGGAACATCCCCACTGTGCTGTGGCTAGGAAGCTCGGAGGGCCAGGGCTTGTGGGGCTGTGGAAGGGCTGCCTAGGGAAGGTGAGGGCCAGCAAGAGCTTTCAGGGCTAGCCCCTTTCGTGTGGGAGCAGTGGCTGGACGTTTCCGATTTGGGAGCTGGGCTCTGGCTGTGCCTGGAAGGAACATCCCCACTGTGCTGTGGCTAGGAAGCTCGGAGGGCCAGGGCTTGTGGGGCTGTGGAAGGGCTGCCTAGGGAAGGTGAGGGCCAGCAAGAGCTTTCAGGGCTAGCCCCTTTCGTGTGGGAGCAGTGGCTGGACGTTTCCGATTTGGGAGCTGGGCTCTGGCTGTGCCGGGAAGGAACGTCCGCAGAGTACTGCGGCTAGGAAGCTCAGAGGGCCAGGGCTTGTGGGGCTGTGGAAGGGCTGCCTAAGGAAGGTGAGGGCCAGCAAGAGCTTTCAGGGCTAGCCCCTTTTGTGTGGGAGCAGTGGCTGGACATTTCCGATTTGGGAGCTGGGCTCTGGCTGTGCCGGGAAGGAACGTCCGCAGAGTACTGCGGCTAGGAAGCTCGGAGGGCCAGGGCTTGTGGGGCTGTGGAAGGGCTGCCTAGGGAAGGTGACGGCCAGCAAGAGCTTTCAGGGCTAGCCCCTTTCGTGTGGGAGCAGTGGCTGGACGTTTCCGATTTGGGAGCTGGGCTCTGGCTGTGCCGGGAAGGAACGTCCCCACTGTGCTGTGGCTAGGAAGCTCGGAGGGCCAGGGCTTGTGGGGCTGTGGAAGGGCTGCCTAGGGAAGGTGAGGGCCAGCAAGAGCTTTCAGGGCTAGCCCCTTTCGTGTGGGAGCAGTGGCTGGACGTTTCCGATTTGGGAGCTGGGCTCTGGCTGTGCCGGGAAGGAACGTCCGCAGAGTACTGCGGCTAGGAAGCTGAGAGGGCCAGGGCTTGTGGGGCTGTGGAAGGGCTGGCTAAGGAAGGTGAGGGCCAGCAAGAGCTTTCAGGGCTAGCCCCTTTTGTGTGGGAGCAGTGGCTGGACATTTCCGATTTGGGAGCTGGGCTCTGGCTGTGCCGGGAAGGAACGTCCGCAGAGTACTGCGGCTAGGAAGCTGAGAGGGCCAGGGCTTGTGGGGCTGTGGAAGGGCTGCCTAGGGAAGGTGACGGCCAGCAAGAGCTTTCAGGGCTAGCCCCTTTCGTGTGGGAGCAGTGGCTGGACGTTTCCGATTTGGGAGCTGGGCTCTGGCTGTGCCGGGAAGGAACATCCCCACTGTGCTATGGCTAGGAAGCTCAGAGGGCCAGGGCTTGTGGGGCTGTGGAAGGGCTGCCTAGGGAAGGTGAGCGCCAGAAGAGATTTCAGAGCTAGCCGCTTTCATGTGGGAGCAGTGGCTGGACGTTTCCGATTTGGGAGCTGGGCTCTGGCTGTGCCGGGAAGGAACATCCCCACTGTGCTATGGCTAGGAAGCTCAGAGGGCCAGGGCTTGTGGGGCTGTGGAAGGGCTGCCTAGGGAAGGTGAGGGCCAGCAAGAGCTTTCAGGGCTAGCCCCTTTCGTGTGGGAGCAGTGGCTGGACTTTTCCGATTTGGGAGCTGGGCTCTGGCTGTGCCGGGAAGGAACGTCCCCACTGTGCTGTGGCTAGGAAGCTCGGAGGGCCAGGACTTGTGGGGCTGTGGAAGGGCTGCCTAGGGAAGGTGAGGGCCAGCAAGAGCTTTCAGGGCTAGCCCCTTTCGTGTGGGAGCAGTGGCTGGACGTTTCCGATTTGGGAGCTGGGCTCTGGCTGTGCCGGGAAAGAACGTCCCCACTGTGCTGTGGCTAGGAAGCTGAGAGGGCCAGGGCTTGTGGGGCTGTGGAAGGGCTGCCTAGGGAAGGTGAGCGCCAGCAAGAGCTTTCAGGGCTAGCCCCTTTCATGTGGGAGCAGTGGCTGGACGTTTCCGATTTGGGAGCTGGGCTCTGGCTGTGCCGGGAAGGAACATCCCCACTGTGCTGTGGCTAGGAAGCTCAGAGGGCCAGGGCTTGTGGGGCTGTGGAAGGGCTGCCTAGGGAAGGTGAGGGCCAGCAAGAGCTTTCAGGGCTAGCCCCTTTCGTGTGGGAGCAGTGGCTGGACGTTTCCGATTTGGGAGCTGGGCTCTGGCTGTGCCGGGAAGGAACGTCCCCACTGTGCTGTGGCTAGGAAGCTGAGAGGGCCAGGGCTTGTGGGGCTGTGGAAGGGCTGCCTAGGGAAGGTGAGGGCCAGCAAGAGCTTTCAGGGCTAGCCCCTTTCGTGTGGGAGCAGTGGCTGGACGTTTCCGATTTGGGAGCTGGGCTCTGGCTGTGCCTGGAAGGAACATCCCCACACTGCTGTGGCTAGGAAGCTGAGAGGGCCAGGGCTTGTGGGGCTGTGGAAGGGCTGCCTAGGGAAGGTGAGGGCCAGCAAGAGCTTTCAGGGCTAGCCCCTTTCGTGTGGGAGCAGTGGCTGGACGTTTCCGATTTGGGAGCTGGGCTCTGGCTGTGCCTGGAAGGAACATCCCCACTGTGCTGTGGCTAGGAAGCTCGGAGGGCCAGGGCTTGTGGGGCTGTGGAAGGGCTGCCTAGGGAAGGTGAGGGCCAGCAAGAGCTTTCAGGGCTAGCCCCTTTCGTGTGGGAGCAGTGGCTGGACGTTTCCGATTTGGGAGCTGGGCTCTGGCTGTGCCGGGAAGGAACGTCCGCAGAGTACTGTGGCTAGGAAGCTCAGAGGCCCAGGGCTTGTGGGTCTGTGGAAGGGCTGCCTAAGGAAGGTGAGGGCCAGCAAGAGCTTTCAGGGCTAGCCCCTTTCGTGTGGGAGCAGTGGCTGGACGTTTCCGATTTGGGAGCTGGGCTCTGGCTGTGCCGGGAAGGAACGTCCCCACTGTGCTGCGGCTAGGAAGCTGAGAGGGCCAGGGCTTGTGGGGCTGTGGAAGGGCTGCCTAGGGAAGGTGAGGGCCAGCAAGAGCTTTCAGGGCTAGCCCCTTTCGTGTGAGAGCAGTGGCTGGACATTTCCGATTTGGGAGCTGGGCTCTGGCTGTGCCGGGAAGGAACGTCCCCACACTGCTGTGCCTAGGAAGCCCGGAGGGCCAGGGCTTGTGGGGCTGTGGAAGGGCTGCCTAGGGAAGGTGAGGGCCAGCAAGAGCTTTCAGGGCTAGCCCCTTTCGTGTGGGAGCAGTGGCTGGACGTTTCTGATTTGGGAGCTGGGCTCTGGCTGTGCCGAGAAGGAACGTCCGCAGAGTACTGCGGCTAGGAAGCTCAGAGGGCCAGGGCTTGTGGGGCTGTGGAAGGGCTGCCTAGGGAAGGTGAGGGCCAGCAAGAGCTTTCAGGGCTAGCCCCTTTCGTGTGGGAGCAGTGGCTGGACGTTTCCGATTTGGGAGCTGGGCTCTGGCTGTGCCTGGAAGGAACATCCCCACTGTGCTGTGGCTAGGAAGCTCGGAGGGCCAGGGCTTGTGGGGCTGTGGAAGGGCTGCCTAGGGAAGGTGAGGGCCAGCAAGAGCTTTCAGGGCTAGCCCCTTTCGTGTGGGAGCAGTGGCTGGACGTTTCCGATTTGGGAGCTGGGCTCTGGCTGTGCCGGGAAGGAACGTCCCCACTGTGCTGTGGCTAGGAAGCTCGGAGGGCCAGGACTTGTGGGGCTGTGGAAGGGCTGCCTAGGGAAGGTGAGGGCCAGCAAGAGCTTTCAGGGCTAGCCCCTTTCGTGTGGGAGCAGTGGCTGGACGTTTCCGATTTGGGAGCTGGGCTCTGGCTGTGCCGGGAAAGAACGTCCCCACTGTGCTGTGGCTAGGAAGCTGAGAGGGCCAGGGCTTGTGGGGCTGTGGAAGGGCTGCCTAGGGAAGGTGAGCGCCAGCAAGAGCTTTCAGGGCTAGCCCCTTTCATGTGGGAGCAGTGGCTGGACGTTTCCGATTTGGGAGCTGGGCTCTGGCTGTGCCGGGAAGGAACATCCCCACTGTGCTGTGGCTAGGAAGCTCAGAGGGCCAGGGCTTGTGGGGCTGTGGAAGGGCTGCCTAGGGAAGGTGAGGGCCAGCAAGAGCTTTCAGGGCTAGCCCCTTTCGTGTGGGAGCAGTGGCTGGACGTTTCCGATTTGGGAGCTGGGCTCTGGCTGTGCCGGGAAGGAACGTCCCCACTGTGCTGTGGCTAGGAAGCTGAGAGGGCCAGGGCTTGTGGGGCTGTGGAAGGGCTGCCTAGGGAAGGTGAGGGCCAGCAAGAGCTTTCAGGGCTAGCCCCTTTCGTGTGGGAGCAGTGGCTGGACGTTTCCGATTTGGGAGCTGGGCTCTGGCTGTGCCTGGAAGGAACATCCCCACACTGCTGTGGCTAGGAAGCTGAGAGGGCCAGGGCTTGTGGGGCTGTGGAAGGGCTGCCTAGGGAAGGTGAGGGCCAGCAAGAGCTTTCAGGGCTAGCCCCTTTCGTGTGGGAGCAGTGGCTGGACGTTTCCGATTTGGGAGCTGGGCTCTGGCTGTGCCTGGAAGGAACATCCCCACTGTGCTGTGGCTAGGAAGCTCGGAGGGCCAGGGCTTGTGGGGCTGTGGAAGGGCTGCCTAGGGAAGGTGAGGGCCAGCAAGAGCTTTCAGGGCTAGCCCCTTTCGTGTGGGAGCAGTGGCTGGACGTTTCCGATTTGGGAGCTGGGCTCTGGCTGTGCCGGGAAGGAACGTCCGCAGAGTACTGTGGCTAGGAAGCTCAGAGGCCCAGGGCTTGTGGGGCTGTGGAAGGGCTGCCTAAGGAAGGTGAGGGCCAGCAAGAGCTTTCAGGGCTAGCCCCTTTCGTGTGGGAGCAGTGGCTGGACGTTTCCGATTTGGGAGCTGGGCTCTGGCTGTGCCGGGAAGGAACGTCCCCACTGTGCTGCGGCTAGGAAGCTGAGAGGGCCAGGGCTTGTGGGGCTGTGGAAGGGCTGCCTAGGGAAGGTGAGGGCCAGCAAGAGCTTTCAGGGCTAGCCCCTTTCGTGTGAGAGCAGTGGCTGGACATTTCCGATTTGGGAGCTGGGCTCTGGCTGTGCCGGGAAGGAACGTCCCCACACTGCTGTGCCTAGGAAGCCCGGAGGGCCAGGGCTTGTGGGGCTGTGGAAGGGCTGCCTAGGGAAGGTGAGGGCCAGCAAGAGCTTTCAGGGCTAGCCCCTTTCGTGTGGGAGCAGTGGCTGGACGTTTCTGATTTGGGAGCTGGGCTCTGGCTGTGCCGAGAAGGAACGTCCGCAGAGTACTGCGGCTAGGAAGCTCAGAGGGCCAGGGCTTGTGGGGCTGTGGAAGGGCTGCCTAGGGAAGGTGAGGGCCAGCAAGAGCTTTCAGGGCTAGCCCCTTTCGTGTGGGAGCAGTGGCTGGACGTTTCCGATTTGGGAGCTGGGCTCTGGCTGTGCCTGGAAGGAACATCCCCACTGTGCTGTGGCTAGGAAGCTCGGAGGGCCAGGGCTTGTGGGGCTGTGGAAGGGCTGCCTAGGGAAGGTGAGGGCCAGCAAGAGCTTTCAGGGCTAGCCCCTTTCGTGTGGGAGCAGTGGCTGGACGTTTCCGATTTGGGAGCTGGGCTCTGGCTGTGCCTGGAAGGAACATCCCCACTGTGCTGTGGCTAGGAAGCTCGGAGGGCCAGGGCTTGTGGGGCTGTGGAAGGGCTGCCTAGGGAAGGTGAGGGCCAGCAAGAGCTTTCAGGGCTAGCCCCTTTCGTGTGGGAGCAGTGGCTGGACGTTTCCGATTTGGGAGCTGGGCTCTGGCTGTGCCGGGAAGGAACGTCCGCAGAGTACTGCGGCTAGGAAGCTGAGAGGGCCAGGGCTTGTGGGGCTGTGGAAGGGCTGCCTTGGGAAGGTGAGGGCCAGCAAGAGCTTTCAGGGCTAGCCCCTTTTGTGTGGGAGCAGTGGCTGGACATTTCCGATTTGGGAGCTGGGCTCTGGCTGTGCCGGGAAGGAACGTCCGCAGAGTACTGCGGCTAGGAAGCTCGGAGGGCCAGGGCTTGTGGGGCTGTGGAAGGGCTGCCTAGGGAAGGTTACGGCCAGCAAGAGCTTTCAGGGCTAGCCCCTTTCGTGTGGGAGCAGTGGCTGGACGTTTCCGATTTGGGAGCTGGGCTCTGGCTGTGCCGGGAAAGAACGTCCCCACTGTGCTGTGGCTAGGAAGCTGAGAGGGACAGGGCTTGTGGGGCTGTGGAAGGGCTGCCTAGGGAAGGTGAGCGCCAGCAAGAGCTTTCAGGGCTAGCCGCTTTCATGTGGGAGCAGTGGCTGGACGTTTCCGATTTGGGAGCTGGGCTCTGGCTGTGCCGGGAAGGAACATCCCCACTGTGCTATGGCTAGGAAGCTCAGAGGGCCAGGGCTTGTGGGGCTGTGGAAGGGCTGCCTAAGGAAGGTGAGGGCCAGCAAGAGCTTTCAGGGCTAGCCCCTTTCGTGTGGGAGCAGTGGCTGGACGTTTCCGATTTGGGAGCTGGGCTCTGGCTGTGCCGGGAAGGAACGTCCGCAGAGTACTGCGGCTAGGAAGCTCAGAGGGCCAGGGCTTGTGGGGCTGTGGAAGGGCTGCCTTGGGAAGGTGAGGGCCAGCAAGAGCTTTCAGGGCTAGCCCCTTTCGTGTGGGAGCAGTGGCTGGACGTTTCCGATTTGGGAGCTGGGCTCTGGCTGTGCCGGGAAGGAACGTCCCCACACTGCTGTGCCTAGGAAGCTGAGAGGGCCAGGGCTTGTGGGGCTGTGGAAGGGCTGCCTAGGGAAGGTGAGGGCCAGCAAGAGCTTTCAGGGCTAGCCCCTTTCGTGTGGGAGCAGTGGCTGGACGTTTCCGATTTGGGAGCTGGGCTCTGGCTGTGCCGGGAAGGAACGTCCCCACACTGCTGTGCCTAGGAAGCTGAGAGGGCCAGGGCTTGTGGGGCTGTGGAAGGGCTGCCTAGGGAAGGTGAGCGCCAGCAAGAGCTTTCAGGGCTAGCCGCTTTCATGTGGGAGCAGTGGCTGGACGTTTCCGATTTGGGAGCTGGGCTCTGGCTGTGCCGGGAAGGAACATCCCCACTGTGCTGTGGCTAGGAAGCTGAGAGGGCCAGGGCTTGTGGGGCTGTGGAAGGGCTGCCTAGGGAAGGTGAGGGCCAGCAAGAGCTTTCAGGGCTAGCCCCTTTCGTGTGGGAGCAGTGGCTGGACGTTTCCGATTTGGGAGCTGGGCTCTGGCTGTGCCGGGAAGGAACGTCCGCAGAGTACTGCGGCTAGGAAGCTCAGAGGGCCAGGGCTTGTGGGGCTGTGGAAGGGCTGCCTTGGGAAGGTGAGGGCCAGCAAGAGCTTTCAGGGCTAGCCCCTTTCGTGTGGGAGCAGTGGCTGGACGTTTCCGATTTGGGAGCTGGGCTCTGGCTGTGCCGGGAAGGAACGTCCCCACACTGCTGTGGCTAGGAAGCTGAGAGGGCCAGGGCTTGTGGGGCTGTGGAAGGGCTGCCTAGGGAAGGTGAGGGCCAGCAAGAGCTTTCAGGGCTAGCCCCTTTCATGTGGGAGCAGTGGCTGGACGTTTCCGATTTGGGAGCTGGGCTCTGGCTGTGCCGGGAAGGAACGTCCGCAGAGTACTGCGGCTAGGAAGCTCAGAGGGCCAGGGCTTGTGGGGCTGTGGAAGGGCTGCCTTGGGAAGGTGAGGGCCAGCAAGAGCTTTCAGGGCTAGCCCCTTTCGTGTGGGAGCAGTGGCTGGACGTTTCCGATTTGGGAGCTGGGCTCTGGCTGTGCCGGGAAGGAACGTCCGCAGAGTACTGCGGCTAGGAAGCTGAGAGGGCCAGGGCTTGTGGGGCTGTGGAAGGGCTGCCTAGGGAAGGTGAGGGCCAGCAAGAGCTTTCAGGGCTAGCCCCTTTCATGTGGGAGCAGTGGCTGGACGTTTCCGATTTGGGAGCTGGGCTCTGGCTGTGCCGAGAAGGAACGTCCGCAGAGTGCTGTGGCTAGGAAGCTGAGAGGGCCAGGGCTTGTGGGGCTGTGGAAGGGCTGCCTAGGGAAGGTGAGGGCCAGCAAGAGCTTTCAGGGCTAGCCCCTTTCGTGTGGGAGCAGTGGCTGGACGTTTCCGATTTGGGAGCTGGGCTGTGGCTGTGCCGAGAAGGAACGTCCCCACACTGCTGTGGCTAGGAAGCTGAGAGGGCCAGGGCTTGTGGGGCTGTGGAAGGGCTGCCTAGGGAAGGTGAGGGCCAGCAAGAGCTTTCAGGGCTAGCCCCTTTCGTGTGGGAGCAGTGGCTGGACGTTTCCGATTTGGGAGCTGGGCTCTGGCTGTGCCTGGAAGGAACATCCCCACTGTGCTGTGGCTAGGAAGCTGAGAGGGCCAGGGCTTGTGGGGCTGTGGAAGGGCTGCCTAGGGAAGGTGAGGGCCAGCAAGAGCTTTCAGGGCTAGCCCCTTTCGTGTGGGAGCAGTGGCTGGACGTTTCCGATTTGGGAGCTGGGCTCTGGCTGTGCCTGGAAGGAACATCCCCACTGTGCTGTGGCTAGGAAGCTGAGAGGGCCAGGGCTTGTGGGGCTGTGGAAGGGCTGCCTAGGGAAGGTGAGGGCCAGCAAGAGCTTTCAGGGCTAGCCCCTTTCGTGTGGGAGCAGTGGCTGGACGTTTCCGATTTGGGAGCTGGGCTCTGGCTGTGCCGGGAAGGAACGTCCCCACTGTGCTGCGGCTAGGAAGCTGAGAGGGCCAGGGCTTGTGGGGCTGTGGAAGGGCTGCCTAGGGAAGGTGAGGGCCAGCAAGAGCTTTCAGGGCTAGCCCCTTTCGTGTGAGAGCAGTGGCTGGACATTTCCGATTTGGGAGCTGGGCTCTGGCTGTGCCGGGAAGGAACGTCCCCACACTGCTGTGCCTAGGAAGCCCGGAGGGCCAGGGCTTGTGGGGCTGTGGAAGGGCTGCCTAGGGAAGGTGAGGGCCAGCAAGAGCTTTCAGGGCTAGCCCCTTTCGTGTGGGAGCAGTGGCTGGACGTTTCTGATTTGGGAGCTGGGCTCTGGCTGTGCCGAGAAGGAACGTCCGCAGAGTACTGCGGCTAGGAAGCTCAGAGGGCCAGGGCTTGTGGGGCTGTGGAAGGACTGCCTAGGGAAGGTGAGGGCCAGCAAGAGCTTTCAGGGCTAGCCCCTTTCGTGTGGGAGCAGTGGCTGGACGTTTCCGATTTGGGAGCTGGGCTCTGGCTGTGCCGAGAAGGAACGTCCGCAGAGTGCTGTGGCTAGGAAGCTCAGAGCGCCAGTGCTTGTGGGGCTGTGGAAGGGCTGCCTAGGGAAGGTGAGGGCCAGCAAGAGCTTTCAGGGCTAGCCCCTTTCGTGTGGGAGCAGTGGCTGGACGTTTCCGATTTGGGAGCTGGGCTCTGGCTGTGCCTGGAAGGAACATCCCCACTGTGCTGTGGCTAGGAAGCTCGGAGGGCCAGGGCTTGTGGGGCTGTGGAAGGGCTGCCTAGGGAAGGTGAGGGCCAGCAAGAGCTTTCAGGGCTAGCCCCTTTCGTGTGGGAGCAGTGGCTGGACGTTTGCGATTCCAGAGCTGGGCTCTGGCTGTGCCTGGAAGGAACATCCCCACTGTGCTGTGGCTAGGAAGCTCGGAGGGCCAGGGCTTGTGGGGCTGTGGAAGGGCTGCCTAGGGAAGGTGAGGGCCAGCAAGAGCTTTCAGGGCTAGCCCCTTTCGTGTGGGAGCAGTGGCTGGACGTTTCCGATTTGGGAGCTGGGCTCTGGCTGTGCCGGGAAGGAACGTCCGCAGAGTACTGCGGCTAGGAAGCTGAGAGGGCCAGGGCTTGTGGGGCTGTGGAAGGGCTGCCTAAGGAAGGTGAGGGCCAGCAAGAGCTTTCAGGGCTAGCCCCTTTTGTGTGGGAGCAGTGGCTGGACATTTCCGATTTGGGAGCTGGGCTCTGGCTGTGCCGGGAAGGAACGTCCGCAGAGTATTGCGGCTAGGAAGCTCGGAGGGCCAGGGCTTGTGGGGCTGTGGAAGGGCTGCCTAGGGAAGGTGACGGCCAGCAAGAGCTTTCAGGGCTAGCCCCTTTCGTGTGGGAGCAGTGGCTGGACGTTTCCGATTTGGGAGCTGGGCTCTGGCTGTGCCGGGAAAGAACGTCCCCACTGTGCTGTGGCTAGGAAGCTGAGAGGGACAGGGCTTGTGGGGCTGTGGAAGGGCTGCCTAGGGAAGGTGAGCGCCAGCAAGAGCTTTCAGGGCTAGCCGCTTTCATGTGGGAGCAGTGGCTGGACGTTTCCGATTTGGGAGCTGGGCTCTGGCTGTGCCGGGAAGGAACATCCCCACTGTGCTATGGCTAGGAAGCTCAGAGGGCCAGGGCTTGTGGGGCTGTGGAAGGGCTGCCTAAGGAAGGTGAGGGCCAGCAAGAGCTTTCAGGGCTAGCCCCTTTCGTGTGGGAGCAGTGGCTGGACGTTTCCGATTTGGGAGCTGGGCTCTGGCTGTGCCGGGAAGGAACGTCCGCAGAGTACTGCGGCTAGGAAGCTCAGAGGGCCAGGGCTTGTGGGGCTGTGGAAGGGCTGCCTTGGGAAGGTGAGGGCCAGCAAGAGCTTTCAGGGCTAGCCCCTTTCGTGTGGGAGCAGTGGCTGGACGTTTCCGATTTGGGAGCTGGGCTCTGGCTGTGCCGGGAAGGAACGTCCGCAGAGTACTGCGGCTAGGAAGCTGAGAGGGCCAGGGCTTGTGGGGCTGTGGAAGGGCTGCCTAGGGAAGGTGAGGGCCAGCAAGAGCTTTCAGGGCTAGCCCCTTTCGTGTGGGAGCAGTGGCTGGACGTTTCCGATTTGGGAGCTGGGCTCTGGCTGTGCCGAGAAGGAACGTCCGCAGAGTGCTGTGGCTAGGAAGCTGAGAGGGCCAGGGCTTGTGGGGCTGTGGAAGGGCTGCCTAGGGAAGGTGAGGGCCAGCAAGAGCTTTCAGGGCTAGCCCCTTTCGTGTGGGAGCAGTGGCTGGACGTTTCCTATTTGGGAGCTGGGCTCTGGCTGTGCCGAGAAGGAACGTCCCCACACTGCTGTGGCTAGGAAGCTGAGAGGGCCAGGGCTTGTGGGGCTGTGGAAGGGCTGCCTAGGGAAGGTGAGGGCCAGCAAGAGCTTTCAGGGCTAGCCCCTTTCGTGTGGGAGCAGTGGCTGGACGTTTCCGATTTGGGAGCTGGGCTCTGGCTGTGCCTGGAAGGAACATCCCCACTGTGCTGTGGCTAGGAAGCTGAGAGGGCCAGGGCTTGTGGGGCTGTGGAAGGGCTGCCTAGGGAAGGTGAGGGCCAGCAAGAGCTTTCAGGGCTAGCCCCTTTCGTGTGGGAGCAGTGGCTGGACGTTTCCGATTTGGGAGCTGGGCTCTGGCTGTGCCTGGAAGGAACATCCCCACTGTGCTGTGGCTAGGAAGCTCGGAGGGCCAGGGCTTGTGGGGCTGTGGAAGGGCTGCCTAGGGAAGGTGAGGGCCAGCAAGAGCTTTCAGGGCTAGCCCCTTTCGTGTGGGAGCAGTGGCTGGACGTTTCCGATTTGGGAGCTGGGCTCTGGCTGTGCCGGGAAGGAACGTCCGCAGAGTACTGCGGCTAGGAAGCTCAGAGGCCCAGGGCTTGTAGGGCTGTGGAAGGGCTGCCTAGGGAAGGTGAGGGCCAGCAAGAGCTTTCAGGGCTAGCCCCTTTCGTGTGGGAGCAGTGGCTGGACGTTTCCGATTTGGGAGCTGGGCTCTGGCTGTGCCGGGAAGGAACGTCCCCACTGTGCTGCGGCTAGGAAGCTGAGAGGGCCAGGGCTTGTGGGGCTGTGGAAGGGCTGCCTAGGGAAGGTGAGGGCCAGCAAGAGCTTTCAGGGCTAGCCCCTTTCGTGTGAGAGCAGTGGCTGGACATTTCCGATTTGGGAGCTGGGCTCTGGCTGTGCCGGGAAGGAACGTCCCCACACTGCTGTGCCTGGGAAGCCCGGAGGGCCAGGGCTTGTGGGGCTGTGGAAGGGCTGCCTAGGGAAGGTGAGGGCCAGCAAGAGCTTTCAGGGCTAGCCCCTTTCGTGTGGGAGCAGTGGCTGGACGTTTCTGATTTGGGAGCTGGGCTCTGGCTGTGCCGAGAAGGAACGTCCGCAGAGTACTGCGGCTAGGAAGCTGAGAGGGCCAGGGCTTGTGGGGCTGTGGAAGGACTGCCTAGGGAAGGTGAGGGCCAGCAAGAGCTTTCAGGGCTAGCCCCTTTCATGTGGGAGCAGTGGCTGGACGTTTCCGATTTGGGAGCTGGGCTCTGGCTGTGCCGAGAAGGAACGTCCGCAGAGTGCTGTGGCTAGGAAGCTCAGAGCGCCAGTGCTTGTGGGGCTGTGGAAGGGCTGCCTAGGGAAGGTGAGGGCCAGCAAGAGCTTTCAGGGCTAGCCCCTTTCGTGTGGGAGCAGTGGCTGGACGTTTCCGATTTGGGAGCTGGGCTCTGGCTGTGCCGGGAAGGAACGTCCCCACTGTGCTGTGGCTAGGAAGCTCGGAGGGCCAGGGCTTGTGGGGCTGTGGAAGGGCTGCCTAAGGAAGGTGAGGGCCAGCAAGAGCTTTCAGGGCTAGCCCCTTTTGTGTGGGAGCAGTGGCTGGACATTTCCGATTTGGGAGCTGGGCTCTGGCTGTGCCGGGAAGGAACGTCCGCAGAGTACTGCGGCTAGGAAGCTCGGAGGGCCAGGGCTTGTGGGGCTGTGGAAGGGCTGCCTAGGGAAGGTGACGGCCAGCAAGAGCTTTCAGGGCTAGCCCCTTTCGTGTGGGAGCAGTGGCTGGACGTTTCCGATTTGGGAGCTGGGCTCTGGCTGTGCCGGGAAGGAACATCCCCACTGTGCTGTGGCTAGGAAGCTCGGAGGGCCAGGACTTGTGGGGCTGTGGAAGGGCTGCCTAGGGAAGGTGAGGGCCAGCAAGAGCTTTCAGGGCTAGCCCCTTTCGTGTGGGAGCAGTGGCTGGACGTTTCCGATTTGGGAGCTGGGCTCTGGCTGTGCCGGGAAGGAACGTCCGCAGAGTGCTGTGGCTAGGAAGCTCAGAGGGCCAGGGCTTGTGGGGCTGTGGAAGGGCTGCCTAGGGAAGGTGAGCGCCAGCAAGAGCTTTCAGGGCTAGCCCCTTTCGTGTGGGAGCAGTGGCTGGACGTTTCCGATTTGGGAGCTGGGCTCTGGCTGTGCCGGGAAGGAACATCCCCACTGTGCTGTGGCTAGGAAGCTCAGAGGGCCAGGGCTTGTGGGGCTGTGGAAGGGCTGCCTAGGGAAGGTGAGGGCCAGCAAGAGCTTTCAGGGCTAGCCCCTTTCGTGTGGGAGCAGTGGCTGGACGTTTCCGATTTGGGAGCTGGGCTCTGGCTGTGCCGGGAAGGAACGTCCCCACTGTGCTGTGGCTAGGAAGCTCGGAGGGCCAGGACTTGTGGGGCTGTGGAAGGGCTGCCTAGGGAAGGTGAGGGCCAGCAAGAGCTTTCAGGGCTAGCCCCTTTCGTGTGGGAGCAGTGGCTGGACGTTTCCGATTTGGGAGCTGGGCTCTGGCTGTGCCGGGAAGGAACATCCCCACTGTGCTATGGCTAGGAAGCTCAGAGGGCCAGGGCTTGTGGGGCTGTGGAAGGGCTGCCTAGGGAAGGTGAGGGCCAGCAAGAGCTTTCAGGGCTAGCCCCTTTCGTGTGGGAGCAGTGGCTGGACGTTTCCGATTTGGGAGCTGGGCTCTGGCTGTGCCGGGAAGGAACGTCCGCAGAGTACTGCGGCTAGGAAGCTCAGAGGGCCAGGGCTTGTGGGGCTGTGGAAGGGCTGCCTAGGGAAGGTGAGGGCCAGCAAGAGCTTTCAGGGCTAGCCCCTTTCGTGTGGGAGCAGTGGCTGGACGTTTCCGATTTGGGAGCTGGGCTCTGGCTGTGCCGGGAAGGAACGTCCCCACTGTGCTATGGCTAGGAAGCTCGGAGGGCCAGGACTTGTGGGGCTGTGGAAGGGCTGCCTAGGGAAGGTGAGGGCCAGCAAGAGCTTTCAGGGCTAGCCCCTTTCGTGTGGGAGCAGTGGCTGGACGTTTCCGATTTGGGAGCTGGGCTCTGGCTGTGCCGGGAAGGAACGTCCCCACTGTGCTGCGGCTAGGAAGCTGAGAGGGCCAGGGCTTGTGGGGCTGTGGAAGGGCTGCCTAGGGAAGGTGAGGGCCAGCAAGAGCTTTCAGGGCTAGCCCCTTTCGTGTGGGAGCAGTGGCTGGACGTTTCCGATTCCAGAGCTGGGCTCTGGCTGTGCCTGGAAGGAACATCCCCACTGTGCTGTGGCTAGGAAGCTCGGAGGGCCAGGGCTTGTGGGGCTGTGGAAGGGCTGCCTAGGGAAGGTGAGGGCCAGCAAGAGCTTTCAGGGCTAGCCCCTTTCGTGTGGGAGCAGTGGCTGGACGTTTCCGATTTGGGAGCTGGGCTCTGGCTGTGCCGGGAAGGAACGTCCGCAGAGTACTGCGGCTAGGAAGCTGAGAGGGCCAGGGCTTGTGGGGCTGTGGAAGGGCTGCCTAAGGAAGGTGAGGGCCAGCAAGAGCTTTCAGGGCTAGCCCCTTTTGTGTGGGAGCAGTGGCTGGACATTTCCGATTTGGGAGCTGGGCTCTGGCTGTGCCGGGAAGGAACGTCCGCAGAGTACTGCGGCTAGGAAGCTCGGAGGGCCAGGGCTTGTGGGGCTGTGGAAGGGCTGCCTAGGGAAGGTGAGGGCCAGCAAGAGCTTTCAGGGCTAGCCCCTTTCGTGTGGGAGCAGTGGCTGGACGTTTGCGATTCCAGAGCTGGGCTCTGGCTGTGCCTGGAAGGAACATCCCCACTGTGCTGTGGCTAGGAAGCTCGGAGGGCCAGGGCTTGTGGGGCTGTGGAAGGGCTGCCTAGGGAAGGTGAGGGCCAGCAAGAGCTTTCAGGGCTAGCCCCTTTCGTGTGGGAGCAGTGGCTGGACGTTTCCGATTTGGGAGCTGGGCTCTGGCTGTGCCGGGAAGGAACGTCCGCAGAGTACTGCGGCTAGGAAGCTGAGAGGGCCAGGGCTTGTGGGGCTGTGGAAGGGCTGCCTAAGGAAGGTGAGGGCCAGCAAGAGCTTTCAGGGCTAGCCCCTTTTGTGTGGGAGCAGTGGCTGGACATTTCCGATTTGGGAGCTGGGCTCTGGCTGTGCCGGGAAGGAACGTCCGCAGAGTATTGCGGCTAGGAAGCTCGGAGGGCCAGGGCTTGTGGGGCTGTGGAAGGGCTGCCTAGGGAAGGTGACGGCCAGCAAGAGCTTTCAGGGCTAGCCCCTTTCGTGTGGGAGCAGTGGCTGGACGTTTCCGATTTGGGAGCTGGGCTCTGGCTGTGCCGGGAAAGAACGTCCCCACTGTGCTGTGGCTAGGAAGCTGAGAGGGACAGGGCTTGTGGGGCTGTGGAAGGGCTGCCTAGGGAAGGTGAGCGCCAGCAAGAGCTTTCAGGGCTAGCCGCTTTCATGTGGGAGCAGTGGCTGGACGTTTCCGATTTGGGAGCTGGGCTCTGGCTGTGCCGGGAAGGAACATCCCCACTGTGCTATGGCTAGGAAGCTCAGAGGGCCAGGGCTTGTGGGGCTGTGGAAGGGCTGCCTAAGGAAGGTGAGGGCCAGCAAGAGCTTTCAGGGCTAGCCCCTTTCGTGTGGGAGCAGTGGCTGGACGTTTCCGATTTGGGAGCTGGGCTCTGGCTGTGCCGGGAAGGAACGTCCGCAGAGTACTGCGGCTAGGAAGCTCAGAGGGCCAGGGCTTGTGGGGCTGTGGAAGGGCTGCCTAGGGAAGGTGACGGCCAGCAAGAGCTTTCAGGGCTAGCCCCTTTCGTGTGGGAGCAGTGGCTGGACGTTTCCTATTTGGGAGCTGGGCTCTGGCTGTGCCGAGAAGGAACGTCCCCACACTGCTGTGGCTAGGAAGCTGAGAGGGCCAGGGCTTGTGGGGCTGTGGAAGGGCTGCCTAGGGAAGGTGAGGGCCAGCAAGAGCTTTCAGGGCTAGCCCCTTTCGTGTGGGAGCAGTGGCTCGACGTTTCCGATTTGGGAGCTGGGCTCTGGCTGTGCCTGGAAGGAACATCCCCACTGTGCTGTGGCTAGGAAGCTGAGAGGGCCAGGGCTTGTGGGGCTGTGGAAGGGCTGCCTAGGGAAGGTGAGGGCCAGCAAGAGCTTTCAGGGCTAGCCCCTTTCGTGTGGGAGCAGTGGCTGGACGTTTCCGATTTGGGAGCTGGGCTCTGGCTGTGCCTGGAAGGAACATCCCCACTGTGCTGTGGCTAGGAAGCTCGGAGGGCCAGGGCTTGTGGGGCTGTGGAAGGGCTGCCTAGGGAAGGTGAGGGCCAGCAAGAGCTTTCAGGGCTAGCCCCTTTCGTGTGGGAGCAGTGGCTGGACGTTTCCGATTTGGGAGCTGGGCTCTGGCTGTGCCGGGAAGGAACGTCCGCAGAGTACTGCGGCTAGGAAGCTCAGAGGCCCAGGGCTTGTAGGGCTGTGGAAGGGCTGCCTAGGGAAGGTGAGGGCCAGCAAGAGCTTTCAGGGCTAGCCCCTTTCGTGTGGGAGCAGTGGCTGGACGTTTCCGATTTGGGAGCTGGGCTCTGGCTGTGCCGGGAAGGAACGTCCCCACTGTGCTGCGGCTAGGAAGCTGAGAGGGCCAGGGCTTGTGGGGCTGTGGAAGGGCTGCCTAGGGAAGGTGAGGGCCAGCAAGAGCTTTCAGGGCTAGCCCCTTTCGTGTGAGAGCAGTGGCTGGACATTTCCGATTTGGGAGCTGGGCTCTGGCTGTGCCGGGAAGGAACGTCCCCACACTGCTGTGCCTGGGAAGCCCGGAGGGCCAGGGCTTGTGGGGCTGTGGAAGGGCTGCCTAGGGAAGGTGAGGGCCAGCAAGAGCTTTCAGGGCTAGCCCCTTTCGTGTGGGAGCAGTGGCTGGACGTTTCTGATTTGGGAGCTGGGCTCTGGCTGTGCCGAGAAGGAACGTCCGCAGAGTACTGCGGCTAGGAAGCTGAGAGGGCCAGGGCTTGTGGGGCTGTGGAAGGACTGCCTAGGGAAGGTGAGGGCCAGCAAGAGCTTTCAGGGCTAGCCCCTTTCATGTGGGAGCAGTGGCTGGACGTTTCCGATTTGGGAGCTGGGCTCTGGCTGTGCCGAGAAGGAACGTCCGCAGAGTGCTGTGGCTAGGAAGCTCAGAGCGCCAGTGCTTGTGGGGCTGTGGAAGGGCTGCCTAGGGAAGGTGAGGGCCAGCAAGAGCTTTCAGGGCTAGCCCCTTTCGTGTGGGAGCAGTGGCTGGACGTTTCCGATTTGGGAGCTGGGCTCTGGCTGTGCCGGGAAGGAACGTCCCCACTGTGCTGTGGCTAGGAAGCTCGGAGGGCCAGGGCTTGTGGGGCTGTGGAAGGGCTGCCTAGGGAAGGTGAGGGCCAGCAAGAGCTTTCAGGGCTAGCCCCTTTCGTGTGGGAGCAGTGGCTGGACGTTTCCGATTCCAGAGCTGGGCTCTGGCTGTGCCTGGAAGGAACATCCCCACTGTGCTGTGGCTAGGAAGCTCGGAGGGCCAGGGCTTGTGGGGCTGTGGAAGGGCTGCCTAGGGAAGGTGAGGGCCAGCAAGAGCTTTCAGGGCTAGCCCCTTTCGTGTGGGAGCAGTGGCTGGACGTTTCCGATTTGGGAGCTGGGCTCTGGCTGTGCCGGGAAGGAACGTCCGCAGAGTACTGCGGCTAGGAAGCTGAGAGGGCCAGGGCTTGTGGGGCTGTGGAAGGGCTGCCTAAGGAAGGTGAGGGCCAGCAAGAGCTTTCAGGGCTAGCCCCTTTTGTGTGGGAGCAGTGGCTGGACATTTCCGATTTGGGAGCTGGGCTCTGGCTGTGCCGGGAAGGAACGTCCGCAGAGTACTGCGGCTAGGAAGCTCGGAGGGCCAGGGCTTGTGGGGCTGTGGAAGGGCTGCCTAGGGAAGGTGACGGCCAGCAAGAGCTTTCAGGGCTAGCCCCTTTCGTGTGGGAGCAGTGGCTGGACGTTTCCGATTTGGGAGCTGGGCTCTGGCTGTGCCGGGAAGGAACATCCCCACTGTGCTGTGGCTAGGAAGCTCGGAGGGCCAGGACTTGTGGGGCTGTGGAAGGGCTGCCTAGGGAAGGTGAGGGCCAGCAAGAGCTTTCAGGGCTAGCCCCTTTCGTGTGGGAGCAGTGGCTGGACGTTTCCGATTTGGGAGCTGGGCTCTGGCTGTGCCGGGAAAGAACGTCCCCACTGTGCTGTGGCTAGGAAGCTGAGAGGGACAGGGCTTGTGGGGCTGTGGAAGGGCTGCCTAGGGAAGGTGAGCGCCAGCAAGAGCTTTCAGGGCTAGCCCCTTTCGTGTGGGAGCAGTGGCTGGACGTTTCCGATTTGGGAGCTGGGCTCTGGCTGTGCCGGGAAGGAACGTCCGCAGAGTGCTGTGGCTAGGAAGCTCAGAGGGCCAGGGCTTGTGGGGCTGTGGAAGGGCTGCCTAGGGAAGGTGAGCGCCAGCAAGAGCTTTCAGGGCTAGCCCCTTTCGTGTGGGAGCAGTGGCTGGACGTTTCCGATTTGGGAGCTGGGCTCTGGCTGTGCCGGGAAGGAACATCCCCACTGTGCTGTGGCTAGGAAGCTCAGAGGGCCAGGGCTTGTGGGGCTGTGGAAGGGCTGCCTAGGGAAGGTGAGGGCCAGCAAGAGCTTTCAGGGCTAGCCCCTTTCGTGTGGGAGCAGTGGCTGGACGTTTCCGATTTGGGAGCTGGGCTCTGGCTGTGCCGGGAAGGAACGTCCCCACTGTGCTGTGGCTAGGAAGCTCGGAGGGCCAGGACTTGTGGGGCTGTGGAAGGGCTGCCTAGGGAAGGTGAGGGCCAGCAAGAGCTTTCAGGGCTAGCCCCTTTCGTGTGGGAGCAGTGGCTGGACGTTTCCGATTTGGGAGCTGGGCTCTGGCTGTGCCGGGAAGGAACATCCCCACTGTGCTATGGCTAGGAAGCTCAGAGGGCCAGGGCTTGTGGGGCTGTGGAAGGGCTGCCTAGGGAAGGTGAGGGCCAGCAAGAGCTTTCAGGGCTAGCCCCTTTCGTGTGGGAGCAGTGGCTGGACGTTTCCGATTTGGGAGCTGGGCTCTGGCTGTGCCGGGAAGGAACGTCCGCAGAGTACTGCGGCTAGGAAGCTCAGAGGGCCAGGGCTTGTGGGGCTGTGGAAGGGCTGCCTAGGGAAGGTGAGGGCCAGCAAGAGCTTTCAGGGCTAGCCCCTTTCGTGTGGGAGCAGTGGCTGGACGTTTCCGATTTGGGAGCTGGGCTCTGGCTGTGCCGGGAAGGAACGTCCCCACTGTGCTGCGGCTAGGAAGCTCGGAGGGCCAGGACTTGTGGGGCTGTGGAAGGGCTGCCTAGGGAAGGTGAGGGCCAGCAAGAGCTTTCAGGGCTAGCCCCTTTCGTGTGGGAGCAGTGGCTGGACGTTTCCGATTTGGGAGCTGGGCTCTGGCTGTGCCGGGAAGGAACGTCCCCACTGTGCTGCGGCTAGGAAGCTGAGAGGGCCAGGGCTTGTGGGGCTGTGGAAGGGCTGCCTAGGGAAGGTGAGGGCCAGCAAGAGCTTTCAGGGCTAGCCCCTTTCGTGTGGGAGCAGTGGCTGGACGTTTCCGATTCCAGAGCTGGGCTCTGGCTGTGCCTGGAAGGAACATCCCCACTGTGCTGTGGCTAGGAAGCTCGGAGGGCCAGGGCTTGTGGGGCTGTGGAAGGGCTGCCTAGGGAAGGTGAGGGCCAGCAAGAGCTTTCAGGGCTAGCCCCTTTCGTGTGGGAGCAGTGGCTGGACGTTTCCGATTTGGGAGCTGGGCTCTGGCTGTGCCGGGAAGGAACGTCCGCAGAGTACTGCGGCTAGGAAGCTGAGAGGGCCAGGGCTTGTGGGGCTGTGGAAGGGCTGCCTAAGGAAGGTGAGGGCCAGCAAGAGCTTTCAGGGCTAGCCCCTTTTGTGTGGGAGCAGTGGCTGGACATTTCCGATTTGGGAGCTGGGCTCTGGCTGTGCCGGGAAGGAACGTCCGCAGAGTACTGCGGCTAGGAAGCTCGGAGGGCCAGGGCTTGTGGGGCTGTGGAAGGGCTGCCTAGGGAAGGTGAGGGCCAGCAAGAGCTTTCAGGGCTAGCCCCTTTCGTGTGGGAGCAGTGGCTGGACGTTTCCGATTTGGGAGCTGGGCTCTGGCTGTGCCGGGAAGGAACATCCCCACTGTGCTGTGGCTAGGAAGCTCGGAGGGCCAGGACTTGTGGGGCTGTGGAAGGGCTGCCTAGGGAAGGTGAGGGCCAGCAAGAGCTTTCAGGGCTAGCCCCTTTCGTGTGGGAGCAGTGGCTGGACGTTTCCGATTTGGGAGCTGGGCTCTGGCTGTGCCGGGAAAGAACGTCCCCACTGTGCTGTGGCTAGGAAGCTGAGAGGGACAGGGCTTGTGGGGCTGTGGAAGGGCTGCCTAGGGAAGGTGAGCGCCAGCAAGAGCTTTCAGGGCTAGCCCCTTTCGTGTGGGAGCAGTGGCTGGACGTTTCCGATTTGGGAGCTGGGCTCTGGCTGTGCCGAGAAGGAACGTCCGCAGAGTGCTGTGGCTAGGAAGCTCAGAGGGCCAGGGCTTGTGGGGCTGTGGAAGGGCTGCCTAGGGAAGGTGAGCGCCAGCAAGAGCTTTCAGGGCTAGCCCCTTTTGTGTGGGAGCAGTGGCTGGACATTTCCAATTTGGGAGCTGGGCTCTGGCTGTGCCGGGAAGGAACGTCCGCAGAGTCCTGCGGCTAGGAAGCTCGGAGGGCCAGGGCTTGTGGGGCTGTGGAAGGGCTGCCTAGGGAAGGTGAGGGCCAGCAAGAGCTTTCAGGGCTAGCCCCTTTCGTGTGGGAGCAGTGGCTGGACGTTTCCGATTTGGGAGCTGGGCTCTGGCTGTGCCGGGAAGGAACGTCCCCACTGTGCTGCGGCTAGGAAGCTGAGAGGGCCAGGGCTTGTGGGGCTGTGGAAGGGCTGCCTAGGGAAGGTGAGGGCCAGCAAGAGCTTTCAGGGCTAGCCCCTTTCGTGTGAGAGCAGTGGCTGAACATTTCCGATTTGGGAGCTGGGCTCTGGCTGTGCCGGGAAGGAACGTCCCCACACTGCTGTGCCTAGGAAGCTCGGAGGGCCAGGACTTGTGGGGCTGTGGAAGGGCTGCCTTGGGAAGGTGAGGGCCAGCAAGAGCTTTCAGGGCTAGCCCCTTTCGTGTGGGAGCAGTGGCTGGACGTTTCCGATTTGGGAGCTGGGCTCTGGCTGTGCCGAGAAGGAACGTCCGCAGAGTGCTGTGGTTAGGAAGCTCAGAGGGCGAGGGCTTGTGGGGCTGTGGAAGGGCTGCCTAGGGAAGGTGAGCGCCAGCAAGAGCTTTCAGGGCTAGCCGCTTTCATGTGGGAGCAGTGGCTGGACGTTTCCGATTTGGGAGCTGGGCTCTGGCTGTGCCGGGAAGGAACGTCCCCACTGTGCTATGGCTAGGAAGCTCAGAGGGCCAGGGCTTGTGGGGCTGTGGAAGGGCTGCCTAGGGAAGGTGAGGGCCAGCAAGAGCTTTCAGGGCTAGCCCCTTTCGTGTGGGAGCAGTAGCTGGACTTTTCCGATTTGGGAGCTGGGCTCTGGCTGTGCCGGGAAGGAACGTCCCCACTGTGCTGTGGCTAGGAAGCTCGGAGGGCCAGGACTTGTGGGCTGTGGAAGGGCTGCCTAGGGAAGGTGAGCGCCAGCAAGAGCTTTCAGGGCTAGCCGCTTTCATGTGGGAGCAGTGGCTGGACGTTTCCTATTTGGGAGCTGGGCTCTGGCTGTGCCGGGAAGGAACATCCCCACTGTGCTATGGCTAGGAAGCTCAGAGGGCCAGGGCTTGTGGGGCTGTGGAAGGGCTGCCTAGGGAAGGTGAGCGCCAGCAAGAGCTTTCAGGGCTAGCCCCTTTCGTGTGGGAGCAGTGGCTGGACGTTTCCGATTTGGGAGCTGGGCTCTGGCTGTGCCGGGAAGGAACGTCCGCAGAGTCCTGCGGCTAGGAAGCTCGGAGGGCCAGGGCTTGTGGGGCTGTGGAAGGGCTGCCTAGGGAAGGTGAGGGCCAGCAAGAGCTTTCAGGGCTAGCCCCTTTCGTGTGGGAGCAGTGGCTGGACGTTTCCGATTTGGGAGCTGGGCTCTGGCTGTGCCGGGAAGGAACGTCCCCACTGTGCTGCGGCTAGGAAGCTGAGAGGGCCAGGGCTTGTGGGGCTGTGGAAGGGCTGCCTAGGGAAGGTGAGGGCCAGCAAGAGCTTTCAGGGCTAGCCCCTTTCGTGTGAGAGCAGTGGCTGAACATTTCCGATTTGGGAGCTGGGCTCTGGCTGTGCCGGGAAGGAACGTCCCCACACTGCTGTGCCTAGGAAGCTCGGAGGGCCAGGACTTGTGGGGCTGTGGAAGGGCTGCCTTGGGAAGGTGAGGGCCAGCAAGAGCTTTCAGGGCTAGCCCCTTTCGTGTGGGAGCAGTGGCTGGACGTTTCCGATTTGGGAGCTGGGCTCTGGCTGTGCCGGGAAGGAACGTCCGCAGAGTGCTGTGGTTAGGAAGCTCAGAGGGCGAGGGCTTGTGGGGCTGTGGAAGGGCTGCCTAGGGAAGGTGAGGGCCAGCAAGAGCTTTCAGGGCTAGCCGCTTTCATGTGGGAGCAGTGGCTGGACGTTTCCGATTTGGGAGCTGGGCTCTGGCTGTGCCGGGAAGGAACATCCCCACTGTGCTATGGCTAGGAAGCTCAGAGGGCCAGGGCTTGTGGGGCTGTGGAAGGGCTGCCTAGGGAAGGTGAGGGCCAGCAAGAGCTTTCAGGGCTAGCCCCTTTCGTGTGGGAGCAGTAGCTGGACTTTTCCGATTTGGGAGCTGGGCTCTGGCTGTGCCGGGAAGGAACGTCCCCACTGTGCTGTGGCTAGGAAGCTCGGAGGGCCAGGACTTGTGGGCTGTGGAAGGGCTGCCTAGGGAAGGTGAGCGCCAGCAAGAGCTTTCAGGGCTAGCCGCTTTCATGTGGGAGCAGTGGCTGGACGTTTCCTATTTGGGAGCTGGGCTCTGGCTGTGCCGGGAAGGAACATCCCCACTGTGCTATGGCTAGGAAGCTCAGAGGGCCAGGGCTTGTGGGGCTGTGGAAGGGCTGCCTAGGGAAGGTGAGGGCCAGCAAGAGCTTTCAGGGCTAGCCCCTTTCGTGTGGGAGCAGTGGCTGGACGTTTCCGATTTGGGAGCTGGGCTCTGGCTGTGCCGGGAAGGAACGTCCGCAGAGTACTGCGGCTAGGAAGCTCAGAGGGCCAGGGCTTGTGGGGCTGTGGAAGGGCTGCCTAGGGAAGGTGAGGGCCAGCAAGAGCTTTCAGGGCTAGCCCCTTTCGTGTGGGAGCAGTGGCTGGACGTTTCCGATTTGGGAGCTGGGCTCTGGCTGTGCCGGGAAGGAACGTCCGCAGAGTACTGCGGCTAGGAAGCTCAGAGGCCCAGGGCTTGTAGGGCTGTGGAAGGGCTGCCTAGGGAAGGTGAGGGCCAGCAAGAGCTTTCAGGGCTAGCCCCTTTCGTTTGGGAGCAGTGGCTGGACGTTTCCGATTTGGGAGCTGGGCTCTGGCTGTGCCGGGAAGGAACGTCCCCACACTGCTGTGGCTAGGAAGCTGAGAGGGCCAGGGCTTGTGGGGCTGTGGAAGGGCTGCCTAGGGAAGGTGAGGGCCAGCAAGAGCTTTCAGGGCTAGCCCCTTTCGTGTGGGAGCAGTGGCTGGACGTTTCCGATTTGGGAGCTGGGCTCTGGCTGTGCCGGGAAGGAACGTCCCCACACTGCTGTGCCTAGGAAGCCCGGAGGGCCAGGGCTTGTGGGGCTGTGGAAGGGCTGCCTAGGGAAGGTGAGGGCCAGCAAGAGCTTTCAGGGCTAGCCCCTTTCGTGTGGGAGCAGTGGCTGGACGTTTCTGATTTGGGAGCTGGGCTCTGGCTGTGCCGAGAAGGAACGTCCGCAGAGTACTGCGGCTAGGAAGCTCAGAGGGCCAGGGCTTGTGGGGCTGTGGAAGGACTGCCTAGGGAAGGTGAGGGCCAGCAAGAGCTTTCAGGGCTAGCCCCTTTCATGTGGGAGCAGTGGCTGGACGTTTCCGATTTGGGAGCTGGGCTCTGGCTGTGCCGAGAAGGAACGTCCGCAGAGTGCTGTGGCTAGGAAGCTCAGAGCGCCAGTGCTTGTGGGGCTGTGGAAGGGCTGCCTAGGGAAGGTGAGGGCCAGCAAGAGCTTTCAGGGCTAGCCCCTTTCGTGTGGGAGCAGTGGCTGGACGTTTCCGATTTGGGAGCTGGGCTCTGGCTGTGCCTGGAAGGAACATCCCCACTGTGCTGTGGCTAGGAAGCTCGGAGGGCCAGGGCTTGTGGGGCTGTGGAAGGGCTGCCTAGGGAAGGTGAGGGCCAGCAAGAGCTTTCAGGGCTAGCCGCTTTCATGTGGGAGCAGTGGCTGGACGTTTCCGATTTGGGAGCTGGGCTCTGGCTGTGCCGGGAAGGAACGTCCCCACTGTGCTGCGGCTAGGAAGCTGAGAGGGCCAGGGCTTGTGGGGCTGTGGAAGGGCTGCCTAGGGAAGGTGAGGGCCAGCAAGAGCTTTCAGGGCTAGCCCCTTTCGTGTGAGAGCAGTGGCTGAACATTTCCGATTTGGGAGCTGGGCTCTGGCTGTGCCGGGAAGGAACGTCCCCACACTGCTGTGCCTAGGAAGCTCGGAGGGCCAGGACTTGTGGGGCTGTGGAAGGGCTGCCTTGGGAAGGTGAGGGCCAGCAAGAGCTTTCAGGGCTAGCCCCTTTCGTGTGGGAGCAGTGGCTGGACGTTTCCGATTTGGGAGCTGGGCTCTGGCTGTGCCGGGAAGGAACGTCCGCAGAGTACTGCGGCTAGGAAGCTCAGAGGGCCAGGGCTTGTGGGGCTGTGGAAGGGCTGCCTAGGGAAGGTGAGGGCCAGCAAGAGCTTTCAGGGCTAGCCCCTTTCGTGTGGGAGCAGTGGCTGGACGTTTCCGATTTGGGAGCTGGGCTCTGGCTGTGCCGGGAAGGAACGTCCCCACTGTGCTGTGGCTAGGAAGCTGAGAGAGCCAGGGCTTGTGGGGCTGTGGAAGGGCTGCCTAGGGAAGGTGAGGGCCAGCAAGAGCTTTCAGGGCTAGCCCCTTTCGTGTGGGAGCAGTGGCTGGACGTTTCCGATTTGGGAGCTGGGCTCTGGCTGTGCCGGGAAGGAACGTCCCCACACTGCTGTGGCTAGGAAGCTGAGAGGGCCAGGGCTTGTGGGGCTGTGGAAGGGCTGCCTAGGGAAGGTGAGGGCCAGCAAGAGCTTTCAGGGCTAGCCCCTTTCGTGTGGGAGCAGTGGCTGGACGTTTCCGATTTGGGAGCTGGGCTCTGGCTGTGCCGGGAAGGAACGTCCCCACACTGCTGTGCCTAGGAAGCCCGGAGGGCCAGGGCTTGTGGGGCTGTGGAAGGGCTGCCTAGGGAAGGTGAGGGCCAGCAAGAGCTTTCAGGGCTAGCCCCTTTCGTGTGGGAGCAGTGGCTGGACTTTTCTGATTTGGGAGCTGGGCTCTGGCTGTGCCGAGAAGGAACGTCCGCAGAGTGCTGTGGCTAGGAAGCTCAGAGCGCCAGGGCTTGTGGGGCTGTGGAAGGGCTGCCTAGGGAAGGTGAGGGCCAGCAAGAGCTTTCAGGGCTAGCCCCTTTCGTGTGGGAGCAGTGGCTGGACGTTTCCGATTTGGGAGCTGGGCTCTGGCTGTGCCTGGAAGGAACATCCCCACTGTGCTGTGGCTAGGAAGCTCGGAGGGCCAGGGCTTGTGGGGCTGTGGAAGGGCTGCCTAGGGAAGGTGAGGGCCAGCAAGAGCTTTCAGGGCTAGCCCCTTTCGTGTGGGAGCAGTGGCTGGACGTTTCCGATTTGGGAGCTGGGCTCTGGCTGTGCCGGGAAGGAACGTCCGCAGAGTACTGCGGCTAGGAAGCTGAGAGGGCCAGGGCTTGTGGGGCTGTGGAAGGGCTGCCTAGGGAAGGTGAGGGCCAGCAAGAGCTTTCAGGGCTAGCCCCTTTTGTGTGGGAGCAGTGGCTGGACATTTCCGATTTGGGAGCTGGGCTCTGGCTGTGCCGGGAAGGAACGTCCGCAGAGTACTGCGGCTAGGAAGCTGAGAGGGCCAGGGCTTGTGGGGCTGTGGAAGGGTTGCCTAGGGAAGGTGAGGGCCAGCAAGAGCTTTCAGGGCTAGCCCCTTTCGTGTGAGAGCAGTGGCTGGACATTTCCGATTTGGGAGCTGGGCTCTGGCTGTGCCGGGAAGGAACGTCCCCACACTGCTGTGCCTAGGAAGCTCGGAGGGCCAGGGCTTGTGGGGCTGTGGAAGGGCTGCCTTGGGAAGGTGAGGGCCAGCAAGAGCTTTCAGGGCTAGCCCCTTTCGTGTGGGAGCAGTGGCTGGACGTTTCCGATTTGGGAGCTGGGCTCTGGCTGTGCCGAGAAGGAACGTCCGCAGAGTGCTATGGCTAGGAAGGTCAGAGGGCCAGGGCTTGTGGGGCTGTGGAAGGGCTGCCTAGGGAAGGTGAGGGCCAGTAATAGCTTTCAGGGCTAGCCGCTTTCATGTGGGAGCAGTGGCTGGACTTTTCCGATTTGGGAGCTGGGCTCTGGCTGTGCCGGGAAGGAACATCCCCACTCTGCTGTGGCTAGGAAGCTCAGAGGGCCAGGGCTTGTGGGGCTGTGGAAGGGCTGCCTAGGGAAGGTGAGGGCCAGCAAGAGCTTTCAGGGCTAGCCCCTTTCGTGTGGGAGCAGTGGCTGGACGTTTCCGATTTGGGAGCTGGGCTGTTGCTGTGCCGGGAAGGAACGTCCGCAGAGTACTGCGGCTAGGAAGCTGAGAGGGCCAGGACTTGTGGGGCTGTGGAAGGGCTGCCTAGGGAAGGTGAGGGCCAGCAAGAGCTTTCAGGGCTAGCCCCTTTCGTGTGGGAGCAGTGGCTGGACATTTCCGATTTGGGAGCTGGGCTCTGGCTGTGCCGAGAAGGAACGTCCGCAGAGTGCTGTGGCTAGGAAGCTCAGAGGGCCAGGGCTTGTGGGGCTGTGGAAGGGCTGCCTAGGGAAGGTGAGGGCCAGCAAGAGCTTTCAGGGCTAGCCCCTTTCGTGTGGGAGCAGTGGCTGGACGTTTCCGATTTGGGAGCTGGGCTCTGGCTGTGCCGGGAAGGAACATCCCCACTGTGCTGTGGCTAGGAAGCTCAGAGCGCCAGTGCTTGTGGGGCTGTGGAAGGGCTGCCTAGGGAAGGTGAGGGCCAGCAAGAGCTTTCAGGGCTAGCCCCTTTCGTGTGGGAGCAGTGGCTGGACGTTTCCGATTTGGGAGCTGGGCTCTGGCTGTGCCGGGAAGGAACGTCCCCACTGTGCTGTGGCTAGGAAGATCAGAGGGCCAGGGCTTGTGGGGCTGTGGAAGGGCTGCCTTGGGAAGGTGAGGGCCAGCAAGAGCTTTCAGGGCTAGCCCCTTTCGTGTGGGAGCAGTGGCTGGACGTTTCCGATTTGGGAGCTGGGCTCTGGCTGTGCCGGGAAGGAACGTCCCCACTGTGCTGTGGCTAGGAAGCTCGGAGGGCCAGTGCTTGTGGGGCTGTGGAAGGGCTGCCTAGGGAAGGTGAGCGCCAGCAAGAGCTTTCAGGGCTAGCCCCTTTCGTGTGGGAGCAGTGGCTGGACGTTTCCGATTTGGGAGCTGGGCTCTGGCTGTGCCGGGAAGGAACGTCCGCAGAGTACTGCGGCTAGGAAGCTGAGAGGGCCAGGGCTTGTGGGGCTGTGGAAGGGCTGCCTAAGGAAGGTGAGGGCCAGCAAGAGCTTTCAGGGCTAGCCCCTTTCGTGTGGGAGCAGTGGCTGGACGTTTCCGATTTGGGAGCTGGGCTCTGGCTGTGCCGGGAAGGAACGTCCCCACACTGCTGTGGCTAGGAAGGTCAGAGGGCCAGGGCTTGTGGGGCTGTGGAAGGGCTGCCTAGGGAAGGTGAGGGCCAGCAAGAGCTTTCAGGGCTAGCCCCTTTCGTGTGGGAGCAGTGGCTGGACGTTTCCGATTTGGGAGCTGGGCTCTGGCTGTGCCGGGAAGGAACGTCCGCAGAGTACTGCGGCTAGGAAGCTGAGAGGGCCAGGGCTTGTGGGGCTGTGGGAGGGCTGCCTAGGGAAGGTGAGGGCCAGCAAGAGCTTTCAGGGCTAGCCCCTTTCGTGTGGGAGCAGTGGCTGGACGTTTCCGATTTGGGAGCTGGGCTCTGGCTGTGCCGGGAAGGATCGTCCCCACTGTGCTATGGCTAGGAAGCTCAGAGGGCCAGGGCTTGTGGGGCTGTGGAAGGGCTGCCTAGGGAAGGTGAGGGCCAGCAAGAGCTTTCAGGGCTAGCCCCTTTCGTGTGGGAGCAGTGGCTGGACGTTTCCGATTTGGGAGCTGGGCTCTGGCTGTGCCGGGAAGGAACGTCCGCAGAGTACTGCGGCTAGGAAGCTGAGAGGGCCAGGGCTTGTGGGGCTGTGGAAGGGCTGCCTTGGGAAGGTGAGGGCCAGCAAGAGCTTTCAGGGCTAGCCCCTTTCGTGTGGGAGCAGTGGCTGGACGTTTCCGATTTGGGAGCTGGGCTCTGGCTGTGCCGGGAAGGAACGTCCCCACTGTGCTGTGGCTAGGAAGCTCGGAGGGCCAGGACTTGTGGGGCTGTGGAAGGGCTGCCTAGGGAAGGTGAGGGCCAGCAAGAGCTTTCAGGGCTAGCCCCTTTCGTGTGGGAGCAGTGGCTGGACGTTTCCGATTTGGGAGCTGGGCTCTGGCTGTGCCGAGAAGGAACGTCCGCAGAGTGCTGTGGCTAGGAAGCTCAGAGGGCCAGGGCTTGTGGGGCTGTGGAAGGGCTGCCTAGGGAAGGTGAGGGCCAGCAAGAGCTTTCAGGGCTAGCCCCTTTCGTGTGGGAGCAGTGGCTGGACGTTTCCGATTTGGGAGCTGGGCTCTGGCTGTGCCGGGAAGGAACGTCCCCACTGTGCTGTGGCTAGGAAGCTGAGAGGGCCAGGGCTTGTGGGGCTGTGGAAGGGCTGCCTAGGGAAGGTGAGGGCCAGCAAGAGCTTTCAGGGCTAGCCCCTTTCGTGTGGGAGCAGTGGCTGGACGTTTCCGATTTGGGAGCTGGGCTCTGGCTGTGCCGGGAAGGAACGTCCCCACTGTGCTGTGGCTAGGAAGCTCGGAGGGCCAGGGCTTGTGGGGCTGTGGAAGGGCTGCCTAGGGAAGGTGAGGGCCAGCAAGAGCTTTCAGGGCTAGCCCCTTTCGAGTGGGAGCAGTGGCTGGACGTTTCCGATTTGGGAGCTGGGCTCTGGCTGTGCCGGGAAGGAACGTCCGCAGAGTACTGCGGCTAGGAAGCTGAGAGGGCCAGGGCTTGTGGGGCTGTGGAAGGGCTGCCTAGGGAAGGTGAGGGCCAGCAAGAGCTTTCAGGGCTAGCCCCTTTCGTGTGGGAGCAGTGGCTGGACATTTCCGATTTGGGAGCTGGGCTCTGGCTGTGCCTGGAAGGAACATCCCCACTGTGCTGTGCCTAGGAAGCTCGGAGGGCCAGGACTTGTGGGGCTGTGGAAGGGCTGCCTAGGGAAGGTGAGGGCCAGCAAGAGCTTTCAGGGCTAGCCCCTTTCGTGTGGGAGCAGTGGCTGGACGTTTCCGATTTGGGAGCTGGGCTCTGGCTGTGCCGGGAAGGAACGTCCGCAGAGTACTGCGGCTAGGAAGCTGAGAGGGCCAGGGCTTGTGGGGCTGTGGAAGGGCTGCCTAAGGAAGGTGAGGGCCAGCAAGAGCTTTCAGGGCTAGCCCCTTTTGTGTGGGAGCAGTGGCTGGACATTTCCGATTTGGGAGCTGGGCTCTGGCTGTGCCAGGAAGGAACGTCCGCAGAGTACTGCGGCTAGGAAGCTCGGAGGGCCAGGGCTTGTGGGGCTGTGGAAGGGCTGCCTAGGGAAGGTGACGGCCAGCAAGAGCTTTCAGGGCTAGCCCCTTTCGTGTGGGAGCAGTGGCTGGACGTTTCCGATTTGGGAGCTGGGCTCTGGCTGTGCCGGGAAGGAACGTCCCCACACTGCTGTCGCTAGGAAGCTCGGAGGGCCAGGACTTGTGGGGCTGTGGAAGGGCTGCCTAGGGAAGGTGAGGGCCAGCAAGAGCTTTCAGGGCTAGCCCCTTTCGTGTGGGAGCAGTGGCTGGACGTTTCCGATTTGGGAGCTGGGCTCTGGCTGTGCCGGGAAAGAACGTCCCCACTGTGCTGTGGCTAGGAAGCTGAGAGGGACAGGGCTTGTGGGGC
The DNA here is from genome assembly GCF_965638725.1 of Aptenodytes patagonicus. Taxonomy (NCBI): domain Eukaryota; kingdom Metazoa; phylum Chordata; class Aves; order Sphenisciformes; family Spheniscidae; genus Aptenodytes; species Aptenodytes patagonicus. The sequence continues at coordinate 925,742 of NW_027471997.1, read as the reverse complement.
TGTGGAAGGGCTGCCTAGGGAAGGTGAGCGCCAGCAAGAGCTTTCAGGGCTAGCCCCTTTCGTGTGGGAGCAGTGGCTGGACGTTTCCGATTTGGGAGCTGGGCTCTGGCTGTGCCGAGAAGGAACGTCCGCAGAGTGCTGTGGCTAGGAAGCTCAGAGGGCCAGGGCTTGTGGGGCTGTGGAAGGGCTGCCTAGGGAAGGTGAGCGCCAGCAAGAGCTTTCAGGGCTAGCCGCTTTCATGTGGGAGCAGTGGCTGGACGTTTCCGATTTGGGAGCTGGGCTCTGGCTGTGCCGGGAAGGAACATCCCCACTGTGCTGTGGCTAGGAAGCTCAGAGGGCCAGGGCTTGTGGGGCTGTGGAAGGGCTGCCTAGGGAAGGTGAGGGCCAGCAAGAGCTTTCAGGGCTAGCCCCTTTCGTGTGGGAGCAGTGGCTGGACGTTTCCGATTTGGGAGCTGGGCTCTGGCTGTGCCGGGAAGGAACGTCCCCACTGTGCTGTGGCTAGGAAGCTCGGAGGGCCAGGACTTGTGGGGCTGTGGAAGGGCTGCCTAGGGAAGGTGAGGGCCAGCAAGAGCTTTCAGGGCTAGCCCCTTTCGTGTGGGAGCAGTGGCTGGACGTTTCCGATTTGGGAGCTGGGCTCTGGCTGTGCCGGGAAGGAACATCCCCACTGTGCTATGGCTAGGAAGCTCAGAGGGCCAGGGCTTGTGGGGCTGTGGAAGGGCTGCCTAGGGAAGGTGAGGGCCAGCAAGAGCTTTCAGGGCTAGCCCCTTTCGTGTGGGAGCAGTGGCTGGACGTTTCCGATTTGGGAGCTGGGCTCTGGCTGTGCCGGGAAGGAACGTCCGCAGAGTACTGCGGCTAGGAAGCTCAGAGGGCCAGGGCTTGTGGGGCTGTGGAAGGGCTGCCTAGGGAAGGTGAGGGCCAGCAAGAGCTTTCAGGGCTAGCCCCTTTCGTGTGGGAGCAGTGGCTGGACGTTTCCGATTTGGGAGCTGGGCTCTGGCTGTGCCGGGAAGGAACGTCCCCACTGTGCTGCGGCTAGGAAGCTCGGAGGGCCAGGACTTGTGGGGCTGTGGAAGGGCTGCCTAGGGAAGGTGAGGGCCAGCAAGAGCTTTCAGGGCTAGCCCCTTTCGTGTGGGAGCAGTGGCTGGACGTTTCCGATTTGGGAGCTGGGCTCTGGCTGTGCCGGGAAGGAACGTCCCCACTGTGCTGCGGCTAGGAAGCTGAGAGGGCCAGGGCTTGTGGGGCTGTGGAAGGGCTGCCTTGGGAAGGTGAGGGCCAGCAAGAGCTTTCAGGGCTAGCCCCTTTCGTGTGGGAGCAGTGGCTGGACGTTTCCGATTCCAGAGCTGGGCTCTGGCTGTGCCTGGAAGGAACATCCCCACTGTGCTGTGGCTAGGAAGCTCGGAGGGCCAGGGCTTGTGGGGCTGTGGAAGGGCTGCCTAGGGAAGGTGAGGGCCAGCAAGAGCTTTCAGGGCTAGCCCCTTTCGTGTGGGAGCAGTGGCTGGACGTTTCCGATTTGGGAGCTGGGCTCTGGCTGTGCCGGGAAGGAACGTCCGCAGAGTACTGCGGCTAGGAAGCTGAGAGGGCCAGGGCTTGTGGGGCTGTGGAAGGGCTGCCTAAGGAAGGTGAGGGCCAGCAAGAGCTTTCAGGGCTAGCCCCTTTTGTGTGGGAGCAGTGGCTGGACATTTCCGATTTGGGAGCTGGGCTCTGGCTGTGCCGGGAAGGAACGTCCGCAGAGTACTGCGGCTAGGAAGCTCGGAGGGCCAGGGCTTGTGGGGCTGTGGAAGGGCTGCCTAGGGAAGGTGAGCGCCAGCAAGAGCTTTCAGGGCTAGCCGCTTTCATGTGGGAGCAGTGGCTGGACGTTTCCGATTTGGGAGCTGGGCTCTGGCTGTGCCGGGAAGGAACGTCCGCAGAGTGCTGTGGCTAGGAAGCTCAGAGGGCCAGGGCTTGTGGGGCTGTGGAAGGGCTGCCTAGGGAAGGTGAGGGCCAGCAAGAGCTTTCAGGGCTAGCCCCTTTCGTGTGGGAGCAGTGGCTGGACGTTTCCGATTTGGGAGCTGGGCTCTGGCTGTGCCGGGAAGGAACGTCCCCACACTGCTGTGGCTAGGAAGCTCGGAGGGCCAGGACTTGTGGGGCTGTGGAAGGGCTGCCTAGGGAAGGTGAGGGCCAGCAAGAGCTTTCAGGGCTAGCCCCTTTCGTGTGGGAGCAGTGGCTGGACGTTTCCGATTTGGGAGCTGGGCTCTGGCTGTGCCGGGAAGGAACATCCCCACTGTGCTATGGCTAGGAAGCTCAGAGGGCCAGGGCTTGTGGGGCTGTGGAAGGGCTGCCTAGGGAAGGTGAGGGCCAGCAAGAGCTTTCAGGGCTAGCCCCTTTCGTGTGGGAGCAGTGGCTGGACGTTTCCGATTTGGGAGCTGGGCTCTGGCTGTGCCGGGAAGGAACGTCCGCAGAGTACTGCGGCTAGGAAGCTCAGAGGGCCAGGGCTTGTGGGGCTGTGGAAGGGCTGCCTAGGAAAGGTGAGGGCCAGCAAGAGCTTTCAGGGCTAGCCCCTTTCGTGTGGGAGCAGTGGCTGGACGTTTCCGATTTGGGAGCTGGGCTCTGGCTGTGCCGGGAAGGAACGTCCCCACTGTGCTGTGGCTAGGAAGCTGAGAGGGACAGGGCTTGTGGGGCTGTGGAAGGGCTGCCTAGGGAAGGTGAGGGCCAGCAAGAGCTTTCAGGGCTAGCCCCTTTCGTGTGGGAGCAGTGGCTGGACGTTTCCGATTTGGGAGCTGGGCTCTGGCTGTGCCGAGAAGGAACGTCCGCAGAGTGCTGTGGCTAGGAAGCTCAGAGGGCCAGGGCTTGTGGGGCTGTGGAAGGGCTGCCTAGGGAAGGTGAGCGCCAGCAAGAGCTTTCAGGGCTAGCCGCTTTCATGTCGGAGCAGTGGCTGGACGTTTCCGATTTGGGAGCTGGGCTCTGGCTGTGCCGGGAAGGAACATCCCCACTGTGCTGTGGCTAGGAAGCTCAGAGGGCCAGGGCTTGTGGGGCTGTGGAAGGGCTGCCTAGGGAAGGTGAGGGCCAGCAAGAGCTTTCAGGGCTAGCCCCTTTCGTGTGGGAGCAGTGGCTGGACGTTTCCGATTTGGGAGCTGGGCTCTGGCTGTGCCGGGAAGGAACGTCCCCACTGTGCTGTGGCTAGGAAGCTCGGAGGGCCAGGACTTGTGGGGCTGTGGAAGGGCTGCCTAGGGAAGGTGAGGGCCAGCAAGAGCTTTCAGGGCTAGCCCCTTTCATGTGGGAGCAGTGGCTGGACGTTTCCGATTTGGGAGCTGGGCTCTGGCTGTGCCGGGAAGGAACATCCCCACTGTGCTATGGCTAGGAAGCTCAGAGGGCCAGGGCTTGTGGGGCTGTGGAAGGGCTGCCTAGGGAAGGTGAGGGCCAGCAAGAGCTTTCAGGGCTAGCCCCTTTCGTGTGGGAGCAGTGGCTGGACGTTTCCGATTTGGGAGCTGGGCTCTGGCTGTGCCGGGAAGGAACGTCCGCAGAGTACTGCGGCTAGGAAGCTCAGAGGGCCAGGGCTTGTGGGGCTGTGGAAGGGCTGCCTAGGGAAGGTGAGGGCCAGCAAGAGCTTTCAGGGCTAGCCCCTTTCGTGTGGGAGCAGTGGCTGGACGTTTCCGATTTGGGAGCTGGGCTCTGGCTGTGCCGGGAAGGAACGTCCCCACTGTGCTGCGGCTAGGAAGCTGAGAGGGCCAGGGCTTGTGGGGCTGTGGAAGGGCTGCCTAGGGAAGGTGAGGGCCAGCAAGAGCTTTCAGGGCTAGCCCCTTTCGTGTGGGAGCAGTGGCTGGACGTTTCCGATTTGGGAGCTGGGCTCTGGCTGTGCCGGGAAGGAACGTCCCCACTGTGCTGCGGCTAGGAAGCTGAGAGGGCCAGGGCTTGTGGGGCTGTGGAAGGACTGCCTAGGGAAGGTGAGGGCCAGCAAGAGCTTTCAGGGCTAGCCCCTTTCATGTGGGAGCAGTGGCTGGACGTTTCCGATTTGGGAGCTGGGCTCTGGCTGTGCCGAGAAGGAACGTCCGCAGAGTGCTGTGGCTAGGAAGCTCAGAGCGCCAGTGCTTGTGGGGCTGTGGAAGGGCTGCCTAGGGAAGGTGAGGGCCAGCAAGAGCTTTCAGGGCTAGCCCCTTTCGTGTGGGAGCAGTGGCTGGACGTTTCCGATTTGGGAGCTGGGCTCTGGCTGTGCCTGGAAGGAACATCCCCACTGTGCTGTGGCTAGGAAGCTCGGAGGGCCAGGGCTTGTGGGGCTGTGGAAGGGCTGCCTAGGGAAGGTGAGGGCCAGCAAGAGCTTTCAGGGCTAGCCCCTTTCGTGTGGGAGCAGTGGCTGGACATTTCCGATTTGGGAGCTGGGCTCTGGCTGTGCCGGGAAGGAACGTCCCCACTGTGCTGCGGCTAGGAAGCTGAGAGGGCCAGGGCTTGTGGGGCTGTGGAAGGGCTGCCTAAGGAAGGTGAGGGCCAGCAAGAGCTTTCAGGGCTAGCCCCTTTCGTGTGGGAGCAGTGGCTGGACATTTCCGATTTGGGAGCTGGGCTCTGGCTGTGCCGGGAAGGAACGTCCGCAGAGTCCTGCGGCTAGGAAGCTCGGAGGGCCAGGGCTTGTGGGTCTGTGGAAGGGCTGCCTAGGGAAGGTGAGGGCCAGCAAGAGCTTTCAGGGCTAGCCCCTTTCGTGTGGGAGCAGTGGCTGGACGTTTCCGATTTGGGAGCTGGGCTCTGGCTGTGCCGGGAAGGAACGTCCCCACTGTGCTGCGGCTAGGAAGCTGAGAGGGCCAGGGCTTGTGGGGCTGTGGAAGGGCTGCCTAGGGAAGGTGAGGGCCAGCAAGAGCTTTCAGGGCTAGCCCCTTTCGTGTGAGAGCAGTGGCTGAACATTTCCGATTTGGGAGCTGGGCTCTGGCTGTGCCGGGAAGGAACGTCCCCACACTGCTGTGCCTAGGAAGCTCGGAGGGCCAGGACTTGTGGGGCTGTGGAAGGGCTGCCTTGGGAAGGTGAGGGCCAGCAAGAGCTTTCAGGGCTAGCCCCTTTCGTGTGGGAGCAGTGGCTGGACGTTTCCGATTTGGGAGCTGGGCTCTGGCTGTGCTGAGAAGGAACGTCCGCAGAGTGCTGTGGTTAGGAAGCTCAGAGGGCGAGGGCTTGTGGGGCTGTGGAAGGGCTGCCTAGGGAAGGTGAGTGCCAGCAAGAGCTTTCAGGGCTAGCCGCTTTCATGTGGGAGCAGTGGCTGGACGTTTCCGATTTGGGAGCTGGGCTCTGGCTGTGCCGGGAAGGAACGTCCCCACTGTGCTATGGCTAGGAAGATCAGAGGGCCAGGGCTTGTGGGGCTGTGGAAGGGCTGCCTAGGGAAGGTGAGGGCCAGCAAGAGCTTTCAGGGCTAGCCCCTTTCGTGTGGGAGCAGTGGCTGGACTTTTCCGATTTGGGAGCTGGGCTCTGGCTGTGCCGGGAAGGAACGTCCCCACTGTGCTGTGGCTAGGAAGCTGAGAGAGCCAGGGCTTGTGGGGCTGTGGAAGGGCTGCCTAGGGAAGGTGAGGGCCAGCAAGAGCTTTCAGGGCTAGCCCCTTTCGTGTGGGAGCAGTGGCTGGACGTTTCCGATTTGGGAGCTGGGCTCTGGCTGTGCCGGGAAGGAACGTCCCCACTGTGCTGTGGCTAGGAAGCTGAGAGGGCCAGGGCTTGTGGGGCTGTGGAAGGGCTGCCTAGGGAAGGTGAGGGCCAGCAAGAGCTTTCAGGGCTAGCCCCTTTCGTGTGGGAGCAGTGGCTGGACGTTTCCGATTTGGGAGCTGGGCTCTGGCTGTGCCGGGAAGGAACGTCCGCAGAGTACTGCGGCTAGGAAGCTGAGAGGGCCAGGGCTTGTGGGGCTGTGGAAGGGCTGCCTAGGGAAGGTGAGGGCCAGCAAGAGCTTTCAGGGCTAGCCCCTTTCGTGTGGGAGCAGTGGCTGGACGTTTCCGATTTGGGAGCTGGGCTCTGGCTGTGCCGGGAAGGAACGTCCGCAGAGTACTGCGGCTAGGAAGCTCAGAGGCCCAGGGCTTGTAGGGCTGTGGAAGGGCTGCCTAGGGAAGGTGAGGGCCAGCAAGAGCTTTCAGGGCTAGCCCCTTTCGTTTGGGAGCAGTGGCTGGACGTTTCCGATTTGGGAGCTGGGCTCTGGCTGTGCCGGGAAGGATCGTCCCCACACTGCTGTGGCTAGGAAGCTGAGAGGGCCAGGGCTTGTGGGGCTGTGGAAGGGCTGCCTAGGGAAGGTGAGGGCCAGCAAGAGCTTTCAGGGCTAGCCCCTTTCGTGTGGGAGCAGTGGCTGGACGTTTCCGATTTGGGAGCTGGGCTCTGGCTGTGCCGGGAAGGAACGTCCCCACACTGCTGTGCCTAGGAAGCCCGGAGGGCCAGGGCTTGTGGGGCTGTGGAAGGGCTGCCTAGGGAAGGTGAGGGCCAGCAAGAGCTTTCAGGGCTAGCCCCTTTCGTGTGGGAGCAGTGGCTGGACGTTTCTGATTTGGGAGCTGGGCTCTGGCTGTGCCGAGAAGGAACGTCCGCAGAGTACTGCGGCTAGGAAGCTCAGAGGGCCAGGGCTTGTGGGGCTGTGGAAGGACTGCCTAGGGAAGGTGAGGGCCAGCAAGAGCTTTCAGGGCTAGCCCCTTTCATGTGGGAGCAGTGGCTGGACGTTTCCGATTTGGGAGCTGGGCTCTGGCTGTGCCGAGAAGGAACGTCCGCAGAGTGCTGTGGCTAGGAAGCTCAGAGCGCCAGTGCTTGTGGGGCTGTGGAAGGGCTGCCTAGGGAAGGTGAGGGCCAGCAAGAGCTTTCAGGGCTAGCCCCTTTCGTGTGGGAGCAGTGGCTGGACGTTTCCGATTTGGGAGCTGGGCTCTGGCTGTGCCTGGAAGGAACATCCCCACTGTGCTGTGGCTAGGAAGCTCGGAGGGCCAGGGCTTGTGGGGCTGTGGAAGGGCTGCCTAGGGAAGGTGAGGGCCAGCAAGAGCTTTCAGGGCTAGCCCCTTTCGTGTGGGAGCAGTGGCTGGACGTTTCCGATTTGGGAGCTGGGCTCTGGCTGTGCCTGGAAGGAACATCCCCACTGTGCTATGGCTAGGAAGCTCGGAGGGCCAGGGCTTGTGGGGCTGTGGAAGGGCTGCCTAGGGAAGGTGAGGGCCAGCAAGAGCTTTCAGGGCTAGCCCCTTTCGTGTGGGAGCAGTGGCTGGACGTTTCCGATTTGGGAGCTGGGCTCTGGCTGTGCCGGGAAGGAACGTCCCCACTGTGCTGCGGCTAGGAAGCTGAGAGGGCCAGGGCTTGTGGGGCTGTGGAAGGGCTGCCTAGGGAAGGTGAGGGCCAGCAAGAGCTTTCAGGGCTAGCCCCTTTCGTGTGAGAGCAGTGGCTGAACATTTCCGATTTGGGAGCTGGGCTCTGGCTGTGCCGGGAAGGAACGTCCCCACACTGCTGTGCCTAGGAAGCTCGGAGGGCCAGGACTTGTGGGGCTGTGGAAGGGCTGCCTTGGGAAGGTGAGGGCCAGCAAGAGCTTTCAGGGCTAGCCCCTTTCGTGTGGGAGCAGTGGCTGGACGTTTCCGATTTGGGAGCTGGGCTCTGGCTGTGCCGAGATGGAACGTCCGCAGAGTGCTGTGGTTAGGAAGCTCAGAGGGCCAGGGCTTGTGGGGCTGTGGAAGGGCTGCCTAGGGAAGGTGAGCGCCAGCAAGAGCTTTCAGGGCTAGCCGCTTTCATGTGGGAGCAGTGGCTGGACTTTTCCGATTTGGGAGCTGGGCTCTGGCTGTGCCGGGAAGGAACGTCCCCACTGTGCTGTGGCTAGGAAGCTGAGAGAGCCAGGGCTTGTGGGCTGTGGAAGGGCTGCCTAGGGAAGGTGAGCGCCAGCAAGAGCTTTCAGGGCTAGCCGCTTTCGTGTGGGAGCAGTGGCTGGACGTTTCCGATTTGGGAGCTGGGCTCTGGCTGTGCCGGGAAGGAACATCCCCACTGTGCTATGGCTAGGAAGCTCAGAGGGCCAGGGCTTGTGGGGCTGTGGAAGGGCTGCCTAGGGAAGGTGAGGGCCAGCAAGAGCTTTCAGGGCTAGCCCCTTTCGTGTGGGAGCAGTGGCTGGACGTTTCCGATTTGGGAGCTGGGCTCTGGCTGTGCCGGGAAGGAACGTCCGCAGAGTACTGCGGCTAGGAAGCTCAGAGGGCCAGGGCTTGTGGGGCTGTGGAAGGGCTGCCTAGGGAAGGTGAGGGCCAGCAAGAGCTTTCAGGGCTAGCCCCTTTCGTGTGGGAGCAGTGGCTGGACGTTTCCGATTTGGGAGCTGGGCTCTGGCTGTGCCGGGAAGGAACGTCCCCACTGTGCTGTGGCTAGGAAGCTGAGAGAGCCAGGGCTTGTGGGGCTGTGGAAGGGCTGCCTAGGGAAGGTGAGGGCCAGCAAGAGCTTTCAGGGCTAGCCCCTTTCGTGTGGGAGCAGTGGCTGGACGTTTCCGATTTGGGAGCTGGGCTCTGGCTGTGCCGGGAAGGAACGTCCCCACACTGCTGTGGCTAGGAAGCTGAGAGGGCCAGGGCTTGTGGGGCTGTGGAAGGGCTGCCTAGGGAAGGTGAGGGCCAGCAAGAGCTTTCAGGGCTAGCCCCTTTCGTGTGGGAGCAGTGGCTGGACGTTTCCGATTTGGGAGCTGGGCTCTGGCTGTGCCGGGAAGGAACGTCCCCACACTGCTGTGCCTAGGAAGCCCGGAGGGCCAGGGCTTGTGGGGCTGTGGAAGGACTGCCTAGGGAAGGTGAGGGCCAGCAAGAGCTTTCAGGGCTAGCCCCTTTCATGTGGGAGCAGTGGCTGGACGTTTCCGATTTGGGAGCTGGGCTCTGGCTGTGCCGAGAAGGAACGTCCGCAGAGTGCTGTGGCTAGGAAGCTCAGAGCGCCAGTGCTTGTGGGGCTGTGGAAGGGCTGCCTAGGGAAGGTGAGGGCCAGCAAGAGCTTTCAGGGCTAGCCCCTTTCGTGTGGGAGCAGTGGCTGGACGTTTCCGATTTGGGAGCTGGGCTCTGGCTGTGCCTGGAAGGAACATCCCCACTGTGCTGTGGCTAGGAAGCTGAGAGGGACAGGGCTTGTGGGGCTGTGGAAGGGCTGCCTAGGGAAGGTGAGGGCCAGCAAGAGCTTTCAGGGCTAGCCCCTTTCGTGTGGGAGCAGTGGCTGGACGTTTCCGATTTGGGAGCTGGGCTCTGGCTGTGCCTGGAAGGAACATCCCCACTGTGCTGTGGCTAGGAAGCTCGGAGGGCCAGGGCTTGTGGGGCTGTGGAAGGGCTGCCTAGGGAAGGTGAGGGCCAGCAAGAGCTTTCAGGGCTAGCCCCTTTCGTGTGGGAGCAGTGGCTGGACGTTTCCGATTTGGGAGCTGGGCTCTGGCTGTGCCTGGAAGGAACATCCCCACTGTGCTGTGGCTAGGAAGCTCGGAGGGCCAGGGCTTGTGGGGCTGTGGAAGGGCTGCCTAGGGAAGGTGAGGGCCAGCAAGAGCTTTCAGGGCTAGCCCCTTTCGTGTGGGAGCAGTGGCTGGACGTTTCCGATTTGGGAGCTGGGCTCTGGCTGTGCCGGGAAGGAACGTCCCCACTGTGCTGCGGCTAGGAAGCTGAGAGGGCCAGGGCTTGTGGGGCTGTGGAAGGGCTGCCTAGGGAAGGTGAGGGCCAGCAAGAGCTTTCAGGGCTAGCCCCTTTCGTGTGAGAGCAGTGGCTGGACATTTCCGATTTGGGAGCTGGGCTCTGGCTGTGCCGGGAAGGAACGTCCCCACACTGCTGTGCCTAGGAAGCTCGGAGGGCCAGGGCTTGTGGGGCTGTGGAAGGGCTGCCTTGGGAAGGTGAGGGCCAGCAAGAGCTTTCAGGGCTAGCCCCTTTCGTGTGGGAGCAGTGGCTGGACGTTTCCGATTTGGGAGCTGGGCTCTGGCTGTGCCGAGAAGGAATGTCCGCAGAGTGCTGTGGCTAGGAAGGTCAGAGGGCCAGGGCTTGTGGGGCTGTGGAAGGGCTGCCTAGGGAAGGTGAGGGCCAGTAATAGCTTTCAGGGCTAGCCGCTTTCATGTGGGAGCAGTGGCTGGACTTTTCCGATTTGGGAGCTGGGCTCTGGCTGTGCCGGGAAGGAACATCCCCACTCTGCTGTGGCTAGGAGGCTCAGAGGGCCAGGGCTTGTGGGGCTGTGGAAGGGCTGCCTAGGGAAGGTGAGGGCCAGCAAGAGCTTTCAGGGCTAGCCCCTTTCGTGTGAGAGCAGTGGCTGAACATTTCCGATTTGGGAGCTGGGCTCTGGCTGTGCCGGGAAGGAACGTCCCCACACTGCTGTGCCTAGGAAGCTCGGAGGGCCAGGACTTGTGGGGCTGTGGAAGGGCTGCCTTGGGAAGGTGAGGGCCAGCAAGAGCTTTCAGGGCTAGCCCCTTTCGTGTGGGAGCAGTGGCTGGACGTTTCCGATTTGGGAGCTGGGCTCTGGCTGTGCCGAGAAGGAACGTCCGCATAGTGCTGTGGTTAGGAAGCTCAGAGGGCCAGGGCTTGTGGGGCTGTGGAAGGGCTGCCTAGGGAAGGTGAGCGCCAGCAAGAGCTTTCAGGGCTAGCCGCTTTCATGTGGGAGCAGTGGCTGGACGTTTCCGATTTGGGAGCTGGGCTCTGGCTGTGCCGGGAAGGAACATCCCCACTGTGCTATGGCTAGGAAGCTCAGAGGGCCAGGGCTTGTGGGGCTGTGGAAGGGCTGCCTAGGGAAGGTGAGGGCCAGCAAGAGCTTTCAGGGCTAGCCCCTTTCGTGTGGGAGCAGTGGCTGGACGTTTCCGATTTGGGAGCTGGGCTCTGGCTGTGCCGGGAAGGAACGTCCGCAGAGTACTGCGGCTAGGAAGCTGAGAGGGCCAGGGCTTGTGGGGCTGTGGAAGGGCTGCCTAGGGAAGGTGAGCGCCAGCAAGAGCTTTCAGGGCTAGCCGCTTTCATGTGGGAGCAGTGGCTGGACGTTTCCGATTTGGGAGCTGGGCGCTGGCTGTGCCGGGAAGGATCGTCCCCACACTGCTGTGGCTAGGAAGCTGAGAGGGCCAGGGCTTGTGGGGCTGTGGAAGGGCTGCCTAGGGAAGGTGAGGGCCAGCAAGAGCTTTCAGGGCTAGCCCCTTTCGTGTGGGAGCAGTGGCTGGACGTTTCCGATTTGGGAGCTGGGCTCTGGCTGTGCCGGGAAGGAACGTCCGCAGAGTACTGCGGCTAGGAAGCTCAGAGGGCCAGGGCTTGTGGGGCTGTGGAAGGGCTGCCTAGGGAAGGTGAGGGCCAGCAAGAGCTTTCAGGGCTAGCCCCTTTCGTGTGGGAGCAGTGGCTGGACGTTTCCGATTTGGGAGCTGGGCTCTGGCTGTGCCGGGAAGGAACGTCCCCACTGTGCTGTGGCTAGGAAGCTGAGAGGGCCAGGGCTTGTGGGGCTGTGGAAGGGCTGCCTAGGGAAGGTGAGGGCCAGCAAGAGCTTTCAGGGCTAGCCCCTTTCGTGTGGGAGCAGTGGCTGGACGTTTCCGATTTGGGAGCTGGGCTCTGGCTGTGCCGGGAAGGAACGTCCCCACACTGCTGTGGCTAGGAAGCTGAGAGGGCCAGGGCTTGTGGGGCTGTGGAAGGGCTGCCTAGGGAAGGTGAGGGCCAGCAAGAGCTTTCAGGGCTAGCCCCTTTCGTGTGGGAGCAGTGGCTGGACGTTTCCGATTTGGGAGCTGGGCTCTGGCTGTGCCGGGAAGGAACGTCCCCACACTGCTGTGCCTAGGAAGCCCGGAGGGCCAGGGCTTGTGGGGCTGTGGAAGGGCTGCCTAGGGAAGGTGAGGGCCAGCAAGAGCTTTCAGGGCTAGCCCCTTTCGTGTGGGAGCAGTGGCTGGACGTTTCCGATTTGGGAGCTGGGCTCTGGCTGTGCCGAGAAGGAACGTCCGCAGAGTACTGCGGCTAGGAAGCTCAGAGGGCCAGGGCTTGTGGGGCTGTGGAAGGACTGCCTAGGGAAGGTGAGGGCCAGCAAGAGCTTTCAGGGCTAGCCCCTTTCATGTGGGAGCAGTGGCTGGACGTTTCCGATTTGGGAGCTGGGCTCTGGCTGTGCCGAGAAGGAACGTCCGCAGAGTGCTGTGGCTAGGAAGCTCAGAGGGCCAGTGCTTGTGGGGCTGTGGAAGGGCTGCCTAAGGAAGGTGAGGGCCAGCAAGAGCTTTCAGGGCTAGCCCCTTTCGTGTGGGAGCAGTGGCTGGACGTTTCCGATTTGGGAGCTGGGCTCTGGCTGTGCCTGGAAGGAACATCCCCACTGTGCTGTGGCTAGGAAGCTCGGAGGGCCAGGGCTTGTGGGGCTGTGGAAGGGCTGCCTAGGGAAGGTGAGGGCCAGCAAGAGCTTTCAGGGCTAGCCCCTTTCGTGTGGGAGCAGTGGCTGGACGTTTCCGATTTGGGAGCTGGGCTCTGGCTGTGCCGGGAAGGAACGTCCGCAGAGTACTGCGGCTAGGAAGCTGAGAGGGCCAGGGCTTGTGGGGCTGTGGAAGGGCTGCCTAAGGAAGGTGAGGGCCAGCAAGAGCTTTCAGGGCTAGCCCCTTTTGTGTGGGAGCAGTGGCTGGACATTTCCGATTTGGGAGCTGGGCTCTGGCTGTGCCGGGAAGGAACGTCCGCAGAGTACTGCGGCTAGGAAGCTGAGAGGGCCAGGGCTTGTGGGGCTGTGGAAGGGCTGCCTAGGGAAGGTGACGGCCAGCAAGAGCTTTCAGGGCTAGCCCCTTTTGTGTGGGAGCAGTGGCTGGACGTTTCCGATTTGGGAGCTGGGCTCTGGCTGTGCCGGGAAGGAACGTCCCCACTGTGCTGCGGCTAGGAAGCTGAGAGGGCCAGGGCTTGTGGGGCTGTGGAAGGGCTGCCTAGGGAAGGTGAGGGCCAGCAAGAGCTTTCAGGGCTAGCCCCTTTCGTGTGAGAGCAGTGGCTGGACATTTCCGATTTGGGAGCTGGGCTCTGGCTGTGCCGGGAAGGAACGTCCCCACTGTGCTGTGGCTAGGAAGCTCGGAGGGCCAGGGCTTGTGGGGCTGTGGAAGGGCTGCCTTGGGAAGGTGAGGGCCAGCAAGAGCTTTCAGGGCTAGCCCCTTTCGTGTGGGAGCAGTGGCTGGACGTTTCCGATTTGGGAGCTGGGCTCTGGCTGTGCCGAGAAGGAACGTCCGCAGAGTGCTGTGGCTAGGAAGGTCAGAGGGCCAGGGCTTGTGGGGCTGTGGAAGGGCTGCCTAGGGAAGGTGAGGGCCAGTAATAGCTTTCAGGGCTAGCCCCTTTCGTGTGGGAGCAGTGGCTGGACGTTTCCGATTTGGGAGCTGGGCTCTGGCTGTGCCGGGAAGGAACGTCCGCAGAGTACTGCGGCTAGGAAGCTGAGAGGGCCAGGGCTTGTGGGGCTGTGGAAGGGCTGCCTAAGGAAGGTGAGGGCCAGCAAGAGCTTTCAGGGCTAGCCCCTTTTGTGTGGGAGCAGTGGCTGGACATTTCCGATTTGGGAGCTGGGCTCTGGCTGTGCCGGGAAGGAACGTCCGCAGAGTACTGCGGCTAGGAAGCTGAGAGGGCCAGGGCTTGTGGGGCTGTGGAAGGGCTGCCTAGGGAAGGTGACGGCCAGCAAGAGCTTTCAGGGCTAGCCCCTTTTGTGTGGGAGCAGTGGCTGGACGTTTCCGATTTGGGAGCTGGGCTCTGGCTGTGCCGGGAAGGAACGTCCCCACTGTGCTGCGGCTAGGAAGCTGAGAGGGCCAGGGCTTGTGGGGCTGTGGAAGGGCTGCCTAGGGAAGGTGAGGGCCAGCAAGAGCTTTCAGGGCTAGCCCCTTTCGTGTGAGAGCAGTGGCTGGACATTTCCGATTTGGGAGCTGGGCTCTGGCTGTGCCGGGAAGGAACGTCCCCACACTGCTGTGCCTAGGAAGCTCGGAGGGCCAGGGCTTGTGGGGCTGTGGAAGGGCTGCCTTGGGAAGGTGAGGGCCAGCAAGAGCTTTCAGGGCTAGCCCCTTTCGTGTGGGAGCAGTGGCTGGACGTTTCCGATTTGGGAGCTGGGCTCTGGCTGTGCCGAGAAGGAACGTCCGCAGAGTGCTGTGGCTAGGAAGGTCAGAGGGCCAGGGCTTGTGGGGCTGTGGAAGGGCTGCCTAGGGAAGGTGAGGGCCAGTAATAGCTTTCAGGGCTAGCCGCTTTCATGTGGGAGCAGTGGCTGGACTTTTCCGATTTGGGAGCTGGGCTCTGGCTGTGCCGGGAAGGAACATCCCCACTCTGCTGTGGCTAGGAAGCTCAGAGGGCCAGGGCTTGTGGGGCTGTGGAAGGGCTGCCTAGGGAAGGTGAGGGCCAGCAAGAGCTTTCAGGGCTAGCCCCTTTCGTGTGGGAGCAGTGGCTGGACGTTTCCGATTTGGGAGCTGGGCTGTTGCTGTGCCGGGAAGGAACGTCCGCAGAGTACTGCGGCTAGGAAGCTGAGAGGGCCAGGACTTGTGGGGCTGTGGAAGGGCTGCCTAGGGAAGGTGAGGGCCAGCAAGAGCTTTCAGGGCTAGCCCCTTTCATGTGGGAGCAGTGGCTGGACATTTCCGATTTGGGAGCTGGGCTCTGGCTGTGCCGAGAAGGAACGTCCGCAGAGTGCTGTGGCTAGGAAGCTCAGAGGGCCAGGGCTTGTGGGGCTGTGGAAGGGCTGCCTAGGGAAGGTGAGGGCCAGCAAGAGCTTTCAGGGCTAGCCCCTTTCGTGTGGGAGCAGTGGCTGGACGTTTCCGATTTGGGAGCTGGGCTCTGGCTGTGCCGGGAAGGAACATCCCCACTGTGCTGTGGCTAGGAAGCTCAGAGCGCCAGTGCTTGTGGGGCTGTGGAAGGGCTGCCTAGGGAAGGTGAGGGCCAGCAAGAGCTTTCAGGGCTAGCCCCTTTCGTGTGGGAGCAGTGGCTGGACGTTTCCGATTTGGGAGCTGGGCTCTGGCTGTGCCGGGAAGGAACGTCCCCACTGTGCTGTGGCTAGGAAGCTCGGAGGGCCAGGGCTTGTGGGGCTGTGGAAGGGCTGCCTAGGGAAGGTGAGGGCCAGCAAGAGCTTTCAGGGCTAGCCCCTTTCGTGTGGGAGCAGTGGCTGGACGTTTCCGATTTGGGAGCTGGGCTCTGGCTGTGCCGGGAAGGAACGTCCGCAGAGTACTGCGGCTAGGAAGCTGAGAGGGCCAGGGCTTGTGGGGCTGTGGAAGGGCTGCCTAAGGAAGGTGAGGGCCAGCAAGAGCTTTCAGGGCTAGCCCCTTTCGTGTGGGAGCAGTGGCTGGACGTTTCCGATTTAGGAGCTGGGCTCTGGCTGTGCCGGGAAGGAACGTCCGCAGAGTACTGTGGCTAGGAAGCTGAGAGGGCCAGGGCTTGTGGGGCTGTGGAAGGGCTGCCTAGGGAAGGTGAGGGCCAGCAAGAGCTTTCAGGGCTAGCCCCTTTCGTGTGGGAGCAGTGGCTGGACGTTTCCGATTTGGGAGCTGGGCTCTGGCTGTGCCGGGAAGGAACGTCCCCAGACTGCTGTGGCTAGGAAGCTGAGAGGGCCAGGGCTTGTGGGGCTGTGGAAGGGCTGCCTAGGGAAGGTGAGGGCCAGCAAGAGCTTTCAGGGCTAGCCCCTTTCGTGTGGGAGCAGTGGCTGGACGTTTCCGATTTGGGAGCTGGGCTCTGGCTGTGCCGGGAAGGAACGTCCCCACTGTGCTGTGGCTAGGAAGCTCGGAGGGCCAGGGCTTGTGGGGCTGTGGAAGGGCTGCCTAGGGAAGGTGAGGGCCAGCAAGAGCTTTCAGGGCTAGCCCCTTTCGTGTGGGAGCAGTGGCTGGACGTTTCCGATTTGGGAGCTGGGCTCTGGCTGTGCCGGGAAGGAACGTCCGCAGAGTACTGCGGCTAGGAAGCTGAGAGGGCCAGGGCTTGTGGGGCTGTGGAAGGGCTGCCTAAGGAAGGTGAGGGCCAGCAAGAGCTTTCAGGGCTAGCCCCTTTCGTGTGGGAGCAGTGGCTGGACGTTTCCGATTTAGGAGCTGGGCTCTGGCTGTGCCGGGAAGGAACGTCCGCAGAGTACTGTGGCTAGGAAGCTGAGAGGGCCAGGGCTTGTGGGGCTGTGGAAGGACTGCCTAGGGAAGGTGAGGGCCAGCAAGAGCTTTCAGGGCTAGCCCCTTTCGTGTGGGAGCAGTGGCTGGACGTTTCCGATTTGGGAGCTGGGCTCTGGCTGTGCCGGGAAGGAACGTCCGCAGAGTACTGCGGCTAGGAAGCTGAGAGGGCCAGGGCTTGTGGGGCTGTGGAAGGGCTGCCTAAGGAAGGTGAGGGCCAGCAAGAGCTTTCAGGGCTAGCCCCTTTTGTGTGGGAGCAGTGGCTGGACATTTCCGATTTGGGAGCTGGGCTCTGGCTGTGCCGGGAAGGAACGTCCGCAGAGTACTGCGGCTAGGAAGCTGAGAGGGCCAGGGCTTGTGGGGCTGTGGAAGGGCTGCCTAGGGAAGGTGATGGCCAGCAAGAGCTTTCAGGGCTAGCCCCTTTTGTGTGGGAGCTGTGGCTGGACGTTTCCGATTTGGGAGCTGGGCTCTGGCTGTGCCGGGAAGGAACGTCCCCACTGTGCTGCGGCTAGGAAGCTGAGAGGGCCAGGGCTTGTGGGGCTGTGGAAGGGCTGCCTAGGGAAGGTGAGGGCCAGCAGGAGCTTTCAGGGCTAGCCCCTTTCGTGTGAGAGCAGTGGCTGGACATTTCCGATTTGGGAGCTGGGCTCTGGCTGTGCCGGGAAGGAACGTCCCCACACTGCTGTGCCTAGGAAGCTGAGAGGGCCAGGGCTTGTGGGGCTGTGGAAGGGCTGCCTTGGGAAGGTGAGGGCCAGCAAGAGCTTTCAGGGCTAGCCCCTTTCGTGTGGGAGCAGTGGCTGGACGTTTCCGATTTGGGAGCTGGGCTCTGGCTGTGCCGAGAAGGAACGTCCGCAGAGTGCTGTGGCTAGGAAGGTCAGAGGGCCAGGGCTTGTGGGGCTGTGGAAGGGCTGCCTAGGGAAGGTGAGGGCCAGCAAGAGCTTTCAGGGCTAGCCGCTTTCATGTGGGAGCAGTGGCTGGACTTTTCCGATTTGGGAGCTGGGCTCTGGCTGTGCCGGGAAGGAACATCCCCACTCTGCTGTGGCTAGGAAGCTCAGAGGGCCAGGGCTTGTGGGGCTGTGGAAGGGCTGCCTAGGGAAGGTGAGGGCCAGCAAGAGCTTTCAGGGCTAGCCCCTTTCGTGTGGGAGCAGTGGCTGGACGTTTCCGATTTGGGAGCTGGGCTGTTGCTGTGCCGGGAAGGAACGTCCGCAGAGTACTGCGGCTAGGAAGCTGAGAGGGCCAGGACTTGTGGGGCTGTGGAAGGGCTGCCTAGGGAAGGTGAGGGCCAGCAAGAGCTTTCAGGGCTAGCCCCTTTCGTGTGGGAGCAGTGGCTGGACGTTTCCGATTTGGGAGCTGGGCTCTGGCTGTGCCGGGAAGGAACATCCCCACTGTGCTGTGGCTAGGAAGCTCAGAGCGCCAGTGCTTGTGGGGCTGTGGAAGGGCTGCCTAGGGAAGGTGAGGGCCAGCAAGAGCTTTCAGGGCTAGCCCCTTTCGTGTGGGAGCAGTGGCTGGACGTTTCCGATTTGGGAGCTGGGCTCTGGCTGTGCCGGGAAGGAACGTCCCCACTGTGCTGTGGCTAGGAAGCTCGGAGGGCCAGGGCTTGTGGGGCTGTGGAAGGGCTGCCTAGGGAAGGTGAGGGCCAGCAAGAGCTTTCAGGGCTAGCCCCTTTCGTGTGGGAGCAGTGGCTGGACGTTTCCGATTTGGGAGCTGGGCTCTGGCTGTGCCGGGAAGGAACGTCCGCAGAGTACTGCGGCTAGGAAGCTGAGAGGGCCAGGGCTTGTGGGGCTGTGGAAGGGCTGCCTAAGGAAGGTGAGGGCCAGCAAGAGCTTTCAGGGCTAGCCCCTTTCGTGTGGGAGCAGTGGCTGGACGTTTCCGATTTAGGAGCTGGGCTCTGGCTGTGCCGGGAAGGAACGTCCGCAGAGTACTGTGGCTAGGAAGCTGAGAGGGCCAGGGCTTGTGGGGCTGTGGAAGGGCTGCCTAGGGAAGGTGAGGGCCAGCAAGAGCTTTCAGGGCTAGCCCCTTTCGTGTGGGAGCAGTGGCTGGACGTTTCCGATTTGAGAGCTGGGCTCTGGCTGTGCCGGGAAGGAACGTCCCCACTGTGCTATGGCTAGGAAGCTCAGAGGGCCAGGGCTTGTGGGGCTGTGGAAGGGCTGCCTAGGGAAGGTGAGCGCCAGCAAGAGCTTTCAGGGCTAGCCCCTTTCGTGTGGGAGCAGTGGCTGGACGTTTCCGATTTGGGAGCTGGGCTCTGGCTGTGCCGGGAAGGAACGTCCGCAGAGTACTGCGGCTAGGAAGCTGAGAGGGCCAGGGCTTGTGGGGCTGTGGAAGGGCTGCCTTGGGAAGGTGAGGGCCAGCAAGAGATTTCAGGGCTAGCCCCTTTTGTGTGGGAGCAGTGGCTGGACGTTTCCGATTTGGGAGCTGGGCTCTGGCTGTGCCGGGAAGGAACGTCCCCACTGTGCTGTGGCTAGGAAGCTCGGAGGGCCAGGACTTGTGGGGCTGTGGAAGGGCTGCCTAGGGAAGGTGAGGGCCAGCAAGAGCTTTCAGGGCTAGCCCCTTTCGTGTGGGAGCAGTGGCTGGACGTTTCCGATTTGGGAGCTGGGCTCTGGCTGTGCCGAGAAGGAACGTCCCCACTGTGCTGTGGCTAGGAAGCTCAGAGGGCCAGGGCTTGTGGGGCTGTGGAAGGGCTGCCTAGGGAAGGTGAGGGCCAGCAAGAGCTTTCAGGGCTAGCCCCTTTCGTGTGGGAGCAGTGGCTGGACGTTTCCGATTTGGGAGCTGGGCTGTTGCTGTGCCGGGAAGGAACGTCCGCAGAGTACTGCGGCTAGGAAGCTGAGAGGGCCAGGACTTGTGGGGCTGTGGAAGGGCTGCCTAGGGAAGGTGAGGGCCAGCAAGAGCTTTCAGGGCTAGCCCCTTTCGTGTGGGAGCAGTGGCTGGACGTTTCCGATTTGGGAGCTGGGCTCTGGCTGTGCCGGGAAGGAACATCCCCACTGTGCTGTGGCTAGGAAGCTCAGAGCGCCAGTGCTTGTGGGGCTGTGGAAGGGCTGCCTAGGGAAGGTGAGGGCCAGCAAGAGCTTTCAGGGCTAGCCCCTTTCGTGTGGGAGCAGTGGCTGGACGTTTCCGATTTGGGAGCTGGGCTCTGGCTGTGCCGGGAAGGAACGTCCCCACTGTGCTGTGGCTAGGAAGCTCGGAGGGCCAGGGCTTGTGGGGCTGTGGAAGGGCTGCCTAGGGAAGGTGAGGGCCAGCAAGAGCTTTCAGGGCTAGCCCCTTTCGTGTGGGAGCAGTGGCTGGACGTTTCCGATTTGGGAGCTGGGCTCTGGCTGTGCCGGGAAGGAACGTCCGCAGAGTACTGCGGCTAGGAAGCTGAGAGGGCCAGGGCTTGTGGGGCTGTGGAAGGGCTGCCTAAGGAAGGTGAGGGCCAGCAAGAGCTTTCAGGGCTAGCCCCTTTCGTGTGGGAGCAGTGGCTGGACGTTTCCGATTTAGGAGCTGGGCTCTGGCTGTGCCGGGAAGGAACGTCCGCAGAGTACTGTGGCTAGGAAGCTGAGAGGGCCAGGGCTTGTGGGGCTGTGGAAGGGCTGCCTAGGGAAGGTGAGGGCCAGCAAGAGCTTTCAGGGCTAGCCCCTTTCGTGTGGGAGCAGTGGCTGGACGTTTCCGATTTGGGAGCTGGGCTCTGGCTGTGCCGGGAAGGAACGTCCCCAGACTGCTGTGGCTAGGAAGGTCAGAGGGCCAGGGCTTGTGGGGCTGTGGAAGGGCTGCCTAGGGAAGGTGAGGGCCAGCAAGAGCTTTCAGGGCTAGCCCCTTTCGTGTGGGAGCAGTGGCTGGACGTTTCCGATTTGGGAGCTGGGCTCTGGCTGTGCCGGGAAGGAACGTCCGCAGAGTACTGCGGCTAGGAAGCTGAGAGGGCCAGGGCTTGTGGGGCTGTGGAAGGGCTGCCTAGGGAAGGTGAGCGCCAGCAAGAGCTTTCAGGGCTAGCCGCTTTCGTGTGGGAGCAGTGGCTGGACGTTTCCGATTTGGGAGCTGGGCTCTGGCTGTGCCGGGAAGGAACGTCCCCACTGTGCTATGGCTAGGAAGCTCAGAGGGCCAGGGCTTGTGGGGCTGTGGAAGGGCTGCCTAGGGAAGGTGAGCGCCAGCAAGAGCTTTCAGGGCTAGCCCCTTTCGTGTGGGAGCAGTGGCTGGACGTTTCCGATTTGGGAGCTGGGCTCTGGCTGTGCCGGGAAGGAACGTCCGCAGAGTACTGCGGCTAGGAAGCTGAGAGGGCCAGGGCTTGTGGGGCTGTGGAAGGGCTGCCTTGGGAAGGTGAGGGCCAGCAAGAGATTTCAGGGCTAGCCCCTTTTGTGTGGGAGCAGTGGCTGGACGTTTCCGATTTGGGAGCTGGGCTCTGGCTGTGCCGGGAAGGAACGTCCCCACTGTGCTGTGGCTAGGAAGCTCGGAGGGCCAGGACTTGTGGGGCTGTGGAAGGGCTGCCTAGGGAAGGTGAGGGCCAGCAAGAGCTTTCAGGGCTAGCCCCTTTCGTGTGGGAGCAGTGGCTGGACGTTTCCGATTTGGGAGCTGGGCTCTGGCTGTGCCGAGAAGGAACGTCCCCACTGTGCTGTGGCTAGGAAGCTCAGAGGGCCAGGGCTTGTGGGGCTGTGGAAGGGCTGCCTAGGGAAGGTGAGGGCCAGCAAGAGCTTTCAGGGCTAGCCCCTTTCGTGTGGGAGCAGTGGCTGGACGTTTCCGATTTGGGAGCTGGGCTCTGGCTGTGCCGGGAAGGAACGTCCCCACTGTGCTGTGGCTAGGAAGCTGAGAGGGCCAGGGCTTGTGGGGCTGTGGAAGGGCTGCCTAGGGAAGGTGAGGGCCAGCAAGAGCTTTCAGGGCTAGCCCCTTTCGTGTGGGAGCAGTGGCTGGACGTTTCCGATTTGGGAGCTGGGCTCTGGCTGTGCCGGGAAGGAACGTCCCCACTGTGCTGTGGCTAGGAAGCTGAGAGGGCCAGGGCTTGTGGGGCTGTGGAAGGGCTGCCTAGGGAAGGTGAGGGCCAGCAAGAGCTTTCAGGGCTAGCCCCTTTCGTGTGGGAGCAGTGGCTGGACGTTTCCGATTTGGGAGCTGGGCTCTGGCTGTGCCGGGAAGGAACGTCCGCAGAGTACTGCGGCTAGGAAGCTGAGAGGGCCAGGGCTTGTGGGGCTGTGGAAGGGCTGCCTAGGGAAGGTGAGGGCCAGCAAGAGCTTTCAGGGCTAGCCCCTTTCGTGTGGGAGCAGTGGCTGGACATTTCCGATTTGGGAGCTGGGCTCTGGCTGTGCCTGGAAGGAACATCCCCACACTACTGTGCCTAGGAAGCTCGGAGGGCCAGGACTTGTGGGGCTGTGGAAGGGCTGCCTTGGGAAGGTGAGGGCCAGCAAGAGCTTTCAGGGCTAGCCCCTTTGGTGTGGGAGTAATGGCTAGACGTTTCCGATTTGGGAGCTGGGCTCTGGCTGTGCCGGGAAGGAACGTCCCCATACTGCTGTGCCTAGGAAGCTCGGAGGGCCAGGGCTTGTGGGGCTGTGGAAGGGCTGCCTAGGGAAGGTGAGGGCCAGCAAGAGCTTTCAGGGCTAGCCCCTTTCGTGTGGGAGCAGTGGCTGGACGTTTCCGATTTGGGAGCTGGGCTCTGGCTGTGCCGAGAAGGAACGTCCGCAGAGTGCTGTGGCTAGGAAGCTCAGAGGGCCAGGGCTTGTGGGGCTGTGGAAGGGCTGCCTAGGGAAGGTGAGGGCCAGCAAGAGCTTTCAGGGCTAGCCCCTTTCGTGTGGGAGCAGTGGCTGGACGTTTCCGATTTGGGAGCTGGGCTGTTGCTGTGCCGGGAAGGAACGTCCGCAGAGTACTGCGGCTAGGAAGCTGAGAGGGCCAGGGCTTGTGGGGCTGTGGAAGGGCTGCCTTGGGAAGGTGAGGGCCAGCAAGAGCTTTCAGGGCTAGCCCCTTTCGTGTGAGAGCAGTGGCTGGACATTTCCGATTTGGGAGCTGGGCTCTGGCTGTGCCGGGAAGGAACGTCCGCAGAGTACTGTGGCTAGGAAGCTGAGAGGGCCAGGACTTGTGGGGCTGTGGAAGGGCTGCCTAGGGAAGGTGAGGGCCAGCAAGAGCTTTCAGGGCTAGCCCCTTTCATGTGGGAGCAGTGGCTGGACATTTCCGATTTGGGAGCTGGGCTCTGGCTGTGCCGAGAAGGAACGTCCGCAGAGTGCTGTGGCTAGGAAGCTCAGAGGGCCAGGGCTTGTGGGGCTGTGGAAGGGCTGCCTAGGGAAGGTGAGGGCCAGCAAGAGCTTTCAGGGCTAGCCCCTTTCGTGTGGGAGCAGTGGCTGGACGTTTCCGATTTGGGAGCTGGGCTCTGGCTGTGCCGGGAAGGAACATCCCCACTGTGCTGTGGCTAGGAAGCTCAGAGCGCCAGTGCTTGTGGGGCTGTGGAAGGGCTGCCTAGGGAAGGTGAGGGCCAGCAAGAGCTTTCAGGGCTAGCCCCTTTCGTGTGGGAGCAGTGGCTGGACGTTTCCGATTTGGGAGCTGGGCTCTGGCTGTGTCGGGAAGGAACGTCCCCACTGTGCTGTGGCTAGGAAGATCAGAGGGCCAGGGCTTGTGGGGCTGTGGAAGGGCTGCCTTGGGAAGGTGAGGGCCAGCAAGAGCTTTCAGGGCTAGCCCCTTTCGTGTGGGAGCAGTGGCTGGACGTTTCCGATTTGGGAGCTGGGCTCTGGCTGTGCCGGGAAGGAACATCCCCACTGTGCTGTGGCTAGGAAGCTGAGAGGGCCAGGGCTTGTGGGGCTGTGGAAGGGCTGCCTAGGGAAGGTGAGGGCCAGCAAGAGCTTTCAGGGCTAGCCCCTTTCGTGTGGGAGCAGTGGCTGGACGTTTCCGATTTGGGAGCTGGGCTCTGGCTGTGCCGGGAAGGAACGTCCCCACTGTGCTGTGGCTAGGAAGCTGAGAGGGCCAGGGCTTGTGGGGCTGTGGAAGGGCTGCCTAGGGAAGGTGAGGGCCAGCAAGAGCTTTCAGGGCTAGCCCCTTTCGTGTGGGAGCAGTGGCTGGACGTTTCCGATTTGGGAGCTGGGCTCTGGCTGTGCCGGGAAGGAACGTCCCCACTGTGCTGTGGCTAGGAAGCTGAGAGGGCCAGGGCTTGTGGGGCTGTGGAAGGGCTGCCTAGGGAAGGTGAGGGCCAGCAAGAGCTTTCAGGGCTAGCCCCTTTCGAGTGGGAGCAGTGGCTGGACGTTTCCGATTTGGGAGCTGGGCTCTGGCTGTGCCGGGAAGGAACGTCCGCAGAGTACTGCGGCTAGGAAGCTGAGAGGGCCAGGGCTTGTGGGGCTGTGGAAGGGCTGCCTAGGGAAGGTGAGGGCCAGCAAGAGCTTTCAGGGCTAGCCCCTTTCGTGTGGGAGCAGTGGCTGGACATTTCCGATTTGGGAGCTGGGCTCTGGCTGTGCCTGGAAGGAACATCCCCACACTACTGTGCCTAGGAAGCTCGGAGGGCCAGGACTTGTGGGGCTGTGGAAGGGCTGCCTTGGGAAGGTGAGGGCCAGCAAGAGCTTTCAGGGCTAGCCCCTTTGGTGTGGGAGTAATGGCTAGACGTTTCCGATTTGGGAGCTGGGCTCTGGCTGTGCCGGGAAGGAACGTCCCCATACTGCTGTGCCTAGGAAGCTCGGAGGGCCAGGGCTTGTGGGGCTGTGGAAGGGCTGCCTAGGGAAGGTGAGGGCCAGCAAGAGCTTTCAGGGCTAGCCCCTTTCGTGTGGGAGCAGTGGCTGGACGTTTCCGATTTGGGAGCTGGGCTCTGGCTGTGCCGGGAAGGAACATCCCCACTGTGCTGTGGCTAGGAAGCTGAGAGGGCCAGGGCTTGTGGGGCTGTGGAAGGGCTGCCTAGGGCAGGTGAGGGCCAGCAAGAGCTTTCAGGGCTAGCCCCTTTCGTGTGGGAGCAGTGGCTGGACGTTTCCGATTTGGGAGCTGGGCTCTGGCTGTGCCGGGAAGGAACATCCCTACTGTGCTGTGGCTAGGAAGCTCAGAGGGCCAGGGCTTGTGGGGCTGTGGAAGGGCTGCCTAGGGAAGGTGAGCGCCAGCAAGAGCTTTCAGGGCTAGCCGCTTTCGTGTGGGAGCAGTGGCTGGACGTTTCCGATTTGGGAGCTGGGCTCTGGCTGTGCCGGGAAGGAACGTCCCCACTGTGCTATGGCTAGGAAGCTCAGAGGGCCAGGGCTTGTGGGGCTGTGGAAGGGCTGCCTAGGGAAGGTGAGGGCCAGCAAGAGCTTTCAGGGCTAGCCCCTTTCGTGTGGGAGCAGTGGCTGGACGTTTCCGATTTGGGAGCTGGGCTCTGGCTGTGCCGGGAAGGAACGTCCGCAGAGTACTGCGGCTAGGAAGCTGAGAGGGCCAGGGCTTGTGGGGCTGTGGAAGGGCTGCCTTGGGAAGGTGAGGGCCAGCAAGAGCTTTCAGGGCTAGCCCCTTTTGTGTGGGAGCAGTGGCTGGACGTTTCCGATTTGGGAGCTGGGCTCTGGCTGTGCCGGGAAGGAACGTCCCCACTGTGCTGTGGCTAGGAAGCTCGGAGGGCCAGGACTTGTGGGGCTGTGGAAGGGCTGCCTAGGGAAGGTGAGGGCCAGCAAGAGCTTTCAGGGCTAGCCCCTTTCGTGTGGGAGCAGTGGCTGGACGTTTCCGATTTGGGAGCTGGGCTCTGGCTGTGCCGAGAAGGAACGTCCGCAGAGTGCTGTGGCTAGGAAGCTGAGAGGGCCAGGGCTTGTGGGGCTGTGGAAGGGCTGCCTAGGGAAGGTGAGGGCCAGCAAGAGCTTTCAGGGCTAGCCCCTTTCGTGTGGGAGCAGTGGCTGGACGTTTCCGATTTGGGAGCTGGGCTCTGGCTGTGCCGGGAAGGAACGTCCGCAGAGTACTGCGGCTAGGAAGCTGAGAGGGCCAGGGCTTGTGGGGCTGTGGAAGGGCTGCCTAGGGAAGGTGAGGGCCAGCAAGAGTTTTCAGGGCTAGCCCCTTTCGTGTGGGAGCAGTGGCTGGACGTTTCCGATTTGGGAGCTGGGCTCTGGCTGTGCCGGGAAGGAACATCCCCACACTACTGTGCCTAGGAAGCTCGGAGGGCCAGGACTTGTGGGGCTGTGGAAGGGCTGCCTAGGGAAGGTGAGGGCCAGCAAGAGCTTTCAGGGCTAGCCCCTTTCGTGTGAGAGCAGTGGCTGGACATTTCCGATTTGGGAGCTGGGCTCTGGCTGTGCCGGGAAGGAACGTCCCCACTGTGCTGTGGCTAGGAAGCTCGGAGGGCCAGGACTTGTGGGGCTGTGGAAGGGCTGCCTAGGGAAGGTGAGGGCCAGCAAGAGCTTTCAGGGCTAGCCCCTTTCGTGTGGGAGCAGTGGCTGGACGTTTCCGATTTGGGAGCTGGGCTCTGGCTGTGCCGAGAAGGAACGTCCGCAGAGTGCTGTGGCTAGGAAGCTCAGAGGGCCAGGACTTGTGGGGCTGTGGAAGGGCTGCCTAGGGAAGGTGAGGGCCAGCAAGAGCTTTCAGGGCTAGCCCCTTTCATGTGGGAGCAGTGGCTGGACATTTCCGATTTGGGAGCTGGGCTCTGGCTGTGCCGAGAAGGAACGTCCGCAGAGTGCTGTGGCTAGGAAGCTCAGAGGGCCAGGGCTTGTGGGGCTGTGGAAGGGCTGCCTAGGGAAGGTGAGGGCCAGCAAGAGCTTTCAGGGCTAGCCCCTTTCGTGTGGGAGCAGTGGCTGGACGTTTCCGATTTGGGAGCTGGGCTCTGGCTGTGCCGGGAAGGAACATCCCCACTGTGCTGTGGCTAGGAAGCTCAGAGCGCCAGTGCTTGTGGGGCTGTGGAAGGGCTGCCTTGGGAAGGTGAGGGCCAGAAAGAGCTTTCAGGGCTAGCCCCTTTCGTGTGGGAGCAGTGGCTGGACGTTTCCGATTTGGGAGCTGGGCTCTGGCTGTGCCGGGAAGGAACATCCCCACTGTGCTGTGGCTAGGAAGCTCGGAGGGCCAGGGCTTGTGGGGCTGTGGAAGGGCTGCCTAGGGAAGGTGAGGGCCAGCAAGAGCTTTCAGGGCTAGCCCCTTTCGTGTGGGAGCAGTGGCTGGACGTTTCCGATTTGGGAGCTGGGCTCTGGCTGTGCCGGGAAGGAACGTCCGCAGAGTACTGCGGCTAGGAAGCTGAGAGGGCCAGGGCTTGTGGGGCTGTGGAAGGGCTGCCTTGGGAAGGTGAGGGCCAGCAAGAGCTTTCAGGGCTAGCCCCTTTCGTGTGAGAGCAGTGGCTGGACATTTCCGATTTGGGAGCTGGGCTCTGGCTGTGCCGGGAAGGAACGTCCGCAGAGTGCTGTGGCTAGGAAGCTGAGAGGGCCAGGACTTGTGGGGCTGTGGAAGGGCTGCCTAGGGAAGGTGAGGGCCAGCAAGAGCTTTCAGGGCTAGCCCCTTTCATGTGGGAGCAGTGGCTGGACATTTCCGATTTGGGAGCTGGGCTCTGGCTGTGCCGAGAAGGAACGTCCGCAGAGTGCTGTGGCTAGGAAGCTCAGAGGGCCAGGGCTTGTGGGGCTGTGGAAGGGCTGCCTAGGGAAGGTGAGGGCCAGCAAGAGCTTTCAGGGCTAGCCCCTTTCGTGTGGGAGCAGTGGCTGGACGTTTCCGATTTGGGAGCTGGGCTCTGGCTGTGCCGGGAAGGAACGTCCGCAGAGTACTGCGGCTAGGAAGCTGAGAGGGCCAGGGCTTGTGGGGCTGTGGAAGGGCTGCCTAGGGAAGGTGAGGGCCAGCAAGAGTTTTCAGGGCTAGCCCCTTTCGTGTGGGAGCAGTGGCTGGACGTTTCCGATTTGGGAGCTGGGCTCTGGCTGTGCCGGGAAGGAACATCCCCACACTACTGTGCCTAGGAAGCTCGGAGGGCCAGGACTTGTGGGGCTGTGGAAGGGCTGCCTAGGGAAGGTGAGGGCCAGCAAGAGCTTTCAGGGCTAGCCCCTTTCGTGTGAGAGCAGTGGCTGGACATTTCCGATTTGGGAGCTGGGCTCTGGCTGTGCCGGGAAGGAACGTCCCCACTGTGCTGTGGCTAGGAAGCTCGGAGGGCCAGGACTTGTGGGGCTGTGGAAGGGCTGCCTAGGGAAGGTGAGGGCCAGCAAGAGCTTTCAGGGCTAGCCCCTTTCGTGTGGGAGCAGTGGCTGGACGTTTCCGATTTGGGAGCTGGGCTCTGGCTGTGCCGAGAAGGAACGTCCGCAGAGTGCTGTGGCTAGGAAGCTCAGAGGGCCAGGACTTGTGGGGCTGTGGAAGGGCTGCCTAGGGAAGGTGAGGGCCAGCAAGAGCTTTCAGGGCTAGCCCCTTTCATGTGGGAGCAGTGGCTGGACATTTCCGATTTGGGAGCTGGGCTCTGGCTGTGCCGAGAAGGAACGTCCGCAGAGTGCTGTGGCTAGGAAGCTCAGAGGGCCAGGGCTTGTGGGGCTGTGGAAGGGCTGCCTAGGGAAGGTGAGGGCCAGCAAGAGCTTTCAGGGCTAGCCCCTTTCGTGTGGGAGCAGTGGCTGGACGTTTCCGATTTGGGAGCTGGGCTCTGGCTGTGCCGGGAAGGAACATCCCCACTGTGCTGTGGCTAGGAAGCTGAGAGGGCCAGGGCTTGTGGGGCTGTGGAAGGGCTGCCTAGGGAAGGTGAGGGCCAGCAAGAGCTTTCAGGGCTAGCCCCTTTCGTGTGGGAGCAGTGGCTGGACGTTTCCGATTTGGGAGCTGGGCTCTGGCTGTGTCGGGAAGGAACGTCCCCACTGTGCTGTGGCTAGGAAGCTGAGAGGGCCAGGGCTTGTGGGGCTGTGGAAGGGCTGCCTTGGGAAGGTGAGGGCCAGAAAGAGCTTTCAGGGCTAGCCCCTTTCGTGTGGGAGCAGTGGCTGGACGTTTCCGATTTGGGAGCTGGGCTCTGGCTGTGCCGGGAAGGAACATCCCCACTGTGCTGTGGCTAGGAAGCTCGGAGGGCCAGGGCTTGTGGGGCTGTGGAAGGGCTGCCTAGGGAAGGTGAGGGCCAGCAAGAGCTTTCAGGGCTAGCCCCTTTCGTGTGGGAGCAGTGGCTGGACGTTTCCGATTTGGGAGCTGGGCTCTGGCTGTGCCGGGAAGGAACGTCCGCAGAGTACTGCGGCTAGGAAGCTGAGAGGGCCAGGGCTTGTGGGGCTGTGGAAGGGCTGCCTTGGGAAGGTGAGGGCCAGCAAGAGCTTTCAGGGCTAGCCCCTTTCGTGTGAGAGCAGTGGCTGGACATTTCCGATTTGGGAGCTGGGCTCTGGCTGTGCCGGGAAGGAACGTCCGCAGAGTGCTGTGGCTAGGAAGCTGAGAGGGCCAGGACTTGTGGGGCTGTGGAAGGGCTGCCTAGGGAAGGTGAGGGCCAGCAAGAGCTTTCAGGGCTAGCCCCTTTCATGTGGGAGCAGTGGCTGGACATTTCCGATTTGGGAGCTGGGCTCTGGCTGTGCCGAGAAGGAACGTCCGCAGAGTGCTGTGGCTAGGAAGCTCAGAGGGCCAGGGCTTGTGGGGCTGTGGAAGGGCTGCCTAGGGAAGGTGAGGGCCAGCAAGAGCTTTCAGGGCTAGCCCCTTTCGTGTGGGAGCAGTGGCTGGACGTTTCCGATTTGGGAGCTGGGCTCTGGCTGTGCCGGGAAGGAACGTCCGCAGAGTACTGCGGCTAGGAAGCTGAGAGGGCCAGGGCTTGTGGGGCTGTGGAAGGGCTGCCTAGGGAAGGTGAGGGCCAGCAAGAGTTTTCAGGGCTAGCCCCTTTCGTGTGGGAGCAGTGGCTGGACGTTTCCGATTTGGGAGCTGGGCTCTGGCTGTGCCGGGAAGGAACATCCCCACACTACTGTGCCTAGGAAGCTCGGAGGGCCAGGACTTGTGGGGCTGTGGAAGGGCTGCCTAGGGAAGGTGAGGGCCAGCAAGAGCTTTCAGGGCTAGCCCCTTTCGTGTGAGAGCAGTGGCTGGACATTTCCGATTTGGGAGCTGGGCTCTGGCTGTGCCGGGAAGGAACGTCCCCACTGTGCTGTGGCTAGGAAGCTCGGAGGGCCAGGACTTGTGGGGCTGTGGAAGGGCTGCCTAGGGAAGGTGAGGGCCAGCAAGAGCTTTCAGGGCTAGCCCCTTTCGTGTGGGAGCAGTGGCTGGACGTTTCCGATTTGGGAGCTGGGCTCTGGCTGTGCCGAGAAGGAACGTCCGCAGAGTGCTGTGGCTAGGAAGCTCAGAGGGCCAGGACTTGTGGGGCTGTGGAAGGGCTGCCTAGGGAAGGTGAGGGCCAGCAAGAGCTTTCAGGGCTAGCCCCTTTCATGTGGGAGCAGTGGCTGGACATTTCCGATTTGGGAGCTGGGCTCTGGCTGTGCCGAGAAGGAACGTCCGCAGAGTGCTGTGGCTAGGAAGCTCAGAGGGCCAGGGCTTGTGGGGCTGTGGAAGGGCTGCCTAGGGAAGGTGAGGGCCAGCAAGAGCTTTCAGGGCTAGCCCCTTTCGTGTGGGAGCAGTGGCTGGACGTTTCCGATTTGGGAGCTGGGCTCTGGCTGTGCCGGGAAGGAACATCCCCACTGTGCTGTGGCTAGGAAGCTCAGAGCGCCAGTGCTTGTGGGGCTGTGGAAGGGCTGCCTAGGGAAGGTGAGGGCCAGCAAGAGCTTTCAGGGCTAGCCCCTTTCGTGTGGGAGCAGTGGCTGGACGTTTCCGATTTGGGAGCTGGGCTCTGGCTGTGTCGGGAAGGAACGTCCCCACTGTGCTGTGGCTAGGAAGATCAGAGGGCCAGGGCTTGTGGGGCTGTGGAAGGGCTGCCTTGGGAAGGTGAGGGCCAGAAAGAGCTTTCAGGGCTAGCCCCTTTCGTGTGGGAGCAGTGGCTGGACGTTTCCGATTTGGGAGCTGGGCTCTGGCTGTGCCGGGAAGGAACATCCCCACTGTGCTGTGGCTAGGAAGCTCAGAGCGCCAGTGCTTGTGGGGCTGTGGAAGGGCTGCCTAGGGAAGGTGAGGGCCAGCAAGAGCTTTCAGGGCTAGCCCCTTTCGTGTGGGAGCAGTGGCTGGACGTTTCCGATTTGGGAGCTGGGCTCTGGCTGTGTCGGGAAGGAACGTCCCCACTGTGCTGTGGCTAGGAAGATCAGAGGGCCAGGGCTTGTGGGGCTGTGGAAGGGCTGCCTTGGGAAGGTGAGGGCCAGCAAGAGCTTTCAGGGCTAGCCCCTTTCGTGTGGGAGCAGTGGCTGGACGTTTCCGATTTGGGAGCTGGGCTCTGGCTGTGCCGGGAAGGAACATCCCCACTGTGCTGTGGCTAGGAAGCTCGGAGGGCCAGGGCTTGTGGGGCTGTGGAAGGGCTGCCTAGGGAAGGTGAGGGCCAGCAAGAGCTTTCAGGGCTAGCCCCTTTCGTGTGGGAGCAGTGGCTGGACGTTTCCGATTTGGGAGCTGGGCTCTGGCTGTGCCGGGAAGGAACGTCCGCAGAGTACTGCGGCTAGGAAGCTGAGAGGGCCAGGGCTTGTGGGGCTGTGGAAGGGCTGCCTAGGGAAGGTGAGGGCCAGCAAGAGTTTTCAGGGCTAGCCCCTTTCGTGTGGGAGCAGTGGCTGGACGTTTCCGATTTGGGAGCTGGGCTCTGGCTGTGCCGGGAAGGAACATCCCCACACTACTGTGCCTAGGAAGCTCGGAGGGCCAGGACTTGTGGGGCTGTGGAAGGGCTGCCTAGGGAAGGTGAGGGCCAGCAAGAGCTTTCAGGGCTAGCCCCTTTCGTGTGAGAGCAGTGGCTGGACATTTCCGATTTGGGAGCTGGGCTCTGGCTGTGCCGGGAAGGAACGTCCCCACTGTGCTGTGGCTAGGAAGCTCGGAGGGCCAGGACTTGTGGGGCTGTGGAAGGGCTGCCTAGGGAAGGTGAGGGCCAGCAAGAGCTTTCAGGGCTAGCCCCTTTCGTGTGGGAGCAGTGGCTGGACGTTTCCGATTTGGGAGTTGGCTCTGGCTGTGCCGAGAAGGAACGTCCGCAGAGTACTGCGGCTAGGAAGCTCAGAGGGCCAGGACTTGTGGGGCTGTGGAAGGGCTGCCTAGGGAAGGTGAGGGCCAGCAAGAGCTTTCAGGGCTAGCCCCTTTCATGTGGGAGCAGTGGCTGGACATTTCCAATTTGGGAGCTGGGCTCTGGCTGTGCCGAGAAGGAACGTCCGCAGAGTGCTGTGGCTAGGAAGCTCAGAGGGCCAGGGCTTGTGGGGCTGTGGAAGGGCTGCCTAGGGAAGGTGAGGGCCAGCAAGAGCTTTCAGGGCTAGCCCCTTTCGTGTGGGAGCAGTGGCTGGACGTTTCCGATTTGGGAGCTGGGCTCTGGCTGTGCCGGGAAGGAACATCCCCACTGTGCTGTGGCTAGGAAGCTCAGAGCGCCAGTGCTTGTGGGGCTGTGGAAGGGCTGCCTAGGGAAGGTGAGGGCCAGCAAGAGCTTTCAGGGCTAGCCCCTTTCGTGTGGGAGCAGTGGCTGGACGTTTCCGATTTGGGAGCTGGGCTCTGGCTGTGTCGGGAAGGAACGTCCCCACTGTGCTGTGGCTAGGAAGATCAGAGGGCCAGGGCTTGTGGGGCTGTGGAAGGGCTGCCTTGGGAAGGTGAGGGCCAGAAAGAGCTTTCAGGGCTAGCCCCTTTCGTGTGGGAGCAGTGGCTGGACGTTTCCGATTTGGGAGCTGGGCTCTGGCTGTGCCGGGAAGGAACATCCCCACTGTGCTGTGGCTAGGAAGCTCGGAGGGCCAGGGCTTGTGGGGCTGTGGAAGGGCTGCCTAGGGAAGGTGAGGGCCAGCAAGAGCTTTCAGGGCTAGCCCCTTTTGTGTGGGAGCAGTGGCTGGACGTTTCCGATTTGGGAGCTGGGCTCTGGCTGTGCCGGGAAGGAACGTCCGCAGAGTGCTGTGGCTAGGAAGCTGAGAGGGCCAGGGCTTGTGGGGCTGTGGAAGGGCTGCCTAGGGAAGGTGAGCGCCAGCAAGAGCTTTCAGGGCTAGCCGCTTTCATGTGGGAGCAGTGGCTGGACGTTTCCGATTTGGGAGCTGGGCTCTGGCTGTGCCGGGAAGGAACGTCCCCACTGTGCTATGGCTAGGAAGCTGAGAGGGCCAGGGCTTGTGGGGCTGTGGAAGGGCTGCCTAGGGAAGGTGAGGGCCAGCAAGAGCTTTCAGGGCTAGCCCCTTTCGTGTGGGAGCAGTGGCTGGACGTTTCCGATTTGGGAGCTGGGCTCTGGCTGTGCCGGGAAGGAACGTCCGCAGAGTACTGCGGCTAGGAAGCTGAGAGGGCCAGGGCTTGTGGGGCTGTGGAAGGGCTGCCTTGGGAAGGTGAGGGCCAGCAAGAGCTTTCAGGGCTAGCCCCTTTTGTGTGGGAGCAGTGGCTGGACGTTTCCGATTTGGGAGCTGGGCTCTGGCTGTGCCGGGAAGGAACGTCCCCACTGTGCTGTGGCTAGGAAGCTCGGAGGGCCAGGGCTTGTGGGGCTGTGGAAGGGCTGCCTAGGGAAGGTGAGGGCCAGCAAGAGCTTTCAGGGCTAGCCCCTTTCGTGTGGGAGCAGTGGCTGGACGTTTCCGATTTGGGAGCTGGGCTCTGGCTGTGCCGAGAAGGAACGTCCGCAGAGTGCTGTGGCTAGGAAGCTCAGAGGGCCAGGGCTTGTGGGGCTGTGGAAGGGCTGCCTAGGGAAGGTGAGGGCCAGCAAGAGCTTTCAGGGCTAGCCCCTTTTGTGTGGGAGCAGTGGCTGGACGTTTCCGATTTGGGAGCTGGGCTCTGGCTGTGCCGGGAAGGAACGTCCGCAGAGTACTGCGGCTAGGAAGCTGAGAGGGCCAGGGCTTGTGGGGCTGTGGAAGGGCTGCCTAGGGAAGGTGAGGGCCAGCAAGAGCTTTCAGGGCTAGCCCCTTTCGTGTGGGAGCAGTGGCTGGACGTTTCCGATTTGGGGGCTGGGCTCTGGCTGTGCCGGGAAGGAACATCCCCACACTACTGTGCCTAGGAAACTCGGAGGGCCAGGACTTGTGGGGCTGTGGAAGGGCTGCCTAGGGAAGGTGAGGGCCAGCAAGAGCTTTCAGGGCTAGCCCCTTTCGTGTGAGAGCAGTGGCTGGACATTTCCGATTTGGGAGCTGGGCTCTGGCTGTGCCGGGAAGGAACGTCCCCACTGTGCTGTGGCTAGGAAGCTCGGAGGGCCAGGACTTGTGGGGCTGTGGAAGGGCTGCCTAGGGAAGGTGAGGGCCAGCAAGAGCTTTCAGGGCTAGCCCCTTTCGTGTGGGAGCAGTGGCTGGACGTTTCCGATTTGGGAGCTGGGCTCTGGCTGTGCCGAGAAGGAACGTCCGCAGAGTGCTGTGGCTAGGAAGCTCAGAGGGCCAGGACTTGTGGGGCTGTGGAAGGGCTGCCTAGGGAAGGTGAGGGCCAGCAAGAGCTTTCAGGGCTAGCCCCTTTCGTGTGGGAGCAGTGGCTGGACGTTTCCGATTTGGGAGCTGGGCTCTGGCTGTGCCGGGAAGGAACGTCCGCAGAGTACTGCGGCTAGGAAGCTGAGAGGGCCAGGGCTTGTGGGGCTGTGGAAGGGCTGCCTTGGGAAGGTGAGGGCCAGCAAGAGCTTTCAGGGCTAGCCCCTTTCGTGTGGGAGCAGTGGCTGGACGTTTCCGATTCCAGAGCTGGGCTCTGGCTGTGCCGGGAAGGAACGTCCCCACTGTGCTGTGGCTAGGAAGCTCAGAGGGCCAGGGCTTGTGGGGCTGTGGAAGGGCTGCCTAGGGAAGGTGAGGGCCAGCAAGAGCTTTCAGGGCTAGCCCCTTTCGTGTGGGAGCAGTGGCTGGACGTTTCCGATTTGGGAGCTGGGCTCTGGCTGTGCCGGGAAAGAACGTCCCCACTGTGCTGTGGCTAGGAAGCTGAGAGGGACAGGGCTTGTGGGGCTGTGGAAGGGCTGCCTAGGGAAGGTGAGGGCCAGCAAGAGCTTTCAGGGCTAGCCCCTTTCGTGTGGGAGCAGTGGCTGGACGTTTCCGATTTGGGAGCTGGGCTCTGGCTGTGCCGGGAAGGAACGTCCGCAGAGTACTGCGGCTAGGAAGCTGAGAGGGCCAGGGCTTGTGGGGCTGTGGAAGGGCTGCCTAGGGAAGGTGAGGGCCAGCAAGAGCTTTCAGGGCTAGCCCCTTTCGTGTGGGAGCAGTGGCTGGACGTTTCCGATTTGGGAGCTGGGCTCTGGCTGTGCCGGGAAGGAACGTCCCCACACTGCTGTGGCTAGGAAGCTCGGAGGGCCAGGACTTGTGGGGCTGTGGAAGGGCTGCCTAGGGAAGGTGAGGGCCAGCAAGAGCTTTCAGGGCTAGCCCCTTTCATGTGGGAGCAGTGGCTGGACGTTTCCGATTTGGGAGCTGGGCTCTGGCTGTGCCGGGAAGGAACGTCCGCAGAGTACTGCGGCTAGGAAGCTGAGAGGGCCAGGGCTTGTGGGGCTGTGGAAGGGCTGCCTAGGGAAGGTGAGGGCCAGCAAGAGCTTTCAGGGCTAGCCCCTTTCGTGTGAGAGCAGTGGCTGGACATTTCCGATTTGGGAGCTGGGCTCTGGCTGTGCCGGGAAGGAACGTCCCCACTGTGCTGTGGCTAGGAAGCTCAGAGGGCCAGGGCTTGTGGGGCTGTGGAAGGGCTGCCTAGGGAAGGTGAGGGCCAGCAAGAGCTTTCAGGGCTAGCCCCTTTTGTGTGGGAGCAGTGGCTGGACGTTTCCGATTTGGGAGCTGGGCTCTGGCTGTGCCGGGAAGGAACGTCCGCAGAGTACTGCGGCTAGGAAGCTGAGAGAGCCAGGGCTTGTGGGGCTGTGGAAGGGCTGCCTAGGGAAGGTGAGGGCCAGCAAGAGCTTTCAGGGCTAGCCCCTTTCGTGTGGGAGCAGTGGCTGGACGTTTCCGATTTGGGAGCTGGGCTCTGGCTGTGCCGGGAAGGAACGTCCCCACTGTGCTGTGGCTAGGAAGCTGAGAGGGACAGGGCTTGTGGGGCTGTGGAAGGGCTGCCTAGGGAAGGTGAGGGCCAGCAAGAGCTTTCAGGGCTAGCCCCTTTCGTGTGGGAGCAGTGGCTGGACGTTTCCGATTTGGGAGCTGGGCTCTGGCTGTGCCGGGAAGGAACGTCCGCAGAGTACTGCGGCTAGGAAGCTGAGAGGGCCAGGGCTTGTGGGGCTGTGGAAGGGCTGCCTAGGGAAGGTGAGGGCCAGCAAGAGCTTTCAGGGCTAGCCCCTTTCGTGTGGGAGCAGTGGCTGGACGTTTCCGATTTGGGAGCTGGGCTCTGGCTGTGCCGGGAAGGAACGTCCGCAGAGTACTGCGGCTAGGAAGCTGAGAGGGCCAGGGCTTGTGGGGCTGTGGAAGGGCTGCCTTGGGAAGGTGAGGGCCAGCAAGAGCTTTCAGGGCTAGCCCCTTTCGTGTGGGAGCAGTGGCTGGACGTTTCCGATTCCAGAGCTGGGCTCTGGCTGTGCCGGGAAGGAACGTCCCCACTGTGCTGTGGCTAGGAAGCTCAGAGGGCCAGGGCTTGTGGGGCTGTGGAAGGGCTGCCTAGGGAAGGTGAGGGCCAGCAAGAGCTTTCAGGGCTAGCCCCTTTCATGTGGGAGCAGTGGCTGGACGTTTCCGATTTGGGAGCTGGGCTCTGGCTGTGCCGGGAAGGAACGTCCCCACTGTGCTGTGGCTAGGAAGCTGAGAGGGCCAGGGCTTGTGGGGCTGTGGAAGGGCTGCCTAGGGAAGGTGAGGGCCAGCAAGAGCTTTCAGGGCTAGCCCCTTTCGTGTGGGAGCAGTGGCTGGACGTTTCCGATTTGGGAGCTGGGCTCTGGCTGTGCCGGGAAGGAACGTCCGCAGAGTACTGCGGCTAGGAAGCTGAGAGGGCCAGGGCTTGTGGGGCTGTGGAAGGGCTGCCTAGGGAAGGTGAGGGCCAGCAAGAGCTTTCAGGGCTAGCCCCTTTCGTGTGGGAGCAGTGGCTGGACGTTTCCGATTTGGGAGCTGGGCTCTGGCTGTGCCTGGAAGGAACATCCCCACACTACTGTGCCTAGGAAGCTCGGAGGGCCAGGGCTTGTGGGGCTGTGGAAGGGCTGCCTAGGGAAGGTGAGGGCCAGCAAGAGCTTTCAGGGCTAGCCCCTTTCGTGTGGGAGCAGTGGCTGGACGTTTCCGATTTGGGAGCTGGGCTCTGGCTGTGCCGGGAAGGAACGTCCGCAGAGTACTGCGGCTAGGAAGCTGAGAGGGCCAGGGCTTGTGGGGCTGTGGAAGGGCTGCCTTGGGAAGGTGAGGGCCAGCAAGAGCTTTCAGGGCTAGCCCCTTTCGTGTGGGAGCAGCGGCTGGACGTTTCCGATTTGGGAGCTGGGCTCTGGCTGTGCCGAGAAGGAACGTCCGCAGAGTGCTGTGGCTAGGAAGCTCAGAGGGCCAGGACTTGTGGGGCTGTGGAAGGGCTGCCTAGGGAAGGTGAGGGCCAGCAAGAGCTTTCAGGGCTAGCCCCTTTCGTGTGGGAGCAGTGGCTGGACGTTTCCGATTTGGGAGCTGGGCTCTGGCTGTGCCGGGAAGGAACGTCCGCAGAGTACTGCGGCTAGGAAGCTGAGAGGGCAAGGGCTTGTGGGGCTGTGGAAGGGCTGCCTTGGGAAGGTGAGGGCCAGCAAGAGCTTTCAGGGCTAGCCCCTTTCGTGTGGGAGCAGTGGCTGGACGTTTCCGATTTGGGAGCTGGGCTCTGGCTGTGCCGGGAAGGAACGTCCCCACTGTGCTGTGGCTAGGAAGCTGAGAGGGCCAGGGCTTGTGGGGCTGTGGAAGGGCTGCCTAGGGAAGGTGAGGGCCAGCAAGAGCTTTCAGGGCTAGCCCCTTTCATGTGGGAGCAGTGGCTGGACGTTTCCGATTTGGGAGCTGGGCTCTGGCTGTGCCGGGAAGGAACGTCCGCAGAGTGCTGTGGCTACGAAGCTGAGAGGGCCAGGGCTTGTGGGGCTGTGGAAGGGCTGCCTAGGGAAGGTGAGGGCCAGCAAGAGCTTTCAGGGCTAGCCCCTTTCGTGTGGGAGCAGTGGCTGGACGTTTCCGATTTGGGAGCTGGGCTCTGGCTGTGCCGGGAAGGAACGTCCGCAGAGTACTGCGGCTAGGAAGCTGAGAGGGCCAGGGCTTGTGGGGCTGTGGAAGGGCTGCCTTGGGAAGGTGAGGGCCAGCAAGAGCTTTCAGGGCTAGCCCCTTTCGTGTGGGAGCAGTGGCTGGACGTTTCCGATTTGGGAGCTGGGCTCTGGCTGTGCCGGGAAGGAACGTCCCCACTGTGCTGTGGCTAGGAAGCTGAGAGGGCCAGGGCTTGTGGGGCTGTGGAAGGGCTGCCTAGGGAAGGTGAGGGCCAGCAAGAGCTTTCAGGGCTAGCCCCTTTCATGTGGGAGCAGTGGCTGGACGTTTCCGATTTGGGAGCTGGGCTCTGGCTGTGCCGGGAAGGAACGTCCGCAGAGTACTGCGGCTAGGAAGCTGAGAGGGCCAGGGCTTGTGGGGCTGTGGAAGGGCTGCCTAGGGAAGGTGAGGGCCAGCAAGAGCTTTCAGGGCTAGCCCCTTTCGTGTGAGAGCAGTGGCTGGACTTTTCCGATTTGGGAGCTGGGCTCTGGCTGTGCCGGGAAGGAACGTCCCCACTGTGCTGTGGCTAGGAAGCTCGGAGGGCCAGGACTTGTGGGGCTGTGGAAGGGCTGCCTAGGGAAGGTGAGGGCCAGCAAGAGCTTTCAGGGCTAGCCCCTTTCGTGTGGGAGCAGTGGCTGGACGTTTCCGATTTGGGAGCTGGGCTCTGGCTGTGCCGAGAAGGAACGTCCGCAGAGTGCTGTGGCTAGGAAGCTCAGAGGGACAGGGCTTGTGGGGCTGTGGAAGGGCTGCCTTGGGAAGGTGAGGGCCAGTAATAGCTTTCAGGGCTAGCCGCTTTCATGTGGGAGCAGTGGCTGGACGTTTCCGATTTGGGAGCTGGGCTCTGGCTGTGCCGGGAAGGAACG
Source organism: Aptenodytes patagonicus (assembly GCF_965638725.1). Taxonomy (NCBI): domain Eukaryota; kingdom Metazoa; phylum Chordata; class Aves; order Sphenisciformes; family Spheniscidae; genus Aptenodytes; species Aptenodytes patagonicus. The sequence continues at coordinate 888,093 of NW_027471997.1, read as the reverse complement.
TCCCCACTGTGCTGTGGCTAGGAAGCTGAGAGGGACAGGGCTTGTGGGGCTGTGGAAGGGCTGCCTTGGGAAGGTGAGGGCCAGCAAGAGCTTTCAGGGCTAGCCCCTTTCGTGTGAGAGCAGTGGCTGGACATTTCCGATTTGGGAGCTGGGCTCTGGCTGTGCCGGGAAGGAACGTCCCCACTGTGCTGTGGCTAGGAAGCTGAGAGAGCCAGGGCTTGTGGGGCTGTGGAAGGGCTGCCTAGGGAAGGTGAGGGCCAGCAAGAGCTTTCAGGGCTAGCCCCTTTCGTGTGGGAGCAGTGGCTGGACGTTTCCGATTTGGGAGCTGGGCTCTGGCTGTGCCGGGAAGGAACGTCCCCACTGTGCTGTGGCTAGGAAGCTGAGAGGGCCAGGGCTTGTGGGGCTGTGGAAGGGCTGCCTTGGGAAGGTGAGGGCCAGCAAGAGCTTTCAGGGCTAGCCCCTTTCGTGTGGGAGCAGTGGCTGGACATTTCCGATTTGGGAGCTGGGCTCTGGCTGTGCCGGGAAGGAACGTCCCCACTGTGCTGTGGCTAGGAAGCTGAGAGGGACAGGGCTTGTGGGGCTGTGGAAGGGCTGCCTTGGGAAGGTGAGGGCCAGTAATAGCTTTCAGGGCTAGCCCCTTTCGTGTGGGAGCAGTGGCTGGACGTTTCCGATTTGGGAGCTGGGCTCTGGCTGTGCCGGGAAGGAACGTCCCCACTGTGCTGTGGCTAGGAAGCTCAGAGGGCCAGGGCTTGTGGGGCTGTGGAAGGGCTGCCTAGGGAAGGTGAGGGCCAGCAAGAGCTTTCAGGGCTAGCCCCTTTCGTGTGGGAGCAGTGGCTGGACGTTTCCGATTTGGGAGCTGGGCTCTGGCTGTGCCGGGAAGGAACGTCCGCAGAGTACTGCGGCTAGGAAGCTGAGAGGGCCAGGGCTTGTGGGGCTGTGGAAGGGCTGCCTTGGGAAGGTGAGGGCCAGCAAGAGCTTTCAGGGCTAGCCCCTTTCGTGTGGGAGCAGTGGCTGGACGTTTCCGATTTGGGAGCTGGGCTCTGGCTGTGCCGGGAAGGAACGTCCCCACTGTGCTGTGGCTAGGAAGCTGAGAGGGCCAGGGCTTGTGGGGCTGTGGAAGGGCTGCCTAGGGAAGGTGAGGGCCAGCAAGAGCTTTCAGGGCTAGCCCCTTTCGTGTGAGAGCAGTGGCTGGACGTTTCCGATTTGGGAGCTGGGCTCTGGCTGTGCCGGGAAGGAACGTCCGCAGAGAACTGCGGCTAGGAAGCTGAGAGGGCCAGGGCTTGTGGGGCTGTGGAAGGGCTGCCTAGGGAAGGTGAGGGCCAGCAAGAGCTTTCAGGGCTAGCCCCTTTCGTGTGGGAGCAGTGGCTGGACATTTCCGATTTGGGAGGTGGGCTCTGGCTGTGCCTGGAAGGAACATCCCCACACTACTGTGCCTAGGAAGCTCGGAGGGCCAGGGCTTGTGGGGCTGTGGAAGGGCTGCCTAGGGAAGGTGAGGGCCAGCAAGAGCTTTCAGGGCTAGCCCCTTTCGTGTGGGAGCAGTGGCTGGACGTTTCCGATTTGGGAGCTGGGCTCTGGCTGTGCCGGGAAGGAACGTCCGCAGAGTACTGCGGCTAGGAAGCTGAGAGGGCCAGGGCTTGTGGGGCTGTGGAAGGGCTGCCTTGGGAAGGTGAGGGCCAGCAAGAGCTTTCAGGGCTAGCCCCTTTCGTGTGGGAGCAGTGGCTGGACGTTTCCGATTTGGGAGCTGGGCTCTGGCTGTGCCGGGAAGGAACGTCCGCAGAGTGCTGTGGCTAGGCAGCTGAGAGGGCCAGGGCTTGTGGGGCTGTGGAAGGGCTGCCTAGGGAAGGTGAGGGCCAGCAAGAGCTTTCAGGGCTAGCCCCTTTCGTGTGGGAGCAGTGGCTGGACGTTTCCGATTTGGGAGCTGGGCTCTGGCTGTGCCGGGAAGGAACGTCCGCAGAGTACTGCGGCTAGGAAGCTGAGAGGGCAAGGGCTTGTGGGGCTGTGGAAGGGCTGCCTAGGGAAGGTGAGGGCCAGCAAGAGCTTTCAGGGCTAGCCCCTTTTGTGTGGGAGCAGCGGCTGGACGTTTCCGATTTGGGAGCTGGGCTCTGGCTGTGCCGGGAAGGAACGTCCCCACACTGCTGTGGCTAGGAAGCTCAGAGGGCCAGGGCTTGTGGGGCTGTGGAAGGGCTGCCTAGGGAAGGTGAGGGCCAGCAAGAGCTTTCAGGGCTAGCCCCTTTCATGTGGGAGCAGTGGCTGGACGTTTCCGATTTGGGAGCTGGGCTCTGGCTGTGCCGGGAAGGAACATCCCCACTGTGCTGTGGCTAGGAAGCTGAGAGGGACAGGGCTTGTGGGGCTGTGGAAGGGCTGCCTAGGGAAGGTGAGGGCCAGCAAGAGCTTTCAGGGCTAGCCCCTTTCGTGTGGGAGCAGTGGCTGGACGTTTCCGATTTGGGAGCTGGGCTCTGGCTGTGCCGGGAAGGAACGTCCGCAGAGTACTGCGGCTAGGAAGCTGAGAGGGCCAGGGCTTGTGGGGCTGTGGAAGGGCTGCCTTGGGAAGGTGAGGGCCAGCAAGAGCTTTCAGGGCTAGCCCCTTTCGTGTGGGAGCAGTGGCTGGACGTTTCCGATTTGGGAGCTGGGCTCTGGCTGTGCCGGGAAGGAACGTCCCCACTGTGCTGTGGCTAGGAAGCTCAGAGCGCCAGGGCTTGTGGGGCTGTGGAAGGGCTGCCTAGGGAAGGTGAGGGCCAGCAAGAGCTTTCAGGGCTAGCCCCTTTCGTGTGGGAGCAGTGGCTGGACGTTTCCGATTTGGGAGCTGGGCTCTGGCTGTGCCGGGAAGGAACGTCCGCAGAGTACTGCGGCTAGGAAGCTGAGAGGGCCAGGGCTTGTGGGGCTGTGGAAGGGCTGCCTAGGGAAGGTGAGGGCCAGCAAGAGCTTTCAGGGCTAGCCCCTTTCGTGTGAGAGCAGTGGCTGGACTTTTCCGATTTGGGAGCTGGGCTCTGGCTGTGCCGGGAAGGAACGTCCCCACTGTGCTGTGGCTAGGAAGCTCGGAGGGCCAGGACTTGTGGGGCTGTGGAAGGGCTGCCTAGGGAAGGTGAGGGCCAGCAAGAGCTTTCAGGGCTAGCCCCTTTCGTGTGGGAGCAGTGGCTGGACGTTTCCGATTTGGGAGCTGGGCTCTGGCTGTGCCGAGAAGGAACGTCCGCAGAGTGCTGTGGCTAGGAAGCTCAGAGGGCCAGGACTTGTGGGGCTGTGGAAGGGCTGCCTAGGGAAGGTGAGGGCCAGCAAGAGCTTTCAGGGCTAGCCCCTTTTGTGTGGGAGCAGTGGCTGGACGTTTCCGATTTGGGAGCTGGGCTCTGGCTGTGCCGGGAAGGAACGTCCCCACTGTGCTGTGGCTAGGAAGCTGAGAGAGCCAGGGCTTGTGGGGCTGTGGAAGGGCTGCCTAGGGAAGGTGAGGGCCAGCAAGAGCTTTCAGGGCTAGCCCCTTTCGTGTGGGAGCAGTGGCTGGACGTTTCCGATTTGGGAGCTGGGCTCTGGCTGTGCCGGGAAGGAACGTCCCCACTGTGCTGTGGCTAGGAAGCTGAGAGGGCCAGGGCTTGTGGGGCTGTGGAAGGGCTGCCTTGGGAAGGTGAGGGCCAGCAAGAGCTTTCAGGGCTAGCCCCTTTCGTGTGAGAGCAGTGGCTGGACATTTCCGATTTGGGAGCTGGGCTCTGGCTGTGCCGGGAAGGAACGTCCCCACTGTGCTGTGGCTAGGAAGCTGAGAGGGACAGGGCTTGTGGGGCTGTGGAAGGGCTGCCTTGGGAAGGTGAGGGCCAGTAATAGCTTTCAGGGCTAGCCGCTTTCATGTGGGAGCAGTGGCTGGACGTTTCCGATTTGGGAGCTGGGCTCTGGCTGTGCCGGGAAGGAACATCCCCACTGTGCTATGGCTAGGAAGCTGAGAGGGACAGGGCTTGTGGGGCTGTGGAAGGGCTGCCTAGGGAAGGTGAGGGCCAGCAAGAGCTTTCAGGGCTAGCCCCTTTCGTGTGGGAGCAGTGGCTGGACGTTTCCGATTTGGGAGCTGGGCTCTGGCTGTGCCGGGAAGGAACGTCCGCAGAGTACTGCGGCTAGGAAGCTCAGAGGGCCAGGGCTTGTGGGGCTGTGGAAGGGCTGCCTTGGGAAGGTGAGGGCCAGCAAGAGCTTTCAGGGCTAGCCCCTTTCGTGTGGGAGCAGTGGCTGGACATTTCCGATTTGGGAGCTGGGCTCTGGCTGTGCCGGGAAGGAACGTCCCCACTGTGCTGTGGCTAGGAAGCTCGGAGGGCCAGGACTTGTGGGGCTGTGGAAGGGCTGCCTAGGGAAGGTGAGGGCCAGCAAGAGCTTTCAGGGCTAGCCCCTTTTGTGTGGGAGCAGTGGCTGGACGTTTCCGATTTGGGAGCTGGGCTCTGGCTGTGCCGGGAAGGAACGTCCCCACTGTGCTGTGGCTAGGAAGCTGAGAGGGCCAGGGCTTGTGGGGCTGTGGAAGGGCTGCCTAGGGAAGGTGAGGGCCAGCAAGAGCTTTCAGGGCTAGCCCCTTTCGTGTGGGAGCAGTGGCTGGACGTTTCCGATTTGGGAGCTGGGCTCTGGCTGTGCCGGGAAGGAACGTCCGCAGAGTACTGCGGCTAGGAAGCTGAGAGGGCCAGGGCTTGTGGGGCTGTGGAAGGGCTGCCTAGGGAAGGTGAGGGCCAGCAAGAGCTTTCAGGGCTAGCCCCTTTCGTGTGAGAGCAGTGGCTGGACTTTTCCGATTTGGGAGCTGGGCTCTGGCTGTGCCGGGAAGGAACGTCCCCACTGTGCTGTGGCTAGGAAGCTCGGAGGGCCAGGACTTGTGGGGCTGTGGAAGGGCTGCCTAGGGAAGGTGAGGGCCAGCAAGAGCTTTCAGGGCTAGCCCCTTTCGTGTGGGAGCAGTGGCTGGACGTTTCCGATTTGGGAGCTGGGCTCTGGCTGTGCCGAGAAGGAACGTCCGCAGAGTGCTGTGGCTAGGAAGCTCAGAGGGCCAGGACTTGTGGGGCTGTGGAAGGGCTGCCTAGGGAAGGTGAGGGCCAGCAAGAGCTTTCAGGGCTAGCCCCTTTTGTGTGGGAGCAGTGGCTGGACGTTTCCGATTTGGGAGCTGGCTCTGGCTGTGCCGGGAAGGAACGTCCCCACTGTGCTGTGGCTAGGAAGCTGAGAGAGCCAGGGCTTGTGGGGCTGTGGAAGGGCTGCCTAGGGAAGGTGAGGGCCAGCAAGAGCTTTCAGGGCTAGCCCCTTTCGTGTGGGAGCAGTGGCTGGACGTTTCCGATTTGGGAGCTGGGCTCTGGCTGTGCCGGGAAGGAACGTCCCCACTGTGCTGTGGCTAGGAAGCTGAGAGGGCCAGGGCTTGTGGGGCTGTGGAAGGGCTGCCTTGGGAAGGTGAGGGCCAGCAAGAGCTTTCAGGGCTAGCCCCTTTCGTGTGAGAGCAGTGGCTGGACATTTCCGATTTGGGAGCTGGGCTCTGGCTGTGCCGGGAAGGAACGTCCCCACTGTGCTGTGGCTAGGAAGCTGAGAGGGACAGGGCTTGTGGGGCTGTGGAAGGGCTGCCTTGGGAAGGTGAGGGCCAGTAATAGCTTTCAGGGCTAGCCGCTTTCATGTGGGAGCAGTGGCTGGACGTTTCCGATTTGGGAGCTGGGCTCTGGCTGTGCCGGGAAGGAACATCCCCACTGTGCTATGGCTAGGAAGCTGAGAGGGACAGGGCTTGTGGGGCTGTGGAAGGGCTGCCTAGGGAAGGTGAGGGCCAGCAAGAGCTTTCAGGGCTAGCCCCTTTCGTGTGGGAGCAGTGGCTGGACGTTTCCGATTTGGGAGCTGGGCTCTGGCTGTGCCGGGAAGGAACGTCCGCAGAGTACTGCGGCTAGGAAGCTCAGAGGGCCAGGGCTTGTGGGGCTGTGGAAGGACTGCCTAGGGAAGGTGAGGGCCAGCAAGAGCTTTCAGGGCTAGCCCCTTTCGTGTGGGAGCAGTGGCTGGACATTTCCGATTTGGGAGCTGGGCTCTGGCTGTGCCGGGAAGGAACGTCCCCACTGTGCTGTGGCTAGGAAGCTCGGAGGGCCAGGACTTGTGGGGCTGTGGAAGGGCTGCCTAGGGAAGGTGAGGGCCAGCAAGAGCTTTCAGGGCTAGCCCCTTTTGTGTGGGAGCAGTGGCTGGACGTTTCCGATTTGGGAGCTGGGCTCTGGCTGTGCCGGGAAGGAACGTCCCCACTGTGCTGTGGCTAGGAAGCTGAGAGGGCCAGGGCTTGTGGGGCTGTGGAAGGGCTGCCTAGGGAAGGTGAGGGCCAGCAAGAGCTTTCAGGGCTAGCCCCTTTCGTGTGGGAGCAGTGGCTGGACGTTTCCGATTTGGGAGCTGGGCTCTGGCTGTGCCGGGAAGGAACGTCCGCAGAGTACTGCGGCTAGGAAGCTGAGAGGGCCAGGGCTTGTGGGGCTGTGGAAGGGCTGCCTTGGGAAGGTGAGGGCCAGCAAGAGCTTTCAGGGCTAGCCCCTTTCGTGTGGGAGCAGTGGCTGGATGTTTCCGATTTGGGAGCTGGGCTCTGGCTGTGCCGGGAAGGAACGTCCCCACTGTGCTGTGGCTAGGAAGCTGAGAGGGCCAGGGCTTGTGGGGCTGTGGAAGGGCTGCCTAGGGAAGGTGAGGGCCAGCAAGAGCTTTCAGGGCTAGCCCCTTTCATGTGGGAGCAGTGGCTGGACGTTTCCGATTTGGGAGCTGGGCTCTGGCTGTGCCGGGAAGGAACGTCCGCAGAGTACTGCGGCTAGGAAGCTGAGAGGGCCAGGGCTTGTGGGGCTGTGGAAGGGCTGCCTTGGGAAGGTGAGGGCCAGCAAGAGCTTTCAGGGCTAGCCCCTTTCGTGTGAGAGCAGTGGCTGGACATTTCCGATTTGGGAGCTGGGCTCTGGCTGTGCCGGGAAGGAACGTCCCCACTGTGCTGTGCCTAGGAAGCTCGGAGGGCCAGGGCTTGTGGGGCTGTGGAAGGGCTGCCTAGGGAAGGTGAGGGCCAGCAAGAGCTTTCAGGGCTAGCCCCTTTCGTGTGGGAGCAGTGGCTGGACGTTTCCGATTTGGGAGCTGGGCTCTGGCTGTGCCGAGAAGGAACGTCCGCAGAGTGCTGTGGCTAGGAAGCTCAGAGGGCTAGGACTTGTGGGGCTGTGGAAGGGCTGCCTAGGGAAGGTGAGGGCCAGAAAGAGCTTTCAGGGCTAGCCCCTTTTGTGTGGGAGCAGTGGCTGGACGTTTCCGATTTGGGAGCTGGGCTCTGGCTGTGCCGGGAAGGAACGTCCCCACTGTGCTGTGGCTAGGAAGCTGAGAGGGCCAGGGCTTGTGGGGCTGTGGAAGGGCTGCCTAGGGAAGGTGAGGGCCAGCAAGAGCTTTCAGGGCTAGCCCCTTTCATGTGGGAGCAGTGGCTGGACGTTTCCGATTTGGGAGCTGGGCTCTGGCTGTGCCGGGAAGGAACGTCCGCACACTGCTGTGGCTAGGAAGCTGAGAGGGCCAGGGCTTGTGGGGCTGTGGAAGGGCTGCCTAGGGAAGGTGAGGGCCAGCAAGAGCTTTCAGGGCTAGCCCCTTTCGTGTGGGAGCAGTGGCTGGACATTTCCGATTTGGGAGCTGGGCTCTGGCTGTGCCGGGAAGGAACGTCCCCACTGTGCTGTGGCTAGGAAGCTGAGAGGGACAGGGCTTGTGGGGCTGTGGAAGGGCTGCCTAGGGAAGGTGAGGGCCAGCAAGAGCTTTCAGGGCTAGCCCCTTTCATGTGGGAGCAGTGGCTGGACGTTTCCGATTTGGGAGCTGGGCTCTGGCTGTGCCGGGAAGGAACGTCCGCAGAGTACTGCGGCTAGGAAGCTGAGAGGGCCAGGGCTTGTGGGGCTGTGGAAGGGCTGCCTTGGGAAGGTGAGGGCCAGCAAGAGCTTTCAGGGCTAGCCCCTTTCGTGTGAGAGCAGTGGCTGGACATTTCCGATTTGGGAGCTGGGCTCTGGCTGTGCCGGGAAGGAACGTCCCCACTGTGCTGTGGCTAGGAAGCTCAGAGGGCCAGGGCTTGTGGGGCTGTGGAAGGGCTGCCTAGGGAAGGTGAGGGCCAGCAAGAGCTTTAGGGCTAGCCCCTTTCGTGTGGGAGCAGTGGCTGGACGTTTCCGATTTGGGAGCTGGGCTCTGGCTGTGCCGGGAAAGAACGTCCCCACTGTGCTGTGGCTAGGAAGCTGAGAGGGACAGGGCTTGTGGGGCTGTGGAAGGGCTGCCTTGGGAAGGTGAGGGCCAGCAAGAGATTTCAGGGCTAGCCCCTTTTGTGTGGGAGCAGTGGCTGGACGTTTCCGATTTGGGAGCTGGGCTCTGGCTGTGCCGGGAAGGAACATCCCCACTGTGCTATGGCTAGGAAGCTGAGAGGGACAGGGCTTGTGGGGCTGTGGAAGGGCTGCCTAGGGAAGGTGAGGGCCAGCAAGAGCTTTCAGGGCTAGCCCCTTTCGTGTGGGAGCAGTGGCTGGACGTTTCCGATTTGGGAGCTGGGCTCTGGCTGTGCCGGGAAGGAACGTCCCCACTGTGCTGTGGCTAGGAAGCTGAGAGGGCCAGGGCTTGTGGGGCTGTGGAAGGGCTGCCTAGGGAAGGTGAGCGCCAGCAAGAGCTTTCAGGGCTAGCCCCTTTCGTGTGGGAGCAGTGGCTGGACGTTTCCGATTTGGGAGCTGGGCTCTGGCTGTGCCGGGAAGGAACGTCCCCACTGTGCTGCGGCTAGGAAGCTGAGAGGGCCAGGGCTTGTGGGGCTGTGGAAGGGCTGCCTAGGGAAGGTGAGGGCCAGCAAGAACTTTCAGGGCTAGCCCCTTTCGTGTGAGAGCAGTGGCTGGACATTTCCGATTTGGGAGCTGGGCTCTGGCTGTGCCGGGAAGGAACGTCCCCACTGTGCTGTGGCTAGGAAGCTGAGAGGCCAGGGCTTGTGGGGCTGTGGAAGGGCTGCCTAGGGAAGGTGAGGGCCAGCAAGAGCTTTCAGGGCTAGCCCCTTTCATGTGGGAGCAGTGGCTGGACGTTTCCGATTTGGGAGCTGGGCTCTGGCTGTGCCGGGAAGGAACATCCGCAGAGAAAGGCGGCTATTAAGCTGAGAGGGCCAGGGCTTGTGGGGCTGTGGAAGGACTGCCTAGGGAAGGTGAGGGCCAGCAAGAGCTTTCAGGGCTAGGCCCTTTCGTGTGGGAGCAGTGGCTGGACGTTTCCGATTTGGGAGCTGGGCTCTGGCTGTGCCGGGAAGGAACGTCCGCAGAGTACTGCGGCTCGGAAGCTGAGAGGGCCAGGGCTTGTGGGTCTGTGGAAGGGCTGCCTAGGGAAGGTGAGGGCCAGCAAGAGCTTTCAGGGCTAGCCCCTTTCGTGTGAGAGCAGTGGCTGGACATTTCCGATTTGGGAGCTGGGCTCTGGCTGTGCCGGGAAGGAACGTCCCCACTGTGCTGTGGCTAGGAAGCTGAGAGGGACAGGGCTTGTGGGGCTGTGGAAGGGCTGCCTAGGGAAGGTGAGGGCCAGCAAGAGCTTTCAGGGCTAGCCCCTTTCGTGTGGGAGCAGTGGCTGGACGTTTCCGATTTGGGAGCTGGGCTCTGGCTGTGCCGGGAAGGAACGTCCGCAGAGTACTGCGGCTAGGAAGCTGAGAGGGCCAGGGCTTGTGGGGCTGTGGAAGGACTGCCTAGGGAAGGTGAGGGCCAGCAAGAGCTTTCAGGGCTAGCCCCTTTCGTGTGGGAGCAGTGGCTGGACGTTTCCGATTTGGGAGCTGGGCTCTGGCTGTGCCGGGAAGGAACGTCCGCAGAGTGCTGTGGCTAGGAAGCTGAGAGGGCCAGGGCTTGTGGGGCTGTGGAAGGGCTGCCTTGGGAAGGTGAGGGCCAGCAAGAGCTTTCAGGGCTAGCCCCTTTCGTGTGAGAGCAGTGGCTGGACGTTTCCGATTTGGGAGCTGGGCTCTGGCTGTGCTGGGAAGGAACGTCCCCACTGTGCTGTGGCTAGGAAGCTGAGAGGGACAGGGCTTGTGGGGCTGTGGAAGGGCTGCCTAGGGAAGGTGAGGGCCAGCAAGAGTTTTCAGGGCTAGCCCCTTTCGTGTGGGAGCAGTGGCTGGACGTTTCCGATTTGGGAGCTGGGCTCTGGCTGTGCCGAGAAGGAACGTCCGCAGAGTGCTGTGGCTAGGAAGCTGAGAGGGACAGGGCTTGTGGGGCTGTGGAAGGGCTGCCTTGGGAAGGTGAGGGCCAGCAAGAGCTTTCAGGGCTAGCCGCTTTCATGTGGGAGCAGTGGCTGGACTTTTCCGATTTGGGAGCTGGGCTCTGGCTGTGCCGGGAAGGAACGTCCCCACTGTGCTATGGCTAGGAAGCTCAGAGGGCCAGGGCTTGTGGGGCTGTGGAAGGGCTGCCTAGGGAAGGTGATGGCCAGCAAGAGCTTTCAGGGCTAGCCCCTTTCGTGTGGGAGCAGTGGCTGGACGTTTCCGATTTGGGAGCTGGGCTCTGGCTGTGCCGGGAAGGAACGTCCGCAGAGTGCTGTGGCTAGGAAGCTGAGAGGGCCAGGGCTTGTGGGGCTGTGGAAGGGCTGCCTTGGGAAGGTGAGGGCCAGCAAGAGCTTTCAGGGCTAGCCCCTTTCGTGTGAGAGCAGTGGCTGGACGTTTCCGATTTGGGAGCTGGGCTCTGGCTGTGCTGGGAAGGAACGTCCCCACTGTGCTGTGGCTAGGAAGCTGAGAGGGACAGGGCTTGTGGGGCTGTGGAAGGGCTGCCTAGGGAAGGTGAGGGCCAGCAAGAGTTTTCAGGGCTAGCCCCTTTCGTGTGGGAGCAGTGGCTGGACGTTTCCGATTTGGGAGCTGGGCTCTGGCTGTGCCGAGAAGGAACGTCCGCAGAGTGCTGTGGCTAGGAAGCTGAGAGGGACAGGGCTTGTGGGGCTGTGGAAGGGCTGCCTTGGGAAGGTGAGGGCCAGCAAGAGCTTTCAGGGCTAGCCGCTTTCATGTGGGAGCAGTGGCTGGACTTTTCCGATTTGGGAGCTGGGCTCTGGCTGTGCCGGGAAGGAACGTCCCCACTGTGCTATGGCTAGGAAGCTCAGAGGGCCAGGGCTTGTGGGGCTGTGGAAGGGCTGCCTAGGGAAGGTGATGGCCAGCAAGAGCTTTCAGGGCTAGCCCCTTTCGTGTGGGAGCAGTGGCTGGACGTTTCCGATTTGGGAGCTGGGCTCTGGCTGTGCCGGGAAGGAACGTCCCCACTGTGCTGTGGCTAGGAAGCTCAGAGGGCCAGGGCTTGTGGGGCTGTGGAAGGGCTGCCTAGGGAAGGTGAGGGCCAGCAAGAGCTTTCAGGGCTAGCCCCTTTTGTGTGGGAGCAGTGGCTGGACGTTTCCGATTTGGGAGCTGGGCTCTGGCTGTGCCGGGAAAGAACGTCCCCACTGTGCTGTGGCTAGGAAGCTGAGAGGGACAGGGCTTGTGGGGCTGTGGAAGGGCTGCCTAGGGAAGGTGAGGGCCAGTAATAGCTTTCAGGGCTAGCCGCTTTCATGTTGGAGCAGTGGCTGGACGTTTCCGATTTGGGAGCTGGGCTCTGGCTGTGCCGGGAAGGAACGTCCCCACTGTGCTGTGGCTAGGAAGCTCAGAGGGCCAGGGCTTGTGGGGCTGTGGAAGGGCTGCCTAGGGAAGGTGAGGGCCAGCAAGAGCTTTCAGGGCTAGCCCCTTTCGTGTGGGAGCAGTGGCTGGACGTTTCCGATTTGGGAGCTGGGCTCTGGCTGTGCCGGGAAAGAACGTCCCCACTGTGCTGTGGCTAGGAAGCTGAGAGGGCCAGGGCTTGTGGGGCTGTGGAAGGGCTGCCTAGGGAAGGTGAGGGCCAGCAAGAGCTTTCAGGGCTAGCCCCTTTCGTGTGGGAGCAGTGGCTGGACGTTTCCGATTTGGGAGCTGGGCTCTGGCTGTGCCGAGAAGGAACGTCCGCAGAGTGCTGTGGCTAGGAAGCTCGGAGGGCCAGGACTTGTGGGGCTGTGGAAGGGCTGCCTAGGGAAGGTGAGGGCCAGCAAGAGCTTTCAGGGCTAGCCCCTTTCATGTGGGAGCAGTGGCTGGACGTTTCCGATTTGGGAGCTGGGCTCTGGCTGTGCCGGGAAGGAACGTCCGCAGAGTACTGCGGCTAGGAAGCTGAGAGGGCCAGGGCTTGTGGGGCTGTGGAAGGGCTGCCTTGGGAAGGTGAGGGTCAGCAAGAGCTTTCAGGGCTAGCCCCTTTCGTGTGAGAGCAGTGGCTGGACATTTCCGATTTGGGAGCTGGGCTCTGGCTGTGCCGGGAAGGAACGTCCCCACTGTGCTGTGGCTAGGAAGCTCAGAGGGCCAGGGCTTGTGGGGCTGTGGAAGGGCTGCCTAGGGAAGGTGAGGGCCAGCAAGAGCTTTAGGGCTAGCCCCTTTCGTGTGGGAGCAGTGGCTGGACGTTTCCGATTTGGGAGCTGGGCTCTGGCTGTGCCGGGAAAGAACGTCCCCACTGTGCTGTGGCTAGGAAGCTGAGAGGGACAGGGCTTGTGGGGCTGTGGAAGGGCTGCCTTGGGAAGGTGAGGGCCAGTAATAGCTTTCAGGGCTAGCCGCTTTCATGTGGGAGCAGTGGCTGGACGTTTCCGATTTGGGAGCTGGGCTCTGGCTGTGCCGGGAAGGAACATCCCCACTGTGCTATGGCTAGGAAGCTGAGAGGGACAGGGCTTGTGGGGCTGTGGAAGGGCTGCCTAGGGAAGGTGAGGGCCAGCAAGAGCTTTCAGGGCTAGCCCCTTTCGTGTGGGAGCAGTGGCTGGACGTTTCCGATTTGGGAGCTGGGCTCTGGCTGTGCCGGGAAGGAACGTCCGCAGAGTACTGCGGCTAGGAAGCTGAGAGGGCCAGGGCTTGTGGGGCTGTGGAAGGGCTGCCTAGGGAAGGTGAGCACCAGCAAGAGCTTTCAGGGCTAGCCCCTTTCGTGTGGGAGCAGTGGCTGGACGTTTCCGATTTGGGAGCTGGGCTCTGGCTGTGCCGGGAAGGAACGTCCGCAGAGTACTGCGGCTAGGAAGCTGAGAGGGCCAGGGCTTGTGGGGCTGTGGAAGGACTGCCTAGGGAAGGTGAGGGCCAGCAAGAGCTTTCAGGGCTAGCCCCTTTCATGTGGGAGCAGTGGCTGGACGTTTCCGATTTGGGAGCTGGGCTCTGGCTGTGCCGGGAAGGAACGTCCGCAGAGTGCTGTGGCTAGGAAGCTGAGAGGGCCAGGGCTTGTGGGGCTGTGGAAGGGCTGCCTTGGGAAGGTGAGGGCCAGCAAGAGCTTTCAGGGCTAGCCCCTTTCGTGTGAGAGCAGTGGCTGGACGTTTCCGATTTGGGAGCTGGGCTCTGGCTGTGCTGGGAAGGAACGTCCCCACTGTGCTGTGGCTAGGAAGCTCAGAGGGCCAGGGCTTGTGGGGCTGTGGAAGGGCTGCCTAGGGAAGGTGAGGGCCAGCAAGAGTTTTCAGGGCTAGCCCCTTTCGTGTGGGAGCAGTGGCTGGACGTTTCCGATTTGGGAGCTGGGCTCTGGCTGTGCCGAGAAGGAACGTCCGCAGAGTGCTGTGGCTAGGAAGCTGAGAGGGACAGGGCTTGTGGGGCTGTGGAAGGGCTGCCTTGGGAAGGTGAGGGCCAGCAAGAGCTTTCAGGGCTAGCCGCTTTCATGTGGGAGCAGTGGCTGGACTTTTCCGATTTGGGAGCTGGGCTCTGGCTGTGCCGGGAAGGAACGTCCCCACTGTGCTATGGCTAGGAAGCTCAGAGGGCCAGGGCTTGTGGGGCTGTGGAAGGGCTGCCTAGGGAAGGTGATGGCCAGCAAGAGCTTTCAGGGCTAGCCGCTTTCATGTTGGAGCAGTGGCTGGACGTTTCCGATTTGGGAGCTGGGCTCTGGCTGTGCCGGGAAGGAACGTCCCCACTGTGCTGTGGCTAGGAAGCTCAGAGGGCCAGGGCTTGTGGGGCTGTGGAAGGGCTGCCTAGGGAAGGTGAGGGCCAGCAAGAGCTTTCAGGGCTAGCCCCTTTCGTGTGGGAGCAGTGGCTGGACGTTTCCGATTTGGGAGCTGGGCTCTGGCTGTGCCGGGAAAGAACGTCCCCACTGTGCTGTGGCTAGGAAGCTGAGAGGGCCAGGGCTTGTGGGGCTGTGGAAGGGCTGCCTAGGGAAGGTGAGGGCCAGCAAGAGCTTTCAGGGCTAGCCCCTTTCGTGTGGGAGCAGTGGCTGGACGTTTCCGATTTGGGAGCTGGGCTCTGGCTGTGCCGGGAAGGAACGTCCGCAGAGTACTGCGGCTAGGAAGCTGAGAGGGCCAGGGCTTGTGGGGCTGTGGAAGGGCTGCCTTAGGAAGGTGAGGGCCAGCAAGAGCTTTCAGGGCTAGCCCCTTTCGTGTGAGAGCAGTGGCTGGACTTTTCCGATTTGGGAGCTGGGCTCTGGCTGTGCCGGGAAGGAACGTCCCCACTGTGCTGTGGCTAGGAAGCTCAGAGGGCCAGGGCTTGTGGGGCTGTGGAAGGGCTGCCTAGGGAAGGTGAGGGCCAGCAAGAGCTTTCAGGGCTAGCCCCTTTCGTGTGGGAGCAGTGGCTGGACGTTTCCGATTTGGGAGCTGGGCTCTGGCTGTGCCGAGAAGGAATGTCCGCAGAGTGCTGTGGCTAGGAAGCTCAGAGGGCCAGGACTTGTGGGGCTGTGGAAGGGCTGCCTAGGGAAGGTGAGGGCCAGCAAGAGCTTTCAGGGCTAGCCCCTTTTGTGTGGGAGCAGTGGCTGGACGTTTCCGATTTGGGAGCTGGGCTCTGGCTGTGCCGGGAAGGAACGTCCCCACTGTGCTGTGGCTAGGAAGCTGAGAGAGCCAGGGCTTGTGGGGCTGTGGAAGGGCTGCCTAGGGAAGGTGAGGGCCAGCAAGAGCTTTCAGGGCTAGCCCCTTTCGTGTGGGAGCAGTGGCTGGACGTTTCCGATTTGGGAGCTGGGCTCTGGCTGTGCCGGGAAGGAACGTCCCCACTGTGCTGTGGCTAGGAAGCTGAGAGGGCCAGGGCTTGTGGGGCTGTGGAAGGGCTGCCTTGGGAAGGTGAGGGCCAGCAAGAGCTTTCAGGGCTAGCCCCTTTCGTGTGAGAGCAGTGGCTGGACATTTCCGATTTGGGAGCTGGGCTCTGGCTGTGCCGGGAAGGAACGTCCCCACTGTGCTGTGGCTAGGAAGCTGAGAGGGACAGGGCTTGTGGGGCTGTGGAAGGGCTGCCTTGGGAAGGTGAGGGCCAGTAATAGCTTTCAGGGCTAGCCGCTTTCATGTGGGAGCAGTGGCTGGACGTTTCCGATTTGGGAGCTGGGCTCTGGCTGTGCCGGGAAGGAACATCCCCACTGTGCTATGGCTAGGAAGCTGAGAGGGACAGGGCTTGTGGGGCTGTGGAAGGGCTGCCTAGGGAAGGTGAGGGCCAGCAAGAGCTTTCAGGGCTAGCCCCTTTCGTGTGGGAGCAGTGGCTGGACGTTTCCGATTTGGGAGCTGGGCTCTGGCTCTGCCGGGAAGGAACGTCCGCAGAGTACTGCGGCTAGGAAGCTCAGAGGGCCAGGGCTTGTGGGGCTGTGGAAGGGCTGCCTAGGGAAGGTGAGGGCCAGCAAGAGCTTTCAGGGCTAGCCCCTTTCGTGTGGGAGCAGTGGCTGGACATTTCCGATTTGGGAGCTGGGCTCTGGCTGTGCCGGGAAGGAACGTCCCCACTGTGCTGTGGCTAGGAAGCTCGGAGGGCCAGGACTTGTGGGGCTGTGGAAGGGCTGCCTAGGGAAGGTGAGGGCCAGCAAGAGCTTTCAGGGCTAGCCCCTTTCGTGTGGGCGCAGTGGCTGGACGTTTCCGATTTGGGAGCTGGGCTCTGGCTGTGCCAGGAAGGAACGTCCCCACTGTGCTGTGGCTAGGAAGCTGAGAGGGCCAGGGCTTGTGGGGCTGTGGAAGGGCTGCCTAGGGAAGGTGAGGGCCAGCAAGAGCTTTCAGGGCTAGCCCCTTTCGTGTGGGAGCAGTGGCTGGACGTTTCCGATTTGGGAGCTGGGCTCTGGCTGTGCCGGGAAGGAACGTCCGCAGAGTACTGCGGCTAGGAAGCTGAGAGGGCCAGGGCTTGTGGGGCTGTGGAAGGGCTGCCTTGGGAAGGTGAGGGCCAGCAAGAGCTTTCAGGGCTAGCCCCTTTCGTGTGGGAGCAGTGGCTGGACGTTTCCGATTTGGGAGCTGGGCTCTGGCTGTGCCGGGAAGGAACGTCCGCAGAGTGCTGTGGCTAGGAAGCTGAGAGGGCCAGGGCTTGTGGGGCTGTGGAAGGGCTGCCTAGGGAAGGTGAGGGCCAGCAAGAGCTTTCAGGGCTAGCCCCTTTCTTGTGGGAGCAGTGGCTGGACGTTTCCGATTTGGGAGCTGGGCTCTGGCTATGCCGGGAAGGAACGTCCGCAGAGTACTGCGGCTAGGAAGCTGAGAGGGCCAGGGCTTGTGGGGCTGTGGAAGGGCTGCCTAGGGAAGGTGAGGGCCAGCAAGAGCTTTCAGGGCTAGCCCCTTTCGTGTGAGAGCAGTGGCTGGACGTTTCCGATTTGGGAGCTGGGCTCTGGCTGTGCCTGGAAGGAACGTCCCCACACTGCTGTGGCTAGGAAGCTCAGAGCGCCAGGGCTTGTGGGGCTGTGGAAGGGCTGCCTAGGGAAGGTGAGGGCCAGCAAGAGCTTTCAGGGCTAGCCCCTTTCGTGTGGGAGCAGTGGCTGGACGTTTCCGATTTGGGAGCTGGGCTCTGGCTGTGCCGAGAAGGAACGTCCGCAGAATGCTGTGGCTAGGAAGCTGAGAGGGCCAGGGCTTGTGGGGCTGTGGAAGGGCTGCCTAGGGAAGGTGAGGGCCAGCAAGAGCTTTCAGGGCTAGCCCCTTTCGTGTGGGAGCAGTGGCTGGACGTTTCCGATTTGGGAGCTGGGCTCTGGCTGTGCCGGGAAAGAACGTCCCCACTGTGCTGTGGCTAGGAAGCTGAAAGGGACAGGGCTTGTGGGGCTGTGGAAGGGTTGCCTTGGGAAGGTGAGGGCCAGTAATAGCTTTCAGGGCTAGCCGCTTTCATGTTGGAGCAGTGGCTGGACGTTTCCGATTTGGGAGCTGGGCTCTGGCTGTGCCGGGAAGGAACGTCCCCACTGTGCTGTGGCTAGGAAGCTCAGAGGGCCAGGGCTTGTGGGGCTGTGGAAGGGCTGCCTAGGGAAGGTGAGGGCCAGCAAGAGCTTTCAGGGCTAGCCCCTTTCGTGTGGGAGCAGTGGCTGGACGTTTCCGATTTGGGAGCTGGGCTCTGGCTGTGCCGGGAAGGAACGTCCGCAGAGTACTGCGGCTAGGAAGCTGAGAGGGCCAGGGCTTGTGGGGCTGTGGAAGGGCTGCCTAGGGAAGGTGAGGGCCAGCAAGAGCTTTCAGGGCTAGCCCCTTTCGTGTGGGAGCAGTGGCTGGACGTTTCCGATTTGGGAGCTGGGCTCTGGCTGTGCCGGGAAGGAACGTCCCCACTGTGCTGCGGCTAGGAAGCTGAGAGGGCCAGGGCTTGTGGGGCTGTGGAAGGGCTGCCTTGGGAAGGTGAGGGCCAGCAAGAGCTTTCAGGGCTAGCCCCTTTCGTGTGAGAGCAGTGGCTGGACTTTTCCGATTTGGGAGCTGGGCTCTGGCTGTGCCGGGAAGGAACGTCCCCACTGTGCTGTGGCTAGGAAGCTCGGAGGGCCAGGACTTGTGGGGCTGTGGAAGGGCTGCCTAGGGAAGGTGAGGGCCAGCAAGAGCTTTCAGGGCTAGCCCCTTTCGTGTGGGAGCAGTGGCTGGACGTTTCCGATTTGGGAGCTGGGCTCTGGCTGTGCCGAGAAGGAACGTCCGCAGAGTGCTGTGGCTAGGAAGGTCAGAGGGCCAGGACTTGTGGGGCTGTGGAAGGGCTGCCTAGGGAAGGTGAGGGCCAGCAAGAGCTTTCAGGGCTAGCCCCTTTCGTGTGGGAGCAGTGGCTGGACGTTTCCGATTTGGGAGCTGGGCTCTGGCTGTGCCGGGAAGGAACGTCCCCACTGTGCTGTGGCTAGGAAGCTGAGAGAGCCAGGGCTTGTGGGGCTGTGGAAGGGCTGCCTAGGGAAGGTGAGGGCCAGCAAGAGCTTTCAGGGCTAGCCCCTTTCGTGTGGGAGCAGTGGCTGGACGTTTCCGATTTGGGAGCTGGGCTCTGGCTGTGCCGGGAAGGAACGTCCCCACTGTGCTGTGGCTAGGAAGCTCAGAGGGCCAGGGCTTGTGGGGCTGTGGAAGGGCTGCCTTGGGAAGGTGAGGGCCAGCAAGAGCTTTCAGGGCTAGCCCCTTTCGTGTGAGAGCAGTGGCTGGACATTTCCGATTTGGGAGCTGGGCTCTGGCTGTGCCGGGAAGGAACGTCCCCACTGTGCTGTGGCTAGGAAGCTGAGAGGGCCAGGGCTTGTGGGGCTGTGGAAGGGCTGCCTAGGGAAGGTGAGGGCCAGCAAGAGCTTTCAGGGCTAGCCCCTTTCGTGTGAGAGCAGTGGCTGGACGTTTCCGATTTGGGAGCTGGGCTCTGGCTGTGCCTGGAAGGAACGTCCCCACACTGCTGTGGCTAGGAAGCTCAGAGCGCCAGGGCTTGTGGGGCTGTGGAAGGGCTGCCTAGGGAAGGTGAGGGCCAGCAAGAGCTTTCAGGGCTAGCCCCTTTCGTGTGGGAGCAGTGGCTGGACGTTTCCGATTTGGGAGCTGGGCTCTGGCTGTGCCGAGAAGGAACGTCCGCAGAGTGCTGTGGCTAGGAAGCTGAGAGGGCCAGGGCTTGTGGGGCTGTGGAAGGGCTGCCTAGGGAAGGTGAGGGCCAGCAAGAGCTTTCAGGGCTAGCCCCTTTCGTGTGGGAGCAGTGGCTGGACGTTTCCGATTTGGGAGCTGGGCTCTGGCTGTGCCGGGAAAGAACGTCCCCACTGTGCTGTGGCTAGGAAGCTGAAAGGGACAGGGCTTGTGGGGCTGTGGAAGGGTTGCCTTGGGAAGGTGAGGGCCAGTAATAGCTTTCAGGGCTAGCCGCTTTCATGTTGGAGCAGTGGCTGGACGTTTCCGATTTGGGAGCTGGGCTCTGGCTGTGCCGGGAAGGAACGTCCCCACTGTGCTGTGGCTAGGAAGCTCAGAGGGCCAGGGCTTGTGGGGCTGTGGAAGGGCTGCCTAGGGAAGGTGAGGGCCAGCAAGAGCTTTCAGGGCTAGCCCCTTTCGTGTGGGAGCAGTGGCTGGACGTTTCCGATTTGGGAGCTGGGCTCTGGCTGTGCCGGGAAGGAACGTCCGCAGAGTACTGCGGCTAGGAAGCTGAGAGGGCCAGGGCTTGTGGGGCTGTGGAAGGGCTGCCTAGGGAAGGTGAGGGCCAGCAAGAGCTTTCAGGGCTAGCCCCTTTCGTGTGGGAGCAGTGGCTGGACGTTTCCGATTTGGGAGCTGGGCTCTGGCTGTGCCGGGAAGGAACGTCCCCACTGTGCTGCGGCTAGGAAGCTGAGAGGGCCAGGGCTTGTGGGGCTGTGGAAGGGCTGCCTTGGGAAGGTGAGGGCCAGCAAGAGCTTTCAGGGCTAGCCCCTTTCGTGTGAGAGCAGTGGCTGGACTTTTCCGATTTGGGAGCTGGGCTCTGGCTGTGCCGGGAAGGAACGTCCCCACTGTGCTGTGGCTAGGAAGCTCGGAGGGCCAGGACTTGTGGGGCTGTGGAAGGGCTGCCTAGGGAAGGTGAGGGCCAGCAAGAGCTTTCAGGGCTAGCCCCTTTCGTGTGGGAGCAGTGGCTGGACGTTTCCGATTTGGGAGCTGGGCTCTGGCTGTGCCGAGAAGGAACGTCCGCAGAGTGCTGTGGCTAGGAAGGTCAGAGGGCCAGGACTTGTGGGGCTGTGGAAGGGCTGCCTAGGGAAGGTGAGGGCCAGCAAGAGCTTTCAGGGCTAGCCCCTTTCGTGTGGGAGCAGTGGCTGGACGTTTCCGATTTGGGAGCTGGGCTCTGGCTGTGCCGGGAAGGAACGTCCCCACTGTGCTGTGGCTAGGAAGCTGAGAGAGCCAGGGCTTGTGGGGCTGTGGAAGGGCTGCCTAGGGAAGGTGAGGGCCAGCAAGAGCTTTCAGGGCTAGCCCCTTTCGTGTGGGAGCAGTGGCTGGACGTTTCCGATTTGGGAGCTGGGCTCTGGCTGTGCCGGGAAGGAACGTCCCCACTGTGCTGTGGCTAGGAAACTCAGAGGGCCAGGGCTTGTGGGGCTGTGGAAGGGCTGCCTTGGGAAGGTGAGGGCCAGCAAGAGCTTTCAGGGCTAGCCCCTTTCGTGTGAGAGCAGTGGCTGGACATTTCCGATTTGGGAGCTGGGCTCTGGCTGTGCCGGGAAGGAACGTCCCCACTGTGCTGTGGCTAGGAAGCTGAGAGGGCCAGGGCTTGTGGGGCTGTGGAAGGGCTGCCTAGGGAAGGTGAGGGCCAGCAAGAGCTTTCAGGGCTAGCCCCTTTCGTGTGAGAGCAGTGGCTGGACGTTTCCGATTTGGGAGCTGGGCTCTGGCTGTGCCTGGAAGGAACGTCCCCACACTGCTGTGGCTAGGAAGCTCAGAGCGCCAGGGCTTGTGGGGCTGTGGAAGGGCTGCCTAGGGAAGGTGAGGGCCAGCAAGAGCTTTCAGGGCTAGCCCCTTTCGTGTGGGAGCAGTGGCTGGACGTTTCCGATTTGGGAGCTGGGCTCTGGCTGTGCCGAGAAGGAACGTCCGCAGAGTGCTGTGGCTAGGAAGCTGAGAGGGCCAGGGCTTGTGGGGCTGTGGAAGGGCTGCCTAGGGAAGGTGAGGGCCAGCAAGAGCTTTCAGGGCTAGCCCCTTTCGTGTGGGAGCAGTGGCTGGACGTTTCCGATTTGGGAGCTGGGCTCTGGCTGTGCCGGGAAAGAACGTCCCCACTGTGCTGTGGCTAGGAAGCTGAAAGGGCCAGGGCTTGTGGGGCTGTGGAAGGGTTGCCTTGGGAAGGTGAGGGCCAGTAATAGCTTTCAGGGCTAGCCGCTTTCATGTTGGAGCAGTGGCTGGACGTTTCCGATTTGGGAGCTGGGCTCTGGCTGTGCCGGGAAGGAACGTCCCCACTGTGCTGTGGCTAGGAAGCTCAGAGGGCCAGGGCTTGTGGGGCTGTGGAAGGGCTGCCTAGGGAAGGTGAGGGCCAGCAAGAGCTTTCAGGGCTAGCCCCTTTCGTGTGGGAGCAGTGGCTGGACGTTTCCGATTTGGGAGCTGGGCTCTGGCTGTGCCGGGAAGGAACGTCCGCAGAGTACTGCGGCTAGGAAGCTGAGAGGGCCAGGGCTTGTGGGGCTGTGGAAGGGCTGCCTTGGGAAGGTGAGGGCCAGCAAGAGCTTTCAGGGCTAGCCCCTTTCGTGTGAGAGCAGTGGCTGGACATTTCCGATTTGGGAGCTGGGCTCTGGCTGTGCCGGGAAGGAACGTCCCCACTGTGCTGTGGCTAGGAAGCTGAGAGGGCCAGGGCTTGTGGGGCTGTGGAAGGGCTGCCTAGGGAAGGTGAGGGCCAGCAAGAGCTTTCAGGGCTAGCCCCTTTCGTGTGAGAGCAGTGGCTGGACGTTTCCGATTTGGGAGCTGGGCTCTGGCTGTGCCTGGAAGGAACGTCCCCACACTGCTGTGGCTAGGAAGCTCAGAGCGCCAGGGCTTGTGGGGCTGTGGAAGGGCTGCCTAGGGAAGGTGAGGGCCAGCAAGAGCTTTCAGGGCTAGCCCCTTTCGTGTGGGAGCAGTGGCTGGACGTTTCCGATTTGGGAGCTGGGCTCTGGCTGTGCCGAGAAGGAACGTCCGCAGAGTGCTGTGGCTAGGAAGCTGAGAGGGCCAGGGCTTGTGGGGCTGTGGAAGGGCTGCCTAGGGAAGGTGAGGGCCAGCAAGAGCTTTCAGGGCTAGCCCCTTTCGTGTGGGAGCAGTGGCTGGACGTTTCCGATTTGGGAGCTGGGCTCTGGCTGTGCCGGGAAAGAACGTCCCCACTGTGCTGTGGCTAGGAAGCTGAAAGGGACAGGGCTTGTGGGGCTGTGGAAGGGTTGCCTTGGGAAGGTGAGGGCCAGTAATAGCTTTCAGGGCTAGCCGCTTTCATGTTGGAGCAGTGGCTGGACGTTTCCGATTTGGGAGCTGGGCTCTGGCTGTGCCGGGAAGGAACGTCCCCACTGTGCTGTGGCTAGGAAGCTCAGAGGGCCAGGGCTTGTGGGGCTGTGGAAGGGCTGCCTAGGGAAGGTGAGGGCCAGCAAGAGCTTTCAGGGCTAGCCCCTTTCGTGTGGGAGCAGTGGCTGGACGTTTCCGATTTGGGAGCTGGGCTCTGGCTGTGCCGGGAAGGAACGTCCGCAGAGTACTGCGGCTAGGAAGCTGAGAGGGCCAGGGCTTGTGGGGCTGTGGAAGGGCTGCCTAGGGAAGGTGAGGGCCAGCAAGAGCTTTCAGGGCTAGCCCCTTTCGTGTGGGAGCAGTGGCTGGACGTTTCCGATTTGGGAGCTGGGCTCTGGCTGTGCCGGGAAGGAACGTCCCCACTGTGCTGCGGCTAGGAAGCTGAGAGGGCCAGGGCTTGTGGGGCTGTGGAAGGGCTGCCTTGGGAAGGTGAGGGCCAGCAAGAGCTTTCAGGGCTAGCCCCTTTCGTGTGAGAGCAGTGGCTGGACTTTTCCGATTTGGGAGCTGGGCTCTGGCTGTGCCGGGAAGGAACGTCCCCACTGTGCTGTGGCTAGGAAGCTCGGAGGGCCAGGACTTGTGGGGCTGTGGAAGGGCTGCCTAGGGAAGGTGAGGGCCAGCAAGAGCTTTCAGGGCTAGCCCCTTTCGTGTGGGAGCAGTGGCTGGACGTTTCCGATTTGGGAGCTGGGCTCTGGCTGTGCCGAGAAGGAACGTCCGCAGAGTGCTGTGGCTAGGAAGGTCAGAGGGCCAGGACTTGTGGGGCTGTGGAAGGGCTGCCTAGGGAAGGTGAGGGCCAGCAAGAGCTTTCAGGGCTAGCCCCTTTCGTGTGGGAGCAGTGGCTGGACGTTTCCGATTTGGGAGCTGGGCTCTGGCTGTGCCGGGAAGGAACGTCCCCACTGTGCTGTGGCTAGGAAGCTGAGAGAGCCAGGGCTTGTGGGGCTGTGGAAGGGCTGCCTAGGGAAGGTGAGGGCCAGCAAGAGCTTTCAGGGCTAGCCCCTTTCGTGTGGGAGCAGTGGCTGGACGTTTCCGATTTGGGAGCTGGGCTCTGGCTGTGCCGGGAAGGAACGTCCCCACTGTGCTGTGGCTAGGAAACTCAGAGGGCCAGGGCTTGTGGGGCTGTGGAAGGGCTGCCTTGGGAAGGTGAGGGCCAGCAAGAGCTTTCAGGGCTAGCCCCTTTCGTGTGAGAGCAGTGGCTGGACATTTCCGATTTGGGAGCTGGGCTCTGGCTGTGCCGGGAAGGAACGTCCCCACTGTGCTGTGGCTAGGAAGCTGAGAGGGCCAGGGCTTGTGGGGCTGTGGAAGGGCTGCCTAGGGAAGGTGAGGGCCAGCAAGAGCTTTCAGGGCTAGCCCCTTTCGTGTGAGAGCAGTGGCTGGACGTTTCCGATTTGGGAGCTGGGCTCTGGCTGTGCCTGGAAGGAACGTCCCCACACTGCTGTGGCTAGGAAGCTCAGAGCGCCAGGGCTTGTGGGGCTGTGGAAGGGCTGCCTAGGGAAGGTGAGGGCCAGCAAGAGCTTTCAGGGCTAGCCCCTTTCGTGTGGGAGCAGTGGCTGGACGTTTCCGATTTGGGAGCTGGGCTCTGGCTGTGCCGAGAAGGAACGTCCGCAGAGTGCTGTGGCTAGGAAGCTGAGAGGGCCAGGGCTTGTGGGGCTGTGGAAGGGCTGCCTAGGGAAGGTGAGGGCCAGCAAGAGCTTTCAGGGCTAGCCCCTTTCGTGTGGGAGCAGTGGCTGGACGTTTCCGATTTGGGAGCTGGGCTCTGGCTGTGCCGGGAAAGAACGTCCCCACTGTGCTGTGGCTAGGAAGCTGAAAGGGCCAGGGCTTGTGGGGCTGTGGAAGGGTTGCCTTGGGAAGGTGAGGGCCAGTAATAGCTTTCAGGGCTAGCCGCTTTCATGTTGGAGCAGTGGCTGGACGTTTCCGATTTGGGAGCTGGGCTCTGGCTGTGCCGGGAAGGAACGTCCCCACTGTGCTGTGGCTAGGAAGCTCAGAGGGCCAGGGCTTGTGGGGCTGTGGAAGGGCTGCCTAGGGAAGGTGAGGGCCAGCAAGAGCTTTCAGGGCTAGCCCCTTTCGTGTGGGAGCAGTGGCTGGACGTTTCCGATTTGGGAGCTGGGCTCTGGCTGTGCCGGGAAGGAACGTCCGCAGAGTACTGCGGCTAGGAAGCTGAGAGGGCCAGGGCTTGTGGGGCTGTGGAAGGGCTGCCTAGGGAAGGTGAGGGCCAGCAAGAGCTTTCAGGGCTAGCCCCTTTCGTGTGGGAGCAGTGGCTGGACGTTTCCGATTTGGGAGCTGGGCTCTGGCTGTGCCGGGAAGGAACGTCCCCACTGTGCTGCGGCTAGGAAGCTGAGAGGGCCAGGGCTTGTGGGGCTGTGGAAGGGCTGCCTTGGGAAGGTGAGGGCCAGCAAGAGCTTTCAGGGCTAGCCCCTTTCGTGTGAGAGCAGTGGCTGGACTTTTCCGATTTGGGAGCTGGGCTCTGGCTGTGCCGGGAAGGAACGTCCCCACTGTGCTGTGGCTAGGAAGCTCGGAGGGCCAGGACTTGTGGGGCTGTGGAAGGGCTGCCTAGGGAAGGTGAGGGCCAGCAAGAGCTTTCAGGGCTAGCCCCTTTCGTGTGGGAGCAGTGGCTGGACGTTTCCGATTTGGGAGCTGGGCTCTGGCTGTGCCGAGAAGGAACGTCCGCAGAGTGCTGTGGCTAGGAAGGTCAGAGGGCCAGGACTTGTGGGGCTGTGGAAGGGCTGCCTAGGGAAGGTGAGGGCCAGCAAGAGCTTTCAGGGCTAGCCCCTTTCGTGTGGGAGCAGTGGCTGGACGTTTCCGATTTGGGAGCTGGGCTCTGGCTGTGCCGGGAAGGAACGTCCCCACTGTGCTGTGGCTAGGAAGCTGAGAGAGCCAGGGCTTGTGGGGCTGTGGAAGGGCTGCCTAGGGAAGGTGAGGGCCAGCAAGAGCTTTCAGGGCTAGCCCCTTTCGTGTGGGAGCAGTGGCTGGACGTTTCCGATTTGGGAGCTGGGCTCTGGCTGTGCCGGGAAGGAACGTCCCCACTGTGCTGTGGCTAGGAAGCTCAGAGGGCCAGGGCTTGTGGGGCTGTGGAAGGGCTGCCTTGGGAAGGTGAGGGCCAGCAAGAGCTTTCAGGGCTTGCCCCTTTCGTGTGAGAGCAGTGGCTGGACATTTCCGATTTGGGAGCTGGGCTCTGGCTGTGCCGGGAAGGAACGTCCCCACTGTGCTGTGGCTAGGAAGCTGAGAGGGCCAGGGCTTGTGGGGCTGTGGAAGGGCTGCCTAGGGAAGGTGAGGGCCAGCAAGAGCTTTCAGGGCTAGCCCCTTTCGTGTGAGAGCAGTGGCTGGACGTTTCCGATTTGGGAGCTGGGCTCTGGCTGTGCTGGGAAGGAACGTCCCCACTGTGCTGTGGCTAGGAAGCTCAGAGCGCCAGGGCTTGTGGGGCTGTGGAAGGGCTGCCTAGGGAAGGTGAGGGCCAGCAAGAGTTTTCAGGGCTAGCCCGTTTCGTGTGGGAGCAGTGGCTGGACGTTTCCGATTTGGGAGCTGGGCTCTGGCTGTGCCGAGAAGGAACGTCCGCAGAGTGCTGTGGCTAGGAAGCTGAGAGGGCCAGGGCTTGTGGGGCTGTGGAAGGGCTGCCTTGGGAAGGTGAGGGCCAGCAAGAGCTTTCAGGGCTAGCCGCTTTCATGTGGGAGCAGTGGCTGGACTTTTCCGATTTGGGAGCTGGGCTCTGGCTGTGCCGGGAAGGAACGTCCCCACTGTGGTATGGCTAGGAAGCTCAGAGGGCCAGGGCTTGTGGGGCTGTGGAAGGGCTGCCTAGGGAAGGTGATGGCCAGCAAGAGCTTTCAGGGCTAGCCCCTTTCGTGTGGGAGCAGTGGCTGGACGTTTCCGATTTGGGAGCTGGGCTCTGGCTGTGCCGGGAAGGAACGTCCCCACTGTGCTGTGGCTAGGAAGCTGAGAGGGCCAGGGCTTGTGGGGCTGTGGAAGGGCTGCCTAGGGAAGGTGAGGGCCAGCAAGAGCTTTCAGGGCTAGCCCCTTTCGTGTGGGCGCAGTGGCTGGACGTTTCCGATTTGGGAGCTGGGCTCTGGCTGTGCCGGGAAAGAACGTCCCCACTGTGCTGTGGCTAGGAAGCTGAAAGGGCCAGGGCTTGTGGGGCTGTGGAAGGGCTGCCTAGGGAAGGTGAGGGCCAGTAATAGCTTTCAGGGCTAGCCGCTTTCATGTTGGAGCAGTGGCTGGACGTTTCCGATTTGGGAGCTGGGCTCTGGCTGTGCCGGGAAGGAACGTCCCCACTGTGCTGTGGCTAGGAAGCTCAGAGGGCCAGGTCTTGTGGGGCTGTGGAAGGGCTGCCTAGGGAAGGTGAGGGCCAGCAAGAGCTTTCAGGGCTAGCCCCTTTCGTGTGGGAGCAGTGGCTGGACGTTTCCGATTTGGGAGCTGGGCTCTGGCTGTGCCGGGAAGGAACGTCCGCAGAGTGCTGTGGCTAGGAAGCTGAGAGGGCCAGGGCTTGTGGGGCTGTGGAAGGGCTGCCTAGGGAAGGTGAGGGCCAGCAAGAGCTTTCAGGGCTAGCCCCTTTCGTGTGAGAGCAGTGGCTGGACGTTTCCGATTTGGGAGCTGGGCTCTGGCTGTGCTGGGAAGGAACGTCCCCACTATGCTGTGGCTAGGAAGCTCAGAGCGCCAGGGCTTGTGGGGCTGTGGAAGGGCTGCCTAGGGAAGGTGAGGGCCAGCAAGAGTTTTCAGGGCTAGCCCCTTTCGTGTGGGAGCAGTGGCTGGACGTTTCCAATTTGGGAGCTGGGCTCTGGCTGTGCCGAGAAGGAACGTCCGCAGAGTGCTGTGGCTAGGAAGCTCAGAGGGCCAGGGCTTGTGGGGCTGTGGAAGGGCTGCCTTGGGAAGGTGAGGGCCAGCAAGAGCTTTCAGGGCTAGCCGCTTTCATGTGGGAGCAGTGGCTGGACTTTTCCGATTTGGGAGCTGGGCTCTGGCTGTGCCGGGAAGGAACGTCCCCACTGTGCTATCGCTAGGAAGCTCAGAGGGCCAGGGCTTGTGGGGCTGTGGAAGGGCTGCCTTGGGAAGGTGAGGGCCAGCAAGAGCTTTCAGGGCTAGCCCCTTTCGTGTGAGAGCAGTGGCTGGACTTTTCCGATTTGGGAGCTGGGCTCTGGCTGTGCCGGGAAGGAACATCCCCACTGTGCTGTGGCTAGGAAGCTCAGAGGGCCAGGGCTTGTGGGGCTGTGGAAGGGCTGCCTAGGGAAGGTGAGGGCCAGCAAGAGCTTTCAGGGCTAGCCCCTTTCGTGTGGGAGCAGTGGCTGGACGTTTCCGATTTGGGAGCTGGGCTCTGGCTGTGCCGAGAAGGAACGTCCGCAGAGTGCTGTGGCTAGGAAGCTCAGAGGGCCAGGACTTGTGGGGCTGTGGAAGGGCTGCCTAGGGAAGGTGAGGGCCAGCAAGAGCTTTCAGGGCTAGCCCCTTTTGTGTGGGAGCAGTGGCTGGACGTTTCCGATTTGGGAGCTGGGCTCTGGCTGTGCCGGGAAGGAACGTCCCCACTGTGCTGCGGCTAGGAAGCTGAGAGGGCCAGGGCTTGTGGGGCTGTGGAAGGGCTGCCTAGGGAAGGTGAGGGCCAGCAAGAGCTTTCAGGGCTAGCCCCTTTCGTGTGGGAGCAGTGGCTGGACGTTTCCGATTTGGGAGCTGGGCTCTGGCTGTGCCGGGAAGGAACGTCCCCACTGTGCTGTGGCTAGGAAGCTCAGAGGGCCAGGGCTTGTGGGGCTGTGGAAGGGCTGCCTTGGGAAGGTGAGGGCCAGCAAGAGCTTTCAGGGCTAGCCCCTTTCGTGTGAGAGCAGTGGCTGGACATTTCCGATTTGGGAGCTGGGCTCTGGCTGTGCCGGGAAGGAACGTCCCCACTGTGCTGTGGCTAGGAAGCTGAGAGGGACAGGGCTTGTGGGGCTGTGGAAGGGCTGCCTTGGGAAGGTGAGGGCCAGTAATAGCTTTCAGGGCTAGCCGCTTTCATGTGGGAGCAGTGGCTGGACGTTTCCGATTTGGGAGCTGGGCTCTGGCTGTGCCGGGAAGGAACATCCCCACTGTGCTATGGCTAGGAAGCTGAGAGGGACAGGGCTTGTGGGGCTGTGGAAGGGCTGCCTAGGGAAGGTGAGGGCCAGCAAGAGCTTTCAGGGCTAGCCCCTTTTGTGTGGGAGCAGTGGCTGGACGTTTCCGATTTGGGAGCTGGGCTCTGGCTCTGCCGGGAAGGAACGTCCGCAGAGTACTGCGGCTAGGAAGCTGAGAGGGCCAGGGCTTGTGGGGCTGTGGAAGGGCTGCCTAGGGAAGGTGAGGGCCAGCAAGAGCTTTCAGGGCTAGCCCCTTTCGTGTGGGAGCAGTGGCTGGACATTTCCGATTTGGGAGCTGGGCTCTGGCTGTGCCGGGAAGGAACGTCCCCACTGTGCTGTGGCTAGGAAGCTCGGAGGGCCAGGACTTGTGGGGCTGTGGAAGGGCTGCCTAGGGAAGGTGAGGGCCAGCAAGAGCTTTCAGGGCTAGCCCCTTTCGTGTGGGAGCAGTGGCTGGACGTTTCCGATTTGGGAGCTGGGCTCTGGCTGTGCCGGGAAGGAACGTCCCCACTGTGCTGTGGCTAGGAAGCTGAGAGGGCCAGGGCTTGTGGGGCTGTGGAAGGGCTGCCTAGGGAAGGTGAGGGCCAGCAAGAGCTTTCAGGGCTAGCCCCTTTCGTGTGGGAGCAGTGGCTGGACGTTTCCGATTTGGGAGCTGGGCTCTGGCTGTGCCGGGAAGGAACGTCCGCAGAGTACTGCGGCTAGGAAGCTGAGAGGGCCAGGGCTTGTGGGGCTGTGGAAGGGCTGCCTAGGGAAGGTGAGGGCCAGCAAGAGCTTTCAGGGCTAGCCCCTTTCGTGTGGGAGCAGTGGCTGGACGTTTCCGATTTGGGAGCTGGGCTCTGGCTGTGCCGGGAAGGAACGTCCGCAGAGTACTGCGGCTAGGAAGCTGAGAGGGCCAGGGCTTGTGGGGCTGTGGAAGGGCTGCCTTGGGAAGGTGAGGGCCAGCAAGAGCTTTCAGGGCTAGCCCCTTTCGTGTGAGAGCAGTGGCTGGACTTTTCCGATTTGGGAGCTGGGCTCTGGCTGTGCCGGGAAGGAACATCCCCACTGTGCTGTGGCTAGGAAGCTCAGAGGGCCAGGGCTTGTGGGGCTGTGGAAGGGCTGCCTAGGGAAGGTGAGGGCCAGCAAGAGCTTTCAGGGCTAGCCCCTTTCGTGTGGGAGCAGTGGCTGGACGTTTCCGATTTGGGAGCTGGGCTCTGGCTGTGCCGAGAAGGAACGTCCGCAGAGTGCTGTGGCTAGGAAGCTCAGAGGGCCAGGACTTGTGGGGCTGTGGAAGGGCTGCCTAGGGAAGGTGAGGGCCAGCAAGAGCTTTCAGGGCTAGCCCCTTTTGTGTGGGAGCAGTGGCTGGACGTTTCCGATTTGGGAGCTGGGCTCTGGCTGTGCCGGGAAGGAACGTCCCCACTGTGCTGCGGCTAGGAAGCTGAGAGGGCCAGGGCTTGTGGGGCTGTGGAAGGGCTGCCTAGGGAAGGTGAGGGCCAGCAAGAGCTTTCAGGGCTAGCCCCTTTCGTGTGGGAGCAGTGGCTGGACGTTTCCGATTTGGGAGCTGGGCTCTGGCTGTGCCGGGAAGGAACGTCCCCACTGTGCTGTGGCTAGGAAGCTCAGAGGGCCAGGGCTTGTGGGGCTGTGGAAGGGCTGCCTTGGGAAGGTGAGGGCCAGCAAGAGCTTTCAGGGCTAGCCCCTTTCGTGTGAGAGCAGTGGCTGGACATTTCCGATTTGGGAGCTGGGCTCTGGCTGTGCCGGGAAGGAACGTCCCCACTGTGCTGTGGCTAGGAAGCTGAGAGGGACAGGGCTTGTGGGGCTGTGGAAGGGCTGCCTTGGGAAGGTGAGGGCCAGTAATAGCTTTCAGGGCTAGCCGCTTTCATGTGGGAGCAGTGGCTGGACGTTTCCGATTTGGGAGCTGGGCTCTGGCTGTGCCGGGAAGGAACATCCCCACTGTGCTATGGCTAGGAAGCTGAGAGGGCCAGGGCTTGTGGGGCTGTGGAAGGGCTGCCTAGGGAAGGTGAGGGCCAGCAAGAGCTTTCAGGGCTAGCCCCTTTCGTGTGGGAGCAGTGGCTGGACGTTTCCGATTTGGGAGCTGGGCTCTGGCTGTGCCGGGAAGGAACGTCCCCACTGTGCTGTGGCTAGGAAGCTCGGAGGGCCAGGACTTGTGGGGCTGTGGAAGGGCTGCCTAGGGAAGGTGAGGGCCAGCAAGAGCTTTCAGGGCTAGCCCCTTTCGTGTGGGAGCAGTGGCTGGACGTTTCCGATTTGGGAGCTGGGCTCTGGCTGTGCCGGGAAGGAACGTCCGCAGAGTACTGCGGCTAGGAAGCTGAGAGGGCCAGGGCTTGTGGGGCTGTGGAAGGGCTGCCTAGGGAAGGTGAGGGCCAGCAAGAGCTTTCAGGGCTAGCCCCTTTCGTGTGGGAGCAGTGGCTGGACGTTTCCGATTTGGGAGCTGGGCTCTGGCTGTGCCGGGAAGGAACGTCCGCAGAGTACTGCGGCTAGGAAGCTGAGAGGGCCAGGGCTTGTGGGGCTGTGGAAGGGCTGCCTTGGGAAGGTGAGGGCCAGCAAGAGCTTTCAGGGCTAGCCCCTTTCGTGTGGGAGCAGTGGCTGGACGTTTCCGATTTGGGAGCTGGGCTCTGGCTGTGCCGGGAAGGAACGTCCCCACTGTGCTGTGGCTAGGAAGCTGAGAGGGCCAGGGCTTGTGGGGCTGTGGAAGGGCTGCCTAGGGAAGGTGAGGGCCAGCAAGAGCTTTCAGGGCTAGCCCCTTTCATGTGGGAGCAGTGGCTGGACGTTTCCGATTTGGGAGCTGGGCTCTGGCTGTGCCGGGAAGGAACGTCCGCAGAGTACTGCGGCTAGGAAGCTGAGAGGGCCAGGGCTTGTGGGGCTGTGGAAGGGCTGCCTTGGGAAGGTGAGGGCCAGCAAGAGCTTTCAGGGCTAGCCCCTTTCGTGTGAGAGCAGTGGCTGGACATTTCCGATTTGGGAGCTGGGCTCTGGCTGTGCCGGGAAGGAACGTCCCCACTGTGCTGTGGCTAGGAAGCTCAGAGGGCCAGGGCTTGTGGGGCTGTGGAAGGGCTGCCTAGGGAAGGTGAGGGCCAGCAAGAGCTTTAGGGCTAGCCCCTTTCGTGTGGGAGCAGTGGCTGGACGTTTCCGATTTGGGAGCTGGGCTCTGGCTGTGCCGGGAAAGAACGTCCCCACTGTGCTGTGGCTAGGAAGCTGAGAGGGACAGGGCTTGTGGGGCTGTGGAAGGGCTGCCTTGGGAAGGTGAGGGCCAGTAATAGCTTTCAGGGCTAGCCGCTTTCATGTGGGAGCAGTGGCTGGACGTTTCCGATTTGGGAGCTGGGCTCTGGCTGTGCCGGGAAGGAACATCCCCACTGTGCTGTGGCTAGGAAGCTCGGAGGGCCAGGACTTGTGGGGCTGTGGAAGGGCTGCCTAGGGAAGGTGAGGGCCAGCAAGAGCTTTCAGGGCTAGCCCCTTTCGTGTGGGAGCAGTGGCTGGACGTTTCCGATTTGGGAGCTGGGCTCTGGCTGTGCCGGGAAGGAACGTCCGCAGAGTACTGCGGCTAGGAAGCTGAGAGGGCCAGGGCTTGTGGGGCTGTGGAAGGGCTGCCTAGGGAAGGTGAGGGCCAGCAAGAGCTTTCAGGGCTAGCCCCTTTCGTGTGGGAGCAGTGGCTGGACGTTTCCGATTTGGGAGCTGGGCTCTGGCTGTGCCGGGAAGGAACGTCCGCAGAGTACTGCGGCTAGGAAGCTGAGAGGGCCAGGGCTTGTGGGGCTGTGGAAGGGCTGCCTTGGGAAGGTGAGGGCCAGCAAGAGCTTTCAGGGCTAGCCCCTTTCGTGTGAGAGCAGTGGCTGGACTTTTCCGATTTGGGAGCTGGGCTCTGGCTGTGCCGGGAAGGAACATCCCCACTGTGCTGTGGCTAGGAAGCTCAGAGGGCCAGGGCTTGTGGGGCTGTGGAAGGGCTGCCTAGGGAAGGTGAGGGCCAGCAAGAGCTTTCAGGGCTAGCCCCTTTCGTGTGGGAGCAGTGGCTGGACGTTTCCGATTTGGGAGCTGGGCTCTGGCTGTGCCGAGAAGGAACGTCCGCAGAGTGCTGTGGCTAGGAAGCTCAGAGGGCCAGGACTTGTGGGGCTGTGGAAGGGCTGCCTAGGGAAGGTGAGGGCCAGCAAGAGCTTTCAGGGCTAGCCCCTTTTGTGTGGGAGCAGTGGCTGGACGTTTCCGATTTGGGAGCTGGGCTCTGGCTGTGCCGGGAAGGAACGTCCCCACTGTGCTGCGGCTAGGAAGCTGAGAGGGCCAGGGCTTGTGGGGCTGTGGAAGGGCTGCCTAGGGAAGGTGAGGGCCAGCAAGAGCTTTCAGGGCTAGCCCCTTTCGTGTGGGAGCAGTGGCTGGACGTTTCCGATTTGGGAGCTGGGCTCTGGCTGTGCCGGGAAGGAACGTCCCCACTGTGCTGTGGCTAGGAAGCTCAGAGGGCCAGGGCTTGTGGGGCTGTGGAAGGGCTGCCTTGGGAAGGTGAGGGCCAGCAAGAGCTTTCAGGGCTAGCCCCTTTCGTGTGAGAGCAGTGGCTGGACATTTCCGATTTGGGAGCTGGGCTCTGGCTGTGCCGGGAAGGAACGTCCCCACTGTGCTGTGGCTAGGAAGCTGAGAGGGACAGGGCTTGTGGGGCTGTGGAAGGGCTGCCTTGGGAAGGTGAGGGCCAGTAATAGCTTTCAGGGCTAGCCGCTTTCATGTGGGAGCAGTGGCTGGACGTTTCCGATTTGGGAGCTGGGCTCTGGCTGTGCCGGGAAGGAACATCCCCACTGTGCTATGGCTAGGAAGCTGAGAGGGCCAGGGCTTGTGGGGCTGTGGAAGGGCTGCCTAGGGAAGGTGAGGGCCAGCAAGAGCTTTCAGGGCTAGCCCCTTTCGTGTGGGAGCAGTGGCTGGACGTTTCCGATTTGGGAGCTGGGCTCTGGCTGTGCCGGGAAGGAACGTCCCCACTGTGCTGTGGCTAGGAAGCTCGGAGGGCCAGGACTTGTGGGGCTGTGGAAGGGCTGCCTAGGGAAGGTGAGGGCCAGCAAGAGCTTTCAGGGCTAGCCCCTTTCGTGTGGGAGCAGTGGCTGGACGTTTCCGATTTGGGAGCTGGGCTCTGGCTGTGCCGGGAAGGAACGTCCGCAGAGTACTGCGGCTAGGAAGCTGAGAGGGCCAGGGCTTGTGGGGCTGTGGAAGGGCTGCCTAGGGAAGGTGAGGGCCAGCAAGAGCTTTCAGGGCTAGCCCCTTTCGTGTGGGAGCAGTGGCTGGACGTTTCCGATTTGGGAGCTGGGCTCTGGCTGTGCCGGGAAGGAACGTCCGCAGAGTACTGCGGCTAGGAAGCTGAGAGGGCCAGGGCTTGTGGGGCTGTGGAAGGGCTGCCTTGGGAAGGTGAGGGCCAGCAAGAGCTTTCAGGGCTAGCCCCTTTCGTGTGGGAGCAGTGGCTGGACGTTTCCGATTTGGGAGCTGGGCTCTGGCTGTGCCGGGAAGGAACGTCCCCACTGTGCTGTGGCTAGGAAGCTGAGAGGGCCAGGGCTTGTGGGGCTGTGGAAGGGCTGCCTAGGGAAGGTGAGGGCCAGCAAGAGCTTTCAGGGCTAGCCCCTTTCATGTGGGAGCAGTGGCTGGACGTTTCCGATTTGGGAGCTGGGCTCTGGCTGTGCCGGGAAGGAACGTCCGCAGAGTACTGCGGCTAGGAAGCTGAGAGGGCCAGGGCTTGTGGGGCTGTGGAAGGGCTGCCTTGGGAAGGTGAGGGCCAGCAAGAGCTTTCAGGGCTAGCCCCTTTCGTGTGAGAGCAGTGGCTGGACATTTCCGATTTGGGAGCTGGGCTCTGGCTGTGCCGGGAAGGAACGTCCCCACTGTGCTGTGGCTAGGAAGCTCAGAGGGCCAGGGCTTGTGGGGCTGTGGAAGGGCTGCCTAGGGAAGGTGAGGGCCAGCAAGAGCTTTAGGGCTAGCCCCTTTCGTGTGGGAGCAGTGGCTGGACGTTTCCGATTTGGGAGCTGGGCTCTGGCTGTGCCGGGAAAGAACGTCCCCACTGTGCTGTGGCTAGGAAGCTGAGAGGGACAGGGCTTGTGGGGCTGTGGAAGGGCTGCCTTGGGAAGGTGAGGGCCAGTAATAGCTTTCAGGGCTAGCCGCTTTCATGTGGGAGCAGTGGCTGGACGTTTCCGATTTGGGAGCTGGGCTCTGGCTGTGCCGGGAAGGAACATCCCCACTGTGCTATGGCTAGGAAGCTGAGAGGGCCAGGGCTTGTGGGGCTGTGGAAGGGCTGCCTAGGGAAGGTGAGGGCCAGCAAGAGCTTTCAGGGCTAGCCCCTTTCGTGTGGGAGCAGTGGCTGGACGTTTCCGATTTGGGAGCTGGGCTCTGGCTGTGCCGGGAAGGAACGTCCGCAGAGTACTGCGGCTAGGAAGCTGAGAGGGCCAGGACTTGTGGGTCTGTGGAAGGGCTGCCTAGGGAAGGTGAGGGCCAGCAAGAACTTTCAGGGCTAGCCCCTTTCGTGTGAGAGCAGTGGCTGGACATTTCCGATTTGGGAGCTGGGCTCTGGCTGTGCCGGGAAGGAACGTCCCCACTGTGCTGTGGCTAGGAAGCTGAGAGGGCCAGGGCTTGTGGGGCTGTGGAAGGGCTGCCTAGGGAAGGTGAGGGCCAGCAAGAGCTTTCAGGGCTAGCCCCTTTCATGTGGGAGCAGTGGCTGGACGTTTCCGATTTGGGAGCTGGGCTCTGGCTGTGCCGGGAAGGAACGTCCGCAGAGAAAGGCGGCTAGGAAGCTGAGAGGGCCAGGGCTTGTGGGGCTGTGGAAGGACTGCCTAGGGAAGGTGAGGGCCAGCAAGAGCTTTCAGGGCTAGCCCCTTTCGTGTGGGAGCAGTGGCTGGACGTTTCCGATTTGGGAGCTGGGCTCTGGCTGTGCCGGGAAGGAACGTCCGCAGAGTACTGCGGCTAGGAAGCTGAGAGGGCCAGGGCTTGTGGGTCTGTGGAAGGGCTGCCTAGGGAAGGTGAGGGCCAGCAAGAGCTTTCAGGGCTAGCCCCTTTCGTGTGAGAGCAGTGGCTGGACATTTCCGATTTGGGAGCTGGGCTCTGGCTGTGCCGGGAAGGAACGTCCCCACTGTGCTGTGGCTAGGAAGCTGAGAGGGCCAGGGCTTGTGGGGCTGTGGAAGGGCTGCCTAGGGAAGGTGAGGGCCAGCAAGAGCTTTCAGGGCTAGCCCCTTTCGTGTGGGAGCAGTGGCTGGACGTTTCCGATTTGGGAGCTGGGCTCTGGCTGTGCCGGGAAGGAACGTCCGCAGAGTGCTGTGGCTAGGAAGCTGAGAGGGCCAGGGCTTGTGGGGCTGTGGAAGGGCTGCCTAGGGAAGGTGAGGGCCAGCAAGAGCTTTCAGGGCTAGCCCCTTTCTTGTGGGAGCAGTGGCTGGACGTTTCCGATTTGGGAGCTGGGCTCTGGCTATGCCGGGAAGGAACGTCCGCAGAGTACTGCGGCTAGGAAGCTGAGAGGGCCAGGGCTTGTGGGGCTGTGGAAGGGCTGCCTAGGGAAGGTGAGGGCCAGCAAGAGCTTTCAGGGCTAGCCCCTTTCGTGTGAGAGCAGTGGCTGGACGTTTCCGATTTGGGAGCTGGGCTCTGGCTGTGCCGGGAAGGAACGTCCCCACTGTGCTGTGGCTAGGAAGCTGAGAGGGCCAGGGCTTGTGGGGCTGTGGAAGGGCTGCCTAGGGAAGGTGAGGGCCAGCAAGAGCTTTCAGGGCTAGCCCCTTTCGTGTGGGAGCAGTGGCTGGACGTTTCCGATTTGGGAGCTGGGCTCTGGCTGTGCCGGGAAGGAACGTCCGCAGAGTGCTGTGGCTAGGAAGCTGAGAGGGCCAGGGCTTGTGGGGCTGTGGAAGGGCTGCCTAGGGAAGGTGAGGGCCAGCAAGAGCTTTCAGGGCTAGCCCCTTTCTTGTGGGAGCAGTGGCTGGACGTTTCCGATTTGGGAGCTGGGCTCTGGCTATGCCGGGAAGGAACGTCCGCAGAGTACTGCGGCTAGGAAGCTGAGAGGGCCAGGGCTTGTGGGGCTGTGGAAGGGCTGCCTAGGGAAGGTGAGGGCCAGCAAGAGCTTTCAGGGCTAGCCCCTTTCGTGTGAGAGCAGTGGCTGGACGTTTCCGATTTGGGAGCTGGGCTCTGGCTGTGCTGGGAAGGAACGTCCCCACTGTGCTGTGGCTAGGAAGCTGAGAGGGCCAGGGCTTGTGGGGCTGTGGAAGGGCTGCCTAGGGAAGGTGAGGGCCAGCAAGAGTTTTCAGGGCTAGCCCCTTTCGTGTGGGAGCAGTGGCTGGACGTTTCCGATTTGGGAGCTGGGCTCTGGCTGTGCCGAGAAGGAACGTCCGCAGAGTGCTGTGGCTAGGAAGCTGAGAGGGACAGGGCTTGTGGGGCTGTGGAAGGGCTGCCTTGGGAAGGTGAGGGCCAGCAAGAGCTTTCAGGGCTAGCCGCTTTCATGTGGGAGCAGTGGCTGGACTTTTCCGATTTGGGAGCTGGGCTCTGGCTGTGCCGGGAAGGAACATCCCCACTGTGCTATGGCTAGGAAGCTCAGAGGGCCAGGGCTTGTGGGGCTGTGGAAGGGCTGCCTAGGGAAGGTGAGGGCCAGCAAGAGCTTTCAGGGCTAGCCCCTTTCGTGTGGGAGCAGTGGCTGGACGTTTCCGATTTGGGAGCTGGGCTCTGGCTGTGCCGGGAAGGAACGTCCCCACTGTGCTGTGGCTAGGAAGCTCAGAGGGCCAGGGCTTGTGGGGCTGTGGAAGGGCTGCCTAGGGAAGGTGAGGGCCAGCAAGAGCTTTCAGGGCTAGCCCCTTTTGTGTGGGAGCAGTGGCTGGACGTTTCCGATTTGGGAGCTGGGCTCTGGCTGTGCCGGGAAAGAACGTCCCCACTGTGCTGTGGCTAGGAAGCTGAGAGGGACAGGGCTTGTGGGGCTGTGGAAGGGCTGCCTTGGGAAGGTGAGGGCCAGCAAGAGCTTTCAGGGCTAGCCCCTTTCGTGTGGGAGCAGTGGCTGGACGTTTCCGATTTGGGAGCTGGGCTCTGGCTGTGCCGGGAAGGAACGTCCCCACTGTGCTGTGGCTAGGAAGCTGAGAGGGCCAGGGCTTGTGGGGCTGTGGAAGGGCTGCCTTGGGAAGGTGAGGGCCAGCAAGAGCTTTCAGGGCTAGCCCCTTTCGTGTGAGAGCAGTGGCTGGACATTTCCGATTTGGGAGCTGGGCTCTGGCTGTGCCGGGAAGGAACGTCCCCACTGTGCTGTGGCTAGGAAGCTGAGAGGGCCAGGGCTTGTGGGGCTGTGGAAGGGCTGCCTAGGGAAGGTGAGGGCCAGCAAGAGCTTTCAGGGCTAGCCGCTTTCATGTGGGAGCAGTGGCTGGACGTTTCCGATTTGGGAGCTGGGCTCTGGCTGTGCCGGGAAGGAACATCCCCACTGTGCTATGGCTAGGAAGCTGAGAGGGCCAGGGCTTGTGGGGCTGTGGAAGGGCTGCCTAGGGAAGGTGAGGGCCAGCAAGAGCTTTCAGGGCTAGCCCCTTTCGTGTGGGAGCAGTGGCTGGACGTTTCCGATTTGGGAGCTGGGCTCTGGCTGTGCCGGGAAGGAACGTCCGCAGAGTACTGCGGCTAGGAAGCTGAGAGGGCCAGGGCTTGTGGGGCTGTGGAAGGGCTGCCTAGGGAAGGTGAGGGCCAGCAAGAGCTTTCAGGGCTAGCCCCTTTCGTGTGGGAGCAGTGGCTGGACATTTCCGATTTGGGAGCTGGGCTCTGGCTGTGCCGGGAAGGAACGTCCCCACTGTGCTGTGGCTAGGAAGCTCGGAGGGCCAGGACTTGTGGGGCTGTGGAAGGGCTGCCTAGGGAAGGTGAGGGCCAGCAAGAGCTTTCAGGGCTAGCCCCTTTTGTGTGGGAGCAGTGGCTGGACGTTTCCGATTTGGGAGCTGGGCTCTGGCTGTGCCGGGAAGGAACGTCCCCACTGTGCTGTGGCTAGGAAGCTGAGAGGGCCAGGGCTTGTGGGGCTGTGGAAGGGCTGCCTAGGGAAGGTGAGGGCCAGCAAGAGCTTTCAGGGCTAGCCCCTTTCGTGTGGGAGCAGTGGCTGGACGTTTCCGATTTGGGAGCTGGGCTCTGGCTGTGCCGGGAAGGAACGTCCGCAGAGTACTGCGGCTAGGAAGCTGAGAGGGCCAGGGCTTGTGGGGCTGTGGAAGGGCTGCCTTGGGAAGGTGAGGGCCAGCAAGAGCTTTCAGGGCTAGCCCCTTTCGTGTGGGAGCAGTGGCTGGACGTTTCCGATTTGGGAGCTGGGCTCTGGCTGTGCCGGGAAGGAACGTCCCCACTGTGCTGTGGCTAGGAAGCTGAGAGGGCCAGGGCTTGTGGGGCTGTGGAAGGGCTGCCTAGGGAAGGTGATGGCCAGCAAGAGCTTTCAGGGCTAGCCCCTTTCATGTGGGAGCAGTGGCTGGACGTTTCCGATTTGGGAGCTGGGCTCTGGCTGTGCCGGGAAGGAACATCCCCACTGTGCTATGGCTAGGAAGCTGAGAGGGCCAGGGCTTGTGGGGCTGTGGAAGGGCTGCCTAGGGAAGGTGAGGGCCAGCAAGAGCTTTCAGGGCTAGCCCCTTTCGTGTGGGAGCAGTGGCTGGACGTTTCCGATTTGGGAGCTGGGCTCTGGCTGTGCCGGGAAGGAACGTCCGCAGAGTACTGCGGCTAGGAAGCTGAGAGGGCCAGGGCTTGTGGGTCTGTGGAAGGGCTGCCTTGGGAAGGTGAGGGCCAGCAAGAGCCTTCAGGGCTAGCCCCTTTCGTGTGAGAGCAGTGGCTGGACTTTTCCGATTTGGGAGCTGGGCTCTGGCTGTGCCGGGAAGGAACGTCCCCACTGTGCTGTGGCTAGGAAGCTCGGAGGGCCAGGACTTGTGGGGCTGTGGAAGGGCTTTCTAGGGAAGGTGAGGGCCAGCAAGAGCTTTCAGGGCTAGCCCCTTTCGTGTGGGAGCAGTGGCTGGACGTTTCCGATTTGGGAGCTGGGCTCTGGCTGTGCCGGGAAGGAACGTCCCCACTGTGCTGTGGCTAGGAAGCTGAGAGAGCCAGGGCTTGTGGGGCTGTGGAAGGGCTGCCTAGGGAAGGTGAGGGCCAGCAAGAGCTTTCAGGGCTAGCCCCTTTCGTGTGGGAGCAGTGGCTGGACGTTTCCGATTTGGGAGCTGGGCTCTGGCTGTGCCGGGAAGGAACGTCCCCAGTGTGCTGTGGCTAGGAAGCTGAGAGGGCCAGGGCTTGTGGGGCTGTGGAAGGGCTGCCTTGGGAAGGTGAGGGCCAGCAAGAGCTTTCAGGGCTAGCCCCTTTCGTGTGAGAGCAGTGGCTGGACATTTCCGATTTGGGAGCTGGGCTCTGGCTGTGCCGGGAAGGAACGTCCCCACTGTGCTGTGGCTAGGAAGCTGAGAGGGCCAGGGCTTGTGGGGCTGTGGAAGGGCTGCCTAGGGAAGGTGAGGGCCAGCAAGAGCTTTCAGGGCTAGCCGCTTTCATGTGGGAGCAGTGGCTGGACGTTTCCGATTTGGGAGCTGGGCTCTGGCTGTGCCGGGAAGGAACATCCCCACTGTGCTATGGCTAGGAAGCTGAGAGGGCCAGGGCTTGTGGGGCTGTGGAAGGGCTGCCTAGGGAAGGTGAGGGCCAGCAAGAGCTTTCAGGGCTAGCCCCTTTCGTGTGGGAGCAGTGGCTGGACGTTTCCGATTTGGGAGCTGGGCTCTGGCTGTGCCGGGAAGGAACGTCCGCAGAGTACTGCGGCTAGGAAGCTGAGAGGGCCAGGGCTTGTGGGGCTGTGGAAGGGCTGCCTAGGGAAGGTGAGGGCCAGCAAGAGCTTTCAGGGCTAGCCCCTTTCGTGTGGGAGCAGTGGCTGGACATTTCCGATTTGGGAGCTGGGCTCTGGCTGTGCCGGGAAGGAACGTCCCCACTGTGCTGTGGCTAGGAAGCTCGGAGGGCCAGGACTTGTGGGGCTGTGGAAGGGCTGCCTAGGGAAGGTGAGGGCCAGCAAGAGCTTTCAGGGCTAGCCCCTTTCGTGTGGGAGCAGTGGCTGGACGTTTCCGATTTGGGAGCTGGGCTCTGGCTGTGCCGGGAAGGAACGTCCGCAGAGTACTGCGGCTAGGAAGCTGAGAGGGCCAGGGCTTGTGGGGCTGTGGAAGGGCTGCCTTGGGAAGGTGAGGGCCAGCAAGAGCTTTCAGGGCTAGCCCCTTTCGTGTGGGAGCAGTGGCTGGACGTTTCCGATTTGGGAGCTGGGCTCTGGCTGTGCCGGGAAGGAACGTCCCCACTGTGCTGTGGCTAGGAAGCTGAGAGGGCCAGGGCTTGTGGGGCTGTGGAAGGGCTGCCTAGGGAAGGTGATGGCCAGCAAGAGCTTTCAGGGCTAGCCCCTTTCATGTGGGAGCAGTGGCTGGACGTTTCCGATTTGGGAGCTGGGCTCTGGCTGTGCCGGGAAGGAACATCCCCACTGTGCTATGGCTAGGAAGCTGAGAGGGCCAGGGCTTGTGGGGCTGTGGAAGGGCTGCCTAGGGAAGGTGAGGGCCAGCAAGAGCTTTCAGGGCTAGCCCCTTTCGTGTGGGAGCAGTGGCTGGACGTTTCCGATTTGGGAGCTGGGCTCTGGCTGTGCCGGGAAGGAACGTCCGCAGAGTACTGCGGCTAGGAAGCTGAGAGGGCCAGGGCTTGTGGGTCTGTGGAAGGGCTGCCTAGGGAAGGTGAGGGCCAGCAAGAACTTTCAGGGCTAGCCCCTTTCGTGTGAGAGCAGTGGCTGGACATTTCCGATTTGGGAGCTGGGCTCTGGCTGTGCCGGGAAGGAACGTCCCCACTGTGCTGTGGCTAGGAAGCTGAGAGGGCCAGGGCTTGTGGGGCTGTGGAAGGGCTGCCTAGGGAAGGTGAGGGCCAGCAAGAGCTTTCAGGGCTAGCCCCTTTCATGTGGGAGCAGTGGCTGGACGTTTCCGATTTGGGAGCTGGGCTCTGGCTGTGCCGGGAAGGAACGTCCGCAGAGAAAGGCGGCTAGGAAGCTGAGAGGGCCAGGGCTTGTGGGGCTGTGGAAGGACTGCCTAGGGAAGGTGAGGGCCAGCAAGAGCTTTCAGGGCTAGCCCCTTTCGTGTGGGAGCAGTGGCTGGACGTTTCCGATTTGGGAGCTGGGCTCTGGCTGTGCCGGGAAGGAACGTCCGCAGAGTACTGCGGCTAGGAAGCTGAGAGGGCCAGGGCTTGTGGGTCTGTGGAAGGGCTGCCTAGGGAAGGTGAGGGCCAGCAAGAGCTTTCAGGGCTAGCCCCTTTCGTGTGAGAGCAGTGGCTGGACATTTCCGATTTGGGAGCTGGGCTCTGGCTGTGCCGGGAAGGAACGTCCCCACTGTGCTGTGGCTAGGAAGCTGAGAGGGCCAGGGCTTGTGGGGCTGTGGAAGGGCTGCCTAGGGAAGGTGAGGGCCAGCAAGAGCTTTCAGGGCTAGCCCCTTTCGTGTGGGAGCAGTGGCTGGACGTTTCCGATTTGGGAGCTGGGCTCTGGCTGTGCCGGGAAGGAACGTCCGCAGAGTACTGTGGCTAGGAAGCTGAGAGGGCCAGGGCTTGTGGGGCTGTGGAAGGGCTGCCTAGGGAAGGTGAGGGCCAGCAAGAGCTTTCAGGGCTAGCCCCTTTCGTGTGGGAGCAGTGGCTGGACGTTTCCGATTTGGGAGCTGGGCTCTGGCTATGCCGGGAAGGAACGTCCGCAGAGTGCTGCGGCTAGGAAGCTGAGAGGGCCAGGGCTTGTGGGGCTGTGGAAGGGCTGCCTAGGGAAGGTGAGGGCCAGCAAGAGCTTTCAGGGCTAGCCCCTTTCGTGTGAGAGCAGTGGCTGGACGTTTCCGATTTGGGAGCTGGGCTCTGGCTGTGCCGGGAAGGAACGTCCCCACTGTGCTGTGGCTAGGAAGCTGAGAGGGCCAGGGCTTGTGGGGCTGTGGAAGGGCTGCCTAGGGAAGGTGAGGGCCAGCAAGAGCTTTCAGGGCTAGCCCCTTTCGTGTGGGAGCAGTGGCTGGACGTTTCCGATTTGGGAGCTGGGCTCTGGCTGTGCCGGGAAGGAACGTCCGCAGAGTGCTGTGGCTAGGAAGCTGAGAGGGCCAGGGCTTGTGGGGCTGTGGAAGGGCTGCCTAGGGAAGGTGAGGGCCAGCAAGAGCTTTCAGGGCTAGCCCCTTTCTTGTGGGAGCAGTGGCTGGACGTTTCCGATTTGGGAGCTGGGCTCTGGCTATGCCGGGAAGGAACGTCCGCAGAGTACTGCGGCTAGGAAGCTGAGAGGGCCAGGGCTTGTGGGGCTGTGGAAGGGCTGCCTAGGGAAGGTGAGGGCCAGCAAGAGCTTTCAGGGCTAGCCCCTTTCATGTGAGAGCAGTGGCTGGACGTTTCCGATTTGGGAGCTGGGCTCTGGCTGTGCTGGGAAGGAACGTCCCCACTGTGCTGTGGCTAGGAAGCTGAGAGGGCCAGGGCTTGTGGGGCTGTGGAAGGGCTGCCTAGGGAAGGTGAGGGCCAGCAAGAGTTTTCAGGGCTAGCCCCTTTCGTGTGGGAGCAGTGGCTGGACGTTTCCGATTTGGGAGCTGGGCTCTGGCTGTGCCGAGAAGGAACGTCCGCAGAGTGCTGTGGCTAGGAAGCTGAGAGGGACAGGGCTTGTGGGGCTGTGGAAGGGCTGCCTTGGGAAGGTGAGGGCCAGCAAGAGCTTTCAGGGCTAGCCGCTTTCATGTGGGAGCAGTGGCTGGACTTTTCCGATTTGGGAGCTGGGCTCTGGCTGTGCCGGGAAGGAACATCCCCACTGTGCTATGGCTAGGAAGCTCAGAGGGCCAGGGCTTGTGGGGCTGTGGAAGGGCTGCCTAGGGAAGGTGAGGGCCAGCAAGAGCTTTCAGGGCTAGCCCCTTTCGTGTGGGAGCAGTGGCTGGACGTTTCCGATTTGGGAGC
Organism: Aptenodytes patagonicus; assembly: GCF_965638725.1. NCBI lineage: Eukaryota > Metazoa > Chordata > Aves > Sphenisciformes > Spheniscidae > Aptenodytes > Aptenodytes patagonicus. The sequence continues at coordinate 845,293 of NW_027471997.1, read as the reverse complement.
TGGGCTCTGGCTGTGCCGGGAAGGAACGTCCCCACTGTGCTGTGGCTAGGAAGCTCAGAGGGCCAGGGCTTGTGGGGCTGTGGAAGGGCTGCCTAGGGAAGGTGAGGGCCAGCAAGAGCTTTCAGGGCTAGCCCCTTTTGTGTGGGAGCAGTGGCTGGACGTTTCCGATTTGGGAGCTGGGCTCTGGCTGTGCCGGGAAAGAACGTCCCCACTGTGCTGTGGCTAGGAAGCTGAGAGGGACAGGGCTTGTGGGGCTGTGGAAGGGCTGCCTTGGGAAGGTGAGGGCCAGTAATAGCTTTCAGGGCTAGCCCCTTTCATGTTGGAGCAGTGGCTGGACGTTTCCGATTTGGGAGCTGGGCTCTGGCTGTGCCGGGAAGGAACGTCCCCACTGTGCTGTGGCTAGGAAGCTGAGAGAGCCAGGGCTTGTGGGGCTGTGGAAGGGCTGCCTAGGGAAGGTGAGGGCCAGCAAGAGCTTTCAGGGCTAGCCCCTTTCGTGTGGGAGCAGTGGCTGGACGTTTCCGATTTGGGAGCTGGGCTCTGGCTGTGCCGGGAAGGAACGTCCGCAGAGTACTGCGGCTAGGAAGCTGAGAGGGCCAGGGCTTGTGGGGCTGTGGAAGGGCTGCCTTGGGAAGGTGAGGGCCAGCAAGAGCCTTCAGGGCTAGCCCCTTTCGTGTGAGAGCAGTGGCTGGACTTTTCCGATTTGGGAGCTGGGCTCTGGCTGTGCCGGGAAGGAACGTCCCCACTGTGCTGTGGCTAGGAAGCTCGGAGGGCCAGGACTTGTGGGGCTGTGGAAGGGCTTTCTAGGGAAGGTGAGGGCCAGCAAGAGCTTTCAGGGCTAGCCCCTTTCGTGTGGGAGCAGTGGCTGGACGTTTCCGATTTGGGAGCTGGGCTCTGGCTGTGCCGAGAAGGAACGTCCGCAGAGTACTGTGGCTAGGAAGCTCAGAGGGCCAGGACTTGTGGGGCTGTGGAAGGGCTGCCTAGGGAAGGTGAGGGCCAGCAAGAGCTTTCAGGGCTAGCCCCTTTTGTGTGGGAGCAGTGGCTGGACGTTTCCGATTTGGGAGCTGGGCTCTGGCTGTGCCGGGAAGGAACGTCCCCACTGTGCTGTGGCTAGGAAGCTGAGAGAGCCAGGGCTTGTGGGTCTGTGGAAGGGCTGCCTAGGGAAGGTGAGGGCCAGCAAGAGCTTTCAGGGCTAGCCCCTTTCGTGTGGGAGCAGTGGCTGGACGTTTCCGATTTGGGAGCTGGGCTCTGGCTGTGCCGGGAAGGAACGTCCCCACTGTGCTGTGGCTAGGAAGCTGAGAGGGCCAGGGCTTGTGGGGCTGTGGAAGGGCTGCCTTGGGAAGGTGAGGGCCAGCAAGAGCTTTCAGGGCTAGCCCCTTTCGTGTGAGAGCAGTGGATGGACATTTCCGATTTGGGAGCTGGGCTCTGGCTGTGCCGGGAAGGAACGTCCCCACTGTGCTGTGGCTAGGAAGCTGAGAGGGCCAGGGCTTGTGGGGCTGTGGAAGGGCTGCCTAGGGAAGGTGAGGGCCAGCAAGAGCTTTCAGGGCTAGCCGCTTTCATGTGGGAGCAGTGGCTGGACGTTTCCGATTTGGGAGCTGGGCTCTGGCTGTGCCGGGAAGGAACATCCCCACTGTGCTATGGCTAGGAAGCTGAGAGGGCCAGGGCTTGTGGGGCTGTGGAAGGGCTGCCTAGGGAAGGTGAGGGCCAGCAAGAGCTTTCAGGGCTAGCCCCTTTCGTGTGGGAGCAGTGGCTGGACGTTTCCGATTTGGGAGCTGGGCTCTGGCTGTGCCGGGAAGGAACGTCCGCAGAGTACTGCGGCTAGGAAGCTGAGAGGGCCAGGGCTTGTGGGGCTGTGGAAGGGCTGCCTAGGGAAGGTGAGGGCCAGCAAGAGCTTTCAGGGCTAGCCCCTTTCGTGTGGGAGCAGTGGCTGGACATTTCCGATTTGGGAGCTGGGCTCTGGCTGTGCCGGGAAGGAACGTCCCCACTGTGCTGTGGCTAGGAAGCTCGGAGGGCCAGGACTTGTGGGGCTGTGGAAGGGCTGCCTAGGGAAGGTGAGGGCCAGCAAGAGCTTTCAGGGCTAGCCCCTTTTGTGTGGGAGCAGTGGCTGGACGTTTCCGATTTGGGAGCTGGGCTCTGGCTGTGCCGGGAAGGAACGTCCCCACTGTGCTGTGGCTAGGAAGCTGAGAGGGCCAGGGCTTGTGGGGCTGTGGAAGGGCTGCCTAGGGAAGGTGAGGGCCAGCAAGAGCTTTCAGGGCTAGCCCCTTTCGTGTGGGAGCAGTGGCTGGACGTTTCCGATTTGGGAGCTGGGCTCTGGCTGTGCCGGGAAGGAACGTCCGCAGAGTACTGCGGCTAGGAAGCTGAGAGGGCCAGGGCTTGTGGGGCTGTGGAAGGGCTGCCTTGGGAAGGTGAGGGCCAGCAAGAGCTTTCAGGGCTAGCCCCTTTCGTGTGGGAGCAGTGGCTGGACGTTTCCGATTTGGGAGCTGGGCTCTGGCTGTGCCGGGAAGGAACGTCCCCACTGTGCTGTGGCTAGGAAGCTGAGAGGGCCAGGGCTTGTGGGGCTGTGGAAGGGCTGCCTAGGGAAGGTGATGGCCAGCAAGAGCTTTCAGGGCTAGCCCCTTTCATGTGGGAGCAGTGGCTGGACGTTTCCGATTTGGGAGCTGGGCTCTGGCTGTGCCGGGAAGGAACGTCCGCAGAGTACTGCGGCTAGGAAGCTGAGAGGGCCAGGGCTTGTGGGGCTGTGGAAGGGCTGCCTTGGGAAGGTGAGGGCCAGCAAGAGCTTTCAGGGCTAGCCCCTTTCGTGTGAGAGCAGTGGCTGGACATTTCCGATTTGGGAGCTGGGCTCTGGCTGTGCCGGGAAGGAACGTCCCCACTGTGCTGTGGCTAGGAAGCTCAGAGGGCCAGGGCTTGTGGGGCTGTGGAAGGGCTGCCTAGGGAAGGTGAGGGCCAGCAAGAGCTTTCAGGGCTAGCCCCTTTCGTGTGGGAGCAGTGGCTGGACGTTTCCGATTTGGGAGCTGGGCTCTGGCTGTGCCGGGAAGGAACGTCCGCAGAGTACTGCGGCTAGGAAGCTGAGAGGGCCAGGGCTTGTGGGGCTGTGGAAGGGCTGCCTTGGGAAGGTGAGGGCCAGCAAGAGCTTTCAGGGCTAGCCCCTTTCGTGTGAGAGCAGTGGCTGGACTTTTCCGATTTGGGAGCTGGGCTCTGGCTGTGCCGGGAAGGAACGTCCCCACTGTGCTGTGGCTAGGAAGCTCGGAGGGCCAGGGCTTGTGGGGCTGTGGAAGGGCTGCCTAGGGAAGGTGAGGGCCAGCAAGAGCTTTCAGGGCTAGCCCCTTTCGTGTGGGAGCAGTGGCTGGACGTTTCCGATTTGGGAGCTGGGCTCTGGCTGTGCCGAGAAGGAACGTCCGCAGAGTGCTGTGGCTAGGAAGCTGAGAGGGCCAGGGCTTGTGGGGCTGTGGAAGGGCTGCCTAGGGAAGGTGAGGGCCAGCAAGAGCTTTCAGGGCTAGCCCCTTTCTTGTGGGAGCAGTGGCTGGACGTTTCCGATTTGGGAGCTGGGCTCTGGCTGTGCCGGGAAGGAACATCCCCACTGTGCTATGGCTAGGAAGCTGAGAGGGCCAGGGCTTGTGGGGCTGTGGAAGGGCTGCCTAGGGAAGGTGAGGGCCAGCAAGAGCTTTCAGGGCTAGCCCCTTTCGTGTGAGAGCAGTGGCTGGACGTTTCCGATTTGGGAGCTGGGCTCTGGCTGTGCTGGGAAGGAACGTCCCCACTGTGCTGTGGCTAGGAAGCTGAGAGGGCCAGGGCTTGTGGGGCTGTGGAAGGGCTGCCTAGGGAAGGTGAGGGCCAGCAAGAGCTTTCAGGGCTAGCCCCTTTCGTGTGGGAGCAGTGGCTGGACGTTTCCGATTTGGGAGCTGGGCTCTGGCTGTGCCGAGAAGGAACGTCCGCAGAGTGCTGTGGCTAGGAAGCTGAGAGGGACAGGGCTTGTGGGGCTGTGGAAGGGCTGCCTTGGGAAGGTGAGGGCCAGCAAGAGCTTTCAGGGCTAGCCGCTTTCATGTGGGAGCAGTGGCTGGACATTTCCGATTTGGGAGCTGGGCTCTGGCTGTGCCGGGAAGGAACGTCCCCACACTGCTGTGGCTAGGAAGCTGAGAGGGCCAGGGCTTGTGGGGCTGTGGAAGGGCTGCCTAGGGAAGGTGAGGGCCAGCAAGAGCTTTCAGGGCTAGCCCCTTTCGTGTGGGAGCAGTGGCTGGACGTTTCCGATTTGGGAGCTGGGCTCTGGCTGTGCCGGGAAGGAACGTCCGCAGAGTACTGCGGCTAGGAAGCTGAGAGGGCCAGGGCTTGTGGGTCTGTGGAAGGGCTGCCTAGGGAAGGTGAGGGCCAGCAAGAGCTTTCAGGGCTAGCCCCTTTCGTGTGGGAGCAGTGGCTGGACATTTCCGATTTGGGAGCTGGGCTCTGGCTGTGCCGGGAAGGAACGTCCCCACTGTGCTGTGGCTAGGAAGCTCAGAGGGCCAGGGCTTGTGGGGCTGTGGAAGGGCTGCCTAGGGAAGGTGAGGGCCAGCAAGAGCTTTCAGGGCTAGCCCCTTTCGTGTGGGAGCAGTGGCTGGACGTTTCCGATTTGGGAGCTGGGCTCTGGCTGTGCCGGGAAGGAACGTCCCCACTGTGCTGTGGCTAGGAAGCTGAGAGGGACAGGGCTTGTGGGGCTGTGGAAGGGCTGCCTAGGGAAGGTGAGGGCCAGCAAGAGCTTTCAGGGCTAGCCCCTTTCGTGTGGGAGCAGTGGCTGGACGTTTCCGATTTGGGAGCTGGGCTCTGGCTGTGCCGGGAAGGAACGTCCGCAGAGTGCTGTGGCTAGGAAGCTGAGAGGGCCAGGGCTTGTGGGGCTGTGGAAGGGCTGCCTAGGGAAGGTGAGGGCCAGCAAGAGTTTTCAGGGCTAGCCCCTTTCTTGTGGGAGCAGTGGCTGGACGTTTCCGATTTGGGAGCTGGGCTCTGGCTGTGCCGGGAAGGAACGTCCGCAGAGTACTGCGGCTAGGAAGCTGAGAGGGCCAGGGCTTGTGGGGCTGTGGAAGGGCTGCCTAGGGAAGGTGAGGGCCAGCAAGAGCTTTCAGGGCTAGCCCCTTTCGTGTGAGAGCAGTGGCTGGACGTTTCCGATTTGGGAGCTGGGCTCTGGCTGTGCTGGGAAGGAACGTCCCCACTGTGCTGCGGCTAGGAAGCTGAGAGGGCCAGGGCTTGTGGGGCTGTGGAAGGGCTGCCTAGGGAAGGTGAGGGCCAGCAAGAGTTTTCAGGGCTAGCCCCTTTCGTGTGGGAGCAGTGGCTGGACGTTTCCGATTTGGGAGCTGGGCTCTGGCTGTGCCGAGAAGGAACGTCCGCAGAGTGCTGTGGCTAGGAAGCTGAGAGGGACAGGGCTTGTGGGGCTGTGGAAGGGCTGCCTTGGGAAGGTGAGGGCCAGCAAGAGCTTTCAGGGCTAGCCGCTTTCATGTGGGAGCAGTGGCTGGACTTTTCCGATTTGGGAGCTGGGCTCTGGCTGTGCCGGGAAGGAACATCCCCACTGTGCTGTGGCTAGGAAGATCAGAGGGCCAGGGCTTGTGGGGCTGTGGAAGGGCTGCCTAGGGAAGGTGAGGGCCAGCAAGAGCTTTCAGGGCTAGCCCCTTTCGTGTGGGAGCAGTGGCTGGACGTTTCCGATTTGGGAGCTGGGCTCTGGCTGTGCCGGGAAGGAACATCCCCACTGTGCTGTGGCTAGGAAGCTGAGAGGGCCAGGGCTTGTGGGGCTGTGGAAGGGCTGCCTAGGGAAGGTGAGGGCCAGCAAGAGCTTTCAGGGCTAGCCCCTTTCGTGTGGGAGCAGTGGCTGGACGTTTCCGATTTGGGAGCTGGGCTCTGGCTGTGCCGGGAAAGAACGTCCCCACTGTGCTGTGGCTAGGAAGCTGAGAGGGACAGGGCTTGTGGGGCTGTGGAAGGGCTGCCTTGGGAAGGTGAGGGCCAGTAATAGCTTTCAGGGCTAGCCGCTTTCATGTTGGAGCAGTGGCTGGACGTTTCCGATTTGGGAGCTGGGCTCTGGCTGTGCCGGGAAGGAACGTCCGCAGAGTACTGCGGCTAGGAAGCTCAGAGGGCCAGGGCTTGTGGGGCTGTGGAAGGGCTGCCTAGGGAAGGTGAGGGCCAGCAAGAGCTTTCAGGGCTAGCCCCTTTCGTGTGGGAGCAGTGGCTGGACGTTTCCGATTTGGGAGCTGGGCTCTGGCTGTGCCGGGAAGGAACGTCCCCACTGTGCTGTGGCTAGGAAGCTGAGAGGGACAGGGCTTGTGGGGCTGTGGAAGGGCTGCCTAGGGAAGGTGAGGGCCAGCAAGAGCTTTCAGGGCTAGCCCCTTTCGTGTGGGAGCAGTGGCTGGACGTTTCCGATTTGGGAGCTGGGCTCTGGCTGTGCCGGGAAGGAACGTCCGCAGAGTGCTGTGGCTAGGAAGCTGAGAGGGCCAGGGCTTGTGGGGCTGTGGAAGGGCTGCCTAGGGAAGGTGAGGGCCAGCAAGAGCTTTCAGGGCTAGCCCCTTTCGTGTGGGAGCAGTGGCTGGACGTTTCCGATTTGGGAGCTGGGCTCTGGCTGTGCCGGGAAGGAACGTCCGCAGAGTACTGCGGCTAGGAAGCTGAGAGGGCCAGGGCTTGTGGGGCTGTGGAAGGGCTGCCTAGGGAAGGTGAGGGCCAGCAAGAGCTTTCAGGGCTAGCCCCTTTCGTGTGGGAGCAGTGGCTGGACGTTTCCGATTTGGGAGCTGGGCTCTGGCTGTGCCGGGAAGGAACGTCCGCAGAGTACTGCGGCTAGGAAGCTGAGAGGGCCAGGGCTTGTGGGGCTGTGGAAGGGCTGCCTAGGGAAGGTGAGGGCCAGCAAGAGCTTTCAGGGCTAGCCCCTTTCGTGTGGGAGCAGTGGCTGGACGTTTCCGATTTGGGAGCTGGGCTCTGGCTGTGCTGGGAAGGAACGTCCCCACTGTGCTGTGGCTAGGAAGCTCAGAGGGCCAGGGCTTGTGGGGCTGTGGAAGGGCTGCCTAGGGAAGGTGAGGGCCAGCAAGAGTTTTCAGGGCTAGCCCCTTTCGTGTGGGAGCAGTGGCTGGACGTTTCCGATTTGGGAGCTGGGCTCTGGCTGTGCCGAGAAGGAACGTCCGCAGAGTGCTGTGGCTAGGAAGCTGAGAGGGACAGGGCTTGTGGGGCTGTGGAAGGGCTGCCTTGGGAAGGTGAGGGCCAGCAAGAGCTTTCAGGGCTAGCCGCTTTCATGTGGGAGCAGTGGCTGGACTTTTCCGATTTGGGAGCTGGGCTCTGGCTGTGCCGGGAAGGAACATCCCCACTGTGCTATGGCTAGGAAGCTCAGAGGGCCAGGGCTTGTGGGGCTGTGGAAGGGCTGCCTAGGGAAGGTGAGGGCCAGCAAGAGCTTTCAGGGCTAGCCCCTTTCGTGTGGGAGCAGTGGCTGGACGTTTCCGATTTGGGAGCTGGGCTCTGGCTGTGCCGGGAAGGAACATCCCCACTGTGCTGTGGCTAGGAAGCTCAGAGGGCCAGGGCTTGTGGGGCTGTGGAAGGGCTGCCTAGGGAAGGTGAGGGCCAGCAAGAGCTTTCAGGGCTAGCCCCTTTCGTGTGGGAGCAGTGGCTGGACGTTTCCGATTTGGGAGCTGGGCTGTGGCTGTGCCGGGAAGGAACGTCCCCACTGTGCTGCGGCTAGGAAGCTCAGAGGGCCAGGGCTTGTGGGGCTGTGGAAGGGCTGCCTAGGGAAGGTGAGCGCCAGCAAGAGCTTTCAGGGCTAGCCCCTTTCATGTGGGAGCAGTGGCTGGACGTTTCCGATTTGGGAGCTGGGCTCTGGCTGTGCCGGGAAGGAACGTCCGCAGAGTACTGCGGCTAGGAAGCTGAGAGGGCCAGGGCTTGTGGGGCTGTGGAAGGGCTGCCTAGGGAAGGTGAGGGCCAGCAAGAGCTTTCAGGGCTAGCCCCTTTCGTGTGGGAGCAGTGGCTGGACGTTTCCGATTTGGGAGGTGGGCTCTGGCTGTGCCGGGAAGGAACGTCCCCACTGTGCTGCGGCTAGGAAGCTGAGAGGGCCAGGGCTTGTGGGGCTGTGGAAGGGCTGCCTAGGGAAGGTGAGGGCCAGCAAGAGCTTTCAGGGCTAGCCCCTTTCGTGTGGGAGCAGTGGCTGGACGTTTCCGATTTGGGAGCTGGGCTCTGGCTGTGCCGGGAAGGAACATCCCCACTGTGCTGTGGCTAGGAAGCTGAGAGGGCCAGGGCTTGTGGGGCTGTGGAAGGGCTGCCTAGGGAAGGTGAGGGCCAGCAAGAGCTTTCAGGGCTAGCCCCTTTCGTGTGGGAGCAGTGGCTGGACGTTTCCGATTTGGGAGCTGGGCTCTGGCTGTGCCGGGAAGGAACGTCCGCAGAGTACTGCGGCTAGGAAGCTGAGAGGGCCAGGGCTTGTGGGGCTGTGGAAGGGCTGCCTAGGGAAGGTGAGGGCCAGCAAGAGCTTTCAGGGCTAGCCCCTTTCGTGTGGGAGCAGTGGCTGGACGTTTCCGATTTGGGAGCTGGGCTCTGGCTGTGCCGGGAAGGAACGTCCCCACTGTGCTGTGGCTAGGAAGCTCAGAGGGCCAGGGCTTGTGGGGCTGTGGAAGGGCTGCCTAGGGAAGGTGAGGGCCAGCAAGAGTTTTCAGGGCTAGCCCCTTTCGTGTGGGAGCAGTGGCTGGACGTTTCCGATTTGGGAGCTGGGCTCTGGCTGTGCCGAGAAGGAACGTCCGCAGAGTGCTGTGGCTAGGAAGCTGAGAGGGACAGGGCTTGTGGGGCTGTGGAAGGGCTGCCTTGGGAAGGTGAGGGCCAGCAAGAGCTTTCAGGGCTAGCCGCTTTCATGTGGGAGCAGTGGCTGGACTTTTCCGATTTGGGAGCTGGGCTCTGGCTGTGCCGGGAAGGAACATCCCCACTGTGCTATGGCTAGGAAGCTCAGAGGGCCAGGGCTTGTGGGGCTGTGGAAGGGCTGCCTAGGGAAGGTGAGGGCCAGCAAGAGCTTTCAGGGCTAGCCCCTTTCGTGTGGGAGCAGTGGCTGGACGTTTCCGATTTGGGAGCTGGGCTCTGGCTGTGCCGGGAAGGAACATCCCCACTGTGCTGTGGCTAGGAAGCTCAGAGGGCCAGGGCTTGTGGGGCTGTGGAAGGGCTGCCTAGGGAAGGTGAGGGCCAGCAAGAGCTTTCAGGGCTAGCCCCTTTCGTGTGGGAGCAGTGGCTGGACGTTTCCGATTTGGGAGCTGGGCTGTGGCTGTGCCGGGAAGGAACGTCCCCACTGTGCTGCGGCTAGGAAGCTCAGAGGGCCAGGGCTTGTGGGGCTGTGGAAGGGCTGCCTAGGGAAGGTGAGCGCCAGCAAGAGCTTTCAGGGCTAGCCCCTTTCATGTGGGAGCAGTGGCTGGACGTTTCCGATTTGGGAGCTGGGCTCTGGCTGTGCCGGGAAGGAACGTCCGCAGAGTACTGCGGCTAGGAAGCTGAGAGGGCCAGGGCTTGTGGGGCTGTGGAAGGGCTGCCTAGGGAAGGTGAGGGCCAGCAAGAGCTTTCAGGGCTAGCCCCTTTCGTGTGGGAGCAGTGGCTGGACGTTTCCGATTTGGGAGGTGGGCTCTGGCTGTGCCGGGAAGGAACGTCCCCACTGTGCTGCGGCTAGGAAGCTGAGAGGGCCAGGGCTTGTGGGGCTGTGGAAGGGCTGCCTAGGGAAGGTGAGGGCCAGCAAGAGCTTTCAGGGCTAGCCCCTTTCATGTGGGAGCAGTGGCTGGACGTTTCCGATTTGGGAGCTGGGCTCTGGCTGTGCCGGGAAGGAACGTCCCCACTGTGCTGTGGCTAGGAAGCTGAGAGGGCCAGGGCTTGTGGGGCTGTGGAAGGGCTGCCTAGGGAAGGTGAGGGCCAGCAAGAGCTTTCAGGGCTAGCCCCTTTCGTGTGGGAGCAGTGGCTGGACGTTTCCGATTTGGGAGCTGGGCTCTGGCTGTGCCGGGAAGGAACGTCCACAGAGTACTGCGGCTAGGAAGCTGAGAGGGCCAGGGCTTGTGGGGCTGTGGAAGGGCTGCCTAGGGAAGGTGAGGGCCAGCAAGAGCTTTCAGGGCTAGCCCCTTTCGTGTGGGAGCAGTGGCTGGACGTTTCCGATTTGGGAGCTGGGCTCTGGCTGTGCCGGGAAGGAACGTCCGCAGAGTACTGCGGCTAGGAAGCTGAGAGGGCCAGGGCTTGTGTGGCTGTGGAAGGACTGCCTAGGGAAGGTGAGGGCCAGCAAGAGCTTTCAGGGCTAGCCCCTTTCGTGTGGGAGCAGTGGCTGGACGTTTCCGATTTGGGAGCTGGGCTCTGGCTGTGCCGGGAAGGAACGTCCGCAGAGTACTGCGGCTAGGAAGCTGAGAGGGCCAGGGCTTGTGGGTCTGTGGAAGGGCTGCCTAGGGAAGGTGAGGGCCAGCAAGAGCTTTCAGGGCTAGCCCCTTTCGTGTGAGAGCAGTGGCTGGACATTTCCGATTTGGGAGCTGGGCTCTGGCTGTGCCGGGAAGGAACGTCCCCACACTGCTGTGGCTAGGAAGCTGAGAGGGACAGGGCTTGTGGGGCTGTGGAAGGGCTGCCTAGGGAAGGTGAGGGCCAGCAAGAGCTTTCAGGGCTAGCCCCTTTCGTGTGGGAGCAGTGGCTGGACGTTTCCGATTTGGGAGCTGGGCTCTGGCTGTGCCGGGAAGGAACGTCCGCAGAGTACTGCGGCTAGGAAGCTGAGAGGGCCAGGGCTTGTGGGGCTGTGGAAGGGCTGCCTAGGGAAGGTGAGGGCCAGCAAGAGCTTTCAGGGCTAGCCCCTTTCGTGTGGGAGCAGTGGCTGGACGTTTCCGATTTGGGAGCTGGGCTCTGGCTGTGCTGGGAAGGAACGTCCCCACTGTGCTGTGGCTAGGAAGCTCAGAGGGCCAGGGCTTGTGGGGCTGTGGAAGGGCTGCCTAGGGAAGGTGAGGGCCAGCAAGAGTTTTCAGGGCTAGCCCCTTTCGTGTGGGAGCAGTGGCTGGACGTTTCCGATTTGGGAGCTGGGCTCTGGCTGTGCCGAGAAGGAACGTCCGCAGAGTGCTGTGGCTAGGAAGCTGAGAGGGACAGGGCTTGTGGGGCTGTGGAAGGGCTGCCTTGGGAAGGTGAGGGCCAGCAAGAGCTTTCAGGGCTAGCCCCTTTCGTGTGGGAGCAGTGGCTGGACTTTTCCGATTTGGGAGCTGGGCTCTGGCTGTGCCGGGAAGGAACATCCCCACTGTGCTATGGCTAGGAAGCTCAGAGGGCCAGGGCTTGTGGGGCTGTGGAAGGGCTGCCTAGGGAAGGTGAGCGCCAGCAAGAGCTTTCAGGGCTAGCCCCTTTCGTGTGGGAGCAGTGGCTGGACGTTTCCGATTTGGGAGCTGGGCTCTGGCTGTGCCGGGAAGGAACATCCCCACTGTGCTGTGGCTAGGAAGCTCAGAGGGCCAGGGCTTGTGGGGCTGTGGAAGGGCTGCCTAGGGAAGGTGAGGGCCAGCAAGAGCTTTCAGGGCTAGCCCCTTTCGTGTGGGAGCAGTGGCTGGACGTTTCCGATTTGGGAGCTGGGCTGTGGCTGTGCCGGGAAGGAACGTCCCCACTGTGCTGCGGCTAGGAAGCTCAGAGGGCCAGGGCTTGTGGGGCTGTGGAAGGGATGCCTAGGGAAGGTGAGCGCCAGCAAGAGCTTTCAGGGCTAGCCCCTTTCATGTGGGAGCAGTGGCTGGACGTTTCCGATTTGGGAGCTGGGCTCTGGCTGTGCCGGGAAGGAACGTCCGCAGAGTACTGCGGCTAGGAAGCTGAGAGGGCCAGGGCTTGTGGGGCTGTGGAAGGGCTGCCTAGGGAAGGTGAGGGCCAGCAAGAGCTTTCAGGGCTAGCCCCTTTCGTGTGGGAGCAGTGGCTGGACGTTTCCGATTTGGGAGGTGGGCTCTGGCTGTGCCGGGAAGGAACGTCCCCACTGTGCTGCGGCTAGGAAGCTCAGAGCGCCAGGGCTTGTGGGGCTGTGGAAGGGCTGCCTAGGGAAGGTGAGGGCCAGCAAGAGCTTTCAGGGCTAGCCCCTTTCGTGTGGGAGCAGTGGCTGGACGTTTCCGATTTGGGAGCTGGGCTCTGGCTGTGCCGGGAAGGAACGTCCCCACTGTGCTGTGGCTAGGAAGCTGAGAGGGCCAGGGCTTGTGGGGCTGTGGAAGGGCTGCCTTGGGAAGGTGAGGGCCAGCAAGAGCTTTCAGGGCTAGCCCCTTTCGTGTGAGAGCAGTGGCTGGACATTTCCGATTTGGGAGCTGGGCTCTGGCTGTGCCGGGAAGGAACATCCCCACTGTGCTGTGGCTAGGAAGCTCGGAGGGCCAGGGCTTGTGGGGCTGTGGAAGGGCTGCCTAGGGAAGGTGAGGGCCAGCAAGAGCTTTCAGGGCTAGCCCCTTTCATGTGGGAGCAGTGGCTGGATTTTCCCTATTTGGGAGCTGGGCTCTGGCTGTGCCGAGAAGGAACGTCCGCAGAGTGCTGTGGCTAGGAAGCTCAGAGGGCCAGGACTTGTGGGGCTGTGGAAGGGCTGCCTAGGGAAGGTGAGGGCCAGCAAGAGCTTTCAGGGCTAGCCCCTTTCGTGTGGGAGCAGTGGCTGGACATTTCCGATTTGGGAGCTGGGCTCTGGCTGTGCCGGGAAGGAACATCCCCACTGTGCTGTGGCTAGGAAGCTGAGAGGGCCAGGGCTTGTGGGGCTGTGGAAGGGCTGCCTAGGGAAGGTGAGGGCCAGCAAGAGCTTTCAGGGCTAGCCCCTTTCGTGTGGGAGCAGTGGCTGGACGTTTCTGATTTGGGAGCTGGGCTCTGGCTGTGCCGAGAAGGAACGTCCGCAGAGTACTGCGGCTAGGAAGCTCAGAGGGCCAGGGCTTGTGGGGCTGTGGAAGGGCTGCCTAGGGAAGGTGAGGGCCAGCAAGAGCTTTCAGGGCTAGCCCCTTTCGTGTGGGAGCAGTGGCTGGACGTTTCCGATTTGGGAGCTGGGCTCTGGCTGTGCCGGGAAGGAACGTCCACAGAGTACTGCGGCTAGGAAGCTGAGAGGGCCAGGGCTTGTGGGGCTGTGGAAGGGCTGCCTAGGGAAGGTGAGGGCCAGCAAGAGCTTTCAGGGCTAGCCCCTTTCGTGTGGGAGCAGTGGCTGGACGTTTCCGATTTGGGAGCTGGGCTCTGGCTGTGCCGGGAAGGAACGTCCACAGAGTACTGCGGCTAGGAAGCTGAGAGGGCCAGGGCTTGTGGGGCTGTGGAAGGGCTGCCTAGGGAAGGTGAGGGCCAGCAAGAGCTTTCAGGGCTAGCCCCTTTCGTGTGGGAGCAGTGGCTGGATTTTTCCTATTTGGGAGCTGGGCTCTGGCTGTGCCGGGAAGGAACGTCCGCAGAGTGCTGTGGCTAGGAAGCTCAGAGGGCCAGGGCTTGTGGGGCTGTGGAAGGGCTGCCTAGGGAAGGTGAGGGCCAGCAAGAGCTTTCAGGGCTAGCCCCTTTCGTGTGGGAGCAGTGGCTGGACGTTTCCGATTTGGGAGCTGGGCTCTGGCTGTGCCGGGAAGGAACATCCCCACTGTGCTGTGGCTAGGAAGCTCAGAGGGCCAGGGCTTGTGGGGCTGTGGAAGGGCTGCCTAGGGAAGGTGAGGGCCAGCAAGAGCTTTCAGGGCTAGCCCCTTTCTTGTGGGAGCAGTGGCTGGACGTTTCCGATTTGGGAGCTGGGCTCTGGCTGTGCCGGGAAGGAACGTCCCCACTGTGCTGCGGCTAGGAAGCTCAGAGCGCCAGGGCTTGTGGGGCTGTGGAAGGGCTGCCTAGGGAAGGTGAGGGCCAGCAAGAGCTTTCAGGGCTAGCCCCTTTCGTGTGGGAGCAGTGGCTGGACGTTTCCGATTTGGGAGCTGGGCTCTGGCTGTGCCGGGAAGGAACGTCCGCAGAGTACTGCGGCTAGGAAGCTGAGAGGGCCAGGGCTTGTGGGTCTGTGGAAGGGCTGCCTAGGGAAGGTGAGGGCCAGCAAGAGCTTTCAGGGCTAGCCCCTTTCGTGTGGGAGCAGTGGCTGGACATTTCCGATTTGGGAGCTGGGCTCTGGCTGTGCCGGGAAGGAACGTCCCCACTGTGCTGTGGCTAGGAAGCTCAGAGGGACAGGGCTTGTGGGGCTGTGGAAGGGCTGCCTAGGGAAGGTGAGGGCCAGCAAGAGCTTTCAGGGCTAGCCCCTTTCATGTGGGAGCAGTGGCTGGATTTTCCCTATTTGGGAGCTGGGCTCTGGCTGTGCCGAGAAGGAACGTCCGCAGAGTGCTGTGGCTAGGCAGCTGAGAGGGCCAGGACTTGTGGGGCTGTGGAAGGGCTGCCTAGGGAAGGTGAGGGCCAGCAAGAGCTTTCAGGGCTAGCCCCTTTCGTGTGGGAGCAGTGGCTGGACGTTTCCGATTTGGGAGCTGGGCTCTGGCTGTGCCGGGAAGGAACATCCCCACTGTGCTGTGGCTAGGAAGCTCAGAGGGCCAGGGCTTGTGGGGCTGTGGAAGGGCTGCCTAGGGAAGGTGAGGGCCAGCAAGAGCTTTCAGGGCTAGCCCCTTTCGTGTGGGAGCAGTGGCTGGACGTTTCCGATTTGGGAGCTGGGCTGTGGCTGTGCCGGGAAGGAACGTCCCCACACTGCTGTGGCTAGGAAGCTCAGAGGGCCAGGGCTTGTGGGGCTGTGGAAGGGCTGCCTAGGGAAGGTGAGGGCCAGCAAGAGCTTTCAGGGCTAGCCCCTTTCGTGTGGGAGCAGTGGCTGGACATTTCCGATTTGGGAGCTGGGCTCTGGTTGTGCCGGGAAGGAACATCCCCACTGTGCTGTGGCTAGGAAGCTGAGAGGGCCAGGGCTTGTGGGGCTGTGGAAGGGCTGCCTAGGGAAGGTGAGGGCCAGCAAGAGCTTTCAGGGCTAGCCCCTTTCGTGTGGGAGCAGTGGCTGGACGTTTCTGATTTGGGAGCTGGGCTCTGGCTGTGCCGAGAAGGAACGTCCGCAGAGTACTGCGGCTAGGAAGCTCAGAGGGCCAGGGCTTGTGGGGCTGTGGAAGGGCTGCCTAGGGAAGGTGAGGGCCAGCAAGAGCTTTCAGGGCTAGCCCCTTTCGTGTGGGAGCAGTGGCTGGACGTTTCCGATTTGGGAGCTGGGCTCTGGCTGTGCCGGGAAGGAACGTCCAAAGAGTACTGCGGCTAGGAAGCTGAGAGGGCCAGGGCTTGTGGGGCTGTGGAAGGGCTGCCTAGGGAAGGTGAGGGCCAGCAAGAGCTTTCAGGGCTAGCCCCTTTCGTGTGGGAGCAGTGGCTGGATTTTTCCTATTTGGGAGCTGGGCTCTGGCTGTGCCGGGAAGGAACGTCCGCAGAGAGCTGTGGCTAGGAAGCTCAGAGGGCCAGGGCTTGTGGGGCTGTGGAAGGGCTGCCTAGGGAAGGTGAGGGCCAGCAAGAGCTTTCAGGGCTAGCCCCTTTCGTGTGGGAGCAGTGGCTGGACGTTTCCGATTTGGGAGCTGGGCTCTGGCTGTGCCGGGAAGGAACGTCCGCAGAGAACTGCGGCTAGGAAGCTGAGAGGGCCAGGGCTTGTGGGGCTGTGGAAGGGCTGCCTAGGGAAGGTGAGGGCCAGCAAGAGCTTTCAGGGCTAGCCCCTTTCGTGTGGGAGCAGTGGCTGGACGTTTCCGATTTGGGAGCTGGGCTCTGGCTGTGCCGGGAAGGAACGTCCACAGAGTACTGCGGCTAGGAAGCTGAGAGGGCCAGGGCTTGTGGGGCTGTGGAAGGGCTGCCTAGGGAAGGTGAGGGCCAGCAAGAGCTTTCAGGGCTAGCCCCTTTCGTGTGGGAGCAGTGGCTGGATTTTTCCTATTTGGGAGCTGGGCTCTGGCTGTGCCGGGAAGGAACGTCCGCAGAGTGCTGTGGCTAGGAAGCTCAGAGGGCCAGGGCTTGTGGGGCTGTGGAAGGGCTGCCTAGGGAAGGTGAGGGCCAGCAAGAGCTTTCAGGGCTAGCCCCTTTCGTGTGGGAGCAGTGGCTGGACGTTTCCGATTTGGGAGCTGGGCTCTGGCTGTGCCGGGAAGGAACATCCCCACTGTGCTGTGGCTAGGAAGCTCAGAGGGCCAGGGCTTGTGGGGCTGTGGAAGGGCTGCCTAGGGAAGGTGAGGGCCAGCAAGAGCTTTCAGGGCTAGCCCCTTTCGTGTGGGAGCAGTGGCTGGACGTTTCCGATTTGGGAGCTGGGCTCTGGCTGTGCCGGGAAGGAACGTCCCCACTGTGCTGCGGCTAGGAAGCTCAGAGCGCCAGGGCTTGTGGGGCTGTGGAAGGGCTGCCTTGGGAAGGTGAGGGCCAGCAAGAGCTTTCAGGGCTAGCCCCTTTCGTGTGGGAGCAGTGGCTGGACGTTTCCGATTTGGGAGCTGGGCTCTGGCTGTGCCGGGAAGGAACATCCCCACTGTGCTATGGCTAGGAAGCTGAGAGGGCCAGGGCTTGTGGGGCTGTGGAAGGGCTGCCTAGGGAAGGTGAGGGCCAGCAAGAGCTTTCAGGGCTAGCCCCTTTCGTGTGGGAGCAGTGGCTGGACGTTTCCGATTTGGGAGGTGGGCTCTGGCTGTGCCGGGAAGGAACATCCCCACTGT
This sequence comes from Aptenodytes patagonicus, assembly GCF_965638725.1. Taxonomy (NCBI): domain Eukaryota; kingdom Metazoa; phylum Chordata; class Aves; order Sphenisciformes; family Spheniscidae; genus Aptenodytes; species Aptenodytes patagonicus. Next base: position 828,794 of record NW_027471997.1, on the reverse strand, counting down.
GCTGCGGCTAGGAAGCTGAGAGGGCCAGGGCTTGTGGGGCTGTGGAAGGGCTGCCTAGGGAAGGTGAGGGCCAGCAAGAGCTTTCAGGGCTAGCCCCTTTCGTGTGGGAGCAGTGGCTGGACGTTTCCGATTTGGGAGCTGGGCTCTGGCTGTGCCGGGAAGGAACGTCCCCACTGTGCTGTGGCTAGGAAGCTGAGAGGGCCAGGGCTTGTGGGGCTGTGGAAGGGCTGCCTAGGGAAGGTGAGGGCCAGCAAGAGCTTTCAGGGCTAGCCCCTTTCGTGTGGGAGCAGTGGCTGGACGTTTCCAATTTGGGAGCTGGGCTCTGGCTGTGCCGGGAAGGAACGTCCGCAGAGTACTGCGGCTAGGAAGCTGAGAGGGCCAGGGCTTGTGGGGCTGTGGAAGGGCTGCCTAGGGAAGGTGAGGGCCAGCAAGAGCTTTCAGGGCTAGCCCCTTTCGTGTGGGAGCAGTGGCTGGACGTTTCCGATTTGGGAGCTGGGCTCTGGCTGTGCCGGGAAGGAACGTCCGCAGAGTACTGCGGCTAGGAAGCTGAGAGGGACAGGGCTTGTGTGGCTGTGGAAGGGCTGCCTAGGGAAGGTGAGCGCCAGCAAGAGCTTTCAGGGCTAGCCCCTTTCGTGTGGGAGCAGTGGCTGGACGTTTCCGATTTGGGAGCTGGGCTCTGGCTGTGCCGGGAAGGAACGTCCGCAGAGTACTGCGGCTAGGAAGCTCAGAGGGCCAGGGCTTGTGGTTCTGTGGAAGGGCTGCCTAGGGAAGGTGAGGGCCAGCAAGAGCTTTCAGGGCTAGCCCCTTTCGTGTGAGAGCAGTGGCTGGACATTTCCGATTTGGGAGCTGGGCTCTGGCTGTGCCGAGAAGGAACGTCCGCAGAGTGCTGTGGCTAGGAAGCTGAGAGGGACAGGGCTTGTGGGGCTGTGGAAGGGCTGCCTTGGGAAGGTGAGGGCCAGCAAGAGCTTTCAGGGCTAGCCGCTTTCATGTGGGAGCAGTGGCTGGACGTTTCCGATTTGGGAGCTGGGCTCTGGCTGTGCCGGGAAGTAACATCCCCACTGTGCTGTGGCTAGGAAGCTGAGAGGGCCAGGGCTTGTGGGGCTGTGGAAGGGCTGCCTAGGGAAGGTGAGGGCCAGCAAGAGCTTTCAGGGCTAGCCCCTTTCGTGTGGGAGCAGTGGCTGGACGTTTCCGATTTGGGAGCTGGGCTCTGGCTGTGCCGGGAAGGAACGTCCCCACTGTGCTGTGGCTAGGAAGCTCAGAGGGCCAGGGCTTGTGGGGCTGTGGAAGGGCTGCCTTGGGAAGGTGAGGGCCAGCAAGAGCTTTCAGGGCTAGCCCCTTTCGTGTGAGAGCAGTGGCTGGACATTTCCGATTTGGGAGCTGGGCTCTGGCTGTGCCGGGAAGGAACATCCCCACTGTGCTGTGGCTAGGAAGCTCGGAGGGCCAGGGCTTGTGGGGCTGTGGAAGGGCTGCCTAGGGAAGGTGAGGGCCAGCAAGAGCTTTCAGGGCTAGCCCCTTTCATGTGGGAGCAGTGGCTGGATTTTTCCTATTTGGGAGCTGGGCTCTGGCTGTGCCGAGAAGGAACTTCCGCAGAGTGCTGTGGCTAGGCAGCTGAGAGGGCCAGGACTTGTGGGGCTGTGGAAGGGCTGCCTAGGGAAGGTGAGGGCCAGCAAGAGCTTTCAGGGCTAGCCCCTTTCGTGTGGGAGCAGTGGCTGGACGTTTCCGATTTGGGAGCTGGGCTCTGGCTGTGCCGGGAAGGAACATCCCCACTGTGCTGTGGCTAGGAAGCTCAGAGGGCCAGGGCTTGTGGGGCTGTGGAAGGGCTGCCTAGGGAAGGTGAGGGCCAGCAAGAGCTTTCAGGGCTAGCCCCTTTCGTGTGGGAGCAGTGGCTGGACGTTTCCGATTTGGGAGCTGGGCTCTGGCTGTGCCGGGAAGGAACGTCCCCACTGTGCTGTGGCTAGGAAGCTCAGAGGGCCAGGGCTTGTGGGGCTGTGGAAGGGCTGCCTTGGGAAGGTGAGGGCCAGCAAGAGCTTTCAGGGCTAGCCCCTTTCGTGTGAGAGCAGTGGCTGGACATTTCCGATTTGGGAGCTGGGCTCTGGCTGTGCCGGGAAGGAACATCCCCACTGTGCTGTGGCTAGGAAGCTGAGAGGGCCAGGGCTTGTGGGGCTGTGGAAGGGCTGCCTAGGGAAGGTGAGGGCCAGCAAGAGCTTTCAGGGCTAGCCCCTTTCATGTGGGAGCAGTGGCTGGATTTTTCCTATTTGGGAGCTGGGCTCTGGCTGTGCCGAGAAGGAACGTCCGCAGAGTGCTGTGGCTAGGAAGCTGAGAGGGCCAGGACTTGTGGGGCTGTGGAAGGGCTGCCTAGGGAAGGTGAGGGCCAGCAAGAGCTTTCAGGGCTAGCCCCTTTCGTGTGGGAGCAGTGGCTGGACGTTTCCGATTTGGGAGCTGGGCTCTGGCTGTGCCGGGAAGGAACGTCCCCACACTGCTGTGGCTAGGAAGCTGAGAGGGCCAGGGCTTGTGGGGCTGTGGAAGGGCTGCCTAGGGAAGGTGAGGGCCAGCAAGAGCTTTCAGGGCTAGCCCCTTTCGTGTGGGAGCAGTGGCTGGACGTTTCCGATTTGGGAGCTGGGCTGTGGCTGTGCCGGGAAGGAACGTCCCCACTGTGCTGTGGCTAGGAAGCTCAGAGGGCCAGGGCTTGTGGGGCTGTGGATGGGCTGCCTAGGGAAGGTGAGGGCCAGCAAGAGCTTTCAGGGCTAGCCCCTTTCGTGTGGGAGCAGTGGCTGGACATTTCCGATTTGGGAGCTGGGCTCTGGCTGTGCCGGGAAGGAACATCCCCACTGTGCTGTGGCTAGGAAGCTGAGAGGGCCAGGGCTTGTGGGGCTGTGGAAGGGCTGCCTAGGGAAGGTGAGCACCAGCAAGAGCTTTCAGGGCTAGCCCCTTTCGTGTGGGAGCAGTGGCTGGATGTTTCCGATTTGGGAGCTGGGCTCTGGCTGTGCCGGGAAGGAACGTCCCCACTGTGCTGTGGCTAGGAAGCTGAGAGGGCCAGGGCTTGTGGGGCTGTGGAAGGGCTGCCTAGGGAAGGTGAGGGCCAGCAAGAGCTTTCAGGGCTAGCCCCTTTCGTGTGGGAGCAGTGGCTGGACGTTTCCGATTTGGGAGCTGGGCTCTGGCTGTGCCGGGAAGGAACGTCCGCAGAGTACTGCGGCTAGGAAGCTGAGAGGGCCAGGGCTTGTGTGGCTGTGGAAGGGCTGCCTAGGGAAGGTGAGGGCCAGCAAGAGCTTTCAGGGCTAGCCCCTTTCGTGTGGGAGCAGTGGCTGGACGTTTCCGATTTGGGAGCTGGGCTCTGGCTGTGCCGGGAAGGAACGTCCGCAGAGTACTGCGGCTAGGAAGCTCAGAGGGCCAGGGCTTGTGGGTCTGTGGAAGGGCTGCCTAGGGAAGGTGAGGGCCAGCAAGAGCTTTCAGGGCTAGCCCCTTTCGTGTGAGAGCAGTGGCTGGACATTTCCGATTTGGGAGCTGGGCTCTGGCTGTGCCGGGAAGGAACGTCCCCACACTGCTGTGGCTAGGAAGCTGAGAGGGACAGGGCTTGTGGGGCTGTGGAAGGGCTGCCTAGGGAAGGTGAGGGCCAGCAAGAGCTTTCAGGGCTAGCCCCTTTCGTGTGGGAGCAGTGGCTGGACGTTTCCGATTTGGGAGCTGGGCTCTGGCTGTGCCGAGAAGGAACGTCCGCAGAGTGCTGTGGCTAGGAAGCTGAGAGGGACAGGGCTTGTGGGGCTGTGGAAGGGCTGCCTTGGGAAGGTGAGGGCCAGCAAGAGCTTTCAGGGCTAGCCGCTTTCATGTGGGAGCAGTGGCTGGACGTTTCCGATTTGGGAGCTGGGCTCTGGCTGTGCCGGGAAGGAACATCCCCACTGTGCTATGGCTAGGAAGCTGAGAGGGCCAGGGCTTGTGGGGCTGTGGAAGGGCTGCCTAGGGAAGGTGAGGGCCAGCAAGAGCTTTCAGGGCTAGCCCCTTTCGTGTGGGAGCAGTGGCTGGACGTTTCCGATTTGGGAGCTGGGCTCTGGCTGTGCCGGGAAGGAACGTCCCCACTGTGCTGTGGCTAGGAAGCTGAGAGGGCCAGGGCTTGTGGGGCTGTGGAAGGGCTGCCTAGGGAAGGTGATGGCCAGCAAGAGCTTTCAGGGCTAGCCCCTTTCGTGTGAGAGCAGTGGCTGGACATTTCCGATTTGGGAGCTGGGCTCTGGCTGTGCCGGGAAGGAACATCCCCACTGTGCTGTGGCTAGGAAGCTCGGAGGGCCAGGGCTTGTGGGGCTGTGGAAGGGCTGCCTAGGGAAGGTGAGGGCCAGCAAGAGCTTTCAGGGCTAGCCCCTTTCGTGTGGGAGCAGTGGCTGGACGTTTCCAATTTGGGAGCTGGGCTCTGGCTGTGCCGAGAAGGAACGTCCGCAGAGTGCTGTGGCTAGGAAGCTCAGAGGGCCAGGACTTGTGGGGCTGTGGAAGGGCTGCCTAGGGAAGGTGAGGGCCAGCAAGAGCTTTCAGGGCTAGCCCCTTTCGTGTGGGAGCAGTGGCTGGACGTTTCCGATTTGGGAGCTGGGCTCTGGCTGTGCCGGGAAGGAACATCCCCACTGTGCTGTGGCTAGGAAGCTGAGAGGGCCAGGGCTTGTGGGGCTGTGGAAGGGCTGCCTAGGGAAGGTGAGGGCCAGCAAGAGCTTTCAGGGCTAGCCCCTTTCGTGTGGGAGCAGTGGCTGGACGTTTCCGATTTGGGAGCTGGGCTCTGGCTGTGCCGGGAAGGAACGTCCCCACTGTGCTGTGGCTAGGAAGCTCAGAGGGCCAGGGCTTGTGGGGCTGTGGATGGGCTGCCTAGGGAAGGTGAGGGCCAGCAAGAGCTTTCAGGGCTAGCCCGTTTCGTGTGGGAGCAGTGGCTGGACATTTCCGATTTGGGAGCTGGGCTCTGGCTGTGCCGGGAAGGAACGTCCCCACTGTGCTGTGGCTAGGAAGCTGAGAGGGCCAGGGCTTGTGGGGCTGTGGAAGGGCTGCCTAGGGAAGGTGAGGGCCAGCAAGAGCTTTCAGGGCTAGCCCCTTTCGTGTGGGAGCAGTGGCTGGACGTTTCTGATTTGGGAGCTGGGCTCTGGCTGTGCCGAGAAGGAACGTCCGCAGAGTACTGCGGCTAGGAAGCTGAGAGGGCCAGGGCTTGTGGGGCTGTGGAAGGGCTGCCTAGGGAAGGTGAGGGCCAGCAAGAGCTTTCAGGGCTAGCCCCTTTCGTGTGGGAGCAGTGGCTGGACGTTTCCGATTTGGGAGCTGGGCTCTGGCTGTGCCGGGAAGGAACGTCCACAGAGTACTGCGGCTAGGAAGCTGAGAGGGCCAGGGCTTGTGGGGCTGTGGAAGGGCTGCCTAGGGAAGGTGAGGGCCAGCAAGAGCTTTCAGGGCTAGCCCCTTTCGTGTGGGAGCAGTGGCTGGACATTTCCGATTTGGGAGCTGGGCTCTGGCTGTGCCGGGAAGGAACGTCCGCAGAGTACTGCGGCTAGGAAGCTCAGAGGGCCAGGGCTTGTGGGTCTGTGGAAGGGCTGCCTAGGGAAGGTGAGGGCCAGCAAGAGCTTTCAGGGCTAGCCCCTTTCGTGTGAGAGCAGTGGCTGGACATTTCCGATTTGGGAGCTGGGCTCTGGCTGTGCCGAGAAGGAACGTCCGCAGAGTGCTGTGGCTAGGAAGCTGAGAGGGCCAGGGCTTGTGGGGCTGTGGAAGGGCTGCCTTGGGAAGGTGAGGGCCAGCAAGAGCTTTCAGGGCTAGCCCCTTTCGTGTGGGAGCAGTGGCTGGACGTTTCCGATTTGGGAGCTGGGCTCTGGCTGTGCCGGGAAGGAACATCCCCACTGTGCTATGGCTAGGAAGCTGAGAGGGCCAGGGCTTGTGGGGCTGTGGAAGGGCTGCCTAGGGAAGGTGAGGGCCAGCAAGAGCTTTCAGGGCTAGCCCCTTTCGTGTGGGAGCAGTGGCTGGACGTTTCCGATTTGGGAGGTGGGCTCTGGCTGTGCCGGGAAGGAACATCCCCACTGTGCTGCGGCTAGGAACCTGAGAGGGCCAGGGCTTGTGGGGCTGTGGAAGGGCTGCCTAGGGAAGGTGAGGGCCAGCAAGAGCTTTCAGGGCTAGCCCCTTTCGTGTGGGAGCAGTGGCTGGACGTTTCCGATTTGGGAGCTGGGCTCTGGCTGTGCCGGGAAGGAACGTCCCCACTGTGCTGTGGCTAGGAAGCTGAGAGGGCCAGGGCTTGTGGGGCTGTGGAAGGGCTGCCTAGGGAAGGTGAGGGCCAGCAAGAGCTTTCAGGGCTAGCCCCTTTCGTGTGGGAGCAGTGGCTGGACGTTTCCGATTTGGGAGCTGGGCTCTGGCTGTGCCGGGAAGGAACGTCCGCAGAGTACTGCGGCTAGGAAGCTGAGAGGGCCAGGGCTTGTGGGGCTGTGGAAGGGCTGCCTAGGGAAGGTGAGGGCCAGCAAGAGCTTTCAGGGCTAGCCCCTTTCGTGTGGGAGCAGTGGCTGGACGTTTCCGATTTGGGAGCTGGGCTCTGGCTGTGCCGGGAAGGAACGTCCGCAGAGTACTGCGGCTAGGAAGCTGAGAGGGACAGGGCTTGTGGGGCTGTGGAAGGGCTGCCTAGGGAAGGTGAGCGCCAGCAAGAGCTTTCAGGGCTAGCCCCTTTCGTGTGGGAGCAGTGGCTGGACGTTTCCGATTTGGGAGCTGGGCTCTGGCTGTGCCGGGAAGGAACGTCCGCAGAGTACTGCGGCTAGGAAGCTCAGAGGGACAGGGCTTGTGGTTCTGTGGAAGGGCTGCCTAGGGAAGGTGAGGGCCAGCAAGAGCTTTCAGGGCTAGCCCCTTTCGTGTGAGAGCAGTGGCTGGACATTTCCGATTTGGGAGCTGGGCTCTGGCTGTGCCGAGAAGGAACGTCCGCAGAGTGCTGTGGCTAGGAAGCTGAGAGGGACAGGGCTTGTGGGGCAGTGGAAGGGCTGCCTTGGGAAGGTGAGGGCCAGCAAGAGCTTTCAGGGCTAGCCGCTTTCATGTGGGAGCAGTGGCTGGACGTTTCCGATTTGGGAGCTGGGCTCTGGCTGTGCCGGGAAGTAACATCCCCACTGTGCTGTGGCTAGGAAGCTGAGAGGGCCAGGGCTTGTGGGGCTGTGGAAGGGCTGCCTAGGGAAGGTGAGGGCCAGCAAGAGCTTTCAGGGCTAGCCCCTTTCGTGTGGGAGCAGTGGCTGGACGTTTCCGATTTGGGAGCTGGGCTCTGGCTGTGCCGGGAAGGAACGTCCCCACTGTGCTGTGGCTAGGAAGCTCAGAGGGCCAGGGCTTGTGGGGCTGTGGAAGGGCTGCCTAGGGAAGGTGAGGGCCAGCAAGAGCTTTCAGGGCTAGCCCCTTTCGTGTGAGAGCAGTGGCTGGACATTTCCGATTTGGGAGCTGGGCTCTGGCTGTGCCGGGAAGGAACATCCCCACTGTGCTGTGGCTAGGAAGCTCGGAGGGCCAGGGCTTGTGGGGCTGTGGAAGGGCTGCCTAGGGAAGGTGAGGGCCAGCAAGAGCTTTCAGGGCTAGCCCCTTTCGTGTGGGAGCAGTGGCTGGACGTTTCCGATTTGGGAGCTGGGCTCTGGCTGTGCCGGGAAGGAACGTCCACAGAGTACTGCGGCTAGGAAGCTGAGAGGGCCAGGGCTTGTGGGGCTGTGGAAGGGCTGCCTAGGGAAGGTGAGGGCCAGCAAGAGCTTTCAGGGCTAGCCCCTTTCGTGTGGGAGCAGTGGCTGGACATTTCCGATTTGGGAGCTGGGCTCTGGCTGTGCCGGGAAGGAACGTCCGCAGAGTACTGCGGCTAGGAAGCTCAGAGGGCCAGGGCTTGTGGGTCTGTGGAAGGGCTGCCTAGGGAAGGTGAGGGCCAGCAAGAGCTTTCAGGGCTAGCCCCTTTCGTGTGAGAGCAGTGGCTGGACATTTCCTATTTGGGAGCTGGGCTCTGGCTGTGCCGAGAAGGAACGTCCGCAGAGTGCTGTGGCTAGGAAGCTGAGAGGGCCAGGGCTTGTGGGGCTGTGGAAGGGCTGCCTTGGGAAGGTGAGGGCCAGCAAGAGCTTTCAGGGCTAGCCCCTTTCGTGTGGGAGCAGTGGCTGGACGTTTCCGATTTGGGAGCTGGGCTCTGGCTGTGCCGGGAAGGAACATCCCCACTGTGCTATGGCTAGGAAGCTGAGAGGGCCAGGGCTTGTGGGGCTGTGGAAGGGCTGCCTAGGGAAGGTGAGGGCCAGCAAGAGCTTTCAGGGCTAGCCCCTTTCGTGTGGGAGCAGTGGCTGGACGTTTCCGATTTGGGAGCTGGGCTCTGGCTGTGCCGGGAAGGAACATCCCCACTGTGCTGCGGCTAGGAAGCTGAGAGGGCCAGGGCTTGTGGGGCTGTGGAAGGGCTGCCTAGGGAAGGTGAGGGCCAGCAAGAGCTTTCAGGGCTAGCCCCTTTCGTGTGGGAGCAGTGGCTGGACGTTTCCGATTTGGGAGCTGGGCTCTGGCTGTGCCGGGAAGGAACGTCCCCACTGTGCTGTGGCTAGGAAGCTGAGAGGGCCAGGGCTTGTGGGGCTGTGGAAGGGCTGCCTAGGGAAGGTGAGGGCCAGCAAGAGCTTTCAGGGCTAGCCCCTTTCGTGTGGGAGCAGTGGCTGGACGTTTCCGATTTGGGAGCTGGGCTCTGGCTGTGCCGGGAAGGAACGTCCGCAGAGTACTGCGGCTAGGAAGCTGAGAGGGCCAGGGCTTGTGGGGCTGTGGAAGGGCTGCCTAGGGAAGGTGAGGGCCAGCAAGAGCTTTCAGGGCTAGCCCCTTTCGTGTGGGAGCAGTGGCTGGACGTTTCCGATTTGGGAGCTGGGCTCTGGCTGTGCCGGGAAGGAACGTCCGCAGAGTACTGCGGCTAGGAAGCTGAGAGGGACAGGGCTTGTGGGGCTGTGGAAGGGCTGCCTTGGGAAGGTGAGGGCCAGCAAGAGCTTTCAGGGCTAGCCCCTTTCGTGTGGGAGCAGTGGCTGGACGTTTCCGATTTGGGAGCTGGGCTCTGGCTGTGCCGGGAAGGAACATCCCCACTGTGCTATGGCTAGGAAGCTGAGAGGGCCAGGGCTTGTGGGGCTGTGGAAGGGCTGCCTAGGGAAGGTGAGGGCCAGCAAGAGCTTTCAGGGCTAGCCCCTTTCGTGTGGGAGCAGTGGCTGGACGTTTCCGATTTGGGAGGTGGGCTCTGGCTGTGCCGGGAAGGAACATCCCCACTGTGCTATGGCTAGGAAGCTGAGAGGGACAGGGCTTGTGGGGCTGTGGAAGGGCTGCCTAGGGAAGGTGAGGGCCAGCAAGAGCTTTCAGGGCTAGCCCCTTTCGTGTGGGAGCAGTGGCTGGACGTTTCCGATTTGGGAGCTGGGCTCTGGCTGTGCCGGGAAGGAACGTCCCCACTGTGCTGTGGCTAGGAAGCTGAGAGGGCCAGGGCTTGTGGGGCTGTGGAAGGGCTGCCTAGGGAAGGTGAGGGCCAGCAAGAGCTTTCAGGGCTAGCCCCTTTCGTGTGGGAGCAGTGGCTGGACGTTTCCGATTTGGGAGCTGGGCTCTGGCTGTGCCGGGAAGGAACGTCCGCAGAGTACTGCGGCTAGGAAGCTGAGAGGGCCAGGGCTTGTGGGGCTGTGGAAGGGCTGCCTAGGGAAGGTGAGGGCCAGCAAGAGCTTTCAGGGCTAGCCCCTTTCGTGTGGGAGCAGTGGCTGGACGTTTCCGATTTGGGAGCTGGGTTCTGGCTGTGCCGGGAAGGAACGTCCGCAGAGTACTGCGGCTAGGAAGCTGAGAGGGACAGGGCTTGTGGGGCTGTGGAAGGGCTGCCTAGGGAAGGTGAGCGCCAGCAAGAGCTTTCAGGGCTAGCCCCTTTCGTGTGGGAGCAGTGGCTGGATGTTTCCGATTTGGGAGCTGGGCTCTGGCTGTGCCGGGAAGGAACGTCCGCAGAGTACTGCGGCTAGGAAGCTCAGAGGGCCAGGGCTTGTGGTTCTGTGGAAGGGCTGCCTAGGGAAGGTGAGGGCCAGCAAGAGCTTTCAGGGCTAGCCCCTTTCGTGTGAGAGCAGTGGCTGGACATTTCCGATTTGGGAGCTGGGCTCTGGCTGTGCCGAGAAGGAACGTCCGCAGAGTGCTGTGGCTAGGAAGCTCAGAGGGACAGGGCTTGTGGGGCTGTGGAAGGGCTGCCTTGGGAAGGTGAGGGCCAGCAAGAGCTTTCAGGGCTAGCCGCTTTCATGTGGGAGCAGTGGCTGGACGTTTCCGATTTGGGAGCTGGGCTCTGGCTGTGCCGGGAAGTAACATCCCCACTGTGCTGTGGCTAGGAAGCTGAGAGGGCCAGGGCTTGTGGGGCTGTGGAAGGGCTGCCTAGGGAAGGTGAGGGCCAGCAAGAGCTTTCAGGGCTAGCCCCTTTCGTGTGGGAGCAGTGGCTGGACGTTTCCGATTTGGGAGCTGGGCTCTGGCTGTGCCGGGAAGGAACGTCCCCACTGTGCTGTGGCTAGGAAGCTCAGAGGGCCAGGGCTTGTGGGGCTGTGGAAGGGCTGCCTTGGGAAGGTGAGGGCCAGCAAGAGCTTTCAGGGCTAGCCCCTTTCGTGTGAGAGCAGTGGCTGGACATTTCCGATTTGGGAGCTGGGCTCTGGCTGTGCCGGGAAGGAACATCCCCACTGTGCTGTGGCTAGGAAGCTCGGAGGGCCAGGGCTTGTGGGGCTGTGGAAGAGCTGCCTAGGGAAGGTGAGGGCCAGCAAGAGCTTTCAGGGCTAGCCCCTTTCATGTGGGAGCAGTGGCTGGATTTTTCCTATTTGGGAGCTGGGCTCTGGCTGTGCCGAGAAGGAACGTCCGCAGAGTGCTGTGGCTAGGCAGCTGAGAGGGCCAGGACTTGTGGGGCTGTGGAAGGGCTGCCTAGGGAAGGTGAGGGCCAGCAAGAGCTTTCAGGGCTAGCCCCTTTCGTGTGGGAGCAGTGGCTGGACGTTTCCGATTTGGGAGCTGGGCTCTGGCTGTGCCGGGAAGGAACATCCCCACTGTGCTGTGGCTAGGAAGCTGAGAGGGCCAGGGCTTGTGGGGCTGTGGAAGGGCTGCCTAGGGAAGGTGAGGGCCAGCAAGAGCTTTCAGGGCTAGCCCCTTTCGTGTGGGAGCAGTGGCTGGACGTTTCCGATTTGGGAGCTGGGCTCTGGCTGTGCCGGGAAGGAACATCCCCACTGTGCTGTGGCTAGGAAGCTCAGAGGGCCAGGGCTTGTGGGGCTGTGGAAGGGCTGCCTAGGGAAGGTGAGGGCCAGCAAGAGCTTTCAGGGCTAGCCCCTTTCGTGTGGGAGCAGTGGCTGGACGTTTCCGATTTGGGAGCTGGGCTCTGGCTGTGCCGGGAAGGAACGTCCCCACTGTGCTGTGGCTAGGAAGCTGAGAGGGCCAGGGCTTGTGGGGCTGTGGAAGGGCTGCCTAGGGAAGGTGAGGGCCAGCAAGAGCTTTCAGGGCTAGCCCCTTTCGTGTGGGAGCAGTGGCTGGACGTTTCCGATTTGGGAGCTGGGCTCTGGCTGTGCCGGGAAGGAACGTCCGCAGAGTACTGCGGCTAGGAAGCTGAGAGGGCCAGGGCTTGTGGGGCTGTGGAAGGGCTGCCTAGGGAAGGTGAGGGCCAGCAAGAGCTTTCAGGGCTAGCCCCTTTCGTGTGGGAGCAGTGGCTGGACGTTTCCGATTTGGGAGCTGGGTTCTGGCTGTGCCGGGAAGGAACGTCCGCAGAGTACTGCGGCTAGGAAGCTGAGAGGGACAGGGCTTGTGGGGCTGTGGAAGGGCTGCCTAGGGAAGGTGAGCGCCAGCAAGAGCTTTCAGGGCTAGCCCCTTTCGTGTGGGAGCAGTGGCTGGACGTTTCCGATTTGGGAGCTGGGCTCTGGCTGTGCCGGGAAGGAACGTCCGCAGAGTACTGCGGCTAGGAAGCTCAGAGGGCCAGGGCTTGTGGTTCTGTGGAAGGGCTGCCTAGGGAAGGTGAGGGCCAGCAAGAGCTTTCAGGGCTAGCCCCTTTCGTGTGAGAGCAGTGGCTGGACATTTCCGATTTGGGAGCTGGGCTCTGGCTGTGCCGAGAAGGAACGTCCGCAGAGTGCTGTGGCTAGGAAGCTGAGAGGGACAGGGCTTGTGGGGCTGTGGAAGGGCTGCCTTGGGAAGGTGAGGGCCAGCAAGAGCTTTCAGGGCTAGCCGCTTTCATGTGGGAGCAGTGGCTGGACGTTTCCGATTTGGGAGCTGGGCTCTGGCTGTGCCGGGAAGTAACATCCCCACTGTGCTGTGGCTAGGAAGCTGAGAGGGCCAGGGCTTGTGGGGCTGTGGAAGGGCTGCCTAGGGAAGGTGAGGGCCAGCAAGAGCTTTCAGGGCTAGCCCCTTTCGTGTGGGAGCAGTGGCTGGACGTTTCCGATTTGGGAGCTGGGCTCTGGCTGTGCCGGGAAGGAACGTCCCCACTGTGCTGTGGCTAGGAAGCTCAGAGGGCCAGGGCTTGTGGGGCTGTGGAAGGGCTGCCTTGGGAAGGTGAGGGCCAGCAAGAGCTTTCAGGGCTAGCCCCTTTCGTGTGAGAGCAGTGGCTGGACATTTCCGATTTGGGAGCTGGGCTCTGGCTGTGCCGGGAAGGAACATCCCCACTGTGCTGTGGCTAGGAAGCTCGGAGGGCCAGGGCTTGTGGGGCTGTGGAAGAGCTGCCTAGGGAAGGTGAGGGCCAGCAAGAGCTTTCAGGGCTAGCCCCTTTCATGTGGGAGCAGTGGCTGGATTTTTCCTATTTGGGAGCTGGGCTCTGGCTGTGCCGAGAAGGAACGTCCGCAGAGTGCTGTGGCTAGGCAGCTGAGAGGGCCAGGACTTGTGGGGCTGTGGAAGGGCTGCCTAGGGAAGGTGAGGGCCAGCAAGAGCTTTCAGGGCTAGCCCCTTTCGTGTGGGAGCAGTGGCTGGACGTTTCCGATTTGGGAGCTGGGCTCTGGCTGTGCCGGGAAGGAACATCCCCACTGTGCTGTGGCTAGGAAGCTGAGAGGGCCAGGGCTTGTGGGGCTGTGGAAGGGCTGCCTAGGGAAGGTGAGGGCCAGCAAGAGCTTTCAGGGCTAGCCCCTTTCGTGTGGGAGCAGTGGCTGGACGTTTCCGATTTGGGAGGTGGGCTCTGGCTGTGCCGGGAAGGAACATCCCCACTGTGCTGTGGCTAGGAAGCTGAGAGGGCCAGGGCTTGTGGGGCTGTGGAAGGGCTGCCTAGGGAAGGTGAGGGCCAGCAAGAGCTTTCAGGGCTAGCCCCTTTCGTGTGGGAGCAGTGGCTGGACGTTTCTGATTTGGGAGCTGGGCTCTGGCTGTGCCGAGAAGGAACGTCCGCAGAGTACTGCGGCTAGGAAGCTCAGAGGGCCAGGGCTTGTGGGGCTGTGGAAGGGCTGCCTAGGGAAGGTGAGGGCCAGCAAGAGCTTTCAGGGCTAGCCCCTTTCGTGTGGGAGCAGTGGCTGGACGTTTCCGATTTGGGAGCTGGGCTCTGGCTGTGCCGGGAAGGAACGTCCCCACTGTGCTGTGGCTAGGAAGCTCAGAGGGCCAGGGCTTGTGGGGCTGTGGAAGGGCTGCCTTGGGAAGGTGAGGGCCAGCAAGAGCTTTCAGGGCTAGCCCCTTTCGTGTGAGAGCAGTGGCTGGACATTTCCGATTTGGGAGCTGGGCTCTGGCTGTGCCGGGAAGGAACATCCCCACTGTGCTGTGGCTAGGAAGCTGAGAGGGCCAGGGCTTGTGGGGCTGTGGAAGGGCTGCCTAGGGAAGGTGAGGGCCAGCAAGAGCTTTCAGGGCTAGCCCCTTTCATGTGGGAGCAGTGGCTGGATTTTTCCTATTTGGGAGCTGGGCTCTGGCTGTGCCGAGAAGGAACGTCCGCAGAGTGCTGTGGCTAGGAAGCTGAGAGGGCCAGGACTTGTGGGGCTGTGGAAGGGCTGCCTAGGGAAGGTGAGGGCCAGCAAGAGCTTTCAGGGCTAGCCCCTTTCGTGTGGGAGCAGTGGCTGGACGTTTCCGATTTGGGAGCTGGGCTCTGGCTGTGCCGGGAAGGAACGTCCCCACACTGCTGTGGCTAGGAAGCTCAGAGGGCCAGGGCTTGTGGGGCTGTGGAAGGGCTGCCTAGGGAAGGTGAGGGCCAGCAAGAGCTTTCAGGGCTAGCCCCTTTCATGTGGGAGCAGTGGCTGGACGTTTCCGATTTGGGAGCTGGGCTCTGGCTGTGCCGAGAAGGAAAGTCCGCAGAGTGCTGTGGCTAGGAAGCTCAGAGGGCCAGGGCTTGTGGGGCTGTGGAAGGGCTGCCTAGGGCAGGTGAGGGCCAGCAAGAGCTTTCAGGGCTAGCCCCTTTCGTGTGGGAGCAGTGGCTGGACGTTTCCGATTTGGGAGCTGGGCTCTGGCTGTGCCGGGAAGGAACATCCCCACTGTGCTGTGGCTAGGAAGCTGAGAGGGCCAGGGCTTGTGGGGCTGTGGAAGGGCTGCCTAGGGAAGGTGAGGGCCAGCAAGAGCTTTCAGGGCTAGCCCCTTTCGTGTGGGAGCAGTGGCTGGACGTTTCCGATTTGGGAGCTGGGCTGTGGCTGTGCCGGGAAGGAACGTCCCCACTGTGCTGTGGCTAGGAAGCTCAGAGGGCCAGGGCTTGTGGGGCTGTGGATGGGCTGCCTAGGGAAGGTGAGGGCCAGCAAGAGCTTTCAGGGCTAGCCCCTTTCGTGTGGGAGCAGTGGCTGGACATTTCCGATTTGGGAGCTGGGCTCTGGCTGTGCCGGGAAGGAACATCCCCACTGTGCTGTGGCTAGGAAGCTCAGAGGGCCAGGGCTTGTGGGGCTGTGGAAGGGCTGCCTAGGGAAGGTGAGGGCCAGCAAGAGCTTTCAGGGCTAGCCCCTTTCGTGTGGGAGCAGTGGCTGGATGTTTCCGATTTGGGAGCTGGGCTCTGGCTGTGCCGGGAAGGAACGTCCCCACTGTGCTGTGGCTAGGAAGCTGAGAGGGCCAGGGCTTGTGGGGCTGTGGAAGGGCTGCCTAGGGAAGGTGAGGGCCAGCAAGAGCTTTCAGGGCTAGCCCCTTTCGTGTGGGAGCAGTGGCTGGACGTTTCCGATTTGGGAGCTGGGCTCTGGCTGTGCCGGGAAGGAACGTCCGCAGAGTACTGCGGCTAGGAAGCTGAGAGGGCCAGGGCTTGTGTGGCTGTGGAAGGACTGCCTAGGGAAGGTGAGGGCCAGCAAGAGCTTTCAGGGCTAGCCCCTTTCGTGTGGGAGCAGTGGCTGGACGTTTCCGATTTGGGAGCTGGGCTCTGGCTGTGCCGGGAAGGAACGTCCGCAGAGTACTGCGGCTAGGAAGCTGAGAGGGCCAGGGCTTGTGGGTCTGTGGAAGGGCTGCCTAGGGAAGGTGAGGGCCAGCAAGAGCTTTCAGGGCTAGCCCCTTTCGTGTGAGAGCAGTGGCTGGACATTTCCGATTTGGGAGCTGGGCTCTGGCTGTGCCGGGAAGGAACGTCCCCACACTGCTGTGGCTAGGAAGCTGAGAGGGACAGGGCTTGTGGGGCTGTGGAAGGGCTGCCTAGGGAAGGTGAGGGCCAGCAAGAGCTTTCAGGGCTAGCCCCTTTCGTGTGGGAGCAGTGGCTGGACGTTTCCGATTTGGGAGCTGGGCTCTGGCTGTGCCGAGAAGGAACGTCCGCAGAGTGCTGTGGCTAGGAAGCTGAGAGGGACAGGGCTTGTGGGGCTGTGGAAGGGCTGCCTTGGGAAGGTGAGGGCCAGCAAGAGCTTTCAGGGCTAGCCGCTTTCATGTGGGAGCAGTGGCTGGACGTTTCCGATTTGGGAGCTGGGCTCTGGCTGTGCCGGGAAGGAACATCCCCACTGTGCTATGGCTAGGAAGCTGAGAGGGCCAGGGCTTGTGGGGCTGTGGAAGGGCTGCCTAGGGAAGGTGAGGGCCAGCAAGAGCTTTCAGGGCTAGCCCCTTTCGTGTGGGAGCAGTGGCTGGACGTTTCCGATTTGGGAGCTGGGCTCTGGCTGTGCCGGGAAGGAACGTCCCCACTGTGCTGTGGCTAGGAAGCTGAGAGGGCCAGGGCTTGTGGGGCTGTGGAAGGGCTGCCTAGGGAAGGTGAGGGCCAGCAAGAGCTTTCAGGGCTAGCCCCTTTCGTGTGAGAGCAGTGGCTGGACATTTCCGATTTGGGAGCTGGGCTCTGGCTGTGCCGGGAAGGAACATCCCCACTGTGCTGTGGCTAGGAAGCTCGGAGGGCCAGGGCTTGTGGGGCTGTGGATGGGCTGCCTAGGGAAGGTGAGGGCCAGCAAGAGCTTTCAGGGCTAGCCCGTTTCGTGTGGGAGCAGTGGCTGGACATTTCCGATTTGGGAGCTGGGCTCTGGCTGTGCCGGGAAGGAACGTCCCCACTGTGCTGTGGCTAGGAAGCTGAGAGGGCCAGGGCTTGTGGGGCTGTGGAAGGGCTGCCTAGGGAAGGTGAGGGCCAGCAAGAGCTTTCAGGGCTAGCCCCTTTCGTGTGGGAGCAGTGGCTGGACGTTTCTGATTTGGGAGCTGGGCTCTGGCTGTGCCGAGAAGGAACGTCCGCAGAGTACTGCGGCTAGGAAGCTGAGAGGGCCAGGGCTTGTGGGGCTGTGGAAGGGCTGCCTAGGGAAGGTGAGGGCCAGCAAGAGCTTTCAGGGCTAGCCCCTTTCGTGTGGGAGCAGTGGCTGGACGTTTCCGATTTGGGAGCTGGGCTCTGGCTGTGCCGGGAAGGAACGTCCACAGAGTACTGCGGCTAGGAAGCTGAGAGGGCCAGGGCTTGTGGGGCTGTGGAAGGGCTGCCTAGGGAAGGTGAGGGCCAGCAAGAGCTTTCAGGGCTAGCCCCTTTCGTGTGGGAGCAGTGGCTGGACATTTCCGATTTGGGAGCTGGGCTCTGGCTGTGCCGGGAAGGAACGTCCGCAGAGTACTGCGGCTAGGAAGCTCAGAGGGCCAGGGCTTGTGGGTCTGTGGAAGGGCTGCCTAGGGAAGGTGAGGGCCAGCAAGAGCTTTCAGGGCTAGCCCCTTTCGTGTGGGAGCAGTGGCTGGACATTTCCGATTTGGGAGCTGGGCTCTGGCTGTGCCGAGAAGGAACGTCCGCAGAGTGCTGTGGCTAGGAAGCTGAGAGGGACAGGGCTTGTGGGGCTGTGGAAGGGCTGCCTTGGGAAGGTGAGGGCCAGCAAGAGCTTTCAGGGCTAGCCGCTTTCATGTGGGAGCAGTGGCTGGACGTTTCCGATTTGGGAGCTGGGCTCTGGCTGTGCCGGGAAGGAACATCCCCACTGTGCTATGGCTAGGAAGCTGAGAGGGACAGGGCTTGTGGGGCTGTGGAAGGGCTGCCTAGGGAAGGTGATGGCCAGCAAGAGCTTTCAGGGCTAGCCCCTTTCGTGTGGGAGCAGTGGCTGGACGTTTCCGATTTGGGAGTTGGGCTCTGGCTGTGCCGGGAAGGAACGTCCCCACTGTGCTGTGGCTAGGAAGCTGAGAGGGCCAGGGCTTGTGGGGCTGTGGAAGGGCTGCCTAGGGAAGGTGAGGGCCAGCAAGAGCTTTCAGGGCTAGCCCCTTTCGTGTGAGAGCAGTGGCTGGACATTTCCGATTTGGGAGCTGGGCTCTGGCTGTGCCGGGAAGGAACATCCCCACTGTGCTGTGGCTAGGAAGCTCGGAGGGCCAGGGCTTGTGGGGCTGTGGAAGGGCTGCCTAGGGAAGGTGAGGGCCAGCAAGAGCTTTCAGGGCTAGCCCCGTTCATGTGGGAGCAGTGGCTGGATTTTTCCTATTTGGGAGCTGGGCTCTGGCTGTGCCGAGAAGGAACGTCCGCAGAGTGCTGTGGCTAGGAAGCTCAGAGGGCCAGGACTTGTGGGGCTGTGGAAGGGCTGCCTAGGGAAGGTGAGGGCCAGCAAGAGCTTTCAGGGCTAGCCCCTTTCGTGTGGGAGCAGTGGCTGGACGTTTCCGATTTGGGAGCTGGGCTCTGGCTGTGCCGGGAAGGAACATCCCCACTGTGCTGTGGCTAGGAAGCTCAGAGGGCCGGGGCTGTGGAAGGGCTGCCTAGGGAAGGTGAGGGCCAGCAAGAGCTTTCAGGGCTAGCCCCTTTCGTGTGGGAGCAGTGGCTGGACGTTTCCGATTTGGGAGCTGGGCTCTGGCTGTGCCGGGAAGGAACGTCCCCACTGTGCTGTGGCTAGGAAGCTCAGAGGGCCAGGGCTTGTGGGGCTGTGGATGGGCTGCCTAGGGAAGGTGAGGGCCAGCAAGAGCTTTCAGGGCTAGCCCCTTTCGTGTGGGAGCAGTGGCTGGACATTTCCGATTTGGGAGCTGGGCTCTGGCTGTGCCGGGAAGGAACATCCCCACTGTGCTGTGGCTAGGAAGCTGAGAGGGCCAGGGCTTGTGGGGCTGTGGAAGGGCTGCCTAGGGAAGGTGAGGGCCAGCAAGAGCTTTCAGGGCTAGCCCCTTTCGTGTGGGAGCAGTGGCTGGACGTTTCTGATTTGGGAGCTGGGCTCTGGCTGTGCCGAGAAGGAACGTCCGCAGAGTACTGCGGCTAGGAAGCTCAGAGGGCCAGGGCTTGTGGGGCTGTGGAAGGGCTGCCTAGGGAAGGTGAGGGTCAGCAAGAGCTTTCAGGGCTAGCCCCTTTCGTGTGGGAGCAGTGGCTGGACGTTTCCGATTTGGGAGCTGGGCTCTGGCTGTGCCGGGAAGGAACGTCCACAGAGTACTGCGGCTAGGAAGCTGAGAGGGCCAGGGCTTGTGGGGCTGTGGAAGGGCTGCCTAGGGAAGGTGAGGGCCAGCAAGAGCTTTCAGGGCTAGCCCCTTTCGTGTGGGAGCAGTGGCTGGACGTTTCCGATTTGGGAGCTGGGCTCTGGCTGTGCCGGGAAGGAACGTCCACTGAGTACTGCGGCTAGGAAGCTGAGAGGGCCAGGGCTTGTGGGGCTGTGGAAGGGCTGCCTAGGGAAGGTGAGGGCCAGCAAGAGCTTTCAGGGCTAGCCCCTTTCGTGTGGGAGCAGTGGCTGGATTTTTCCTATTTGGGAGCTGGGCTCTGGCTGTGCCGGGAAGGAACGTCCGCAGAGTGCTGTGGCTAGGAAGCTCAGAGGGCCAGGACTTGTGGGGCTGTGGAAGGGCTGCCTAGGGAAGGTGAGGGCCAGCAAGAGCTTTCAGGGCTAGCCCCTTTCGTGTGGGAGCAGTGTCTGGACGTTTCCGATTTGGGAGCTGGGCTCTGGCTGTGCCGGGAAGGAACATCCCCACTGTGCTGTGGCTAGGAAGGTCAGAGGGCCAGGGCTTGTGGGGCTGTGGAAGGGCTGCCTAGGGAAGGTGAGGGCCAGCAAGAGCTTTCAGGGCTAGCCCCTTTCGTGTGGGAGCAGTGGCTGGACGTTTCCGATTTGGGAGCTGGGCTCTGGCTGTGCCGGGAAGGAACGTCCCCACTGTGCTGTGGCTAGGAAGCTCAGAGGGCCAGGGCTTGTGGGGCTGTGGAAGGGCTGCCTAGGGAAGGTGAGGGCCAGCAAGAGCTTTCAGGGCTAGCCCCTTTCGTGTGGGAGCAGTGGCTGGACGTTTCCGATTTGGGAGCTGGGCTCTGGCTGTGCCGGGAAGGAACGTCCGCAGAGTACTGCGGCTAGGAAGCTGAGAGGGCCAGGGCTTGTGGGTCTGTGGAAGGGCTGCCTAGGGAAGGTGAGGGCCAGCAAGAGCTTTCAGGGCTAGCCCCTTTCGTGTGAGAGCAGTGGCTGGACATTTCCGATTTGGGAGCTGGGCTCTGGCTGTGCCGGGAAGGAACATCCCCACTGTGCTGTGGCTAGGAAGCTGAGAGGGCCAGGGCTTGTGGGGCTGTGGAAGGGCTGCCTAGGGAAGGTGAGGGCCAGCAAGAGCTTTCAGGGCTAGCCGCTTTCGTGTGGGAGCAGTGGCTGGACGTTTCCGATTTGGGAGCTGGGCTCTGGCTGTGCCGGGAAGGAACATCCCCACTGTGCTATGGCTAGGAAGCTGAGAGGGCCAGGGCTTGTGGGGCTGTGGAAGGGCTGCCTAGGGAAGGTGATGGCCAGCAAGAGCTTTCAGGGCTAGCCCCTTTCGTGTGGGAGCAGTGGCTGGACGTTTCCGATTTGGGAGCTGGGCTCTGGCTGTGCCGGGAAGGAACATCCCCACTGTGCTGTGGCTAGGAAGCTCGGAGGGCCAGGGCTTGTGGGGCTGTGGAAGGGCTGCCTAGGGAAGGTGAGGGCCAGCAAGAGCTTTCAGGGCTAGCCCCTTTCGTGTGGGAGCAGTGGCTGGACGTTTCCGATTTGGGAGCTGGGCTCTGGCTGTGCCGGGAAGGAACATCCCCACTGTGCTGTGGCTAGGAAGCTGAGAGGGCCAGGGCTTGTGGGGCTGTGGAAGGGCTGCCTAGGGAAGGTGAGGGCCAGCAAGAGCTTTCAGGGCTAGCCCCTTTCGTGTGGGAGCAGTGGCTGGACGTTTCCGATTTGGGAGCTGGGCTCTGGCTGTGCCGGGAAGGAACGTCCCCACTGTGCTGTGGCTAGGAAGCTCAGAGGGCCAGGGCTTGTGGGGCTGTGGAAGGGCTGCCTAGGGAAGGTGAGGGCCAGCAAGAGCTTTCAGGGCTAGCCCCTTTCGTGTGGGAGCAGTGGCTGGACGTTTCCGATTTGGGAGCTGGGCTCTGGCTGTGCCGGGAAGGAACGTCCACAGAGTACTGCGGCTAGGAAGCTGAGAGGGCCAGGGCTTGTGGGGCTGTGGAAGGGCTGCCTAGGGAAGGTGAGGGCCAGCAAGAGCTTTCAGGGCTAGCCCCTTTCGTGTGGGAGCAGTGGCTGGACGTTTCCGATTTGGGAGCTGGGCTCTGGCTGTGCCGGGAAGGAACATCCCCACTGTGCTGTGGCTAGGAAGCTCAGAGCGCCAGGGCTTGTGGGGCTGTGGAAGGGCTGCCTAGGGAAGGTGAGGGCCAGCAAGAGCTTTCAGGGCTAGCCCCTTTCGTGTGGGAGCAGTGGCTGGACGTTTCCGATTTGGGAGGTGGGCTCTGGCTGTGCCGATAAGGAACGTCCCCACACTGCTGTGCCTAGGAAGCTCGGAGGGCCAGGGCTTGTGGGGCTGTGGAAGGGCTGCCTAGGGAAGGTGAGGGCCAGCAAGAGCTTTCAGGGCTAGCCCCTTTCGTGTGGGAGCAGTGGCTGGATTTTTCCTATTTGGGAGCTGGGCTCTGGCTGTGCCTAGAAGGAACGTCTGCAGAGTGCTGTGGCTAGGAAGCTCAGAGGGCCAGGACTTGTGGGGCTGTGGAAGGGCTGCCTAGGGAAGGTGAGGGCCAGCAAGAGCTTTCAGGGCTAGCCCCTTTCGTGTGGGAGCAGTGGCTGGACGTTTCCGATTTGGGAGCTGGGCTCTGGCTGTGCCGGGAAGGAACGTCCACAGAGTACTGCGGCTAGGAAGCTGAGAGGGCCAGGGCTTGTGGGGCTGTGGAAGGGCTGCCTAGGGAAGGTGAGGGCCAGCAAGAGTTTTCAGGGCTAGCCCCTTTCGTGTGGGAGCAGTGGCTGGACGTTTCCGATTTGGGAGCTGGGCTCTGGCTGTGCCGGGACGGAACGTCCGCAGAGTACTGCGGCTAGGAAGCTCAGAGGGCCAGGGCTTGTGGGTCTGTGGAAGGGCTGCCTAGGGAAGGTGAGGGCCAGCAAGAGCTTTCAGGGCTAGCCCCTTTCGTGTGAGAGCAGTGGCTGGACATTTCCGATTTGGGAGCTGGGCTCTGGCTGTGCCGGGAAGGAACATCCCCACTGTGCTGTGGCTAGGAAGCTCGGAGGGCCAGGGCTTGTGGGGCTGTGGAAGGGCTGCCTAGGGAAGGTGAGGGCCAGCAAGAGCTTTCAGGGCTAGCCCCGTTCATGTGGGAGCAGTGGCTGGATTTTTCCTATTTGGGAGCTGGGCTCTGGCTGTGCCGAGAAGGAACGTCCGCAGAGTGCTGTGGCTAGGAAGCTCAGAGGGCCAGGACTTGTGGGGCTGTGGAAGGGCTGCCTAGGGAAGGTGAGGGCCAGCAAGAGCTTTCAGGGCTAGCCCCTTTCGTGTGGGAGCAGTGGCTGGACGTTTCCGATTTGGGAGCTGGGCTCTGGCTGTGCCGGGAAGGAACATCCCCACTGTGCTGTGGCTAGGAAGCTCAGAGGGCCGGGGCTGTGGAAGGGCTGCCTAGGGAAGGTGAGGGCCAGCAAGAGCTTTCAGGGCTAGCCCCTTTCGTGTGGGAGCAGTGGCTGGACGTTTCCGATTTGGGAGCTGGGCTCTGGCTGTGCCGGGAAGGAACGTCCCCACTGTGCTGTGGCTAGGAAGCTCAGAGGGCCAGGGCTTGTGGGGCTGTGGATGGGCTGCCTAGGGAAGGTGAGGGCCAGCAAGAGCTTTCAGGGCTAGCCCCTTTCGTGTGGGAGCAGTGGCTGGACATTTCCGATTTGGGAGCTGGGCTCTGGCTGTGCCGGGAAGGAACATCCCCACTGTGCTGTGGCTAGGAAGCTGAGAGGGCCAGGGCTTGTGGGGCTGTGGAAGGGCTGCCTAGGGAAGGTGAGGGCCAGCAAGAGCTTTCAGGGCTAGCCCCTTTCGTGTGGGAGCAGTGGCTGGACGTTTCTGATTTGGGAGCTGGGCTCTGGCTGTGCCGAGAAGGAACGTCCGCAGAGTACTGCGGCTAGGAAGCTCAGAGGGCCAGGGCTTGTGGGGCTGTGGAAGGGCTGCCTAGGGAAGGTGAGGGTCAGCAAGAGCTTTCAGGGCTAGCCCCTTTCGTGTGGGAGCAGTGGCTGGACGTTTCCGATTTGGGAGCTGGGCTCTGGCTGTGCCGGGAAGGAACGTCCACAGAGTACTGCGGCTAGGAAGCTGAGAGGGCCAGGGCTTGTGGGGCTGTGGAAGGGCTGCCTAGGGAAGGTGAGGGCCAGCAAGAGCTTTCAGGGCTAGCCCCTTTCGTGTGGGAGCAGTGGCTGGACGTTTCCGATTTGGGAGCTGGGCTCTGGCTGTGCCGGGAAGGAACGTCCACTGAGTACTGCGGCTAGGAAGCTGAGAGGGCCAGGGCTTGTGGGGCTGTGGAAGGGCTGCCTAGGGAAGGTGAGGGCCAGCAAGAGCTTTCAGGGCTAGCCCCTTTCGTGTGGGAGCAGTGGCTGGATTTTTCCTATTTGGGAGCTGGGCTCTGGCTGTGCCGGGAAGGAACGTCCGCAGAGTGCTGTGGCTAGGAAGCTCAGAGGGCCAGGACTTGTGGGGCTGTGGAAGGGCTGCCTAGGGAAGGTGAGGGCCAGCAAGAGCTTTCAGGGCTAGCCCCTTTCGTGTGGGAGCAGTGGCTGGACGTTTCCGATTTGGGAGCTGGGCTCTGGCTGTGCCGGGAAGGAACATCCCCACTGTGCTGTGGCTAGGAAGGTCAGAGGGCCAGGGCTTGTGGGGCTGTGGAAGGGCTGCCTAGGGAAGGTGAGGGCCAGCAAGAGCTTTCAGGGCTAGCCCCTTTCGTGTGGGAGCAGTGGCTGGACGTTTCCGATTTGGGAGCTGGGCTCTGGCTGTGCCGGGAAGGAACGTCCCCACTGTGCTGTGGCTAGGAAGCTCAGAGGGCCAGGGCTTGTGGGGCTGTGGAAGGGCTGCCTAGGGAAGGTGAGGGCCAGCAAGAGCTTTCAGGGCTAGCCCCTTTCGTGTGGGAGCAGTGGCTGGACGTTTCCGATTTGGGAGCTGGGCTCTGGCTGTGCCGGGAAGGAACGTCCGCAGAGTACTGCGGCTAGGAAGCTGAGAGGGCCAGGGCTTGTGGGTCTGTGGAAGGGCTGCCTAGGGAAGGTGAGGGCCAGCAAGAGCTTTCAGGGCTAGCCCCTTTCGTGTGAGAGCAGTGGCTGGACATTTCCGATTTGGGAGCTGGGCTCTGGCTGTGCCGGGAAGGAACATCCCCACTGTGCTGTGGCTAGGAAGCTGAGAGGGCCAGGGCTTGTGGGGCTGTGGAAGGGCTGCCTAGGGAAGGTGAGGGCCAGCAAGAGCTTTCAGGGCTAGCCGCTTTCGTGTGGGAGCAGTGGCTGGACGTTTCCGATTTGGGAGCTGGGCTCTGGCTGTGCCGGGAAGGAACATCCCCACTGTGCTATGGCTAGGAAGCTGAGAGGGCCAGGGCTTGTGGGGCTGTGGAAGGGCTGCCTAGGGAAGGTGATGGCCAGCAAGAGCTTTCAGGGCTAGCCCCTTTCGTGTGGGAGCAGTGGCTGGACGTTTCCGATTTGGGAGCTGGGCTCTGGCTGTGCCGGGAAGGAACATCCCCACTGTGCTGTGGCTAGGAAGCTCGGAGGGCCAGGGCTTGTGGGGCTGTGGAAGGGCTGCCTAGGGAAGGTGAGGGCCAGCAAGAGCTTTCAGGGCTAGCCCCTTTCGTGTGGGAGCAGTGGCTGGACGTTTCCGATTTGGGAGCTGGGCTCTGGCTGTGCCGGGAAGGAACATCCCCACTGTGCTGTGGCTAGGAAGCTGAGAGGGCCAGGGCTTGTGGGGCTGTGGAAGGGCTGCCTAGGGAAGGTGAGGGCCAGCAAGAGCTTTCAGGGCTAGCCCCTTTCGTGTGGGAGCAGTGGCTGGACGTTTCCGATTTGGGAGCTGGGCTCTGGCTGTGCCGGGAAGGAACGTCCCCACTGTGCTGTGGCTAGGAAGCTCAGAGGGCCAGGGCTTGTGGGGCTGTGGAAGGGCTGCCTAGGGAAGGTGAGGGCCAGCAAGAGCTTTCAGGGCTAGCCCCTTTCGTGTGGGAGCAGTGGCTGGACGTTTCCGATTTGGGAGCTGGGCTCTGGCTGTGCCGGGAAGGAACGTCCACAGAGTACTGCGGCTAGGAAGCTGAGAGGGCCAGGGCTTGTGGGGCTGTGGAAGGGCTGCCTAGGGAAGGTGAGGGCCAGCAAGAGCTTTCAGGGCTAGCCCCTTTCGTGTGGGAGCAGTGGCTGGACGTTTCCGATTTGGGAGCTGGGCTCTGGCTGTGCCGGGAAGGAACATCCCCACTGTGCTGTGGCTAGGAAGCTCAGAGCGCCAGGGCTTGTGGGGCTGTGGAAGGGCTGCCTAGGGAAGGTGAGGGCCAGCAAGAGCTTTCAGGGCTAGCCCCTTTCGTGTGGGAGCAGTGGCTGGACGTTTCCGATTTGGGAGGTGGGCTCTGGCTGTGCCGATAAGGAACGTCCCCACACTGCTGTGCCTAGGAAGCTCGGAGGGCCAGGGCTTGTGGGGCTGTGGAAGGGCTGCCTAGGGAAGGTGAGGGCCAGCAAGAGCTTTCAGGGCTAGCCCCTTTCGTGTGGGAGCAGTGGCTGGATTTTTCCTATTTGGGAGCTGGGCTCTGGCTGTGCCTAGAAGGAACGTCTGCAGAGTGCTGTGGCTAGGAAGCTCAGAGGGCCAGGACTTGTGGGGCTGTGGAAGGGCTGCCTAGGGAAGGTGAGGGCCAGCAAGAGCTTTCAGGGCTAGCCCCTTTCGTGTGGGAGCAGTGGCTGGACGTTTCCGATTTGGGAGCTGGGCTCTGGCTGTGCCGGGAAGGAACGTCCACAGAGTACTGCGGCTAGGAAGCTGAGAGGGCCAGGGCTTGTGGGGCTGTGGAAGGGCTGCCTAGGGAAGGTGAGGGCCAGCAAGAGTTTTCAGGGCTAGCCCCTTTCGTGTGGGAGCAGTGGCTGGACGTTTCCGATTTGGGAGCTGGGCTCTGGCTGTGCCGGGACGGAACGTCCGCAGAGTACTGCGGCTAGGAAGCTCAGAGGGCCAGGGCTTGTGGGTCTGTGGAAGGGCTGCCTAGGGAAGGTGAGGGCCAGCAAGAGCTTTCAGGGCTAGCCCCTTTCGTGTGAGAGCAGTGGCTGGACATTTCCGATTTGGGAGCTGGGCTCTGGCTGTGCCTGGAAGGAACGTCCGCAGAGTGCTGTGGCTAGGAAGGTGAGAGGGACAGGGCTTGTGGGGCTGTGGAAGGGCTGCCTTGGGAAGGTGAGGGCCAGCAAGAGCTTTCAGGGCTAGCCGCTTTCATGTGGGAGCAGTGGCTGGACGTTTCCGATTTGGGAGCTGGGCTCTGGCTGTGCCGGGAAGGAACATCCCCACTGTGCTATGGCTAGGAAGCTGAGAGGGCCAGGGCTTGTGGGGCTGTGGAAGGGCTGCCTAGGCAAGGTGATGGCCAGCAAGAGCTTTCAGGGCTAGCCCCTTTCGTGTGGGAGCAGTGGCTGGACGTTTCCGATTTGGGAGCTGGGCTCTGGCTGTGCCGGGAAGGAACGTCCCCACTGTGCTGTGGCTAGGAAGCTCAGAGGGCCAGGGCTTGTGGGGCTGTGGAAGGGCTGCCTTGGGAAGGTGAGGGCCAGCAAGAGCTTTCAGGGCTAGCCCCTTTCGTGTGAGAGCAGTGGCTGGACATTTCCGATTTGGGAGCTGGGCTCTGGCTGTGCCGGGAAGGAACATCCCCACTGTGCTGTGGCTAGGAAGCTGAGAGGGCCAGGGCTTGTGGGGCTGTGGAAGGGCTGCCTAGGGAAGGTGAGGGCCAGCAAGAGCTTTCAGGGCTAGCCCCTTTCATGTGGGAGCAGTGGCTGGATTTTTCCTATTTGGGAGCTGGGCTCTGGCTGTGCCGAGAAGGAACGTCCGCAGAGTGCTGTGGCTAGGAAGCTGAGAGGGCCAGGGCTTGTGGGGCTGTGGAAGGGCTGCCTAGGGAAGGTGAGGGCCAGCAAGAGCTTTCAGGGCTAGCCCCTTTCGTGTGGGAGCAGTGGCTGGACGTTTCCGATTTGGGAGCTGGGCTCTGGCTGTGCCGGGAAGGAACGTCCACAGAGTACTGCGGCTAGGAAGCTGAGAGGGCCAGGGCTTGTGGGGCTGTGGAAGGGCTGCCTAGGGAAGGTGAGGGCCAGCAAGAGCTTTCAGGGCTAGCCCCTTTTGTGTGGGAGCAGTGGCTGGACGTTTCCGATTTGGGAGCTGGGCTCTGGCTGTGCCGGGAAGGAACGTCCACAGAGTACTGCGGCTAGGAAGCTGAGAGGGCCAGGGCTTGTGGGGCTGTGGAAGGGCTGCCTAGGGAAGGTGAGGGCCAGCAAGAGCTTTCAGGGCTAGCCCCTTTCGTGTGGGAGCAGTGGCTGGATTTTTCCTATTTGGGAGCTGGGCTCTGGCTGTGCCGGGAAGGAACGTCCGCAGAGTGCTGTGGCTAGGAAGCTCAGAGGGCCAGGACTTGTGGGGCTGTGGAAGGGCTGCCTAGGGAAGGTGAGGGCCAGCAAGAGCTTTCAGGGCTAGCCCCTTTCGTGTGGGAGCAGTGGCTGGACGTTTCCGATTTGGGAGCTGGGCTCTGGCTGTGCCGGGAAGGAACATCCCCACTGTGCTGTGGCTAGGAAGCTCAGAGGGCCAGGGCTTGTGGGGCTGTGGAAGGGCTGCCTAGGGAAGGTGAGGGCCAGCAAGAGCTTTCAGGGCTAGCCCCTTTCGTGTGGGAGCAGTGGCTGGACGTTTCCGATTTGGGAGCTGGGCTCTGGCTGTGCCGGGAAGGAACGTCCCCACTGTGCTGCGGCTAGGAAGCTGAGAGGGCCAGGGCTTGTGGGGCTGTGGAAGGGCTGCCTAGGGAAGGTGAGGGCCAGCAAGAGCTTTCAGGGCTAGCCCCTTTCGTGTGAGAGCAGTGGCTGGACGTTTCCGATTTGGGAGCTGGGCTCTGGCTGTGCCGGGAAGGAACGTCCGCAGAGTACTGCGGCTAGGAAGCTCAGAGGGCCAGGGCTTGTGGGTCTGTGGAAGGGCTGCCTAGGGAAGGTGAGGGCCAGCAAGAGCTTTCAGGGCTAGCCCCTTTCGTGTGAGAGCAGTGGCTGGACATTTCCGATTTGGGAGCTGGGCTCTGGCTGTGCCGAGAAGGAACGTCCGCAGAGTGCTGTGGCTAGGAAGCTGAGAGGGCCAGGGCTTGTGGGGCTGTGGAAGGGCTGCCTTGGGAAGGTGAGGGCCAGCAAGAGCTTTCAGGGCTAGCCGCTTTCATGTGGGAGCAGTGGCTGGACGTTTCCGATTTGGGAGCTGGGCTCTGGCTGTGCCGGGAAGGAACATCCCCACTGTGCTATGGCTAGGAAGCTGAGAGGGCCAGGGCTTGTGGGGCTGTGGAAGGGCTGCCTAGGGAAGGTGATGGCCAGCAAGAGCTTTCAGGGCTAGCCCCTTTCGTGTGGGAGCAGTGGCTGGACGTTTCCGATTTGGGAGCTGGGCTCTGGCTGTGCCGGGAAGGAACATCCCCACTGTGCTGTGGCTAGGAAGCTCGGAGGGCCAGGGCTTGTGGGGCTGTGGAAGGGCTGCCTAGGGAAGGTGAGGGCCAGCAAGAGCTTTCAGGGCTAGCCCCTTTCGTGTGGGAGCAGTGGCTGGACGTTTCCGATTTGGGAGCTGGGCTCTGGCTGTGCCGGGAAGGAACGTCCCCACTGTGCTGCGGGTAGGAAGCTGAGAGGGCCAGGGCTTGTGGGGCTGTGGAAGGGCTGCCTAGGGAAGGTGAGGGCCAGCAAGAGCTTTCAGGGCTAGCCCCTTTCGTGTGGGAGCAGTGGCTGGACGTTTCTGATTTGTGAGCTGGGCTCTGGCTGTGCCGGGAAGGAACGTCCCCACTGTGCTGTGGCTAGGAAGGTCAGAGGGCCAGGGCTTGTGGGGCTGTGGAAGGGCTGCCTAGGGAAGGTGAGGGCCAGCAAGAGCTTTCAGGGCTAGCCCCTTTCGTGTGGGAGCAGTGGCTGGACGTTTCCGATTTGGGAGCTGGGCTCTGGCTGTGCCTAGAAGGAACGTCCGCAGAGTGCTGTGGCTAGGAAGCTCAGAGGGCCAGGACTTGTGGGGCTGTGGAAGGGCTGCCTAGGGAAGGTGAGGGCCAGCAAGAGCTTTCAGGGCTAGCCCCTTTCGTGTGGGAGCAGTGGCTGGACGTTTCCGATTTGGGAGCTGGGCTCTGGCTGTGCCGGGAAGGAACATCCCCACTGTGCTGTGGCTAGGAAGCTGAGAGGGCCAGGGCTTGTGGGGCTGTGGAAGGGCTGCCTAGGGAAGGTGAGGGCCAGCAAGAGCTTTCAGGGCTAGCCCCTTTCGTGTGGGAGCAGTGGCTGGACGTTTCCGATTTGGGAGCTGGGCTCTGGCTGTGCCGGGAAGGAACGTCCCCACTGTGCTGCGGCTAGGAAGCTCAGAGCGCCAGGGCTTGTGGGGCTGTGGAAGGGCTGCCTAGGGAAGGTGAGGGCCAGCAAGAGCTTTCAGGGCTAGCCCCTTTCATGTGGGAGCAGTGGCTGGACGTTTCCGATTTGGGAGGTGGGCTCTGGCTGTGCCGGGAAGGAACGTCCCCACACTGCTGCGGCTAGGAAGCTGAGAGGGCCAGGGCTTGTGGGGCTGTGGAAGGGCTGCCTAGGGAAGGTGAGGGCCAGCAAGAGCTTTCAGGGCTAGCCCCTTTCGTGTGGGAGCAGTGGCTGGACGTTTCCGATTTGGGAGCTGGGCTCTGGCTGTGCCGGGAAGGAACGTCCGCAGAGTGCTGTGGCTAGGAAGCTCAGAGGGCCAGGGCTTGTGGGGCTGTGGAAGGGCTGCCTAGGGAAGGTGAGGGCCAGCAAGAGCTTTCAGGGCTAGCCCCTTTTGTGTGGGAGCAGTGGCTGGACGTTTCCGATTTGGGAGCTGGGCTCTGGCTGTGCCGGGAAGGAACGTCCCCACTGTGCTGTGGCTAGGAAGCTCAGAGGGCCAGGGCTTGTGGGGCTGTGGAAGGGCTGCCTAGGGAAGGTGAGGGCCAGCAAGAGCTTTCAGGGCTAGCCCCTTTCGTGTGGGAGCAGTGGCTGGACGTTTCCGATTTGGGAGCTGGGCTCTGGCTGTGCCGGGAAGGAACGTCCGCAGAGTACTGCGGCTAGGAAGCTGAGAGGGCCAGGGCTTGTGGGGCTGTGGAAGGGCTGCCTAGGGAAGGTGAGGGCCAGCAAGAGCTTTCAGGGCTAGCCCCTTTCGTGTGGGAGCAGTGGCTGGACGTTTCCGATTTGGGAGCTGGGCTCTGGCTGTGCCGGGAAGGAACATCCCCACTGTGCTGTGGCTAGGAAGCTCAGAGGGCCAGGGCTTGTGGGGCTGTGGAAGGGCTGCCTAGGGAAGGTGAGGGCCAGCAAGAGCTTTCAGGGCTAGCCCCTTTCGTGTGGGAGCAGTGGCTGGACGTTTCCGATTTGGGAGCTGGGCTCTGGCTGTGCCGGGAAGGAACGTCCCCACTGTGCTGCGGCTAGGAAGCTCAGAGCGCCAGGGCTTGTGGGGCTGTGGAAGGGCTGCCTAGGGAAGGTGAGGGCCAGCAAGAGCTTTCAGGGCTAGCCCCTTTCGTGTGGGAGCAGTGGCTGGACGTTTCCGATTTGGGAGCTGGGCTCTGGCTGTGCCGGGAAGGAACGTCCGCAGAGTACTGCGGCTAGGAAGCTGAGAGGGCCAGGGCTTGTGGGGCTGTGGAAGGGCTGCCTAGGGAAGGTGAGGGCCAGCAAGAGCTTTCAGGGCTAGCCCCTTTCGTGTGGGAGCAGTGGCTGGACGTTTCCGATTTGGGAGCTGGGCTCTGGCTGTGCCGGGAAGGAACGTCCGCAGAGTACTGCGGCTAGGAAGCTGAGAGGGCCAGGGCTTGTGGGGCTGTGGAAGGGCTGCCTAGGGAAGGTGAGGGCCAGCAAGAGCTTTCAGGGCTAGCCCCTTTCGTGTGGGAGCAGTGGCTGGACGTTTCTGATTTGTGAGCTGGGCTCTGGCTGTGCCGGGAAGGAACGTCCCCACTGTGCTGTGGCTAGGAAGCTGAGAGGGCCAGTGCTTGTGGGGCTGTGGAAGGGCTGCCTAGGGAAGGTGAGGGCCAGCAAGAGCTTTCAGGGCTAGCCCCTTTCGTGTGGGAGCAGTGGCTGGACGTTTCCGATTTGGGAGCTGGGCTCTGGCTGTGCCGGGAAGGAACGTCCCCACTGTGCTGTGGCTAGGAAGCTGAGAGGGCCAGGGCTTGTGGGGCTGTGGAAGGGCTGCCTAGGGAAGGTGAGGGCCAGCAAGAGCTTTCAGGGCTAGCCCCTTTCGTGTGGGAGCAGTGGCTGGACGTTTCCGATTTGGGAGGTGGGCTCTGGCTGTGCCAAGAAGGAACGTCCCCACACTGCTGTGCCTAGGAAGCTCGGAGGGCCAGGGCTTGTGGGGCTGTGGAAGGGCTGCCTAGGGAAGGTGAGGGCCAGCAAGAGCTTTCAGGGCTAGCCCCTTTCGTGTGGGAGCAGTGGCTGGACGTTTCCGATTTGGGAGCTGGGCTCTGGCTGTGCCGAGAAGGAACGTCCGCAGAGTGCTGTGGCTAGGAAGCTCAGAGGGCCAGGACTTGTGGGGCTGTGGAAGGGCTGCCTAGGGAAGGTGAGGGCCAGCAAGAGCTTTCAGGGCTAGCCCCTTTCGTGTGGGAGCAGTGGCTGGACGTTTCCGATTTGGGAGCTGGGCTCTGGCTGTGCCGGGAAGGAACATCCCCACTGTGCTGTGGCTAGGAAGCTGAGAGGGCCAGGGCTTGTGGGGCTGTGGAAGGGCTGCCTAGGGAAGGTGAGGGCCAGCAAGAGCTTTCAGGGCTAGCCCCTTTCGTGTGGGAGCAGTGGCTGGACGTTTCCGATTTGGGAGCTGGGCTCTGGCTGTGCCGGGAAGGAATGTCCCCACTGTGCTGCGGCTAGGAAGCTCAGAGCGCCAGGGCTTGTGGGGCTGTGGAAGGGCTGCCTAGGGAAGGTGAGGGCCAGCAAGAGCTTTCAGGGCTAGCCCCTTTCGTGTGGGAGCAGTGGCTGGACGTTTCCGATTTGGGAGCTGGGCTCTGGCTGTGCCGGGAAGGAACGTCCGCAGAGTACTGCGGCTAGGAAGCTGAGAGGGCCAGGGCTTGTGGGGCTGTGGAAGGGCTGCCTAGGGAAGGTGATGGCCAGCAAGAGCTTTCAGGGCTAGCCCCTTTCGTGTGGGAGCAGTGGCTGGACGTTTCCGATTTGGGAGGTGGGCTCTGGCTGTGCCGGGAAGGAACGTCCCCACACTGCTGCGGCTAGGAAGCTGAGAGGGCCAGGGCTTGTGGGGCTGTGGAAGGGCTGCCTAGGGAAGGTGAGGGCCAGCAAGAGCTTTCAGGGCTAGCCCCTTTCGTGTGGGAGCAGTGGCTGGACGTTTCCGATTTGGGAGCTGGGCTCTGGCTGTGCCGGGAAGGAACGTCCCCACTGTGCTGTGGCTAGGAAGCTGAGAGGGCCAGGGCTTGTGGGGCTGTGGAAGGGCTGCCTAGGGAAGGTGAGGGCCAGCAAGAGCTTTCAGGGCTAGCCCCTTCGTGTGAGAGCAGTGGCTGGACGTTTCCGATTTGGGAGCTGGGCTCTGGCTGTGCCGGGAAGGAACGTCCCCACTGTGCTGTGGCTAGGAAGCTCAGAGGGCCAGGGCTTGTGGGGCTGTGGAAGGGCTGCCTAGGGAAGGTGAGGGCCAGCAAGAGTTTTCAGGGCTAGCCCCTTTCGTGTGGGAGCAGTGGCTGGACGTTTCCGATTTGGGAGCTGGGCTCTGGCTGTGCCGAGAAGGAACGTCCGCAGAGTGCTGTGGCTAGGAAGCTGAGAGGGACAGGGCTTGTGGGGCTGTGGAAGGGCTGCCTTGGGAAGGTGAGGGCCAGCAAGAGCTTTCAGGGCTAGCCCCTTTCGTGTGGGAGCAGTGGCTGGACTTTTCCGATTTGGGAGCTGGGCTCTGGCTGTGCCGGGAAGGAACATCCCCACTGTGCTATGGCTAGGAAGCTGAGAGGGCCAGGGCTTGTGGGGCTGTGGAAGGGCTGCCTAGGGAAGGTGAGGGCCAGCAAGAGCTTTCAGGGCTAGCCCCTTTCGTGTGGGAGCAGTGGCTGGACGTTTCCGATTTGGGAGCTGGGCTCTGGCTGTGCCGGGAAGGAACGTCCCCACTGTGCTGCGGCTAGGAAGCTGAGAGGGCCAGGGCTTGTGGGGCTGTGGAAGGGCTGCCTAGGGAAGGTGAGGGCCAGCAAGAGCTTTCAGGGCTAGCCCCTTTCGTGTGGGAGCAGTGGCTGGACGTTTCCGATTTGGGAGCTGGGCTCTGGCTGTGCCGGGAAGGAACGTCCGCAGAGTACTGCGGCTAGGAAGCTGAGAGGGCCAGGGCTTGTGGGGCTGTGGAAGGGCTGCCTAGGGAAGGTGAGGGCCAGCAAGAGCTTTCAGGGCTAGCCCCTTTCGTGTGGGAGCAGTGGCTGGACGTTTCCGATTTGGGAGCTGGGCTGTGGCTGTGCCGGGAAGGAACGTCCCCACTGTGCTGTGGCTAGGAAGCTCAGAGGGCCAGGGCTTGTGGGGCTGTGGATGGGCTGCCTAGGGAAGGTGAGGGCCAGCAAGAGCTTTCAGGGCTAGCCCCTTTCGTGTGGGAGCAGTGGCTGGACATTTCCGATTTGGGAGCTGGGCTCTGGGTGTGCCGGGAAGGAACATCCCCACTGTGCTGTGGCTAGGAAGCTGAGAGGGCCAGGGCTTGTGGGGCTGTGGAAGGGCTGCCTAGGGAAGGTGAGGGCCAGCAAGAGCTTTCAGGGCTAGCCCCTTTCGTGTGGGAGTAGTGGCTGGACGTTTCCGATTTGGGAGCTGGGCTCTGGCTGTGCCGGGAAGGAACGTCCCCACACTGCTGTGGCTAGGAAGCTGAGAGGGCCAGGGCTTGTGGGGCTGTGGAAGGGCTGCCTAGGGAAGGTGAGGGCCAGCAAGAGCTTTCAGGGCTAGCCCCTTTCGTGTGGGAGCAGTGGCTGGACGTTTCCAATTTGGGAGCTGGGCTCTGGCTGTGCCGGGAAGGAACGTCCCCACTGTGCTGTGGCTAGGAAGCTCAGAGGGCCAGGGCTTGTGGGGCTGTGGAAGGGCTGCCTAGGGAAGGTGAGGGCCAGCAAGAGCTTTCAGGGCTAGCCCCTTTCGTGTGGGAGCAGTGGCTGGACGTTTCCGATTTGGGAGCTGGGCTCTGGCTGTGCCGGGAAGGAACGTCCACAGAGTACTGCGGCTAGGAAGCTGAGAGGGCCAGGGCTTGTGGGGCTGTGGAAGGGCTGCCTAGGGAAGGTGAGGGCCAGCAAGAGCTTTCAGGGCTAGCCCCTTTCGTGTGGGAGCAGTGGCTGGACGTTTCCGATTTGGGAGCTGGGCTCTGGCTGTGCCGGGAAGGAACGTCCCCACACTGCTGTGGCTAGGAAGCTGAGAGGGCCAGGGCTTGTGGGGCTGTGGAAGGGCTGCCTAGGGAAGGTGAGGGCCAGCAAGAGCTTTCAGGGCTAGCCCCTTTCGTGTGGGAGCAGTGGCTGGACGTTTCCGATTTGGGAGCTGGGCTCTGGCTGTGCCGGGAAGGAACGTCCCCACTGTGCTGCGGCTAGGAAGCTGAGAGGGCCAGGGCTTGTGGGGCTGTGGAAGGGCTGCCTAGGGAAGGTGAGGGCCAGCAAGAGCTTTCAGGGCTAGCCCCTTTCGTGTGGGAGCAGTGGCTGGACGTTTCCGATTTGGGAGCTGGGCTCTGGCTGTGCCGGGAAGGAACGTCCCCACTGTGCTGTGGCTAGGAAGCTCAGAGGGCCAGGGCTTGTGGGGCTGTGGAAGGGCTGCCTAGGGAAGGTGAGGGCCAGCAAGAGCTTTCAGGGCTAGCCCCTTTCGTGTGGGAGCAGTGGCTGGACGTTTCCGATTTGGGAGCTGGGCTCTGGCTGTGCCGGGAAGGAACGTCCCCACTGTGCTGTGGCTAGGAAGCTGAGAGGGCCAGGGCTTGTGGGGCTGTGGATGGGCTGCCTAGGGAAGGTGAGGGCCAGCAAGAGCTTTCAGGGCTAGCCCCTTTCGTGTGGGAGCAGTGGCTGGACGTTTCCGATTTGGGAGCTGGGCTCTGGCTGTGCCGGGAAGGAACGTCCCCACACTGCTGTGGCTAGGAAGCTGAGAGCGCCAGGGCTTGTGGGGCTGTGGAAGGGCTGCCTAGGGAAGGTGAGGGCCAGCAAGAGCTTTCAGGGCTAGCCCCTTTCGTGTGGGAGCAGTGGCTGGACGTTTCCGATTTGGGAGCTGGGCTCTGGCTGTGCCGGGAAGGAACGTCCGCAGAGTACTGCGGCTAGGAAGCTGAGAGGGCCAGGGCTTGTGGGGCTGTGGAAGGGCTGCCTAGGGAAGGTGAGGGCCAGCAAGAGCTTTCAGGGCTAGCCCCTTTCGTGTGGGAGCAGTGGCTGGACGTTTCCGATTTGGGAGGTGGGCTCTGGCTGTGCCGGGAAGGAACGTCCCCACTGTGCTGCGGCTAGGAAGCTGAGAGGGCCAGGGCTTGTGGGGCTGTGGAAGGGCTGCCTAGGGAAGGTGAGGGCCAGCAAGAGCTTTCAGGGCTAGCCCCTTTCGTGTGGGAGCAGTGGCTGGACGTTTCCGATTTGGGAGCTGGGCTCTGGCTGTGCCGGGAAGGAACGTCCCCACTGTGCTGTGGCTAGGAAGCTCAGAGGGCCAGGGCTTGTGGGGCTGTGGAAGGGCTGCCTAGGGAAGGTGAGGGCCAGCAAGAGCTTTCAGGGCTAGCCCCTTTCGTGTGGGAGCAGTGGCTGGATGTTTCCGATTTGGGAGCTGGGCTCTGGCTGTGCCGAGAAGGAACGTCCGCACAGTGCTGTGGCTAGGAAGCTCAGAGATCCAGGGCTTGTGGGGCTGTGGAAGGGCTGCCTAGGGAAGGTGAGGGCCAGCAAGAGCTTTCAGGGCTAGCCCCTTTCGTGTGGGAGCAGTGGCTGGACGTTTCCGATTTGGGAGCTGGGCTCTGGCTGTGCCGGGAAGGAACGTCCCCACTGTGCTGTGGCTAGGAAGCTCAGAGGGCCAGGGCTTGTGGGGCTGTGGAAGGGCTGCCTAGGGAAGGTGAGGGCCAGCAAGAGCTTTCAGGGCTAGCCCCTTTCGTGTGGGAGCAGTGGCTGGACGTTTCCGATTTGGGAGCTGGGCTCTGGCTGTGCCGGGAAGGAACGTCCGCAGAGTGCTGTGGCTAGGAAGCTCAGAGGGCCAGGGCTTGTGGGGCTGTGGAAGGGCTGCCTAGGGAAGGTGAGCGCCAGCAAGAGCTTTCAGGGCTAGCCCCTTTCATGTGGGAGCAGTGGCTGGACGTTTCCGATTTGGGAGCTGGGCTCTGGCTGTGCCGGGAAGGAACTTCCCCACTGTGCTGTGGCTAGGAAGCTCAGAGGGCCAGTGCTTGTGGGGCTGTGGAAGGGCTGCCTAGGGAAGGTGAGGGCCAGCAAGAGCTTTCAGGGCTAGCCCCTTTCGTGTGGGAGCAGTGGCTGGACGTTTCCGATTTGGGAGCTGGGCTCTGGCTGTGCCGGGAAGGAACGTCCGCAGAGTACTGCGGCTAGGAAGCTGAGAGGGCCAGGGCTTGTGGGGCTGTGGAAGGGCTGCCTAGGGAAGGTGAGGGCCAGCAAGAGCTTTCAGGGCTAGCCCCTTTCATGTGGGAGCAGTGGCTGGACGTTTCCGATTTGGGAGCTGGGCTCTGGCTGTGCCGGGAAGGAACGTCCCCACTGTGCTGTGGCTAGGAAGCTCAGAGGGCCAGGGCTTGTGCGGCTGTGGATGGGCTGCCTAGGGAAGGTGAGGGCCAGCAAGAGCTTTCAGGGCTAGCCCCTTTCGTGTGGGAGCAGTGGCTGGACATTTCCGATTTGGGAGCTGGGCTCTGGCTGTGCCGGGAAGGAACGTCCCCACACTGCTGTGCCTAGGAAGCTCGGAGGGCCAGGGCTTGTGGGGCTGTGGAAGGGCTGCCTAGGGAAGGTGAGGGCCAGCAAGAGCTTTCAGGGCTAGCCCCTTTCGTGTGGGAGTAGTGGCTGGACGTTTCCGATTTGGGAGCTGGGCTCTGGCTGTGCCGGGAAGGAACGTCCCCACTGTGCTGTGGCTAGGAAGCTGAGAGGGCCAGGGCTTGTGGGGCTGTGGAAGGGCTGCCTAGGGAAGGTGAGGGCCAGCAAGAGCTTTCAGGGCTAGCCCCTTTCGTGTGGGAGCAGTGGCTGGACGTTTCCGATTTGGGAGCTGGGCTCTGGCTGTGCCGGGAAGGAACGTCCCCACTGTGCTGTGGCTAGGAAGCTCAGAGGGCCAGGGCTTGTGGGGCTGTGGAAGGGCTGCCTAGGGAAGGTGAGGGCCAGCAAGAGCTTTCAGGGCTAGCCCCTTTCGTGTGGGAGCAGTGGCTGGACGTTTCCGATTTGGGAGCTGGGCTCTGGCTGTGCCGGGAAGGAACGTCCGCAGAGTACTGCGGCTAGGAAGCTGAGAGGGCCAGGGCTTGTGGGGCTGTGGAAGGGCTGCCTAGGGAAGGTGAGGGCCAGCAAGAGCTTTCAGGGCTAGCCCCTTTCGTGTGGGAGCAGTGGCTGGACGTTTCCGATTTGGGAGCTGGGCTCTGGCTGTGCCGGGAAGGAACGTCCGCAGAGTACTGCGGCTAGGAAGCTGAGAGGGCCAGGGCTTGTGGGGCTGTGGAAGGGCTGCCTAGGGAAGGTGATGGCCAGCAAGAGCTTTCAGGGCTAGCCCCTTTCGTGTGGGAGCAGTGGCTGGACGTTTCCGATTTGGGAGCTGGGCTCTGGCTGTGCCGAGAAGGAACGTCCCCACTGTGCTGTGGCTAGGAAGCTCAGAGGGCCAGGGCTTGTGGGGCTGTGGAAGGGCTGCCTAGGGAAGGTGAGGGCCAGCAAGAGCTTTCAGGGCTAGCCCCTTTCGTGTGGGAGCAGTGGCTGGACGTTTCCGATTTGGGAGCTGGGCTCTGGCTGTGCCGGGAAGGAACATCCCCACTGTGCTGTGGCTAGGAAGGTCAGAGGGCCAGGGCTTGTGGGGCTGTGGAAGGGCTGCCTAGGGAAGGTGAGCGCCAGCAAGAGCTTTCAGGGCTAGCCCCTTTGGTGTGGGAGTAGTGGCTGGACTTTTCCGATTTGGGAGCTGGGCTCTGGCTGTGCCGGGAAGGAACTTCCCCACTGTGCTGTGGCTAGGAAGCTCAGAGCGCCAGGGCTTGTGGGGCTGTGGAAGGGCTGCCTAGGGAAGGTGAGCGCCAGCAAGAGCTTTCAGGGCTAGCCCCTTTCGTGTGGGAGCAGTGGCTGGACGTTTCCGATTTGGGAGCTGGGCTCTGGCTGTGCCGGGAAGGAACGTCCGCAGAGTGCTGTGGCTAGGAAGCTCAGAGGGCCAGGGCTTGTGGGGCTGTGGAAGGGCTGCCTAGGGAAGGTGAGCGCCAGCAAGAGCGTTCAGGGCTAGCCCCTTTCATGTGAGAGCAGTGGCTGGACGTTTCCGATTTGGGAGCTGGGCTCTGGCTGTGCCGGGAAGGAACGTCCCCACTGTGCTGTGGCTAGGAAGCTGAGAGGGCCAGGGCTTGTGGGGCTGTGGAAGGGCTGCCTAGGGAAGGTGAGGGCCAGCAAGAGCTTTCAGGGCTAGCCCCTTTCGTGTGGGAGCAGTGGCTGGACGTTTCCGATTTGGGAGCTGGGCTCTGGCTGTGCCGGGAAGGAACGTCCGCAGAGTACTGCGGCTAGGAAGCTGAGAGGGACAGGGCTTGTGGGGCTGTGGAAGGGCTGCCTAGGGAAGGTGAGGGCCAGCAAGAGCTTTCAGGGCTAGCCCCTTTCATGTGGGAGCAGTGGCTGGACGTTTCCGATTTGGGAGCTGGGCTGTGGCTGTGCCGGGAAGGAACGTCCCCACTGTGCTGTGGCTAGGAAGCTCAGAGGGCCAGGGCTTGTGGGGCTGTGGAAGGGCTGCCTTGGGAAGGTGAGGGCCAGCAAGAGCTTTCAGGGCTAGCCCCTTTCGTGTGGGAGCAGTGGCTGGACATTTCCGATTTGGGAGCTGGGCTCTGGCTGTGCCGGGAAGGAACATCCCCACTGTGCTGTGGCTAGGAAGCTGAGAGGGCCAGGGCTTGTGGGGCTGTGGAAGGGCTGCCTAGGGAAGGTGAGGGCCAGCAAGAGCTTTCAGGGCTAGCCCCTTTCGTGTGGGAGTAGTGGCTGGACGTTTCCGATTTGGGAGCTGGGCTCTGGCTGTGCCGGGAAGGAACGTCCCCACACTGCTGTGGCTAGGAAGCTGAGAGGGCCAGGGCTTGTGGGGCTGTGGAAGGGCTGCCTAGGGAAGGTGAGGGCCAGCAAGAGCTTTCAGGGCTAGCCCCTTTCGTGTGGGAGCAGTGGCTGGACGTTTCCGATTTGGGAGCTGGGCTCTGGCTGTGCCGGGAAGGAACGTCCCCACTGTGTTGTGGCTAGGAAGCTCAGAGCGCCAGGGCTTGTGGGGCTGTGGAAGGGCTGCCTAGGGAAGGTGAGGGCCAGCAAGAGCTTTCAGGGCTAGCCCCTTTCGTGTGGGAGCAGTGGCTGGACGTTTCCGATTTGGGAGCTGGGCTCTGGCTGTGCCGGGAAGGAACGTCCACAGAGTACTGCGGCTAGGAAGCTGAGAGGGCCAGGGCTTGTGGGGCTGTGGAAGGGCTGCCTAGGGAAGGTGAGGGCCAGCAAGAGCTTTCAGGGCTAGCCCCTTTCGTGTGGGAGCAGTGGCTGGACGTTTCCGATTTGGGAGCTGGGCTCTGGCTGTGCCGGGAAGGAACGTCCCCACACTGCTGTGGCTAGGAAGCTGAGAGGGCCAGGGCTTGTGGGGCTGTGGAAGGGCTGCCTAGGGAAGGTGAGGGCCAGCAAGAGCTTTCAGGGCTAGCCCCTTTCGTGTGGGAGCAGTGGCTGGACGTTTCCGATTTGGGAGCTGGGCTCTGGCTGTGCCGGGAAGGAACGTCCCCACTGTGCTGCGGCTAGGAAGCTGAGAGGGCCAGGGCTTGTGGGGCTGTGGAAGGGCTGCCTAGGGAAGGTGATGGCCAGCAAGAGCTTTCAGGGCTAGCCCCTTTCGTGTGGGAGCAGTGGCTGGACGTTTCCGATTTGGGAGCTGGGCTCTGGCTGTGCCTGGAAGGAACATCCCCACTGTGCTGTGGCTAGGAAGCTCAGAGGGCCAGGGCTTGTGGGGCTGTGGAAGGGCTGCCTAGGGAAGGTGAGGGCCAGCAAGAGCTTTCAGGGCTAGCCCCTTTCGTGTGGGAGCAGTGGCTGGACGTTTCCGATTTGGGAGCTGGGCTCTGGCTGTGCCGGGAAGGAACATCCCCACTGTGCTGTGGCTAGGAAGGTCAGAGGGCCAGGGCTTGTGGGGCTGTGGAAGGGCTGCCTAGGGAAGGTGAGCGCCAGGAAGAGCTTTCAGGGCTAGCCCCTTTGGTGTGGGAGTAGTGGCTGGACGTTTCCGATTTGGGAGCTGGGCTCTGGCTGTGCCGGGAAGGAACGTCCGCAGAGTGCTGTGGCTAGGAAGCTCAGAGGGCCAGGGCTTGTGGGGCTGTGGAAGGGCTGCCTAGGGAAGGTGAGGGCCAGCAAGAGCTTTCAGGGCTAGCCCCTTTCGTGTGGGAGCAGTGGCTGGACGTTTCCGATTTGGGAGCTGGGCTCTGGCTGTGCCGGGAAGGAACGTCCGCAGAGTACTGCGGCTAGGAAGCTGAGAGGGCCAGGGCTTGTGGGGCTGTGGAAGGGCTGCCTAGGGAAGGTGAGGGCCAGCAAGAGCTTTCAGGGCTAGCCCCTTTCATGTGGGAGCAGTGGCTGGACGTTTCCGATTTGGGAGCTGGGCTGTGGCTGTGCCGGGAAGGAACGTCCCCACACTGCTGTGGCTAGGAAGCTGAGAGGGACAGGGCTTGTGGGGCTGTGGAAGGGCTGCCTTGGGAAGGTGAGGGCCAGCAAGAGCTTTCAGGGCTAGCCCCTTTCGTGTGGGAGCAGTGGCTGGACATTTCCGATTTGGGAGCTGGGCTCTGGCTGTGCCGGGAAGGAACATCCCCACTGTGCTGTGGCTAGGAAGCTGAGAGGGCCAGGGCTTGTGGGGCTGTGGAAGGGCTGCCTAGGGAAGGTGAGCGCCAGCAAGAGCTTTCAGGGCTAGCCCCTTTCGTGTGGGAGTAGTGGCTGGACGTTTCCGATTTGGGAGCTGGGCTCTGGCTGTGCCGGGAAGGAACGTCCCCACACTGCTGTGGCTAGGAAGCTGAGAGGGCCAGGGCTTGTGGGGCTGTGGAAGGGCTGCCTAGGGAAGGTGAGGGCCAGCAAGAGCTTTCAGGGCTAGCCCCTTTCGTGTGGGAGCAGTGGCTGGACGTTTCCGATTTGGGAGCTGGGCTCTGGCTGTGCCGGGAAGGAACGTCCCCACTGTGCTGTGGCTAGGAAGCTCAGAGGGCCAGGGCTTGTGGGGCTGTGGAAGGGCTGCCTAGGGAAGGTGAGGGCCAGCAAGAGCTTTCAGGGCTAGCCCCTTTCGTGTGGGAGCAGTGGCTGGACATTTCCGATTTGGGAGCTGGGCTCTGGCTGTGCCGGGAAGGAACGTCCACAGAGTACTGCGGCTAGGAAGCTGAGAGGTCCAGGGCTTGTGGGGCTGTGGAAGGGCTGTCTTGGGAAGGTGAGGGCCAGCAAGAGCTTTCAGGGCTAGCCCCTTTCGTGTGGGAGCAGTGGCTGGACGTTTCCAATTTGGGAGCTGGGCTCTGGCTGTGCCGGGAAGGAACGTCCCCACTGTGCTGCGGCTAGGAAGCTGAGAGGGCCAGGGCTTGTGGGGCTGTGGAAGGGCTGCCTAGGGAAGGTGATGGCCAGCAAGAGCTTTCAGGGCTAGCCCCTTTCGTGTGGGAGCAGTGGCTGGACGTTTCCGATTTGGGAGCTGGGCTCTGGCTGTGCCGGGAAGGAACGTCCCCACTGTGCTGTGGCTAGGAAGCTGAGAGGGCCAGGGCTTGTGGGGCTGTGGAAGGGCTGCCTAGGGAAGGTGAGGGCCAGCAAGAGCTTTCAGGGCTAGCCCCTTTCGTGTGGGAGCAGTGGCTGGACGTTTCCGATTTGGGAGCTGGGCTGTGGCTGTGCCGGGAAGGAACGTCCCCACTGTGCTGTGGCTAGGAAGCTCAGAGGGCCAGG
Source organism: Aptenodytes patagonicus (assembly GCF_965638725.1). NCBI lineage: Eukaryota > Metazoa > Chordata > Aves > Sphenisciformes > Spheniscidae > Aptenodytes > Aptenodytes patagonicus. The sequence goes on along the minus strand of NW_027471997.1, from coordinate 787,366 downwards.
GCTTGTGGGGCTGTGGAAGGGCTGCCTAGGGAAGGTGAGGGCCAGCAAGAGCTTTCAGGGCTAGCCCCTTTCGTGTGGGAGCAGTGGCTGGACGTTTCCGATTTGGGAGCTGGGCTCTGGCTGTGCCGGGAAGGAACGTCCACAGAGTACTGCGGCTAGGAAGCTGAGAGGGCCAGGGCTTGTGGGGCTGTGGAAGGGCTGCCTAGGGAAGGTGAGGGCCAGCAAGAGCTTTCAGGGCTAGCCCCTTTCGTGTGGGAGCAGTGGCTGGACGTTTCCAATTTGGGAGCTGGGCTCTGGCTGTGCCGGGAAGGAACGTCCCCACACTGCTGTGGCTAGGAAGCTCAGAGCGCCAGGGCTTGTGGGGCTGTGGAAGGGCTGCCTAGGGAAGGTGAGGGCCAGCAAGAGCTTTCAGGGCTAGCCCCTTTCGTGTGGGAGCAGTGGCTGGACGTTTCCGATTTGGGAGCTGGGCTCTGGCTGTGCCGGGAAGGAACGTCCCCACTGTGCTGCGGCTAGGAAGCTGAGAGGGCCAGGGCTTGTGGGGCTGTGGAAGGGCTGCCTAGGGAAGGTGAGGGCCAGCAAGAGCTTTCAGGGCTAGCCCCTTTCGTGTGGGAGCAGTGGCTGGACGTTTCCGATTTGGGAGCTGGGCTCTGGCTGTGCCTGGAAGGAACATCCCCACACTGCTGTGCCTAGGAAGCTCAGAGGGCCAGGGCTTGTGGGGCTGTGGAAGGGCTGCCTAGGGAAGGTGAGGGCCAGCAAGAGCTTTCAGGGCTAGCCCCTTTCGTGTGGGAGCAGTGGCTGGACGTTTCCGATTTGGGAGCTGGGCTCTGGCTGTGCCGGGAAGGAACATCCCCACTGTGCTGTGGCTAGGAAGGTCAGAGGGCCAGGGCTTGTGGGGCTGTGGAAGGGCTGCCTAGGGAAGGTGAGCGCCAGCAAGAGCTTTCAGGGCTAGCCCCTTTGGTGTGGGAGTAGTGGCTGGACTTTTCCGATTTGGGAGCTGGGCTCTGGCTGTGCCGGGAAGGAACTTCCCCACTGTGCTGTGGCTAGGAAGCTGAGAGGGCCAGGGCTTGTGGGGCTGTGGAAGGGCTGCCTAGGGAAGGTGAGCGCCAGCAAGAGCTTTCAGGGCTAGCCCCTGTCGTGTGGGAGCAGTGGCTGGACGTTTCCGATTTGGGAGCTGGGCTCTGGCTGTGCCGGGAAGGAACGTCCGCAGAGTGCTGTGGCTAGGAAGCTCAGAGGGCCAGGGCTTGTGGGGCTGTGGAAGGGCTGCCTAGGGAAGGTGAGCGCCAGCAAGAGCTTTCAGGGCTAGCCCCTTTCATGTGAGAGCAGTGGCTGGACGTTTCCGATTTGGGAGCTGGGCTCTGGCTGTGCTGGGAAGGAACGTCCCCACTGTGCTGTGGCTAGGAAGCTCAGAGCGCCAGGGCTTGTGGGGCTGTGGAAGGGCTGCCTAGGGAAGGTGAGGGCCAGGAAGAGCTTTCAGGGCTAGCCCCTTTCGTGTGGGAGCAGTGGCTGGACGTTTCCGATTTGGGAGCTGGGCTCTGGCTGTGCCGGGAAGGAACGTCCGCAGAGTACTGCGGCTAGGAAGCTGAGAGGGCCAGGGCTTGTGGGGCTGTGGAAGGGCTGCCTAGGGAAGGTGAGGGCCAGCAAGAGCTTTCAGGGCTAGCCCCTTTCATGTGGGAGCAGTGGCTGGACGTTTCCGATTTGGGAGCTGGGCTGTGGCTGTGCCGGGAAGGGACGTCCCCACACTGCTGTGGCTAGGAAGGTCAGAGGGCCAGGGCTTGTGGGGCTGTGGAAGGGCTGCCTTGGGAAGGTGAGGGCCAGCAAGAGCTTTCAGGGCTAGCCCCTTTTGTGTGGGAGCAGTGGCTGGACATTTCCGATTTGGGAGCTGGGCTCTGGCTGTGCCGGGAAGGAACATCCCCACTGTGCTGTGGCTAGGAAGCTGAGAGGGCCAGGGCTTGTGGGGCTGTGGAAGGGCTGCCTAGGGAAGGTGAGGGCCAGCAAGAGCTTTCAGGGCTAGCCCCTTTCGTGTGGGAGCAGTGGCTGGACGTTTCCGATTTGGGAGCTGGGCTCTGGCTGTGCCGGGAAGGAACGTCCCCACACTGCTGTGGCTAGGAAGCTGAGAGGGCCAGGGCTTGTGGGGCTGTGGAAGGGCTGCCTAGGGAAGGTGAGGGCCAGCAAGAGCTTTCAGGGCTAGCCCCTTTCGTGTGGGAGCAGTGGCTGGACGTTTCCGATTTGGGAGCTGGGCTCTGGCTGTGCCGGGAAGGAACGTCCACAGAGTACTGCGGCTAGGAAGCTCAGAGAGCCAGGGCTTGTGGGGCTGTGGAAGGGCTGCCTTGGGAAGGTGAGGGCCAGCAAGAGCTTTCAGGGCTAGCCCCTTTCGTGTGGGAGCAGTGGCTGGACGTTTCCAATTTGGGAGCTGGGCTCTGGCTGTGCCGGGAAGGAACGTCCCCACACTGCTGTGGCTAGGAAGCTCAGAGCGCCAGGGCTTGTGGGGCTGTGGAAGGGCTGCCTAGGGAAGGTGAGGGCCAGCAAGAGCTTTCAGGGCTAGCCCCTTTCGTGTGGGAGCAGTGGCTGGACGTTTCCGATTTGGGAGCTGGGCTCTGGCTGTGCCGGGAAGGAACGTCCGCAGAGTACTGCGGCTAGGCAGCTGAGAGGGCCAGGGCTTGTGGGGCTGTGGAAGGGCTGCCTAGGGAAGGTGAGGGCCAGCAAGAGCTTTCAGGGCTAGCCCCTTTCGTGTGGGAGCAGTGGCTGGACGTTTCCGATTTGGGAGCTGGGCTGTGGCTGTGCCGGGAAGGAACGTCCCCACTGTGCTGCGGCTAGGAAGCTGAGAGGGCCAGGGCTTGTGGGGCTGTGGAAGGGCTGCCTAGGGAAGGTGATGGCCAGCAAGAGCTTTCAGGGCTAGCCCCTTTCGTGTGGGAGCAGTGGCTGGACGTTTCCGATTTGGGAGCTGGGCTCTGGCTGTGCCGGGAAGGAACGTCCCCACTGTGCTGTGGCTAGGAAGCTGAGAGGGCCAGGGCTTGTGGGGCTGTGGAAGGGCTGCCTAGGGAAGGTGAGGGCCAGCAAGAGCTTTCAGGGCTAGCCCCTTTCGTGTGGGAGCAGTGGCTGGACGTTTCCGATTTGGGAGCTGGGCTGTGGCTGTGCCGGGAAGGAACGTCCCCACTGTGCTGTGGCTAGGAAGCTGAGAGGGCCAGGGCTTGTGGGGCTGTGGATGGGCTGCCTAGGGAAGGTGAGGGCCAGCAAGAGCTTTCAGGGCTAGCCCCTTTCGTGTGGGAGTAGTGGCTGGACGTTTCCGATTTGGGAGCTGGGCTCTGGCTGTGCCGGGAAGGAACGTCCCCACACTGCTGTGGCTAGGAAGCTCAGAGCGCCAGGGCTTGTGGGGCTGTGGAAGGGCTGCCTAGGGAAGGTGAGGGCCAGCAAGAGCTTTCAGGGCTAGCCCCTTTCGTGTGGGAGCAGTGGCTGGACGTTTCCGATTTGGGAGCTGGGCTCTGGCTGTGCCGGGAAGGAACGTCCGCAGAGTACTGCGGCTAGGAAGCTGAGAGGGCCAGGGCTTGTGGGGCTGTGGAAGGGCTGCCTAGGGAAGGTGAGGGCCAGCAAGAGCTTTCAGGGCTAGCCCCTTTCGTGTGGGAGCAGTGGCTGGACGTTTCCGATTTGGGAGGTGGGCTCTGGCTGTGCCTGGAAGGAACATCCCCACTGTGCTGCGGCTAGGAAGCTGAGAGGGCCAGGGCTTGTGGGGCTGTGGAAGGGCTGCCTAGGGAAGGTGAGGGCCAGCAAGAGCTTTCAGGGCTAGCCCCTTTCGTGTGGGAGCAGTGGCTGGACGTTTCCGATTTGGGAGCTGGGCTCTGGCTGTGCCGGGAAGGAACGTCCCCACTGTGCTGTGGCTAGGAAGGTCAGAGGGCCAGGGCTTGTGGGGCTGTGGAAGGGCTGCCTAGGGAAGGTGAGGGCCAGCAAGAGCTTTCAGGGCTAGCCCCTTTCGTGTGGGAGCAGTGGCTGGACGTTTCCGATTTGGGAGCTGGGCTGTGGCTGTGCCGGGAAGGAACGTCCCCACTGTGCTGTGGCTAGGAAGCTCAGAGGGCCAGGGCTTGTGGGGCTGTGGAAGGGCTGCCTAGGGAAGGTGAGGGCCAGCAAGAGCTTTCAGGGCTAGCCCCTTTCGTGTGGGAGCAGTGGCTGGACGTTTCCGATTTGGGAGCTGGGCTCTGGCTGTGCCGGGAAGGAACATCCCCACTGTGCTGCGGCTAGGAAGCTGAGAGGGCCAGGGCTTGTGGGGCTGTGGAAGGGCTGCCTAGGGAAGGTGAGGGCCAGCAAGAGCTTTCAGGGCTAGCCCCTTTCGTGTGGGAGCAGTGGCTGGACGTTTCCGATTTGGGAGCTGGGCTCTGGCTGTGCCGAGAAGGAACGTCCGCACAGTGCTGTGGCTAGGAAGCTGAGAGGGCCAGGGCTTGTGGGGCTGTGGAAGGGCTGCCTAGGGAAGGTGAGGGCCAGCAAGAGCTTTCAGGGCTAGCCCCTTTCGTGTGGGAGCAGTGGCTGGATGTTTCCGATTTGGGAGCTGGGCTCTGGCTGTGCCGGGAAGGAACGTCCCCACTGTGCTGTGGCTAGGAAGCTGAGAGGGCCAGGGCTTGTGGGGCTGTGGAAGGGCTGCCTAGGGAAGGTGAGGGCCAGCAAGAGCTTTCAGGGCTAGCCCCTTTCGTGTGGGAGCAGTGGCTGGACGTTTCCGATTTGGGAGCTGGGCTCTGGCTGTGCCGGGAAGGAACGTCCACAGAGTACTGCGGCTAGGAAGCTGAGAGGGCCAGGGCTTGTGGGGCTGTGGAAGGGCTGCCTAGGGAAGGTGAGGGCCAGCAAGAGCTTTCAGGGCTAGCCCCTTTCGTGTGGGAGCAGTGGCTGGACGTTTCCGATTTGGGAGGTGGGCTCTGGCTGTGCCGAGAAGGAACGTCCCCACACTGCTGTGCCTAGGAAGCTCGGAAGGCCAGGGCTTGTGGGGCTGTGGAAGGGCTGCCTAGGGAAGGTGAGGGCCAGCAAGAGCTTTCAGGGCTAGCCCCTTTCGTGTGGGAGCAGTGGCTGGACGTTTCCGATTTGGGAGCTGGGCTCTGGCTGTGCCGGGAAGGAACGTCCCCACTGTGCTGCGGCTAGGAAGCTCAGAGCGCCAGGGCTTGTGGGGCTGTGGAAGGGCTGCCTAGGGAAGGTGAGGGCCAGCAAGAGCTTTCAGGGCTAGCCCCTTTCGTGTGGGAGCAGTGGCTGGACGTTTCCGATTTGGGAGGTGGGCTCTGGCTGTGCCGAGAAGGAACGTCCCCACACTGCTGTGCCTAGGAAGCTCGGAAGGCCAGGGCTTGTGGGGCTGTGGAAGGGCTGCCTAGGGAAGGTGAGGGCCAGCAAGAGCTTTCAGGGCTAGCCCCTTTCGTGTGGGAGCAGTGGCTGGACGTTTCCGATTTGGGAGCTGGGCTCTGGCTGTGCCGGGAAGGAACGTCCCCACTGTGCTGCGGCTAGGAAGCTCAGAGCGCCAGGGCTTGTGGGGCTGTGGAAGGGCTGCCTAGGGAAGGTGAGGGCCAGCAAGAGCTTTCAGGGCTAGCCCCTTTCGTGTGGGAGCAGTGGCTGGACGTTTCCGATTTGGGAGCTGGGCTCTGGCTGTGCCGGGAAGGAACGTCCGCAGAGTACTGCGGCTAGGAAGCTGAGAGGGCCAGGGCTTGTGGGGCTGTGGAAGGGCTGCCTAGGGAAGGTGAGGGCCAGCAAGAGCTTTCAGGGCTAGCCCCTTTCGTGTGGGAGCAGTGGCTGGACGTTTCCGATTTGGGAGCTGGGCTCTGGCTGTGCCGGGAAGGAACATCCCCACTGTGCTGTGGCTAGGAAGCTCAGAGGGCCAGTGCTTGTGGGGCTGTGGAAGGGCTGCCTTGGGAAGGTGAGGGCCAGCAAGAGCTTTCAGGGCTAGCCCCTTTCGTGTGGGAGCAGTGGCTGGACGTTTCCGATTTGGGAGCTGGGCTCTGGCTGTGCCGGGAAGGAACGTCCCTATACTGCTGTGGCTAGGAAGCTGAGAGGGCCAGGGCTTGTGGGGCTGTGGAAGGGCTGCCTAGGGAAGGTGAGGGCCAGCAAGAGCTTTCAGGGCTAGCCCCTTTGGTGTGGGAGCAGTGGCTGGACGTTTCCGATTTGGGAGCTGGGCTCTGGCTGTGCCGGGAAGGAACGTCCCCACACTGCTGTGGCTAGGAAGCTGAGAGGGCCAGGGCTTGTGGGGCTGTGGAAGGGCTGCCTTGGGAAGGTGAGCGCCAGCAAGAGCTTTCAGGGCTAGCCCCTTTCATGTGGGAGCAGTGGCTGGACGTTTCCGATTTGGGAGCTGGGCTCTGGCTGTGCCTGGAAGGAACATCCCCACTGTGCTGTGGCTAGGAAGCTCAGAGGGCCAGGGCTTGTGGGGCTGTGGAAGGGCTGCCTAGGGAAGGTGAGGGCCAGCAAGAGCTTTCAGGGCTAGCCCCTTTCGTGTGGGAGCAGTGGCTGGACGTTTCCGATTTGGGAGCTGGGCTCTGGCTGTGCCGGGAAGGAACGTCCCCACACTGCTGTGGCTAGGAAGCTGAGAGGGCCAGGGCTTGTGGGGCTGTGGAAGGGCTGCCTAGGGAAGGTGAGGGCCAGCAAGAGCTTTCAGGGCTAGCCCCTTTCGTGTGGGAGCAGTGGCTGGACGTTTCCGATTTGGGAGCTGGGCTGTGGCTGTGCCGGGAAGGAACGTCCACAGAGTACTGCGGCTAGGAAGCTGAGAGGGCCAGGGCTTGTGGGGCTGTGGAAGGGCTGCCTAGGGAAGGTGATGGCCAGCAAGAGCTTTCAGGGCTAGCCCCTTTCGTGTGGGAGCAGTGGCTGGACGTTTCCGATTTGGGAGCTGGGCTCTGGCTGTGCCGGGAAGGAACGTCCCCACACTGCTGTGGCTAGGAAGCTCAGAGCGCCAGGGCTTGTGGGGCTGTGGAAGGGCTGCCTAGGGAAGGTGAGGGCCAGCAAGAGCTTTCAGGGCTAGCCCCTTTCTTGTGGGAGCAGTGGCTGGACGTTTCCGATTTGGGAGGTGGGCTCTGGCTGTGCCGAGAAGGAACGTCCCCACACTGCTGTGCCTAGGAAGCTCGGAAGGCCAGGGCTTGTGGGGCTGTGGAAGGGATGCCTAGGGAAGGTGAGGGCCAGCAAGAGCTTTCAGGGCTAGCCCCTTTCGTGTGGGAGCAGTGGCTGGACGTTTCCGATTTGGGAGCTGGGCTCTGGCTGTGCCGGGAAGGAACGTCCCCACTGTGCTGCGGCTAGGAAGCTCAGAGCGCCAGGGCTTGTGGGGCTGTGGAAGGGCTGCCTAGGGAAGGTGAGGGCCAGCAAGAGCTTTCAGGGCTAGCCCCTTTCGTGTGGGAGCAGTGGCTGGACGTTTCCGATTTGGGAGCTGGGCTCTGGCTGTGCCGGGAAGGAACGTCCGCAGAGTACTGCGGCTAGGAAGCTCAGAGGGCCAGGGCTTGTGGGGCTGTGGAAGGGCTGCCTAGGGAAGGTGAGGGCCAGCAAGAGCTTTCAGGGCTAGCCCCTTTCGTGTGGGAGCAGTGGCTGGATGTTTCCGATTTGGGAGCTGGGCTCTGGCTGTGCCGGGAAGGAACGTCCCCACTGTGCTGTGGCTAGGAAGCTGAGAGGGCCAGGGCTTGTGGGGCTGTGGAAGGGCTGCCTAGGGAAGGTGAGGGCCAGCAAGAGCTTTCAGGGCTAGCCCCTTTCGTGTGGGAGCAGTGGCTGGACGTTTCCGATTTGGGAGCTGGGCTCTGGCTGTGCCGGGAAGGAACGTCCACAGAGTACTGCGGCTAGGAAGCTGAGAGGGCCAGGGCTTGTGGGGCTGTGGAAGGGCTGCCTAGGGAAGGTGAGGGCCAGCAAGAGCTTTCAGGGCTAGCCCCTTTCGTGTGGGAGCAGTGGCTGGACGTTTCCGATTTGGGAGGTGGGCTCTGGCTGTGCCGAGAAGGAACGTCCCCACACTGCTGTGCCTAGGAAGCTCGGAAGGCCAGGGCTTGTGGGGCTGTGGAAGGGCTGCCTAGGGAAGGTGAGGGCCAGCAAGAGCTTTCAGGGCTAGCCCCTTTCGTGTGGGAGCAGTGGCTGGACGTTTCCGATTTGGGAGCTGGGCTCTGGCTGTGCCGGGAAGGAACGTCCCCACTGTGCTGCGGCTAGGAAGCTCAGAGCGCCAGGGCTTGTGGGGCTGTGGAAGGGCTGCCTAGGGAAGGTGAGGGCCAGCAAGAGCTTTCAGGGCTAGCCCCTTTCGTGTGGGAGCAGTGGCTGGACGTTTCCGATTTGGGAGGTGGGCTCTGGCTGTGCCGAGAAGGAACGTCCCCACACTGCTGTGCCTAGGAAGCTCGGAAGGCCAGGGCTTGTGGGGCTGTGGAAGGGCTGCCTAGGGAAGGTGAGGGCCAGCAAGAGCTTTCAGGGCTAGCCCCTTTCGTGTGGGAGCAGTGGCTGGACGTTTCCGATTTGGGAGCTGGGCTCTGGCTGTGCCGGGAAGGAACGTCCCCACTGTGCTGCGGCTAGGAAGCTCAGAGCGCCAGGGCTTGTGGGGCTGTGGAAGGGCTGCCTAGGGAAGGTGAGGGCCAGCAAGAGCTTTCAGGGCTAGCCCCTTTCGTGTGGGAGCAGTGGCTGGACGTTTCCGATTTGGGAGCTGGGCTCTGGCTGTGCCGGGAAGGAACGTCCGCAGAGTACTGCGGCTAGGAAGCTGAGAGGGCCAGGGCTTGTGGGGCTGTGGAAGGGCTGCCTAGGGAAGGTGAGGGCCAGCAAGAGCTTTCAGGGCTAGCCCCTTTCGTGTGGGAGCAGTGGCTGGACGTTTCCGATTTGGGAGCTGGGCTCTGGCTGTGCCGGGAAGGAACATCCCCACTGTGCTGTGGCTAGGAAGCTCAGAGGGCCAGTGCTTGTGGGGCTGTGGAAGGGCTGCCTTGGGAAGGTGAGGGCCAGCAAGAGCTTTCAGGGCTAGCCCCTTTCGTGTGGGAGCAGTGGCTGGACGTTTCCGATTTGGGAGCTGGGCTCTGGCTGTGCCGGGAAGGAACGTCCCTATACTGCTGTGGCTAGGAAGCTGAGAGGGCCAGGGCTTGTGGGGCTGTGGAAGGGCTGCCTAGGGAAGGTGAGGGCCAGCAAGAGCTTTCAGGGCTAGCCCCTTTGGTGTGGGAGCAGTGGCTGGACGTTTCCGATTTGGGAGCTGGGCTCTGGCTGTGCCGGGAAGGAACGTCCCCACACTGCTGTGGCTAGGAAGCTGAGAGGGCCAGGGCTTGTGGGGCTGTGGAAGGGCTGCCTTGGGAAGGTGAGCGCCAGCAAGAGCTTTCAGGGCTAGCCCCTTTCATGTGGGAGCAGTGGCTGGACGTTTCCGATTTGGGAGCTGGGCTCTGGCTGTGCCTGGAAGGAACATCCCCACTGTGCTGTGGCTAGGAAGCTCAGAGGGCCAGGGCTTGTGGGGCTGTGGAAGGGCTGCCTAGGGAAGGTGAGGGCCAGCAAGAGCTTTCAGGGCTAGCCCCTTTCGTGTGGGAGCAGTGGCTGGACGTTTCCGATTTGGGAGCTGGGCTCTGGCTGTGCCGGGAAGGAACGTCCCCACACTGCTGTGGCTAGGAAGCTGAGAGGGCCAGGGCTTGTGGGGCTGTGGAAGGGCTGCCTAGGGAAGGTGAGGGCCAGCAAGAGCTTTCAGGGCTAGCCCCTTTCGTGTGGGAGCAGTGGCTGGACGTTTCCGATTTGGGAGCTGGGCTGTGGCTGTGCCGGGAAGGAACGTCCACAGAGTACTGCGGCTAGGAAGCTGAGAGGGCCAGGGCTTGTGGGGCTGTGGAAGGGCTGCCTAGGGAAGGTGATGGCCAGCAAGAGCTTTCAGGGCTAGCCCCTTTCGTGTGGGAGCAGTGGCTGGACGTTTCCGATTTGGGAGCTGGGCTCTGGCTGTGCCGGGAAGGAACGTCCCCACACTGCTGTGGCTAGGAAGCTCAGAGCGCCAGGGCTTGTGGGGCTGTGGAAGGGCTGCCTAGGGAAGGTGAGGGCCAGCAAGAGCTTTCAGGGCTAGCCCCTTTCTTGTGGGAGCAGTGGCTGGACGTTTCCGATTTGGGAGGTGGGCTCTGGCTGTGCCGAGAAGGAACGTCCCCACACTGCTGTGCCTAGGAAGCTCGGAAGGCCAGGGCTTGTGGGGCTGTGGAAGGGATGCCTAGGGAAGGTGAGGGCCAGCAAGAGCTTTCAGGGCTAGCCCCTTTCGTGTGGGAGCAGTGGCTGGACGTTTCCGATTTGGGAGCTGGGCTCTGGCTGTGCCGGGAAGGAACGTCCCCACTGTGCTGCGGCTAGGAAGCTCAGAGCGCCAGGGCTTGTGGGGCTGTGGAAGGGCTGCCTAGGGAAGGTGAGGGCCAGCAAGAGCTTTCAGGGCTAGCCCCTTTCGTGTGGGAGCAGTGGCTGGACGTTTCCGATTTGGGAGCTGGGCTCTGGCTGTGCCGGGAAGGAACGTCCGCAGAGTACTGCGGCTAGGAAGCTCAGAGGGCCAGGGCTTGTGGGGCTGTGGAAGGGCTGCCTAGGGAAGGTGAGGGCCAGCAAGAGCTTTCAGGGCTAGCCCCTTTCGTGTGGGAGCAGTGGCTGGACGTTTCCGATTTGGGAGCTGGGCTCTGGCTGTGCCGGGAAGGAACATCCCCACTGTGCTGTGGCTAGGAAGCTCAGAGGGCCAGTGCTTGTGGGGCTGTGGAAGGGCTGCCTTGGGAAGGTGAGCGCCAGCAAGAGCTTTCAGGGCTAGCCCCTTTCGTGTGGGAGCAGTGGCTGGACGTTTCCGATTTGGGAGCTGGGCTCTGGCTGTGCCGGGAAGGAACGTCCCCACTGTGCTGTGGCTAGGAAGCTGAGAGGGCCAGGGCTTGTGGGGCTGTGGAAGGGCTGCCTAGGGAAGGTGAGGGCCAGCAAGAGCTTTCAGGGCTAGCCCCTTTCGTGTGGGAGCAGTGGCTGGACGTTTCCGATTTGGGAGCTGGGCTCTGGCTGTGCCGGGAAGGAACGTCCCTATACTGCTGTGGCTAGGAAGCTGAGAGGGCCAGGGCTTGTGGGGCTGTGGAAGGGCTGCCTAGGGAAGGTGAGGGCCAGCAAGAGCTTTCAGGGCTAGCCCCTTTCGTGTGGGAGCAGTGGCTGGACGTTTCCGATTTGGGAGCTGGGCTCTGGCTGTGCCTGGAAGGAACATCCCCACTGTGCTGTGGCTAGGAAGCTGAGAGGGCCAGGGCTTGTGGGGCTGTGGAAGGGCTGCCTTGGGAAGGTGAGCGCCAGCAAGAGCTTTCAGGGCTAGCCCCTTTCATGTGGGAGCAGTGGCTGGACGTTTCCGATTTGGGAGCTGGGCTCTGGCTGTGCCTGGAAGGAACATCCCCACTGTGCTGTGGCTAGGAAGCTCAGAGGGCCAGGGCTTGTGGGGCTGTGGAAGGGCTGCCTAGGGAAGGTGAGGGCCAGCAAGAGCTTTCAGGGCTAGCCCCTTTCGTGTGGGAGCAGTGGCTGGACGTTTCCGATTTGGGAGCTGGGCTCTGGCTGTGCCGGGAAGGAACATCCCCACTGTGCTGTGGCTAGGAAGGTCAGAGGGCCAGGGCTTGTGGGGCTGTGGAAGGGCTGCCTAGGGAAGGTGAGCGCCAGCAAGAGCTTTCAGGGCTAGCCCCTTTGGTGTGGGAGTAGTGGCTGGACTTTTCCGATTTGGGAGCTGGGCTCTGGCTGTGCCGGGAAGGAACTTCCCCACTGTGCTGTGGCTAGGAAGCTCAGAGCGCCAGGGCTTGTGGGGCTGTGGAAGGGCTGCCTAGGGAAGGTGAGCGCCAGCAAGAGCTTTCAGGGCTAGCCCCTTTCATGTGGGAGCAGTGGCTGGACGTTTCCGATTTGGGAGCTGGGCTCTGGCTGTGCCGGGAAGGAACGTCCGCAGAGTGCTGTGGCTAGGAAGCTCAGAGGGCCAGGGCTTGTGGGGCTGTGGAAGGGCTGCCTAGGGAAGGTGAGCGCCAGCAAGAGCTTTCAGGGCTAGCCCCTTTCATGTGGGAGCAGTGGCTGGACGTTTCCGATTTGGGAGCTGGGCTCTGGCTGTGCCGGGAAGGAACGTCCCCACTGTGCTGTGGCTAGGAAGCTGAGAGGGCCAGGGCTTGTGGGGCTGTGGAAGGGCTGCCTAGGGAAGGTGAGGGCCAGCAAGAGCTTTCAGGGCTAGCCCCTTTCGTGTGGGAGCAGTGGCTGGACGTTTCCGATTTGGGAGCTGGGCTCTGGCTGTGCCGGGAAGGAACGTCCCTATACTGCTGTGGCTAGGAAGCTGAGAGGGCCAGGGCTTGTGGGGCTGTGGAAGGGCTGCCTAGGGAAGGTGAGGGCCAGCAAGAGCTTTCAGGGCTAGCCCCTTTGGTGTGGGAGCAGTGGCTGGACGTTTCCGATTTGGGAGCTGGGCTCTGGCTGTGCCGGGAAGGAACGTCCCCACACTGCTGTGGCTAGGAAGCTGAGAGGGCCAGGGCTTGTGGGGCTGTGGAAGGGCTGCCTTGGGAAGGTGAGCGCCAGCAAGAGCTTTCAGGGCTAGCCCCTTTCATGTGGGAGCAGTGGCTGGACGTTTCCGATTTGGGAGCTGGGCTCTGGCTGTGCCTGGAAGGAACATCCCCACTGTGCTGTGGCTAGGAAGCTCAGAGGGCCAGGGCTTGTGGGGCTGTGGAAGGGCTGCCTAGGGAAGGTGAGGGCCAGCAAGAGCTTTCAGGGCTAGCCCCTTTCGTGTGGGAGCAGTGGCTGGACGTTTCCGATTTGGGAGCTGGGCTCTGGCTGTGCCTGGAAGGAACGTCCCCACACTGCTGTGGCTAGGAAGCTGAGAGGGCCAGGGCTTGTGGGGCTGTGGAAGGGCTGCCTAGGGAAGGTGAGGGCCAGCAAGAGCTTTCAGGGCTAGCCCCTTTCGTGTGGGAGCAGTGGCTGGACGTTTCCGATTTGGGAGCTGGGCTGTGGCTGTGCCGGGAAGGAACGTCCACAGAGTACTGCGGCTAGGAAGCTGAGAGGGCCAGGGCTTGTGGGGCTGTGGAAGGGCTGCCTAGGGAAGGTGATGGCCAGCAAGAGCTTTCAGGGCTAGCCCCTTTCGTGTGGGAGCAGTGGCTGGACGTTTCCGATTTGGGAGCTGGGCTCTGGCTGTGCCGGGAAGGAACGTCCCCACACTGCTGTGGCTAGGAAGCTCAGAGCGCCAGGGCTTGTGGGGCTGTGGAAGGGCTGCCTAGGGAAGGTGAGGGCCAGCAAGAGCTTTCAGGGCTAGCCCCTTTCTTGTGGGAGCAGTGGCTGGACGTTTCCGATTTGGGAGGTGGGCTCTGGCTGTGCCGAGAAGGAACGTCCCCACACTGCTGTGCCTAGGAAGCTCGGAAGGCCAGGGCTTGTGGGGCTGTGGAAGGGATGCCTAGGGAAGGTGAGGGCCAGCAAGAGCTTTCAGGGCTAGCCCCTTTCGTGTGGGAGCAGTGGCTGGACGTTTCCGATTTGGGAGCTGGGCTCTGGCTGTGCCGGGAAGGAACGTCCCCACTGTGCTGCGGCTAGGAAGCTCAGAGCGCCAGGGCTTGTGGGGCTGTGGAAGGGCTGCCTAGGGAAGGTGAGGGCCAGCAAGAGCTTTCAGGGCTAGCCCCTTTCGTGTGGGAGCAGTGGCTGGACGTTTCCGATTTGGGAGCTGGGCTCTGGCTGTGCCGGGAAGGAACGTCCGCAGAGTACTGCGGCTAGGAAGCTGAGAGGGCCAGGGCTTGTGGGGCTGTGGAAGGGCTGCCTAGGGAAGGTGAGGGCCAGCAAGAGCTTTCAGGGCTAGCCCCTTTCGTGTGGGAGCAGTGGCTGGACGTTTCCGATTTGGGAGCTGGGCTCTGGCTGTGCCGGGAAGGAACATCCCCACTGTGCTGTGGCTAGGAAGCTCAGAGGGCCAGTGCTTGTGGGGCTGTGGAAGGGCTGCCTTGGGAAGGTGAGCGCCAGCAAGAGCTTTCAGGGCTAGCCCCTTTCGTGTGGGAGCAGTGGCTGGACGTTTCCGATTTGGGAGCTGGGCTCTGGCTGTGCCGGGAAGGAACGTCCCCACTGTGCTGTGGCTAGGAAGCTGAGAGGGCCAGGGCTTGTGGGGCTGTGGAAGGGCTGCCTAGGGAAGGTGAGGGCCAGCAAGAGCTTTCAGGGCTAGCCCCTTTCGTGTGGGAGCAGTGGCTGGACGTTTCCGATTTGGGAGCTGGGCTCTGGCTGTGCCGGGAAGGAACGTCCCTATACTGCTGTGGCTAGGAAGCTGAGAGGGCCAGGGCTTGTGGGGCTGTGGAAGGGCTGCCTAGGGAAGGTGAGGGCCAGCAAGAGCTTTCAGGGCTAGCCCCTTTCGTGTGGGAGCAGTGGCTGGACGTTTCCGATTTGGGAGCTGGGCTCTGGCTGTGCCGGGAAGGAACATCCCCACTGTGCTGTGGCTAGGAAGCTGAGAGGGCCAGGGCTTGTGGGGCTGTGGAAGGGCTGCCTTGGGAAGGTGAGCGCCAGCAAGAGCTTTCAGGGCTAGCCCCTTTCATGTGGGAGCAGTGGCTGGACGTTTCCGATTTGGGAGCTGGGCTCTGGCTGTGCCTGGAAGGAACATCCCCACTGTGCTGTGGCTAGGAAGCTCAGAGGGCCAGGGCTTGTGGGGCTGTGGAAGGGCTGCCTAGGGAAGGTGAGGGCCAGCAAGAGCTTTCAGGGCTAGCCCCTTTCGTGTGGGAGCAGTGGCTGGACGTTTCCGATTTGGGAGCTGGGCTCTGGCTGTGCCGGGAAGGAACATCCCCACTGTGCTGTGGCTAGGAAGGTCAGAGGGCCAGGGCTTGTGGGGCTGTGGAAGGGCTGCCTAGGGAAGGTGAGCGCCAGCAAGAGCTTTCAGGGCTAGCCCCTTTGGTGTGGGAGTAGTGGCTGGACTTTTCCGATTTGGGAGCTGGGCTCTGGCTGTGCCGGGAAGGAACTTCCCCACTGTGCTGTGGCTAGGAAGCTCAGAGCGCCAGGGCTTGTGGGGCTGTGGAAGGGCTGCCTTGGGAAGGTGAGCGCCAGCAAGAGCTTTCAGGGCTAGCCCCTTTCATGTGGGAGCAGTGGCTGGACGTTTCCGATTTGGGAGCTGGGCTCTGGCTGTGCCTGGAAGGAACATCCCCACTGTGCTGTGGCTAGGAAGCTCAGAGGGCCAGGGCTTGTGGGGCTGTGGAAGGGCTGCCTAGGGAAGGTGAGGGCCAGCAAGAGCTTTCAGGGCTAGCCCCTTTCGTGTGGGAGCAGTGGCTGGACGTTTCCGATTTGGGAGCTGGGCTCTGGCTGTGCCTGGAAGGAACGTCCCCACACTGCTGTGGCTAGGAAGCTGAGAGGGCCAGTGCTTGTGGGGCTGTGGAAGGGCTGCCTAGGGAAGGTGAGGGCCAGCAAGAGCTTTCAGGGCTAGCCCCTTTCGTGTGGGAGCAGTGGCTGGACGTTTCCGATTTGGGAGCTGGGCTGTGGCTGTGCCGGGAAGGAACGTCCACAGAGTACTGCGGCTAGGAAGCTGAGAGGGCCAGGGCTTGTGGGGCTGTGGAAGGGCTGCCTAGGGAAGGTGATGGCCAGCAAGAGCTTTCAGGGCTAGCCCCTTTCGTGTGGGAGCAGTGGCTGGACGTTTCCGATTTGGGAGCTGGGCTCTGGCTGTGCCGGGAAGGAACGTCCCCACACTGCTGTGGCTAGGAAGCTCAGAGCGCCAGGGCTTGTGGGGCTGTGGAAGGGCTGCCTAGGGAAGGTGAGGGCCAGCAAGAGCTTTCAGGGCTAGCCCCTTTCTTGTGGGAGCAGTGGCTGGACGTTTCCGATTTGGGAGGTGGGCTCTGGCTGTGCCGAGAAGGAACGTCCCCACACTGCTGTGCCTAGGAAGCTCGGAAGGCCAGGGCTTGTGGGGCTGTGGAAGGGATGCCTAGGGAAGGTGAGGGCCAGCAAGAGCTTTCAGGGCTAGCCCCTTTCGTGTGGGAGCAGTGGCTGGACGTTTCCGATTTGGGAGCTGGGCTCTGGCTGTGCCGGGAAGGAACGTCCCCACTGTGCTGCGGCTAGGAAGCTCAGAGCGCCAGGGCTTGTGGGGCTGTGGAAGGGCTGCCTAGGGAAGGTGAGGGCCAGCAAGAGCTTTCAGGGCTAGCCCCTTTCGTGTGGGAGCAGTGGCTGGACGTTTCCGATTTGGGAGCTGGGCTCTGGCTGTGCCGGGAAGGAACGTCCGCAGAGTACTGCGGCTAGGAAGCTCAGAGGGCCAGGGCTTGTGGGGCTGTGGAAGGGCTGCCTAGGGAAGGTGAGGGCCAGCAAGAGCTTTCAGGGCTAGCCCCTTTCGTGTGGGAGCAGTGGCTGGACGTTTCCGATTTGGGAGCTGGGCTCTGGCTGTGCCGGGAAGGAACATCCCCACTGTGCTGTGGCTAGGAAGCTCAGAGGGCCAGTGCTTGTGGGGCTGTGGAAGGGCTGCCTTGGGATGGTGAGCGCCAGCAAGAGCTTTCAGGGCTAGCCCCTTTCGTGTGGGAGCAGTGGCTGGACGTTTCCGATTTGGGAGCTGGGCTCTGGCTGTGCCGGGAAGGAACGTCCCCACTGTGCTGTGGCTAGGAAGCTGAGAGGGCCAGGGCTTGTGGGGCTGTGGAAGGGCTGCCTAGGGAAGGTGAGGGCCAGCAAGAGCTTTCAGGGCTAGCCCCTTTCGTGTGGGAGCAGTGGCTGGACGTTTCCGATTTGGGAGCTGGGCTCTGGCTGTGCCGGGAAGGAACGTCCCTATACTGCTGTGGCTAGGAAGCTGAGAGGGCCAGGGCTTGTGGGGCTGTGGAAGGGCTGCCTAGGGAAGGTGAGGGCCAGCAAGAGCTTTCAGGGCTAGCCCCTTTCGTGTGGGAGCAGTGGCTGGACGTTTCCGATTTGGGAGCTGGGCTCTGGCTGTGCCGGGAAGGAACATCCCCACTGTGCTGTGGCTAGGAAGCTGAGAGGGCCAGGGCTTGTGGGGCTGTGGAAGGGCTGCCTTGGGAAGGTGAGCGCCAGCAAGAGCTTTCAGGGCTAGCCCCTTTCATGTGGGAGCAGTGGCTGGACGTTTCCGATTTGGGAGCTGGGCTCTGGCTGTGCCTGGAAGGAACATCCCCACTGTGCTGTGGCTAGGAAGCTCAGAGGGCCAGGGCTTGTGGGGCTGTGGAAGGGCTGCCTAGGGAAGGTGAGGGCCAGCAAGAGCTTTCAGGGCTAGCCCCTTTCGTGTGGGAGCAGTGGCTGGACGTTTCCGATTTGGGAGCTGGGCTCTGGCTGTGCCGGGAAGGAACATCCCCACTGTGCTGTGGCTAGGAAGGTCAGAGGGCCAGGGCTTGTGGGGCTGTGGAAGGGCTGCCTAGGGAAGGTGAGCGCCAGCAAGAGCTTTCAGGGCTAGCCCCTTTGGTGTGGGAGTAGTGGCTGGACTTTTCCGATTTGGGAGCTGGGCTCTGGCTGTGCCGGGAAGGAACGTCCGCAGAGTGCTGTGGCTAGGAAGCTCAGAGGGCCAGGGCTTGTGGGGCTGTGGAAGGGCTGCCTAGGGAAGGTGAGCGCCAGCAAGAGCTTTCAGGGCTAGCCCCTTTCATGTGGGAGCAGTGGCTGGACGTTTCCGATTTGGGAGCTGGGCTCTGGCTGTGCCGGGAAGGAACGTCCCCACTGTGCTGTGGCTAGGAAGCTCAGAGCGCCAGGGCTTGTGGGGCTGTGGAAGGGCTGCCTAGGGAAGGTGAGGGCCAGCAAGAGCTTTCAGGGCTAGCCCCTTTCTTGTGGGAGCAGTGGCTGGACGTTTCCGATTTGGGAGGTGGGCTCTGGCTGTGCCGAGAAGGAACGTCCCCACACTGCTGTGCCTAGGAAGCTCGGAAGGCCAGGGCTTGTGGGGCTGTGGAAGGGATGCCTAGGGAAGGTGAGGGCCAGCAAGAGCTTTCAGGGCTAGCCCCTTTCGTGTGGGAGCAGTGGCTGGACGTTTCCGATTTGGGAGCTGGGCTCTGGCTGTGCCGGGAAGGAACGTCCCCACTGTGCTGCGGCTAGGAAGCTCAGAGCGCCAGGGCTTGTGGGGCTGTGGAAGGGCTGCCTAGGGAAGGTGAGGGCCAGCAAGAGCTTTCAGGGCTAGCCCCTTTCGTGTGGGAGCAGTGGCTGGACGTTTCCGATTTGGGAGCTGGGCTCTGGCTGTGCCGGGAAGGAACGTCCGCAGAGTACTGCGGCTAGGAAGCTCAGAGGGCCAGGGCTTGTGGGGCTGTGGAAGGGCTGCCTAGGGAAGGTGAGGGCCAGCAAGAGCTTTCAGGGCTAGCCCCTTTCGTGTGGGAGCAGTGGCTGGACGTTTCCGATTTGGGAGCTGGGCTCTGGCTGTGCCGGGAAGGAACATCCCCACTGTGCTGTGGCTAGGAAGCTCAGAGGGCCAGGGCTTGTGGGGCTGTGGAAGGGCTGCCTAGGGAAGGTGAGGGCCAGCAAGAGCTTTCAGGGCTAGCCCCTTTCGTGTGGGAGCAGTGGCTGGACGTTTCCGATTTGGGAGCTGGGCTCTGGCTGTGCCGGGAAGGAACGTCCCCACTGTGCTGTGGCTAGGAAGCTGAGAGGGCCAGGGCTTGTGGGGCTGTGGAAGGGCTGCCTAGGGAAGGTGAGGGCCAGCAAGAGCTTTCAGGGCTAGCCCCTTTCGTGTGGGAGCAGTGGCTGGACGTTTCCGATTTGGGAGCTGGGCTCTGGCTGTGCCGGGAAGGAACGTCCGCACACTGCTGTGGCTAGGAAGCTCAGAGGGCCAGGGCTTGTGGGGCTGTGGAAGGGCTGCCTAGGGAAGGTGAGGGCCAGCAAGAGCTTTCAGGGCTAGCCCCTTTCGTGTGGGAGCAGTGGCTGGACGTTTCCGATTTGGGAGCTGGGCTCTGGCTGTGCCGGGAAGGAACATCCCCACTGTGCTGTGGCTAGGAAGCTGAGAGGGCCAGGGCTTGTGGGGCTGTGGAAGGGCTGCCTTGGGAAGGTGAGCGCCAGCAAGAGCTTTCAGGGCTAGCCCCTTTCATGTGGGAGCAGTGGCTGGACGTTTCCGATTTGGGAGCTGGGCTCTGGCTGTGCCTGGAAGGAACATCCCCACTGTGCTGTGGCTAGGAAGCTCAGAGGGCCAGGGCTTGTGGGGCTGTGGAAGGGCTGCCTAGGGAAGGTGAGGGCCAGCAAGAGCTTTCAGGGCTAGCCCCTTTCGTGTGGGAGCAGTGGCTGGACGTTTCCGATTTGGGAGCTGGGCTCTGGCTGTGCCGGGAAGGAACATCCCCACTGTGCTGTGGCTAGGAAGGTCAGAGGGCCAGGGCTTGTGGGGCTGTGGAAGGGCTGCCTAGGGAAGGTGAGCGCCAGCAAGAGCTTTCAGGGCTAGCCCCTTTGGTGTGGGAGTAGTGGCTGGACTTTTCCGATTTGGGAGCTGGGCTCTGGCTGTGCCGGGAAGGAACTTCCCCACTGTGCTGTGGCTAGGAAGCTCAGAGCGCCAGGGCTTGTGGGGCTGTGGAAGGGCTGCCTAGGGAAGGTGAGCGCCAGCAAGAGCTTTCAGGGCTAGCCCCTTTCATGTGGGAGCAGTGGCTGGACGTTTCCGATTTGGGAGCTGGGCTCTGGCTGTGCCGGGAAGGAACGTCCGCAGAGTGCTGTGGCTAGGAAGCTCAGAGGGCCAGGGCTTGTGGGGCTGTGGAAGGGCTGCCTAGGGAAGGTGAGCGCCAGCAAGAGCTTTCAGGGCTAGCCCCTTTCATGTGGGAGCAGTGGCTGGACGTTTCCGATTTGGGAGCTGGGCTCTGGCTGTGCCGGGAAGGAACGTCCCTATACTGCTGTGGCTAGGAAGCTGAGAGAGCCAGGGCTTGTGGGGCTGTGGAAGGGCTGCCTAGGGAAGGTGAGGGCCAGCAAGAGCTTTCAGGGCTAGCCCCTTTCGTGTGGGAGCAGTGGCTGGACGTTTCCGATTTGGGAGCTGGGCTCTGGCTGTGCCGGGAAGGAACATCCCCACTGTGCTGTGGCTAGGAAGCTCAGAGGGCCAGTGCTTGTGGGGCTGTGGAAGGGCTGCCTTGGGAAGGTGAGCGCCAGCAAGAGCTTTCAGGGCTAGCCCCTTTCGTGTGGGAGCAGTGGCTGGACGTTTCCGATTTGGGAGCTGGGCTCTGGCTGTGCCGGGAAGGAACGTCCCCACTGTGCTGTGGCTAGGAAGCTGAGAGGGCCAGGGCTTGTGGGGCTGTGGAAGGGCTGCCTAGGGAAGGTGAGGGCCAGCAAGAGCTTTCAGGGCTAGCCCCTTTCGTGTGGGAGCAGTGGCTGGACGTTTCCGATTTGGGAGCTGGGCTCTGGCTGTGCCGGGAAGGAACGTCCCTATACTGCTGTGGCTAGGAAGCTGAGAGGGCCAGGGCTTGTGGGGCTGTGGAAGGGCTGCCTAGGGAAGGTGAGGGCCAGCAAGAGCTTTCAGGGCTAGCCCCTTTCGTGTGGGAGCAGTGGCTGGACGTTTCCGATTTGGGAGCTGGGCTCTGGCTGTGCCGGGAAGGAACATCCCCACTGTGCTGTGGCTAGGAAGCTGAGAGGGCCAGGGCTTGTGGGGCTGTGGAAGGGCTGCCTTGGGAAGGTGAGCGCCAGCAAGAGCTTTCAGGGCTAGCCCCTTTCATGTGGGAGCAGTGGCTGGACGTTTCCGATTTGGGAGCTGGGCTCTGGCTGTGCCTGGAAGGAACATCCCCACTGTGCTGTGGCTAGGAAGGTCAGAGGGCCAGGGCTTGTGGGGCTGTGGAAGGGCTGCCTAGGGAAGGTGAGGGCCAGCAAGAGCTTTCAGGGCTAGCCCCTTTCGTGTGGGAGCAGTGGCTGGACGTTTCCGATTTGGGAGCTGGGCTCTGGCTGTGCCGGGAAGGAACATCCCCACTGTGCTGTGGCTAGGAAGGTCAGAGGGCCAGGGCTTGTGGGGCTGTGGAAGGGCTGCCTAGGGAAGGTGAGCGCCAGCAAGAGCTTTCAGGGCTAGCCCCTTTGGTGTGGGAGTAGTGGCTGGACTTTTCCGATTTGGGAGCTGGGCTCTGGCTGTGCCGGGAAGGAACTTCCCCACTGTGCTGTGGCTAGGAAGCTCAGAGCGCCAGGGCTTGTGGGGCTGTGGAAGGGCTGCCTAGGGAAGGTGAGCGCCAGCAAGAGCTTTCAGGGCTAGCCCCTTTCATGTGGGAGCAGTGGCTGGACGTTTCCGATTTGGGAGCTGGGCTCTGGCTGTGCCGGGAAGGAACGTCCGCAGAGTGCTGTGGCTAGGAAGCTCAGAGGGCCAGGGCTTGTGGGGCTGTGGAAGGGCTGCCTAGGGAAGGTGAGCGCCAGCAAGAGCTTTCAGGGCTAGCCCCTTTCATGTGGGAGCAGTGGCTGGACGTTTCCGATTTGGGAGCTGGGCTCTGGCTGTGCCGGGAAGGAACGTCCCTATACTGCTGTGGCTAGGAAGCTGAGAGGGCCAGGGCTTGTGGGGCTGTGGAAGGGCTGCCTAGGGAAGGTGAGGGCCAGCAAGAGCTTTCAGGGCTAGCCCCTTTCGTGTGGGAGCAGTGGCTGGACATTTCCGATTTGGGAGCTGGGCTCTGGCTGTGCCGGGAAGGAACGTCCCCACACTGCTGTGGCTAGGAAGCTGAGAGGGCCAGGGCTTGTGGGGCTGTGGAAGGGCTGCCTAGGGAAGGTGAGGGCCAGCAAGAGCTTTCAGGGCTAGCCCCTTTCGTGTGGGAGTAGTGGCTGGACGTTTCCGATTTGGGAGCTGGGCTCTGGCTGTGCCGGGAAGGAACGTCCCCACTGTGCTGCGGCTAGGAAGCTCAGAGCGCCAGGGCTTGTGGGGCTGTGGAAGGGCTGCCTAGGGAAGGTGAGGGCCAGCAAGAGCTTTCAGGGCTAGCCCCTTTCGTGTGGGAGCAGTGGCTGGACGTTTCCGATTTGGGAGCTGGGCTCTGGCTGTGCCGGGAAGGAACGTCCGCAGAGTACTGCGGCTAGGAAGCTCAGAGGGCCAGGGCTTGTGGGGCTGTGGAAGGGCTGCCTAGGGAAGGTGAGGGCCAGCAAGAGCTTTCAGGGCTAGCCCCTTTCGTGTGGGAGCAGTGGCTGGACGTTTCCGATTTGGGAGCTGGGCTCTGGCTGTGCCGGGAAGGAACATCCCCACTGTGCTGTGGCTAGGAAGCTCAGAGGGCCAGTGCTTGTGGGGCTGTGGAAGGGCTGCCTTGGGAAGGTGAGGGCCAGCAAGAGCTTTCAGGGCTAGCCCCTTTCGTGTGGGAGCAGTGGCTGGACGTTTCCGATTTGGGAGCTGGGCTCTGGCTGTGCCGGGAAGGAACATCCCCACTGTGCTGTGGCTAGGAAGCTCAGAGGGCCAGTGCTTGTGGGGCTGTGGAAGGGCTGCCTTGGGAAGGTGAGCGCCAGCAAGAGCTTTCAGGGCTAGCCCCTTTCGTGTGGGAGCAGTGGCTGGACGTTTCCGATTTGGGAGCTGGGCTCTGGCTGTGCCGGGAAGGAACGTCCCCACTGTGCTGTGGCTAGGAAGCTGAGAGGGCCAGGGCTTGTGGGGCTGTGGAAGGGCTGCCTAGGGAAGGTGAGGGCCAGCAAGAGCTTTCAGGGCTAGCCCCTTTCGTGTGGGAGCAGTGGCTGGACGTTTCCGATTTGGGAGCTGGGCTCTGGCTGTGCCGGGAAGGAACGTCCCTATACTGCTGTGGCTAGGAAGCTGAGAGGGCCAGGGCTTGTGGGGCTGTGGAAGGGCTGCCTAGGGAAGGTGAGGGCCAGCAAGAGCTTTCAGGGCTAGCCCCTTTCGTGTGGGAGCAGTGGCTGGACGTTTCCGATTTGGGAGCTGGGCTCTGGCTGTGCCGGGAAGGAACATCCCCACTGTGCTGTGGCTAGGAAGCTGAGAGGGCCAGGGCTTGTGGGGCTGTGGAAGGGCTGCCTTGGGAAGGTGAGCGCCAGCAAGAGCTTTCAGGGCTAGCCCCTTTCATGTGGGAGCAGTGGCTGGACGTTTCCGATTTGGGAGCTGGGCTCTGGCTGTGCCGGGAAGGAACATCCCCACTGTGCTGTGGCTAGGAAGGTCAGAGGGCCAGGGCTTGTGGGGCTGTGGAAGGGCTGCCTAGGGAAGGTGAGGGCCAGCAAGAGCTTTCAGGGCTAGCCCCTTTCGTGTGGGAGCAGTGGCTGGACGTTTCCGATTTGGGAGCTGGGCTCTGGCTGTGCCGGGAAGGAACATCCCCACTGTGCTGTGGCTAGGAAGGTCAGAGGGCCAGGGCTTGTGGGGCTGTGGAAGGGCTGCCTAGGGAAGGTGAGGGCCAGCAAGAGCTTTCAGGGCTAGCCCCTTTGGTGTGGGAGTAGTGGCTGGACTTTTCCGATTTGGGAGCTGGGCTCTGGCTGTGCCGGGAAGGAACATCCCCACTGTGCTGTGGCTAGGAAGCTCAGAGGGCCAGGGCTTGTGGGGCTGTGGAAGGGCTGCCTAGGGAAGGTGAGCGCCAGCAAGAGCTTTCAGGGCTAGCCCCTTTCATGTGGGAGCAGTGGCTGGACGTTTCCGATTTGGGAGCTGGGCTCTGGCTGTGCCGGGAAGGAACGTCCGCAGAGTGCTGTGGCTAGGAAGCTCAGAGGGCCAGGGCTTGTGGGGCTGTGGAAGGGCTGCCTAGGGAAGGTGAGCGCCAGCAAGAGCTTTCAGGGCTAGCCCCTTTCATGTGGGAGCAGTGGCTGGACGTTTCCGATTTGGGAGCTGGGCTCTGGCTGTGCCGGGAAGGAACGTCCCTATACTGCTGTGGCTAGGAAGCTGAGAGGGCCAGGGCTTGTGGGGCTGTGGAAGGGCTGCCTAGGGAAGGTGAGGGCCAGCAAGAGCTTTCAGGGCTAGCCCCTTTCGTGTGGGAGCAGTGGCTGGACATTTCCGATTTGGGAGCTGGGCTCTGGCTGTGCCGGGAAGGAACGTCCCCACACTGCTGTGGCTAGGAAGCTGAGAGGGCCAGGGCTTGTGGGGCTGTGGAAGGGCTGCCTAGGGAAGGTGAGGGCCAGCAAGAGCTTTCAGGGCTAGCCCCTTTCGTGTGGGAGTAGTGGCTGGACGTTTCCGATTTGGGAGCTGGGCTCTGGCTGTGCCGGGAAGGAACGTCCCCACTGTGCTGCGGCTAGGAAGCTGAGAGGGCCAGGGCTTGTGGGGCTGTGGAAGGGCTGCCTAGGGAAGGTGAGGGCCAGCAAGAGCTTTCAGGGCTAGCCCCTTTTGTGTGGGAGCAGTGGCTGGACGTTTCCGATTTGGGAGCTGGGCTCTGGCTGTGCCGGGAAGGAACGTCCGCAGAGTACTGCGGCTAGGAAGCTCAGAGGGCCAGGGCTTGTGGGGCTGTGGAAGGGCTGCCTAGGGAAGGTGAGCGCCAGCAAGAGCTTTCAGGGCTAGCCCCTTTCGTGTGGGAGCAGTGGCTGGACGTTTCCGATTTGGGAGCTGGGCTCTGGCTGTGCCGGGAAGGAACATCCCCACTGTGCTGTGGCTAGGAAGCTCAGAGGGCCAGTGCTTGTGGGGCTGTGGAAGGGCTGCCTTGGGAAGGTGAGGGCCAGCAAGAGCTTTCAGGGCTAGCCCCTTTCGTGTGGGAGCAGTGGCTGGACGTTTCCGATTTGGGAGCTGGGCTCTGGCTGTGCCGGGAAGGAACGTCCCCACTGTGCTGTGGCTAGGAAGCTGAGAGGGCCAGGGCTTGTGGGGCTGTGGAAGGGCTGCCTAGGGAAGGTGAGGGCCAGCAAGAGCTTTCAGGGCTAGCCCCTTTCGTGTGGGAGCAGTGGCTGGACGTTTCCGATTTGGGAGCTGGGCTCTGGCTGTGCCGGGAAGGAACGTCCCTATACTGCTGTGGCTAGGAAGCTGAGAGGGCCAGGGCTTGTGGGGCTGTGGAAGGGCTGCCTAGGGAAGGTGAGGGCCAGCAAGAGCTTTCAGGGCTAGCCCCTTTCGTGTGGGAGCAGTGGCTGGACGTTTCCGATTTGGGAGCTGGGCTCTGGCTGTGCCGGGAAGGAACGTCCCCACACTGCTGTGGCTAGGAAGCTGAGAGGGCCAGGGCTTGTGGGGCTGTGGAAGGGCTGCCTTGGGAAGGTGAGGGCCAGCAAGAGCTTTCAGGGCTAGCCCCTTTCATGTGGGAGCAGTGGCTGGACGTTTCCGATTTGGGAGCTGGGCTCTGGCTGTGCCTGGAAGGAACATCCCCACTGTGCTGTGGCTAGGAAGCTCAGAGGGCCAGGGCTTGTGGGGCTGTGGAAGGGCTGCCTAGGGAAGGTGAGCGCCAGCAAGAGCTTTCAGGGCTAGCCCCTTTCGTGTGGGAGCAGTGGCTGGACGTTTCCGATTTGGGAGCTGGGCTCTGGCTGTGCCTGGAAGGAACGTCCCCACACTGCTGTGGCTAGGAAGCTGAGAGGGCCAGGGCTTGTGGGGCTGTGGAAGGGCTGCCTAGGGAAGGTGATGGCCAGCAAGAGCTTTCAGGGCTAGCCCCTTTCGTGTGGGAGCAGTGGCTGGACGTTTCCGATTTGGGAGCTGGGCTCTGGCTGTGCCGGGAAGGAACGTCCCCACACTGCTGTGGCTAGGAAGCTCAGAGCGCCAGGGCTTGTGGGGCTGTGGAAGGGCTGCCTAGGGAAGGTGAGGGCCAGCAAGAGCTTTCAGGGCTAGCCCCTTTCTTGTGGGAGCAGTGGCTGGACGTTTCCGATTTGGGAGGTGGGCTCTGGCTGTGCCGAGAAGGAACGTCCCCACACTGCTGTGCCTAGGAAGCTCGGAAGGCCAGGGCTTGTGGGGCTGTGGAAGGGATGCCTAGGGAAGGTGAGGGCCAGCAAGAGCTTTCAGGGCTAGCCCCTTTCGTGTGGGAGCAGTGGCTGGACGTTTCCGATTTGGGAGCTGGGCTCTGGCTGTGCCGGGAAGGAACGTCCCCACTGTGCTGTGGCTAGGAATCTCAGAGGGACAGGGCTTGTGGGGCTGTGGAAGGACTGCCTAGGGAAGGTGAGGGCCAGCAAGAGCTTTCAGGGCTAGCCCCTTTCGTGTGGGAGCAGTGGCTGGACGTTTCCGATTTGGGAGCTGGGCTCTGGCTGTGCCGGGAAGGAACGTCCGCAGAGTACTGCGGCTAGGAAGCTCAGAGCGCCAGGGCTTGTGGGGCTGTGGAAGGGCTGCCTAGGGAAGGTGAGGGCCAGCAAGAGCTTTCAGGGCTAGCCCCTTTCGTGTGGGAGCAGTGGCTGGACGTTTCCGATTTGGGAGCTGGGCTGTGGCTGTGCCGGGAAGGAACGTCCCCACTGTGCTGTGGCTAGGAAGCTCAGAGGGCCAGTGCTTGTGGGGCTGTGGAAGGGCTGCCTTGGGAAGGTGAGCGCCAGCAAGAGCTTTCAGGGCTAGCCCCTTTCGTGTGGGAGCAGTGGCTGGACGTTTCCGATTTGGGAGCTGGGCTCTGGCTGTGCCGGGAAGGAACGTCCGCAGAGTACTGCGGCTAGGAAGCTGAGAGGGCCAGGGCTTGTGGGGCTGTGGAAGGGCTGCCTAGGGAAGGTGAGGGCCAGCAAGAGCTTTCAGGGCTAGCCCCTTTCGTGTGGGAGCAGTGGCTGGACGTTTCCGATTTGGGAGCTGGGCTCTGGCTGTGCCGGGAAGGAATGTCCCTATACTGCTGTGGCTAGGAAGCTGAGAGGGCCAGGGCTTGTAGGGCTGTGGAAGGGCTGCCTAGGGAAGGTGAGGGCCAGCAAGAGCTTTCAGGGCTAGCCCCTTTCGTGTGGGAGCAGTGGCTGGACGTTTCCGATTTGGGAGCTGGGCTCTGGCTGTGCCGGGAAGGAACATCCCCACTGTGCTGTGGCTAGGAAGCTGAGAGGGCCAGGGCTTGTGGGGCTGTGGAAGGGCTGCCTTGGGAAGGTGAGCGCCAGCAAGAGCTTTCAGGGCTAGCCCCTTTCATGTGGGAGCAGTGGCTGGACGTTTCCGATTTGGGAGCTGGGCTCTGGCTGTGCCTGGAAGGAACATCCCCACTGTGCTGTGGCTAGGAAGCTCAGAGGGCCAGGGCTTGTGGGGCTGTGGAAGGGCTGCCTAGGGAAGGTGAGGGCCAGCAAGAGCTTTCAGGGCTAGCCCCTTTCGTGTGGGAGCAGTGGCTGGACGTTTCCGATTTGGGAGCTGGGCTCTGGCTGTGCCGGGAAGGAACATCCCCACTGTGCTGTGGCTAGGAAGGTCAGAGGGCCAGGGCTTGTGGGGCTGTGGAAGGGCTGCCTAGGGAAGGTGATGGCCAGCAAGAGCTTTCAGGGCTAGCCCCTTTCGTGTGGGAGCAGTGGCTGGACGTTTCCGATTTGGGAGCTGGGCTCTGGCTGTGCCGGGAAGGAACGTCCCCACACTGCTGTGGCTAGGAAGCTCAGAGGGCCAGGGCTTGTGGGGCTGTGGAAGGGCTGCCTAGGGAAGGTGAGGGCCAGCAAGAGCTTTCAGGGCTAGCCCCTTTCTTGTGGGAGCAGTGGCTGGACGTTTCCGATTTGGGAGGTGGGCTCTGGCTGTGCCGAGAAGGAACGTCCCCACACTGCTGTGCCTAGGAAGCTCGGAAGGCCAGGGCTTGTGGGGCTGTGGAAGGGATGCCTAGGGAAGGTGAGGGCCAGCAAGAGCTTTCAGGGCTAGCCCCTTTCGTGTGGGAGTAGTGGCTGGACGTTTCCGATTTGGGAGCTGGGCTCTGGCTGTGCCGGGAAGGAACGTCCCCACTGTGCTGTGGCTAGGAATCTCAGAGGGACAGGGCTTGTGGGGCTGTGGAAGGACTGCCTAGGGAAGGTGAGGGCCAGCAAGAGCTTTCAGGGCTAGCCCCTTTCGTGTGGGAGCAGTGGCTGGACGTTTCCGATTTGGGAGCTGGGCTCTGGCTGTGCCGGGAAGGAACGTCCGCAGAGTACTGCGGCTAGGAAGCTCAGAGGGCCAGGGCTTGTGGGGCTGTGGAAGGGCTGCCTAGGGAAGGTGAGGGCCAGCAAGAGCTTTCAGGGCTAGCCCCTTTCGTGTGGGAGCAGTGGCTGGACGTTTCCGATTTGGGAGCTGGGCTGTGGCTGTGCCGGGAAGGAACGTCCCCACTGTGCTGTGGCTAGGAAGCTCAGAGGGCCAGTGCTTGTGGGGCTGTGGAAGGGCTGCCTTGGGAAGGTGAGCGCCAGCAAGAGCTTTCAGGGCTAGCCCCTTTCGTGTGGGAGCAGTGGCTGGACGTTTCCGATTTGGGAGCTGGGCTCTGGCTGTGCCGGGAAGGAACGTCCGCAGAGTACTGCGGCTAGGAAGCTGAGAGGGCCAGGGCTTGTGGGGCTGTGGAAGGGCTGCCTAGGGAAGGTGAGGGCCAGCAAGAGCTTTCAGGGCTAGCCCCTTTCGTGTGGGAGCAGTGGCTGGACGTTTCCGATTTGGGAGCTGGGCTCTGGCTGTGCCGGGAAGGAATGTCCCTATACTGCTGTGGCTAGGAAGCTGAGAGGGACAGGGCTTGTGGGGCTGTGGAAGGGCTGCCTAGGGAAGGTGAGGGCCAGCAAGAGCTTTCAGGGCTAGCCCCTTTCGTGTGGGAGCAGTGGCTGGACGTTTCCGATTTGGGAGCTGGGCTCTGGCTGTGCCGGGAAGGAACATCCCCACTGTGCTGTGGCTAGGAAGCTGAGAGGGCCAGGGCTTGTGGGGCTGTGGAAGGGCTGCCTTGGGAAGGTGAGCGCCAGCAAGAGCTTTCAGGGCTAGCCCCTTTCATGTGGGAGCAGTGGCTGGACGTTTCCGATTTGGGAGCTGGGCTCTGGCTGTGCCTGGAAGGAACATCCCCACTGTGCTGTGGCTAGGAAGCTCAGAGGGCCAGGGCTTGTGGGGCTGTGGAAGGGCTGCCTAGGGAAGGTGAGGGCCAGCAAGAGCTTTCAGGGCTAGCCCCTTTCGTGTGGGAGCAGTGGCTGGACGTTTCCGATTTGGGAGCTGGGCTCTGGCTGTGCCGGGAAGGAACATCCCCACTGTGCTGTGGCTAGGAAGGTCAGAGGGCCAGGGCTTGTGGGGCTGTGGAAGGGCTGCCTAGGGAAGGTGAGCGCCAGCAAGAGCTTTCAGGGCTAGCCCCTTTCGTGTGGGAGTAGTGGCTGGACTTTTCCGATTTGGGAGCTGGGCTCTGGCTGTGCCGGGAAGGAACTTCCCCACTGTGCTGTGGCTAGGAAGCTCAGAGCGCCAGGGCTTGTGGGGCTGTGGAAGGGCTGCCTAGGGAAGGTGAGCGCCAGCAAGAGCTTTCAGGGCTAGCCCCTTTCATGTGGGAGCAGTGGCTGGACGTTTCCGATTTGGGAGCTGGGCTCTGGCTGTGCCGGGAAGGAACGTCCGCAGAGTGCTGTGGCTAGGAAGCTCAGAGGGCCAGGGCTTGTGGGGCTGTGGAAGGGCTGCCTAGGGAAGGTGAGCGCCAGCAAGAGCTTTCAGGGCTAGCCCCTTTCATGTGGGAGCAGTGGCTGGACGTTTCCGATTTGGGAGCTGGGCTCTGGCTGTGCCGGGAAGGAACGTCCCTATACTGCTGTGGCTAGGAAGCTGAGAGGGCCAGGGCTTGTGGGGCTGTGGAAGGGCTGCCTAGGGAAGGTGAGGGCCAGCAAGAGCTTTCAGGGCTAGCCCCTTTCGTGTGGGAGCAGTGGCTGGACGTTTCCGATTTGGGAGCTGGGCTCTGGCTGTGCCTGGAAGGAACATCCCCACTGTGCTGTGGCTAGGAAGGTCAGAGGGCCAGGGCTTGTGGGGCTGTGGAAGGGCTGCCTAGGGAAGGTGAGGGCCAGCAAGAGCTTTCAGGGCTAGCCCCTTTCGTGTGGGAGCAGTGGCTGGACGTTTCCGATTTGGGAGCTGGGCTCTGGCTGTGCCGGGAAGGAACATCCCCACTGTGCTGTGGCTAGGAAGCTCAGAGGGCCAGGGCTTGTGGGGCTGTGGAAGGGCTGCCTTGGGAAGGTGAGCGCCAGCAAGAGCTTTCAGGGCTAGCCCCTTTCGTGTGGGAGCAGTGGCTGGACTTTTCCGATTTGGGAGCTGGGCTCTGGCTGTGCCGGGAAGGAACTTCCCCACTGTGCTGTGGCTAGGAAGCTCAGAGCGCCAGGGCTTGTGGGGCTGTGGAAGGGCTGCCTAGGGAAGGTGAGGGCCAGCAAGAGCTTTCAGGGCTAGCCCCTTTCATGTGGGAGCAGTGGCTGGACGTTTCCGATTTGGGAGCTGGGCTCTGGCTGTGCCGGGAAGGAACGTCCCCACTGTGCTGTGGCTAGGAAGCTCAGAGGGCCAGGGCTTGTGGGGCTGTGGAAGGGCTGCCTAGGGAAGGTGAGCGCCAGCAAGAGCTTTCAGGGCTAGCCCCTTTCGTGTGGGAGCAGTGGCTGGACGTTTCCGATTTGGGAGCTGGGCTCTGGCTGTGCCTGGAAGGAACTTCCCCACTGTGCTGTGGCTAGGAAGCTCAGAGGGCCAGTGCTTGTGGGGCTGTGGAAGGGCTGCCTAGGGAAGGTGAGGGCCAGCAAGAGCTTTCAGGGCTAGCCCCTTTCGTGTGGGAGCAGTGGCTGGACGTTTCCGATTTGGGAGCTGGGCTCTGGCTGTGCCGGGAAGGAACGTCCGCAGAGTACTGCGGCTAGGAAGCTGAGAGGGCCAGGGCTTGTGGGGCTGTGGAAGGGCTGCCTAGGGAAGGTGAGGGCCAGCAAGAGCTTTCAGGGCTAGCCCCTTTCATGTGGGAGCAGTGGCTGGACGTTTCCGATTTGTGAGCTGGGCTCTGGCTGTGCCGGGAAGGAACGTCCGCAGAGTACTGCGGCTAGGAAGCTAAGAGCGCCAGGGCTTGTGGGGCTGTGGAAGGGCTGCCTAGGGAAGGTGAGGGCCAGCAAGAGCTTTCAGGGCTAGCCCCTTTCGTGTGGGAGCAGTGGCTGGACGTTTCCGATTTGGGAGCTGGGCTCTGGCTGTGCCGGGAAGGAACGTCCCCATACTGCTGTGGCTAGGAAGCTGAGAGGGCCAGGGCTTGTGGGGCTGTGGAAGGGCTGCCTAGGGAAGGTGATGGCCAGCAAGAGCTTTCAGGGCTAGCCCCTTTCGTGTGGGAGCAGTGGCTGGACGTTTCCGATTTGGGAGCTGGGCTCTGGCTGTGCCGAGAAGGAACGTCCGCACAGTGCTGTGGCTAGGAAGCTCAGAGATCCAGGGCTTGTGGGGCTGTGGAAGGGCTGCCTAGGGAAGGTGAGGGCCAGCAAGAGCTTTCAGGGCTAGCCCCTTTCGTGTGGGAGCAGTGGCTGGACGTTTCCGATTTGGGAGCTGGGCTCTGGCTGTGCCGGGAAGGAACATCCCCACTGTGCTTTGGCTAGGAAGCTCAGAGGGCCAGGGCTTGTGGGGCTGTGGAAGGGCTGCCTTGGGAAGGTGAGCGCCAGCAAGAGCTTTCAGGGCTAGCCCCTTTCGTGTGGGAGCAGTGGCTGGACGTTTCCGATTTGGGAGCTGGGCTCTGGCTGTGCCGGGAAGGAACATCCCCACTGTGCTGTGGCTAGGAAGCTGAGAGGGCCAGGGCTTGTGGGGCTGTGGAAGGGCTGCCTAGGGAAGGTGAGGGCCAGCAAGAGCTTTCAGGGCTAGCCCCTTTGGTGTGGGAGCAGTGGCTGGACGTTTCCGATTTGGGAGCTGGGCTCTGGCTGTGCCGGGAAGGAACGTCCCTATACTGCTGTGGCTAGGAAGCTCAGAGGGCCAGGGCTTGTGGGGCTGTGGAAGGGCTGCCTAGGGAAGGTGAGGGCCAGCAAGAGCTTTCAGGGCTAGCCCCTTTCGTGTGGGAGCAGTGGCTGGACGTTTCCGATTTGGGAGCTGGGCTCTGGCTGTGCCTGGAAGGAACATCCCCACTGTGCTGTGGCTAGGAAGCTCGGAGGGCCAGGGCTTGTGGGGCTGTGGAAGGGCTGCCTAGGGAAGGTGAGGGCCAGCAAGAGCTTTCAGGGCTAGCCCCTTTCGTGTGGGAGCAGTGGCTGGACGTTTCCGATTTGGGAGCTGGGCTCTGGCTGTGCCGGGAAGGAACGTCCCCACACTGCTGTGGCTAGGAAGCTCAGAGCGCCAGGGCTTGTGGGGCTGTGGAAGGGCTGCCTAGGGAAGGTGAGGGCCAGCAAGAGCTTTCAGGGCTAGCCCCTTTCGTGTGGGAGCAGTGGCTGGACATTTCCGATTTGGGAGCTGGGCTCTGGCTGTGCCGGGAAGGAACGTCCCCACACTGCTGTGGCTAGGAAGGTCAGAGGGCCAGGGCTTGTGTGGCTGTGGAAGGGCTGCCTTGGGAAGGTGAGGGCCAGTAATAGCTTTCAGGGCTAGCCCCTTTCATGTGGGAGCAGTGGCTGGACATTTCCGATTTGGGAGCTGGGCTCTGGCTGTGCCTGGAAGGAACATCCCCACTGTGCTGTGGCTAGGAAGCTCAGAGGGCCAGGGCTTGTGGGGCTGTGGAAGGGCTGCCTAGGGAAGGTGAGGGCCAGCAAGAGCTTTCAGGGCTAGCCCCTTTCGTGTGGGAGCAGTGGCTGGACGTTTCCGATTTGGGAGCTGGGCTCTGGCTGAGCCGGGAAGGAACGTCCCCACACTGCTGTGGCTAGGAAGCTGAGAGGGCCAGGGCTTGTGGGGCTGTGGAAGGGCTGCCTAGGGAAGGTGAGGGCCAGCAAGAGCTTTCAGGGCTAGCCCCTTTCGTGTGGGAGCAGTGGCTGGACGTTTCCGATTTGGGAGCTGGGCTCTGGCTGTGCCGGGAAGGAACGTCCCCACTGTGCTGTGGCTAGGAAGCTCAGAGGGCCAGGGCTTGTGGGGCTGTGGAAGGGCTGCCTAGGGAAGGTGAGGGCCAGCAAGAGCTTTCAGGGCTAGCCCCTTTCGTGTGGGAGCAGTGGCTGGACGTTTCCGATTTGGGAGCTGGGCTCTGGCTGTGCCGGGAAGGAACGTCCCCACTGTGCTGTGGCTAGGAAGCTGAGAGGGCCAGGGCTTGTGGGGCTGTGGAAGGGCTGCCTAGGGAAGGTGAGGGCCAGCAAGAGCTTTCAGGGCTAGCCCCTTTCGTGTGGGAGCAGTGGCTGGACGTTTCCGATTTGGGAGCTGGGCTCTGGCTGTGCCGGGAAGGAACGTCCCTATACTGCTGTGGCTAGGAAGCTCAGAGGGCCAGGGCTTGTGGGGCTGTGGAAGGGCTGCCTAGGGAAGGTGAGCGCCAGCAAGAGCTTTCAGGGCTAGCCCCTTTCGTGTGGGAGCAGTGGCTGGACGTTTCCGATTTGGGAGCTGGGCTCTGGCTGTGCCGGGAAGGAACGTCCCCACACTGCTGTGGCTAGGAAGCTCAGAGCGCCAGGGCTTGTGGGGCTGTGGAAGGGCTGCCTAGGGAAGGTGAGGGCCAGCAAGAGCTTTCAGGGCTAGCCCCTTTCGTGTGGGAGCAGTGGCTGGACGTTTCCGATTTGGGAGCTGGGCTCTGGCTGTGCCGAGAAGGAAAGTCCGCAGAGTGCTGTGGCTAGGAAGCTCAGAGGGCCAGGGCTTGTGGGGCTGTGGAAGGGCTGCCTAGGGAAGGTGAGGGCCAGCAAGAGCTTTCAGGGCTAGCCCCTTTCGTGTGGGAGCAGTGGCTGGACGTTTCCGATTTGGGAGCTGGGCTCTGGCTGTGCCGGGAAGGAACATCCCCACTGTGCTGTGGCTAGGAAGCTCAGAGGGCCAGGGCTTGTGGGGCTGTGGAAGGGCTGCCTAGGGAAGGTGAGCGCCAGCAAGAGCTTTCAGGGCTAGCCCCTTTCGTGTGGGAGCAGTGGCTGGACGTTTCCGATTTGGGAGCTGGGCTCTGGCTGTGCCGGGAAGGAACGTCCGCAGAGTACTGCGGCTAGGAAGCTGAGAGGGCCAGGGCTTGTGGGGCTGTGGAAGGGCTGCCTAGGGAAGGTGAGGGCCAGCAAGAGCTTTCAGGGCTAGCCCCTTTCGTGTGGGAGCAGTGGCTGGACGTTTCCGATTTGGGAGCTGGGCTCTGGCTGTGCCGGGAAGGAACATCCCCACTGTGCTGTGGCTAGGAAGCTCAGAGGGCCAGGGCTTGTGGGGCTGTGGAAGGGCTGCCTAGGGAAGGTGAGCGCCAGCAAGAGCTTTCAGGGCTAGCCCCTTTCGTGTGGGAGCAGTGGCTGGACGTTTCCGATTTGGGAGCTGGGCTCTGGCTGTGCCGGGAAGGAACGTCCGCAGAGTACTGCGGCTAGGAAGCTGAGAGGGCCAGGGCTTGTGGGGCTGTGGAAGGGCTGCCTAGGGAAGGTGAGGGCCAGCAAGAGCTTTCAGGGCTAGCCCCTTTCATGTGAGAGCAGTGGCTGGACGTTTCCGATTTGGGAGCTGGGCTCTGGCTGTGCCTAGAAGGAACGTCCGCAGAGTACTGCGGCTAGGAAGCTCAGAGGGCCAGGGCTTGTGGGGCTGTGGAAGGGCTGCCTAGGGAAGGTGAGGGCCAGCAAGAGCTTTCAGGGCTAGCCCCTTTCGTGTGGGAGCAGTGGCTGGACGTTTCCGATTTGGGAGCTGGGCTCTGGCTGTGCCGGGAAGGAACATCCCCACTGTGCTTTGGCTAGGAAGCTCAGAGGGCCAGGGCTTGTGGGGCTGTGGAAGGGCTGCCTTGGGAAGGTGAGCGCCAGCAAGAGCTTTCAGGGCTAGCCCCTTTCGTGTGGGAGCAGTGGCTGGACGTTTCCGATTTGGGAGCTGGGCTCTGGCTGTGCCGGGAAGGAACGTCCCCACTGTGCTGTGGCTAGGAAGCTGAGAGGGCCAGGGCTTGTGGGGCTGTGGAAGGGCTGCCTAGGGAAGGTGAGGGCCAGCAAGAGCTTTCAGGGCTAGCCCCTTTCGTGTGGGAGCAGTGGCTGGACGTTTCCGATTTGGGAGCTGGGCTCTGGCTGTGCCGGGAAGGAACGTCCCTATACTGCTGTGGCTAGGAAGCTCAGAGGGCCAGGGCTTGTGGGGCTGTGGAAGGGCTGCCTAGGGAAGGTGAGGGCCAGCAAGAGCTTTCAGGGCTAGCCCCTTTCGTGTGGGAGCAGTGGCTGGACGTTTCCGATTTGGGAGCTGGGCTCTGGCTGTGCCGAGAAGGAACGTCCGCAGAGTGCTGTGGCTAGGAAGCTCAGAGCGCCAGGGCTTGTGGGGCTGTGGAAGGGCTGCCTAGGGAAGGTGAGGGCCAGCAAGAGCTTTCAGGGCTAGCCCCTTTCATGTGGGAGCAGTGGCTGGACGTTTCCGATTTGGGAGCTGGGCTCTGGCTGTGCCTGGAAGGAACATCCCCACTGTGCTGTGGCTAGGAAGCTCAGAGGGCCAGGGCTTGTGGGGCTGTGGAAGGGCTGCCTAGGGAAGGTGAGGGCCAGCAAGAGCTTTCAGGGCTAGCCCCTTTCGTGTGGGAGCAGTGGCTGGACGTTTCCGATTTGGGAGCTGGGCTCTGGCTGTGCCGGGAAGGAACGTCCCCACACTGCTGTGGCTAGGAAGCTGAGAGGGCCAGGGCTTGTGGGGCTGTGGAAGGGCTGCCTAGGGAAGGTGAGGGCCAGCAAGAGCTTTCAGGGCTAGCCCCTTTCGTGTGGGCGCAGTGGCTGGACGTTTCCGATTTGGGAGCTGGGCTCTGGCTGTGCCGGGAAGGAACGTCCCCACTGTGCTGTGGCTAGGAAGCTCAGAGGGCCAGGGCTTGTGGGGCTGTGGAAGGGCTGCCTAGGGAAGGTGAGGGCCAGCAAGAGCTTTCAGGGCTAGCCCCTTTCGTGTGGGAGCAGTGGCTGGACGTTTCCGATTTGGGAGCTGGGCTCTGGCTGTGCCGGGAAGGAACGTCCCCACTGTGCTGTGGCTAGGAAGCTGAGAGGGCCAGGGCTTGTGGGGCTGTGGAAGGGCTGCCTAGGGAAGGTGAGGGCCAGCAAGAGCTTTCAGGGCTAGCCCCTTTCGTGTGGGAGCAGTGGCTGGACGTTTCCGATTTGGGAGCTGGGCTCTGGCTGTGCCGGGAAGGAACGTCCCTATACTGCTGTGGCTAGGAAGCTCAGAGGGCCAGGGCTTGTGGGGCTGTGGAAGGGCTGCCTAGGGAAGGTGAGGGCCAGCAAGAGCTTTCAGGGCTAGCCCCTTTCGTGTGGGAGCAGTGGCTGGACGTTTCCGATTTGGGAGCTGGGCTCTGGCTGTGCCGGGAAGGAACGTCCCCACACTGCTGTGGCTAGGAAGCTCAGAGCGCCAGGGCTTGTGGGGCTGTGGAAGGGCTGCCTAGGGAAGGTGAGGGCCAGCAAGAGCTTTCAGGGCTAGCCCCTTTCATGTGGGAGCAGTGGCTGGACGTTTCCGATTTGGGAGCTGGGCTCTGGCTGTGCCGAGAAGGAAAGTCCGCAGAGTGCTGTGGCTAGGAAGCTCAGAGGGCCAGGGCTTGTGGGGCTGTGGAAGGGCTGCCTAGGGAAGGTGAGGGCCAGCAAGAGCTTTCAGGGCTAGCCCCTTTCGTGTGGGAGCAGTGGCTGGACGTTTCCGATTTGGGAGCTGGGCTCTGGCTGTGCCGGGAAGGAACATCCCCACTGTGCTGTGGCTAGGAAGCTCAGAGGGCCAGGGCTTGTGGGGCTGTGGAAGGACTGCCTAGGGAAGGTGAGGGCCAGCAAGAGCTTTCAGGGCTAGCCCCTTTCGTGTGGGAGCAGTGGCTGGACGTTTCCGATTTGGGAGCTGGGCTCTGGCTGTGCCGGGAAGGAACGTCCGCAGAGTACTGCGGCTAGGAAGCTGAGAGGGCCAGGGCTTGTGGGGCTGTGGAAGGGCTGCCTAGGGAAGGTGAGGGCCAGCAAGAGCTTTCAGGGCTAGCCCCTTTCATGTGAGAGCAGTGGCTGGACGTTTCCGATTTGGGAGGTGGGCTGTGGCTGTGCCTAGAAGGAACGTCCGCAGAGTACTGCGGCTAGGAAGCTCAGAGGGCCAGGGCTTGTGGGGCTGTGGAAGGGCTGCCTAGGGAAGGTGAGGGCCAGCAAGAGCTTTCAGGGCTAGCCCCTTTCATGTGGGAGCAGTGGCTGGACTTTTCCGATTTGGGAGCTGGGCTCTGGCTGTGCCGGGAAGGAACGTCCCCATACTGCTGTGGCTAGGAAGCTCAGAGGGCCAGGGCTTGTGGGGCTGTGGAAGGGCTGCCTAGGGAAGGTGAGGGCCAGCAAGAGCTTTCAGGGCTAGCCCCTTTCGTGTGGGAGCAGTGGCTGGACGTTTCCGATTTGGGAGCTGGGCTCTGGCTGTGCCGGGAAGGAACGTCCGCAGAGTACTGCGGCTAGGAAGCTGAGAGGGCCAGGGCTTGTGGGGCTGTGGAAGGGCTGCCTAGGAAAGGTGAGGGCCAGTAATAGCTTTCAGGGCTAGCCCCTTTCGTGTGGGAGCAGTGGCTGGACGTTTCCGATTTGGGAGCTGGGCTCTGGCTGTGCCGGGAAGGAACGTCCGCAGAGTACTGCGGCTAGGAAGCTCAGAGAGCCAGGGCTTGTGGGGCTGTGGAAGGGCTGCCTAGGGAAGGTGAGGGCCAGCAAGAGCTTTCAGGGCTAGCCCCTTTCGTGTGGGAGCAGTGGCTGGACGTTTCCGATTTGGGAGCTGGGCTCTGGCTGTGCCGGGAAGGAACGTCCGCAGAGCACTGCGGCTAGGCAGCTGAGAGGGCCAGGGCTTGTGGGGCTGTGGAAGGGCTGCCTAGGGAAGGTGAGGGCCAGCAAGAGCTTTCAGGGCGAGCCCCTTTCATGTGGGAGCAGTGGCTGGACTTTTCCGATTTGGGAGCTGGGCTCTGGCTGTGCCGGGAAGGAACGTCCACAGAGTACTGAGGCTAGGAAGCTGAGAGGGCCAGGGCTTGTGGGGCTGTGGAAGGGCTGCCTAGGGAAGGTGAGGGCCAGCAAGAGCTTTCAGGGCTAGCCCCTTTCGTGTGGGAGTAGTGGCTGGACGTTTCCGATTTGGGAGCTGGGCTCTGGCTGTGCCGGGAAGGAACGTCCCCACTGTGCTGCGGCTAGGAAGCTCAGAGGGCCAGGGCTTGTGGGGCTGTGGAAGGGCTGCCTAGGGAAGGTGAGGGCCAGCAAGAGCTTTCAGGGCTAGCCCCTTTCGTGTGGGAGCAGTGGCTGGACGTTTCCGATTTGGGAGCTGGGCTCTGGCTGTGCCGGGAAGGAACGTCCGCAGAGTACTGCGGCTAGGAAGCTGAGAGGGCCAGGGCTTGTGGGGCTGTGGAAGGGCTGCCTAGGGAAGGTGAGGGCCAGCAAGAGCTTTCAGGGCTAGCCCCTTTCGTGTGGGAGCAGTGGCTGGACGTTTCCGATTTGGGAGCTGGGCTCTGGCTGTGCCGGGAAGGAACGTCCGCAGAGCACTGCGGCTAGGCAGCTGAGAGGGCCAGGGCTTGTGGGGCTGTGGAAGGGCTGCCTAGGGAAGGTGAGGGCCAGCAAGAGCTTTCAGGGCTAGCCCCTTTCATGTGGGAGCAGTGGCTGGACGTTTCCGATTTGGGAGCTGGGCTCTGGCTGTGCCGGGAAGGAACGTCCGCAGAGTACTGCGGCTAGGAAGCTCAGAGGGCCAGGGCTTGTGGGGCTGTGGAAGGGCTGCCTAGGGAAGGTGAGGGCCAGCAAGAGCTTTCAGGGCTAGCCCCTTTCATGTGGGAGCAGTGGCTGGACTTTTCCGATTTGGGAGCTGGGCTCTGGCTGTGCCGGGAAGGAACGTCCCCACACTGCTGTGGCTAGGAAGCTCAGAGCGCCAGGGCTTGTGGGGCTGTGGAAGGGCTGCCTAGGGAAGGTGAGGGCCAGCAAGAGCTTTCAGGGCTAGCCCCTTTCGTGTGGGAGCAGTGGCTGGACGTTTCCGATTTGGGAGCTGGGCTCTGGCTGTGCCGGGAAGGAACATCCCCACTGTGCTGCGGCTAGGAAGCTCAGAGGGCCAGGGCTTGTGGGGCTGTGGAAGGGCTGCCTAGGGAAGGTGAGGGCCAGCAAGAGCTTTCAGGGCTAGCCCCTTTCGTGTGGGAGCAGTGGCTGGACGTTTCCGATTTGGGAGCTGGGCTCTGGCTGTGCCGGGAAGGAACATCCCCACTGTGCTGTGGCTAGGAAGCTCAGAGCGCCAGGGCTTGTGGGGCTGTGGAAGGGCTGCCTAGGGAAGGTGAGGGCCAGCAAGAGCTTTCAGGGCTAGCCCCTTTCGTGTGGGAGCAGTGGCTGGACGTTTCCGATTTGGGAGCTGGGCTCTGGCTGTGCCGGGAAGGAACGTCCGCAGAGTACTGCGGCTAGGAAGCTGAGAGGGCCAGGGCTTGTGGGGCTGTGGAAGGGCTGCCTAGGGAAGGTGAGGGCCAGCAAGAGCTTTCAGGGCTAGCCCCTTTCGTGTGGGAGCAGTGGCTGGACGTTTCCGATTTGGGAGCTGGGCTCTGGCTGTGCCGGGAAGGAACGTCCGTAGAGCACTGCGGCTAGGCAGCTGAGAGGGCCAGGGCTTGTGGGGCTGTGGAAGGGCTGCCTAGGGAAGGTGAGGGCCAGCAAGAGCTTTCAGGGCTAGCCCCATTCATGTGGGAGCAGTGGCTGGACGTTTCCGATTTGGGAGCTGGGCTCTGGCTGTGCCGAGAAGGAAAGTCCGCAGAGTGCTGTGGCTAGGAAGCTCAGAGGGCCAGGGCTTGTGGGGCTGTGGAAGGGCTGCCTAGGGCAGGTGAGGGCCAGCAAGAGCTTTCAGGGCTAGCCCCTTTCGTGTGGGAGCAGTGGCTGGACGTTTCCGATTTGGGAGCTGGGCTCTGGCTGTGCCGGGAAGGAACATCCCCACTGTGCTGTGGCTAGGAAGCTCAGAGGGCCAGGGCTTGTGGGGCTGTGGAAGGGCTGCCTAGGGAAGGTGAGGGCCAGCAAGAGCTTTCAGGGCTAGCCCCTTTCGTGTGGGAGCAGTGGCTGGACGTTTCCGATTTGGGAGCTGGGCTCTGGCTGTGCCGGGAAGGAACGTCCGCAGAGTACTGCGGCTAGGAAGCTGAGAGGGCCAGGGCTTGTGGGGCTGTGGAAGGGCTGCCTAGGAAAGGTGAGGGCCAGTAATAGCTTTCAGGGCTAGCCCCTTTCGTGTGGGAGCAGTGGCTGGACGTTTCCGATTTGGGAGCTGGGCTCTGGCTGTGCCGGGAAGGAACGTCCGCAGAGTACTGCGGCTAGGAAGCTCAGAGAGCCAGGGCTTGTGGGGCTGTGGAAGGGCTGCCTAGGGAAGGTGAGGGCCAGCAAGAGCTTTCAGGGCTAGCCCCTTTCGTGTGGGAGCAGTGGCTGGACGTTTCCGATTTGGGAGCTGGGCTCTGGCTGTGCCGGGAAGGAACGTCCGCAGAGTACTGCGGCTAGGCAGCTGAGAGGGCCAGGGCTTGTGGGGCTGTGGAAGGGCTGCCTAGGGAAGGTGAGGGCCAGAAAGAGCTTTCAGGGCGAGCCCCTTTCATGTGGGAGCAGTGGCTGGACTTTTCCGATTTGGGAGCTGGGCTCTGGCTGTGCCGGGAAGGAACGTCCGCAGAGTACTGCGGCTAGGAAGCTGAGAGGGCCAGGGCTTGTGGGGCTGTGGAAGGGCTGCCTAGGGAAGGTGAGGGCCAGCAAGAGCTTTCAGGGCTAGCCCCTTTCGTGTGGGAGTAGTGGCTGGACGTTTCCGATTTGGGAGCTGGGCTCTGGCTGTGCCGGGAAGGAACGTCCCCACTGTGCTGCGGCTAGGAAGCTCAGAGGGCCAGGGCTTGTGGGGCTGTGGAAGGGCTGCCTAGGG
This sequence comes from Aptenodytes patagonicus, assembly GCF_965638725.1. Classification (NCBI taxonomy): domain Eukaryota; kingdom Metazoa; phylum Chordata; class Aves; order Sphenisciformes; family Spheniscidae; genus Aptenodytes; species Aptenodytes patagonicus. The sequence continues at coordinate 747,156 of NW_027471997.1, read as the reverse complement.
AAGGTGAGGGCCAGCAAGAGCTTTCAGGGCTAGCCCCTTTCGTGTGGGAGCAGTGGCTGGACGTTTCCGATTTGGGAGCTGGGCTCTGGCTGTGCCGGGAAGGAACATCCCCACTGTGCTGTGGCTAGGAAGCTCAGAGCGCCAGGGCTTGTGGGGCTGTGGAAGGGCTGCCTAGGGAAGGTGAGGGCCAGCAAGAGCTTTCAGGGCTAGCCCCTTTCGTGTGGGAGCAGTGGCTGGACGTTTCCGATTTGGGAGCTGGGCTCTGGCTGTGCCGGGAAGGAACGTCCGCAGAGTACTGCGGCTAGGAAGCTGAGAGGGCCAGGGCTTGTGGGGCTGTGGAAGGGCTGCCTAGGGAAGGTGAGGGCCAGCAAGAGCTTTCAGGGCTAGCCCCTTTCGTGTGGGAGCAGTGGCTGGACGTTTCCGATTTGGGAGCTGGGCTCTGGCTGTGCCGGGAAGGAACGTCCGCAGAGCACTGCGGCTAGGCAGCTGAGAGGGCCAGGGCTTGTGGGGCTGTGGAAGGGCTGCCTAGGGAAGGTGAGGGCCAGCAAGAGCTTTCAGGGCTAGCCCCTTTCATGTGGGAGCAGTGGCTGGACGTTTCCGATTTGGGAGCTGGGCTCTGGCTGTGCCGGGAAGGAACATCCCCACTGTGCTGTGGCTAGGAAGCTGAGAGGGCCAGGGCTTGTGGGGCTGTGGAAGGGCTGCCTAGGGCAGGTGAGGGCCAGAAAGAGCTTTCAGGGCTAGCCCCTTTCGTGTGGGAGCAGTGGCTGGACGTTTCCGATTTGGGAGCTGGGCTCTGGCTGTGCCGGGAAGGAACATCCCCACTGTGCTGTGGCTAGGAAGCTCAGAGCGCCAGGGCTTGTGGGGCTGTGGAAGGGCTGCCTAGGGAAGGTGAGGGCCAGCAAGAGCTTTCAGGGCTAGCCCCTTTCGTGTGGGAGCAGTGGCTGGACGTTTCCGATTTGGGAGCTGGGCTCTGGCTGTGCCGGGAAGGAACGTCCGCAGAGTACTGCGGCTAGGAAGCTGAGAGGGACAGGGCTTGTGGGGCTGTGGAAGGGCTGCCTAGGAAAGGTGAGGGCCAGTAATAGCTTTCAGGGCTAGCCCCTTTCGTGTGGGAGCAGTGGCTGGACGTTTCCGATTTGGGAGCTGGGCTCTGGCTGTGCCGGGAAGGAACGTCCGCAGAGTACTGCGGCTAGGAAGCTCAGAGAGCCAGGGCTTGTGGGGCTGTGGAAGGGCTGCCTAGGGAAGGTGAGGGCCAGCAAGAGCTTTCAGGGCTAGCCCCTTTCGTGTGGGAGCAGTGGCTGGACGTTTCCGATTTGGGAGCTGGGCTCTGGCTGTGCCGGGAAGGAACGTCCGCAGAGCACTGCGGCTAGGCAGCTGAGAGGGCCAGGGCTTGTGGGGCTGTGGAAGGGCTGCCTAGGGAAGGTGAGGGCCAGCAAGAGCTTTCAGGGCTAGCCCCTTTCGTGTGGGAGCAGTGGCTGGACGTTTCCGATTTGGGAGCTGGGCTCTGGCTGTGCCGGGAAGGAACGTCCGCAGAGTACTGCGGCTAGGAAGCTGAGAGGGCCAGGGCTTGTGGGGCTGTGGAAGGGCTGCCTAGGGAAGGTGAGGGCCAGCAAGAGCTTTCAGGGCTAGCCCCTTTCGTGTGGGAGCAGTGGCTGGACGTTTCCGATTTGGGAGCTGGGCTCTGGCTGTGCCGGGAAGGAACGTCCGCAGAGCACTGCGGCTAGGCAGCTGAGAGGGCCAGGGCTTGTGGGGCTGTGGAAGGGCTGCCTAGGGAAGGTGAGGGCCAGCAAGAGCTTTCAGGGCTAGCCCCTTTCATGTGGGAGCAGTGGCTGGACGTTTCCGATTTGGGAGCTGGGCTCTGGCTGTGCCGAGAAGGAAAGTCCGCAGAGTGCTGTGGCTAGGAAGCTGACAGGGCCAGGGCTTGTGGGGCTGTGGAAGGGCTGCCTAGGGCAGGTGAGGGCCAGCAAGAGCTTTCAGGGCTAGCCCCTTTCGTGTGGGAGCAGTGGCTGGACGTTTCCGATTTGGGAGCTGGGCTCTGGCTGTGCCGGGAAGGAACATCCCCACTGTGCTGTGGCTAGGAAGCTCAGAGCGCCAGGGCTTGTGGGGCTGTGGAAGGGCTGCCTAGGGAAGGTGAGGGCCAGCAAGAGCTTTCAGGGCTAGCCCCTTTCGTGTGGGAGCAGTGGCTGGACGTTTCCGATTTGGGAGCTGGGCTCTGGCTGTGCCGGGAAGGAACGTCCGCAGAGTACTGCGGCTAGGAAGCTGAGAGGGCCAGGGCTTGTGGGGCTGTGGAAGGGCTGCCTAGGAAAGGTGAGGGCCAGCAAGAGCTTTCAGGGCTAGCCCCTTTCGTGTGGGAGCAGTGGCTGGACGTTTCCGATTTGGGAGCTGGGCTCTGGCTGTGCCGGGAAGGAACGTCCGCAGAGTACTGCGGCTAGGAAGCTCAGAGAGCCAGGGCTTGTGGGGCTGTGGAAGGGCTGCCTAGGGAAGGTGAGGGCCAGCAAGAGCTTTCAGGGCTAGCCCCTTTCGTGTGGGAGCAGTGGCTGGACGTTTCCGATTTGGGAGCTGGGCTCTGGCTGTGCCGGGAAGGAACGTCCGCAGAGCACTGCGGCTAGGCAGCTGAGAGGGCCAGGGCTTGTGGGGCTGTGGAAGGGCTGCCTAGGGAAGGTGAGGGCCAGCAAGAGCTTTCAGGGCGAGCCCCTTTCATGTGGGAGCAGTGGCTGGACTTTTCCGATTTGGGAGCTGGGCTCTGGCTGTGCCGGGAAGGAACGTCCGCAGAGTACTGCGGCTAGGAAGCTCAGAGGGCCAGGGCTTGTGGGGCTGTGGAAGGGCTGCCTAGGGAAGGTGAGGGCCAGCAAGAGCTTTCAGGGCTAGCCCCTTTCGTGTGGGAGTAGTGGCTGGACGTTTCCGATTTGGGAGCTGGGCTCTGGCTGTGCCGGGAAGGAACGTCCCCACTGTGCTGCGGCTAGGAAGCTCAGAGGGCCAGGGCTTGTGGGGCTGTGGAAGGGCTGCCTAGGGAAGGTGAGGGCCAGCAAGAGCTTTCAGGGCTAGCCCCTTTCGTGTGGGAGCAGTGGCTGGACGTTTCCGATTTGGGAGCTGGGCTCTGGCTGTGCCTGGAAGGAACATCCCCACTGTGCTGTGGCTAGGAAGCTCAGAGCGCCAGGGCTTGTGGGGCTGTGGAAGGGCTGCCTAGGGAAGGTGAGCGCCAGCAAGAGCTTTCAGGGCTAGCCCCTTTCGTGTGGGAGCAGTGGCTGGACGTTTCCGATTTGGGAGCTGGGCTCTGGCTGTGCCGGGAAGGAACGTCCGCAGAGTACTGCGGCTAGGAAGCTGAGAGGGCCAGGGCTTGTGGGGCTGTGGAAGGGCTGCCTAGGGAAGGTGAGGGCCAGCAAGAGCTTTCAGGGCTAGCCCCTTTCGTGTGGGAGCAGTGGCTGGACGTTTCCGATTTGGGAGCTGGGCTCTGGCTGTGCCGGGAAGGAACGTCCGCAGAGCACTGCGGCTAGGCAGCTGAGAGGGCCAGGGCTTGTGGGGCTGTGGAAGGGCTGCCTAGGGAAGGTGAGGGCCAGCAAGAGCTTTCAGGGCTAGCCCCTTTCATGTGGGAGCAGTGGCTGGACTTTTCCGATTTGGGAGCTGGGCTCTGGCTGTGCCGGGAAGGAACGTCCGCAGAGTACTGCGGCTAGGAAGCTGAGAGGGCCAGGGCTTGTGGGGCTGTGGAAGGGCTGCCTAGGGAAGGTGAGGGCCAGCAAGAGCTTTCAGGGCTAGCCCCTTTCGTGTGGGAGTAGTGGCTGGACGTTTCCGATTTGGGAGCTGGGCTCTGGCTGTGCCGGGAAGGAACGTCCCCACTGTGCTGCGGCTAGGAAGCTCAGAGGGCCAGGGCTTGTGGGGCTGTGGAAGGGCTGCCTAGGGAAGGTGAGGGCCAGCAAGAGCTTTCAGGGCTAGCCCCTTTCGTGTGGGAGCAGTGGCTGGACGTTTCCGATTTGGGAGCTGGGCTCTGGCTGTGCCGGGAAGGAACATCCCCACTGTGCTGTGGCTAGGAAGCTGAGAGGGCCAGGGCTTGTGGGGCTGTGAAAGGGCTGCCTAGGGAAGGTGAGGGCCAGCAAGAGCTTTCAGGGCTAGCCCCTTTCGTGTGGGAGCAGTGGCTGGACGTTTCCGATTTGGGAGCTGGGCTCTGGCTGTGCCGGGAAGGAACGTCCGCAGAGTACTGCGGCTAGGAAGCTCAGAGGGCCAGGGCTTGTGGGGCTGTGGAAGGGCTGCCTAGGGAAGGTGAGGGCCAGCAAGAGCTTTCAGGGCTAGCCCCTTTCATGTGGGAGCAGTGGCTGGACTTTTCCGATTTGGGAGCTGGGCTCTGGCTGTGCCGGGAAGGAACGTCCCCACACTGCTGTGGCTAGGAAGCTCAGAGCGCCAGGGCTTGTGGGGCTGTGGAAGGGCTGCCTAGGGAAGGTGATGGCCAGCAAGAGCTTTCAGGGCTAGCCCCTTTCGTGTGGGAGCAGTGGCTGGACGTTTCCGATTTGGGAGCTGGGCTCTGGCTGTGCCGAGAAGGAACGTCCGCACACTGCTGTGGCTAGGAAGCGCAGAGATCCAGGGCTTGTGGGGCTGTGGAAGGGCTGCCTAGGGAAGGTGAGGGCCAGCAAGAGCTTTCAGGGCTAGCCCCTTTCGTGTGGGAGCAGTGGCTGGACGTTTCCGATTTGGGAGCTGGGCTCTGGCTGTGCCGGGAAGGAACATCCCCACTGTGCTGTGGCTAGGAAGCTCAGAGGGCCAGGGCTTGTGGGGCTGTGGAAGGGCTGCCTTGGGAAGGTGAGCGCCAGCAAGAGCTTTCAGGGCTAGCCCCTTTCGTGTGGGAGCAGTGGCTGGACGTTTCCGATTTGGGAGCTGGGCTCTGGCTGTGCCGGGAAGGAACGTCCCCACTGTGCTGTGGCTAGGAAGCTCAGAGGGCCAGGGCTTGTGGGGCTGTGGAAGGGCTGCCTAGGGAAGGTGAGGGCCAGCAAGAGCTTTCAGGGCTAGCCCCTTTCGTGTGGGAGCAGTGGCTGGACGTTTCCGATTTGGGAGGTGGGCTCTGGCTGTGCCGGGAAGGAACGTCCCCACACTGCTGTGGCTAGGAAGGTCAGAGGGCCAGGGCTTGTGGGGCTGTGGAAGGGCTGCCTTGGGAAGGTGAGGGCCAGTAATAGCTTTCAGGGCTAGCCCCTTTCATGTGGGAGCAGTGGCTGGACGTTTCCGATTTGGGAGCTGGGCTCTGGCTGTGCCTAGAAGGAACGTCCGCAGAGTGCTGTGGCTAGGAAGCTCAGAGGGCCAGGGCTTGTGGGGCTGTGGAAGGGCTGCCTAGGGAAGGTGAGGGCCAGCAAGAGCTTTCAGGGCTAGCCCCTTTCATGTGGGAGCAGTGGCTGGACGTTTCCGATTTGGGAGCTGGGCTCTGGCTGTGCCGGGAAGGAACGTCCGCAGAGTGCTGTGGCTAGGAAGCTCAGAGGGCCAGGGCTTGTGGGGCTGTGGAAGGGCTGCCTAGGGAAGGTGAGGGCCAGCAAGAGCTTTCAGGGCGAGCCCCTTTCGTGTGGGAGCAGTGGCTGGACGTTTCCGATTTGGGAGCTGGGCTCTGGCTGTGCTGGGAAGGAACATCCCCACACTGCTGTGGCTAGGAAGGTCAGAGGGCCAGGGCTTGTGGGGCTGTGGAAGGGCTGCCTTGGGAAGGTGAGGGCCAGTAATAGCTTTCAGGGCTAGCCCCTTTCATGTGGGAGCAGTGGCTGGACGTTTCCGATTTGGGAGCTGGGCTCTGGCTGTGCCGGGAAGGAACGTCCCCACACTGCTGTGGCTAGGAAGGTCAGAGGGCCAGGGCTTGTGGGGCTGTGGAAGGGCTGCCTAGGGAAGGTGAGGGCCAGCAAGAGCTTTCAGGGCTAGCCCCTTTCGTGTGGGAGCAGTGGCTGGACGTTTCCGATTTGGGAGCTGGGCTCTGGCTGTGCCGGGAAGGAACGTCCGCAGAGTACTGCGGCTAGGAAGCTCAGAGAGCCAGGGCTTGTGGGGCTGTGGAAGGGCTGCCTAGGGAAGGTGAGGGCCAGCAAGAGCTTTCAGGGCTAGCCCCTTTCGTGTGGGAGCAGTGGCTGGACGTTTCCGATTTGGGAGCTGGGCTCTGGCTGTGCCGGGAAGGAACATCCCCACTGTGCTGTGGCTAGGAAGCTCAGAGGGCCAGGGCTTGTGGGGCTGTGGAAGGGCTGCCTTGGGAAGGTGAGGGCCAGCAAGAGCTTTCAGGGCTAGCCCCTTTCGTGTGGGAGCAGTGGCTGGACGTTTCCGATTTGGGAGCTGGGCTCTGGCTGTGCCGGGAAGGAACATCCCCACTGTGCTGTGGCTAGGAAGCTCAGAGAGCCAGGGCTTGTGGGGCTGTGGAAGGGCTGCCTAGGGAAGGTGAGGGCCAGCAAGAGCTTTCAGGGCTAGCCCCTTTCGTGTGGGAGCAGTGGCTGGACGTTTCCGATTTGGGAGCTGGGCTCTGGCTGTGCCGGGAAGGAACGTCCCCACTGTGCTGTGGCTAGGAAGCTGAGAGGGACAGGGCTTGTGGGGCTGTGGAAGGGCTGCCTAGGGAAGGTGATGGCCAGCAAGAGCTTTCAGGGCTAGCCCCTTTCGTGTGGGAGCAGTGGCTGGACGTTTCCGATTTGGGGGCTGGGCTCTGGCTGTGCCGAGAAGGAACGTCCGCAGAGTGCTGTGGCTAGGAAGCTCAGAGGGCCAGGGCTTGTGGGGCTGTGGAAGGGCTGCCTAGGGAAGGTGAGGGCCAGCAAGAGCTTTCAGGGCTAGCCCCTTTCGTGTGGGAGCAGTGGCTGGACGTTTCCGATTTGGGAGCTGGGCTCTGGCTGTGCCGGGAAGGAACGTCCCCACACTGCTGTGGCTAGGAAGGTCAGAGGGCCAGGGCTTGTGGGGCTGTGGAAGGGCTGCCTAGGGAAGGTGAGCGCCAGCAAGAGCTTTCAGGGCTAGCCCCTTTCGTGTGGGAGCAGTGGCTGGACGTTTCCGATTTGGGAGCTGGGCTCTGGCTGTGCCGGGAAGGAACATCCCCACTGTGCTGTGGCTAGGAAGCTCAGAGCGCCAGGGTTTGTGGGGCTGTGGAAGGGCTGCCTAGGGAAGGTGAGGGCCAGCAAGAGCTTTCAGGGCTAGCCCCTTTCGTGTGGGAGCAGTGGCTGGACGTTTCCGATTTGGGAGCTGGGCTCTGGCTGTGCCGGGAAGGAACGTCCGCAGAGTACTGCGGCTAGGAAGCTGAGAGGGCCAGGGCTTGTGGGGCTGTGGAAGGGCTGCCTAGGGAAGGTGAGGGCCAGCAAGAGCTTTCAGGGCTAGCCCCTTTCGTGTGGGAGCAGTGGCTGGACGTTTCCGATTTGGGAGCTGGGCTGTGGCTGTGCCGGGAAGGAACGTCCCCACTGTGCTGCGGCTAGGAAGCTGAGAGGGCCAGGGCTTGTGGGGCTGTGGAAGGGCTGCCTAGGGAAGGTGATGGCCAGCAAGAGCTTTCAGGGCTAGCCCCTTTCGTGTGGGAGCAGTGGCTGGACGTTTCCGATTTGGGAGCTGGGCTCTGGCTGTGCCGGGAAGGAACGTCCGCAGAGTGCTGTGGCTAGGAAGCTCAGAGGGCCAGGGCTTGTGGGGCTGTGGAAGGGCTGCCTAGGGAAGGTGAGGGCCAGCAAGAGCTTTCAGGGCTAGCCCCTTTCGTGTGGGAGCAGTGGCTGGACGTTTCCGATTTGGGAGCTGGGCTCTGGCTGTGCCGGGAAGGAACGTCCCCACACTGCTGTGGCTAGGAAGGTCAGAGGGCCAGGGCTTGTGGGGCTGTGGAAGGGCTGCCTAGGGAAGGTGAGCGCCAGCAAGAGCTTTCAGGGCTAGCCCCTTTCGTGTGGGAGCAGTGGCTGGACGTTTCCGATTTGGGAGCTGGGCTCTGGCTGTGCCGGGAAGGAACATCCCCACTGTGCTGTGGCTAGGAAGCTCAGAGCGCCAGGGCTTGTGGGGCTGTGGAAGGGCTGCCTAGGGAAGGTGAGGGCCAGCAAGAGCTTTCAGGGCTAGCCCCTTTCGTGTGGGAGCAGTGGCTGGACGTTTCCGATTTGGGAGCTGGGCTCTGGCTGTGCCGGGAAGGAACGTCCGCAGAGTACTGCGGCTAGGAAGCTGAGAGGGCCAGGGCTTGTGGGGCTGTGGAAGGGCTGCCTAGGGAAGGTGAGGGCCAGCAAGAGCTTTCAGGGCTAGCCCCTTTCGTGTGGGAGCAGTGGCTGGACATTTCCGATTTGGGAGCTGGGCTCTGGCTGTGCCGGGAAGGAACGTCCCCACTGTGCTGTGGCTAGGAAGCTCGGAGGGCCAGGACTTGTGGGGCTGTGGAAGGGCTGCCTAGGGAAGGTGAGGGCCAGCAAGAGCTTTCAGGGCTAGCCCCTTTTGTGTGGGAGCAGTGGCTGGACGTTTCCGATTTGGGAGCTGGGCTCTGGCTGTGCCGGGAAGGAACGTCCGCAGAGTACTGCGGCTAGGAAGCTCAGAGAGCCAGGGCTTGTGGGGCTGTGGAAGGGCTGCCTAGGGAAGGTGAGGGCCAGCAAGAGCTTTCAGGGCTAGCCCCTTTCGTGTGGGAGCAGTGGCTGGACGTTTCCGATTTGGGAGCTGGGCTCTGGCTGTGCCGGGAAGGAACGTCCGCAGAGCACTGCGGCTAGGCAGCTGAGAGGGCCAGGGCTTGTGGGGCTGTGGAAGGGCTGCCTAGGGAAGGTGAGGGCCAGCAAGAGCTTTCAGGGCGAGCCCCTTTCATGTGGGAGCAGTGGCTGGACGTTTCCGATTTGGGAGCTGGGCTCTGGCTGTGCCGGGAAGGAACGTCCGCAGAGTACTGCGGCTAGGAAGCTGAGAGGGCCAGGGCTTGTGGGGCTGTGGAAGGGCTGCCTAGGGAAGGTGAGGGCCAGCAAGAGCTTTCAGGGCTAGCCCCTTTCGTGTGGGAGTAGTGGCTGGACGTTTCCGATTTGGGAGCTGGGCTCTGGCTGTGCCGGGAAGGAACGTCCGCAGAGTGCTGTGGCTAGGAAGCTCAGAGGGCCAGGGCTTGTGGGGCTGTGGAAGGGCTGCCTAGGGAAGGTGAGGGCCAGCAAGAGCTTTCAGGGCTAGCCCCTTTCGTGTGGGAGCAGTGGCTGGACGTTTCCGATTTGGGAGCTGGGCTCTGGCTGTGCCGGGAAGGAACATCCCCACTGTGCTGTGGCTAGGAAGCTCAGAGCGCCAGGGCTTGTGGGGCTGTGGAAGGGCTGCCTAGGGAAGGTGAGGGCCAGCAAGAGCTTTCAGGGCTAGCCCCTTTCGTGTGGGAGCAGTGGCTGGACGTTTCCGATTTGGGAGCTGGGCTCTGGCTGTGCCGGGAAGGAACGTCCGCAGAGTACTGCGGCTAGGAAGCTGAGAGGGCCAGGGCTTGTGGGGCTGTGGAAGGGCTGCCTAGGGAAGGTGAGGGCCAGCAAGAGCTTTCAGGGCTAGCCCCTTTCGTGTGGGAGCAGTGGCTGGACGTTTCCGATTTGGGAGCTGGGCTCTGGCTGTGCCGGGAAGGAACGTCCGCAGAGCACTGCGGCTAGGCAGCTGAGAGGGCCAGGGCTTGTGGGGCTGTGGAAGGGCTGCCTAGGGAAGGTGAGGGCCAGCAAGAGCTTTCAGGGCTAGCCCCTTTCGTGTGGGAGCAGTGGCTGGACATTTCCGATTTGGGAGCTGGGCTCTGGCTGTGCCGGGAAGGAACGTCCCCACTGTGCTGTGGCTAGGAAGCTCGGAGGGCCAGGACTTGTGGGGCTGTGGAAGGGCTGCCTAGGGAAGGTGAGGGCCAGCAAGAGCTTTCAGGGCTAGCCCCTTTTGTGTGGGAGCAGTGGCTGGACGTTTCCGATTTGGGAGCTGGGCTCTGGCTGTGCCGGGAAGGAACGTCCGCAGAGTACTGCGGCTAGGAAGCTCAGAGAGCCAGGGCTTGTGGGGCTGTGGAAGGGCTGCCTAGGGAAGGTGAGGGCCAGCAAGAGCTTTCAGGGCTAGCCCCTTTCGTGTGGGAGCAGTGGCTGGACGTTTCCGATTTGGGAGCTGGGCTCTGGCTGTGCCGGGAAGGAACGTCCGCAGAGCACTGCGGCTAGGCAGCTGAGAGGGCCAGGGCTTGTGGGGCTGTGGAAGGGCTGCCTAGGGAAGGTGAGGGCCAGCAAGAGCTTTCAGGGCGAGCCCCTTTCATGTGGGAGCAGTGGCTGGACGTTTCCGATTTGGGAGCTGGGCTCTGGCTGTGCCGGGAAGGAACGTCCGCAGAGTACTGCGGCTAGGAAGCTGAGAGGGCCAGGGCTTGTGGGGCTGTGGAAGGGCTGCCTAGGGAAGGTGAGGGCCAGCAAGAGCTTTCAGGGCTAGCCCCTTTCGTGTGGGAGTAGTGGCTGGACGTTTCCGATTTGGGAGCTGGGCTCTGGCTGTGCCGGGAAGGAACGTCCGCAGAGTGCTGTGGCTAGGAAGCTCAGAGGGCCAGGGCTTGTGGGGCTGTGGAAGGGCTGCCTAGGGAAGGTGAGGGCCAGCAAGAGCTTTCAGGGCTAGCCCCTTTCGTGTGGGAGCAGTGGCTGGACGTTTCCGATTTGGGAGCTGGGCTCTGGCTGTGCCGGGAAGGAACATCCCCACTGTGCTGTGGCTAGGAAGCTCAGAGCGCCAGGGCTTGTGGGGCTGTGGAAGGGCTGCCTAGGGAAGGTGAGGGCCAGCAAGAGCTTTCAGGGCTAGCCCCTTTCGTGTGGGAGCAGTGGCTGGACGTTTCCGATTTGGGAGCTGGGCTCTGGCTGTGCCGGGAAGGAACGTCCGCAGAGTACTGCGGCTAGGAAGCTGAGAGGGCCAGGGCTTGTGGGGCTGTGGAAGGGCTGCCTAGGGAAGGTGAGGGCCAGCAAGAGCTTTCAGGGCTAGCCCCTTTCGTGTGGGAGCAGTGGCTGGACGTTTCCGATTTGGGAGCTGGGCTCTGGCTGTGCCGGGAAGGAACGTCCGCAGAGCACTGCGGCTAGGCAGCTGAGAGGGCCAGGGCTTGTGGGGCTGTGGAAGGGCTGCCTAGGGAAGGTGAGGGCCAGCAAGAGCTTTCAGGGCTAGCCCCTTTCATGTGGGAGCAGTGGCTGGACTTTTCCGATTTGGGAGCTGGGCTCTGGCTGTGCCGGGAAGGAACGTCCGCAGAGTACTGCGGCTAGGAAGCTGAGAGGGCCAGGGCTTGTGGGGCTGTGGAAGGGCTGCCTAGGGAAGGTGAGGGCCAGCAAGAGCTTTCAGGGCTAGCCCCTTTCGTGTGGGAGTAGTGGCTGGACGTTTCCGATTTGGGAGCTGGGCTCTGGCTGTGCCGGGAAGGAACGTCCCCACTGTGCTGCGGCTAGGAAGCTCAGAGGGCCAGGGCTTGTGGGGCTGTGGAAGGGCTGCCTAGGGAAGGTGAGGGCCAGCAAGAGCTTTCAGGGCTAGCCCCTTTCGTGTGGGAGCAGTGGCTGGACGTTTCCGATTTGGGAGCTGGGCTCTGGCTGTGCCGGGAAGGAACATCCCCACTGTGCTGTGGCTAGGAAGCTGAGAGGGCCAGGGCTTGTGGGGCTGTGAAAGGGCTGCCTAGGGAAGGTGAGGGCCAGCAAGAGCTTTCAGGGCTAGCCCCTTTCGTGTGGGAGCAGTGGCTGGACGTTTCCGATTTGGGAGCTGGGCTCTGGCTGTGCCGGGAAGGAACGTCCGCAGAGTACTGCGGCTAGGAAGCTCAGAGGGCCAGGGCTTGTGGGGCTGTGGAAGGGCTGCCTAGGGAAGGTGAGGGCCAGCAAGAGCTTTCAGGGCTAGCCCCTTTCATGTGGGAGCAGTGGCTGGACTTTTCCGATTTGGGAGCTGGGCTCTGGCTGTGCCGGGAAGGAACGTCCCCACACTGCTGTGGCTAGGAAGCTCAGAGCGCCAGGGCTTGTGGGGCTGTGGAAGGGCTGCCTAGGGAAGGTGATGGCCAGCAAGAGCTTTCAGGGCTAGCCCCTTTCGTGTGGGAGCAGTGGCTGGACGTTTCCGATTTGGGAGCTGGGCTCTGGCTGTGCCGAGAAGGAACGTCCGCACACTGCTGTGGCTAGGAAGCGCAGAGATCCAGGGCTTGTGGGGCTGTGGAAGGGCTGCCTAGGGAAGGTGAGGGCCAGCAAGAGCTTTCAGGGCTAGCCCCTTTCGTGTGGGAGCAGTGGCTGGACGTTTCCGATTTGGGAGCTGGGCTCTGGCTGTGCCGGGAAGGAACATCCCCACTGTGCTGTGGCTAGGAAGCTCAGAGGGCCAGGGCTTGTGGGGCTGTGGAAGGGCTGCCTTGGGAAGGTGAGCGCCAGCAAGAGCTTTCAGGGCTAGCCCCTTTCGTGTGGGAGCAGTGGCTGGACGTTTCCGATTTGGGAGCTGGGCTCTGGCTGTGCCGGGAAGGAACGTCCCCACTGTGCTGTGGCTAGGAAGCTCAGAGGGCCAGGGCTTGTGGGGCTGTGGAAGGGCTGCCTAGGGAAGGTGAGGGCCAGCAAGAGCTTTCAGGGCTAGCCCCTTTCGTGTGGGAGCAGTGGCTGGACGTTTCCGATTTGGGAGCTGGGCTCTGGCTGTGCCGGGAAGGAACGTCCCCACACTGCTGTGGCTAGGAAGGTCAGAGGGCCAGGGCTTGTGGGGCTGTGGAAGGGCTGCCTTGGGAAGGTGAGGGCCAGTAATAGCTTTCAGGGCTAGCCCCTTTCATGTGGGAGCAGTGGCTGGACGTTTCCGATTTGGGAGCTGGGCTCTGGCTGTGCCTAGAAGGAACGTCCGCAGAGTGCTGTGGCTAGGAAGCTCAGAGGGCCAGGGCTTGTGGGGCTGTGGAAGGGCTGCCTAGGGAAGGTGAGGGCCAGTAATAGCTTTCAGGGCTAGCCCCTTTCATGTGGGAGCAGTGGCTGGACGTTTCCGATTTGGGAGCTGGGCTCTGGCTGTGCCGGGAAGGAACGTCCCCACACTGCTGTGGCTAGGAAGGTCACAGGGCCAGGGCTTGTGGGGCTGTGGAAGGGCTGCCTAGGGAAGGTGAGGGCCAGCAAGAGCTTTCAGGGCTAGCCCCTTTCGTGTGGGAGCAGTGGCTGGACGTTTCCGATTTGGGAGCTGGGCTCTGGCTGTGCCGGGAAGGAACATCCCCACTGTGCTGTGGCTAGGAAGCTCAGAGCGCCAGGGCTTGTGGGGCTGTGGAAGGGCTGCCTAGGGAAGGTGAGCGCCAGCAAGAGCTTTCAGGGCTAGCCCCTTTCGTGTGGGAGCAGTGGCTGGACGTTTCCGATTTGGGAGCTGGGCTCTGGCTGTGCCGGGAAGGAACGTCCGCAGAGTACTGCGGCTAGGAAGCTCAGAGAGCCAGGGCTTGTGGGGCTGTGGAAGGGCTGCCTAGGGAAGGTGAGGGCCAGCAAGAGCTTTCAGGGCTAGCCCCTTTCGTGTGGGAGCAGTGGCTGGACGTTTCCGATTTGGGAGCTGGGCTCTGGCTGTGCCGGGAAGGAACATCCCCACTGTGCTGTGGCTAGGAAGCTCAGAGGGCCAGGGCTTGTGGGGCTGTGGAAGGGCTGCCTTGGGAAGGTGAGGGCCAGCAAGAGCTTTCAGGGCTAGCCCCTTTCGTGTGGGAGCAGTGGCTGGACGTTTCCGATTTGGGAGCTGGGCTCTGGCTGTGCCGGGAAGGAACATCCCCACTGTGCTGTGGCTAGGAAGCTCAGAGAGCCAGGGCTTGTGGGGCTGTGGAAGGGCTGCCTAGGGAAGGTGAGGGCCAGCAAGAGCTTTCAGGGCTAGCCCCTTTCGTGTGGGAGCAGTGGCTGGACGTTTCCGATTTGGGAGCTGGGCTCTGGCTGTGCCGGGAAGGAACGTCCCCACTGTGCTGTGGCTAGGAAGCTGAGAGGGACAGGGCTTGTGGGGCTGTGGAAGGGCTGCCTAGGGAAGGTGATGGCCAGCAAGAGCTTTCAGGGCTAGCCCCTTTCGTGTGGGAGCAGTGGCTGGACGTTTCCGATTTGGGAGCTGGGCTCTGGCTGTGCCGGGAAGGAACGTCCGCAGAGTACTGCGGCTAGGAAGCTCAGAGGGCCAGGGCTTGTGGGGCTGTGGAAGGGCTGCCTAGGGAAGGTGAGGGCCAGCAAGAGCTTTCAGGGCTAGCCCCTTTCATGTGGGAGCAGTGGCTGGACGTTTCCGATTTGGGAGCTGGGCTCTGGCTGTGCCGGGAAGGAACGTCCCCACACTGCTGTGGCTAGGAAGCTCAGAGCGCCAGGGCTTGTGGGGCTGTGGAAGGGCTGCCTAGGGAAGGTGATGGCCAGCAAGAGCTTTCAGGGCTAGCCCCTTTCGTGTGGGAGCAGTGGCTGGACGTTTCCGATTTGGGAGCTGGGCTCTGGCTGTGCCGAGAAGGAACGTCCGCACACTGCTGTGGCTAGGAAGCGCAGAGATCCAGGGCTTGTGGGGCTGTGGAAGGGCTGCCTAGGGAAGGTGAGGGCCAGCAAGAGCTTTCAGGGCTAGCCCCTTTCGTGTGGGAGCAGTGGCTGGACGTTTCCGATTTGGGAGCTGGGCTCTGGCTGTGCCGGGAAGGAACATCCCCACTGTGCTGTGGCTAGGAAGCTCAGAGGGCCAGGGCTTGTGGGGCTGTGGAAGGGCTGCCTTGGGAAGGTGAGCGCCAGCAAGAGCTTTCAGGGCTAGCCCCTTTCGTGTGGGAGCAGTGGCTGGACGTTTCCGATTTGGGAGCTGGGCTCTGGCTGTGCCGGGAAGGAACGTCCCCACTGTGCTGTGGCTAGGAAGCTCAGAGGGCCAGGGCTTGTGGGGCTGTGGAAGGGCTGCCTAGGGAAGGTGAGGGCCAGCAAGAGCTTTCAGGGCTAGCCCCTTTCGTGTGGGAGCAGTGGCTGGACGTTTCCGATTTGGGAGCTGGGCTCTGGCTGTGCCGGGAAGGAACGTCCCCACACTGCTGTGGCTAGGAAGGTCAGAGGGCCAGGGCTTGTGGGGCTGTGGAAGGGCTGCCTTGGGAAGGTGAGGGCCAGTAATAGCTTTCAGGGCTAGCCCCTTTCATGTGGGAGCAGTGGCTGGACGTTTCCGATTTGGGAGCTGGGCTCTGGCTGTGCCTAGAAGGAACGTCCGCAGAGTGCTGTGGCTAGGAAGCTCAGAGGGCCAGGGCTTGTGGGGCTGTGGAAGGGCTGCCTAGGGAAGGTGAGGGCCAGCAAGAGCTTTCAGGGCTAGCCCCTTTCATGTGGGAGCAGTGGCTGGACGTTTCCGATTTGGGAGCTGGGCTCTGGCTGTGCCTAGAAGGAACGTCCGCAGAGTGCTGTGGCTAGGAAGCTCAGAGGGCCAGGGCTTGTGGGGCTGTGGAAGGGCTGCCTAGGGAAGGTGAGGGCCAGCAAGAGCTTTCAGGGCGAGCCCCTTTCGTGTGGGAGCAGTGGCTGGACGTTTCCGATTTGGGAGCTGGGCTCTGGCTGTGCTGGGAAGGAACATCCCCACACTGCTGTGGCTAGGAAGGTCAGAGGGCCAGGGCTTGTGGGGCTGTGGAAGGGCTGCCTTGGGAAGGTGAGGGCCAGTAATAGCTTTCAGGGCTAGCCCCTTTCATGTGGGAGCAGTGGCTGGACGTTTCCGATTTGGGAGCTGGGCTCTGGCTGTGCCGGGAAGGAACGTCCCCACACTGCTGTGGCTAGGAAGGTCACAGGGCCAGGGCTTGTGGGGCTGTGGAAGGGCTGCCTAGGGAAGGTGAGGGCCAGCAAGAGCTTTCAGGGCTAGCCCCTTTCGTGTGGGAGCAGTGGCTGGACGTTTCCGATTTGGGAGCTGGGCTGTGGCTGTGCCGGGAAGGAACATCCCCACTGTGCTGTGGCTAGGAAGCTCAGAGCGCCAGGGCTTGTGGGGCTGTGGAAGGGCTGCCTAGGGAAGGTGAGCGCCAGCAAGAGCTTTCAGGGCTAGCCCCTTTCGTGTGGGAGCAGTGGCTGGACGTTTCCGATTTGGGAGCTGGGCTCTGGCTGTGCCGGGAAGGAACGTCCGCAGAGTACTGCGGCTAGGAAGCTCAGAGAGCCAGGGCTTGTGGGGCTGTGGAAGGGCTGCCTAGGGAAGGTGAGGGCCAGCAAGAGCTTTCAGGGCTAGCCCCTTTCGTGTGGGAGCAGTGGCTGGACGTTTCCGATTTGGGAGCTGGGCTCTGGCTGTGCCGGGAAGGAACATCCCCACTGTGCTGTGGCTAGGAAGCTCAGAGGGCCAGGGCTTGTGGGGCTGTGGAAGGGCTGCCTTGGGAAGGTGAGGGCCAGCAAGAGCTTTCAGGGCTAGCCCCTTTCGTGTGGGAGCAGTGGCTGGACGTTTCCGATTTGGGAGCTGGGCTCTGGCTGTGCCGGGAAGGAACATCCCCACTGTGCTGTGGCTAGGAAGCTCAGAGAGCCAGGGCTTGTGGGGCTGTGGAAGGGCTGCCTAGGGAAGGTGAGGGCCAGCAAGAGCTTTCAGGGCTAGCCCCTTTCGTGTGGGAGCAGTGGCTGGACGTTTCCGATTTGGGAGCTGGGCTCTGGCTGTGCCGGGAAGGAACGTCCCCACACTGCTGTGGCTAGGAAGCTGAGAGGGACAGGGCTTGTGGGGCTGTGGAAGGGCTGCCTAGGGAAGGTGATGGCCAGCAAGAGCTTTCAGGGCTAGCCCCTTTCGTGTGGGAGCAGTGGCTGGACGTTTCCGATTTGGGGGCTGGGCTCTGGCTGTGCCGAGAAGGAACGTCCGCAGAGTGCTGTGGCTAGGAAGCTCAGAGGGCCAGGGCTTGTGGGGCTGTGGAAGGGCTGCCTAGGGAAGGTGAGGGCCAGCAAGAGCTTTCAGGGCTAGCCCCTTTCGTGTGGGAGCAGTGGCTGGACGTTTCCGATTTGGGAGCTGGGCTCTGGCTGTGCCGGGAAGGAACGTCCCCACACTGCTGTGGCTAGGAAGGTCAGAGGGCCAGGGCTTGTGGGGCTGTGGAAGGGCTGCCTAGGGAAGGTGAGCGCCAGCAAGAGCTTTCAGGGCTAGCCCCTTTCGTGTGGGAGCAGTGGCTGGACGTTTCCGATTTGGGAGCTGGGCTCTGGCTGTGCCGGGAAGGAACATCCCCACTGTGCTGTGGCTAGGAAGCTCAGAGCGCCAGGGCTTGTGGGGCTGTGGAAGGGCTGCCTAGGGAAGGTGAGGGCCAGCAAGAGCTTTCAGGGCTAGCCCCTTTCGTGTGGGAGCAGTGGCTGGACGTTTCCGATTTGGGAGCTGGGCTCTGGCTGTGCCGGGAAGGAACGTCCGCAGAGTACTGCGGCTAGGAAGCTGAGAGGGCCAGGGCTTGTGGGGCTGTGGAAGGGCTGCCTAGGGAAGGTGAGGGCCAGCAAGAGCTTTCAGGGCTAGCCCCTTTCGTGTGGGAGCAGTGGCTGGACGTTTCCGATTTGGGAGCTGGGCTCTGGCTGTGCCGGGAAGGAACGTCCCCACTGTGCTGCGGCTAGGAAGCTGAGAGGGCCAGGGCTTGTGGGGCTGTGGAAGGGCTGCCTAGGGAAGGTGATGGCCAGCAAGAGCTTTCAGGGCTAGCCCCTTTCGTGTGGGAGCAGTGGCTGGACGTTTCCGATTTGGGAGCTGGGCTCTGGCTGTGCCGGGAAGGAACGTCCGCAGAGTGCTGTGGCTAGGAAGCTCAGAGGGCCAGGGCTTGTGGGGCTGTGGAAGGGCTGCCTAGGGAAGGTGAGGGCCAGCAAGAGCTTTCAGGGCTAGCCCCTTTCGTGTGGGAGCAGTGGCTGGACGTTTCCGATTTGGGAGCTGGGCTCTGGCTGTGCCGGGAAGGAACGTCCCCACACTGCTGTGGCTAGGAAGGTCAGAGGGCCAGGGCTTGTGGGGCTGTGGAAGGGCTGCCTAGGGAAGGTGAGCGCCAGCAAGAGCTTTCAGGGCTAGCCCCTTTCGTGTGGGAGCAGTGGCTGGACGTTTCCGATTTGGGAGCTGGGCTCTGGCTGTGCCGGGAAGGAACATCCCCACTGTGCTGTGGCTAGGAAGCTCAGAGCGCCAGGGCTTGTGGGGCTGTGGAAGGGCTGCCTAGGGAAGGTGAGGGCCAGCAAGAGCTTTCAGGGCTAGCCCCTTTCGTGTGGGAGCAGTGGCTGGACGTTTCCGATTTGGGAGCTGGGCTCTGGCTGTGCCGGGAAGGAACGTCCGCAGAGTACTGCGGCTAGGAAGCTGAGAGGGCCAGGGCTTGTGGGGCTGTGGAAGGGCTGCCTAGGAAAGGTGAGGGCCAGCAAGAGCTTTCAGGGCTAGCCCCTTTCGTGTGGGAGCAGTGGCTGGACGTTTCCGATTTGGGAGCTGGGCTGTGGCTGTGCCGGGAAGGAACGTCCGCAGAGTACTGCGGCTAGGAAGCTGAGAGGGCCAGGGCTTGTGGGGCTGTGGAAGGGCTGCCTAGGGAAGGTGAGGGCCAGCAAGAGCTTTCAGGGCTAGCCCCTTTCGTGTGGGAGCAGTGGCTGGACTTTTCCGATTTGGGAGCTGGGCTCTGGCTGTGCCGGGAAGGAACGTCCGCACACTGCTGTGGCTAGGAAGCTCAGAGGGCCAGGGCTTGTGGGGCTGTGGAAGGGCTGCCTAGGGAAGGTGAGGGCCAGCAAGAGCTTTCAGGGCTAGCCCCTTTCGTGTGGGAGCAGTGGCTGGACGTTTCCGATTTGGGAGCTGGGCTCTGGCTGTGCCGGGAAGGAACGTCCGCAGAGTACTGCGGCTAGGAAGCTGAGAGGGCCAGGGCTTGTGGGGCTGTGGAAGGGCTGCCTAGGGAAGGTGAGGGCCAGCAAGAGCTTTCAGGGCTAGCCCCTTTCATGTGGGAGCAGTGGCTGGACGTTTCCGATTTGGGAGCTGGGCTCTGGCTGTGCCGGGAAGGAACGTCCGCAGAGTACTGCGGCTAGGAAGCTCAGAGCGCCAGTGCTTGTGGGGCTGTGGAAGGGCTGCCTAGGGAAGGTGATGGCCAGCAAGAGCTTTCAGGGCTAGCCCCTTTCGTGTGGGAGCAGTGGCTGGACGTTTCCGATTTGGGAGCTGGGCTCTGGCTGTGCCGGGAAGGAACGTCCGCACACTGCTGTGGCTAGGAAGCTCAGAGAGCCAGGGCTTGTGGGGCTGTGGAAGGGCTGCCTAGGGAAGGTGAGGGCCAGCAAGAGCTTTCAGGGCTAGCCCCTTTCGTGTGGGAGCAGTGGCTGGACGTTTCCGATTTGGGAGCTGGGCTCTGGCTGTGCCGGGAAGGAACATCCCCACTGTGCTGTGGCTAGGAAGCTGAGAGGGCCAGGGCTTGTGGGGCTGTGGAAGGGCTGCCTAGGGAAGGTGAGGGCCAGCAAGAGCTTTCAGGGCTAGCCCCTTTCGTGTGGGAGCAGTGGCTGGACGTTTCCGATTTGGGAGCTGGGCTCTGGCTGTGCCGGGAAGGAACGTCCCCACTGTGCTGTGGCTAGGAAGCTGAGAGGGCCAGGGCTTGTGGGGCTGTGGAAGGGCTGCCTAGGGAAGGTGAGGGCCAGCAAGAGCTTTCAGGGCTAGCCCCTTTCGTGTGGGAGCAGTGGCTGGACGTTTCCGATTTGGGAGCTGGGCTCTGGCTGTGCCGGGAAGGAACGTCCCCACACTGCTGTGGCTAGGAAGCTCAGAGGGCCAGGGCTTGTGGGGCTGTGGAAGGGCTGCCTAGGGAAGGTGAGGGCCAGCAAGAGCTTTCAGGGCTAGCCCCTTTCGTGTGGGAGCAGTGGCTGGACGTTTCCGATTTGGGAGCTGGGCTCTGGCTGTGCCGGGAAGGAACTTCCCCACACTGCTGTGGCTAGGAAGCTCAGAGGGCCAGGGCTTGTGGGGCTGTGGAAGGGCTGCCTAGGGAAGGTGAGGGCCAGCAAGAGCTTTCAGGGCTAGCCCCTTTGGTGTGGGAGCAGTGGCTGGACGTTTCCGATTTGGGAGCTGGGCTCTGGCTGTGCCTAGAAGGAACGTCCGCAGAGTGCTGCGGCTAGGAAGCTCAGAGGGCCAGGGCTTGTGGGGCTGTGGAAGGGCTGCCTAGGGAAGGTGAGGGCCAGCAAGAGCTTTCAGGGCTAGCCCCTTTCATGTGGGAGCAGTGACTGGACGTTTCCGATTTGGGAGCTGGGCTCTGGCTGTGCCGGGAAGGAACATCCCCACTGTGCTGTGGCTAGGAAGCTGAGAGGGCCAGGGCTTGTGGGGCTGTGGAAGGGCTGCCTAGGGCAGGTGAGGGCCAGCAAGAGCTTTCAGGGCTAGCCCCTTTCGTGTGGGAGCAGTGGCTGGACGTTTCCGATTTGGGAGCTGGGCTCTGGCTGTGCCGGGAAGGAACGTCCCCACTGTGCTGTGGCTAGGAAGCTCAGAGAGCCAGGGCTTGTGGGGCTGTGGAAGGGCTGCCTAGGGAAGGTGAGGGCCAGCAAGAGCTTTCAGGGCTAGCCCCTTTCGTGTGGGAGCAGTGGCTGGACGTTTCCGATTTGGGAGCTGGGCTCTGGCTGTGCCGGGAAGGAACATCCCCACTGTGCTGTGGCTAGGAAGCTGAGAGGGCCAGGGCTTGTGGGGCTGTGGAAGGGCTGCCTAGGGAAGGTGAGGGCCAGCAAGAGCTTTCAGGGCTAGCCCCTTTCGTGTGGGAGCAGTGGCTGGACGTTTCCGATTTGGGAGCTGGGCTCTGGCTGTGCCGGGAAGGAACGTCCGCAGAGTACTGCGGCTAGGAAGCTGAGAGGGCCAGGGCTTGTGGGGCTGTGGAAGGGCTGCCTAGGGAAGGTGAGGGCCAGTAATAGCTTTCAGGGCGAGCCCCTTTCATGTGGGAGCAGTGGCTGGACTTTTCCGATTTGGGAGCTGGGCTCTGGCTGTGCCTGGAAGGAACATCCCCACTGTGCTGTAGCTAGGAAGCTGAGAGGGCCAGGGCTTGTGGGGCTGTGGAAGGGCTGCCTAGGGAAGGTGAGGGCCAGCAAGAGCTTTCAGGGCTAGCCCCTTTCGTGTGGGAGCAGTGGCTGGACGTTTCCGATTTGGGAGCTGGGCTCTGGCTGTGCCGGGAAGGAACGTCCGCAGAGTACTGCGGCTAGGAAGCTCAGAGGGCCAGGGCTTGTGGGGCTGTGGAAGGGCTGCCTAGGGAAGGTGAGCGCCAGCAAGAGCTTTCAGGGCTAGCCCCTTTGGTGTGGGAGCAGTGGCTGGACGTTTCCGATTTGGGAGCTGGGCTCTGGCTGTGCCTAGAAGGAACGTCCGCAGAGTGCTGCGGCTAGGAAGCTGAGAGGGCCAGGGCTTGTGGGGCTGTGGAAGGGCTGCCTAGGGAAGGTGAGGGCCAGCAAGAGCTTTCAGGGCTAGCCCCTTTCATGTGGGAGCAGTGACTGGACGTTTCCGATTTGGGAGCTGGGCTCTGGCTGTGCCGGGAAGGAACATCCCCACTGTGCTGTGGCTAGGAAGCTGAGAGGGCCAGGGCTTGTGGGGCTGTGGAAGGGCTGCCTAGGGCAGGTGAGGGCCAGCAAGAGCTTTCAGGGCTAGCCCCTTTCGTGTGGGAGCAGTGGCTGGACGTTTCCGATTTGGGAGCTGGGCTCTGGCTGTGCCGGGAAGGAACGTCCCCACTGTGCTGTGGCTAGGAAGCTCAGAGAGCCAGGGCTTGTGGGGCTGTGGAAGGGCTGCCTAGGGAAGGTGAGGGCCAGCAAGAGCTTTCAGGGCTAGCCCCTTTCGTGTGGGAGCAGTGGCTGGACGTTTCCGATTTGGGAGCTGGGCTCTGGCTGTGCCGGGAAGGAACATCCCCACTGTGCTGTGGCTAGGAAGCTGAGAGGGCCAGGGCTTGTGGGGCTGTGGAAGGGCTGCCTAGGGAAGGTGAGGGCCAGCAAGAGCTTTCAGGGCTAGCCCCTTTCGTGTGAGAGCAGTGGCTGGACATTTCTGATTTGGGAGCTGGGCTCTGGCTGTGCCGGGAAGGAACGTCCGCAGAGTACTGCGGCTAGGAAGCTGAGAGGGCCAGGGCTTGTGGGGCTGTGGAAGTGCTGCCTAGGGAAGGTGAGGGCCAGTAATAGCTTTCAGGGCGAGCCCCTTTCATGTGGGAGCAGTGGCTGGACGTTTCCGATTTGGGAGCTGGGCTCTGGCTGTGCCTGGAAGGAACATCCCCACTGTGCTGTGGCTAGGAAGCTGAGAGGGCCAGGGCTTGTGGGGCTGTGGAAGGGCTGCCTAGGGAAGGTGAGGGCCAGCAAGAGCTTTCAGGGCTAGCCCCTTTCGTGTGGGAGCAGTGGCTGGACGTTTCCGATTTGGGAGCTGGGCTCTGGCTGTGCCGGGAAGGAACGTCCGCAGAGTACTGCGGCTAGGAAGCTCAGAGGGCCAGGGCTTGTGGGGCTGTGGAAGGGCTGCCTAGGGAAGGTGAGGGCCAGCAAGAGCTTTCAGGGCTAGCCCCTTTCGTGTGGGAGCAGTGGCTGGACGTTTCCGATTTGGGAGCTGGGCTCTGGCTGTGCCGGGAAGGAACGTCCGCAGAGTACTGCGGCTAGGAAGCTGAGAGGGCCAGGGCTTGTGGGGCTGTGGAAGGGCTGCCTAGAGAAGGTGAGGGCCAGCAAGAGCTTTCAGGGCTAGCCCCTTTCATGTGGGAGCAGTGGCTGGACGTTTCCGATTTGGGAGCTGGGCTCTGGCTGTGCCGGGAAGGAACGTCCGCAGAGTACTGCGGCTAGGAAGCTCAGAGGGCCAGGGCTTGTGGGGCTGTGGAAGGGCTGCCTAGGGAAGGTGAGGGCCAGCAAGAGCTTTCAGGGCTAGCCCCTTTCATGTGGGAGCAGTGGCTGGACTTTTCCGATTTGGGAGCTGGGCTCTGGCTGTGCCGGGAAGGAACTTCCCCACTGTGCTGTGGCTAGGAAGCTCAGAGCGCCAGTGCTTGTGGGGCTGTGGAAGGGCTGCCTAGGGAAGGTGAGGGCCAGCAAGAGCTTTCAGGGCTAGCCCCTTTCGTGTGGGAGCAGTGGCTGGACATTTCCGATTTGGGAGCTGGGCTCTGGCTGTGCCGAGAAGGAACGTCCGCACACTGCTGTGGCTAGGAAGCTCAGAGATCCAGGGCTTGTGGGGCTGTGGAAGGGCTGCCTAGGGAAGGTGAGGGCCAGCAAGAGCTTTCAGGGCTAGCCCCTTTCGTGTGGGAGCAGTGGCTGGACGTTTCTGATTTGGGAGCTGGGCTCTGGCTGTGCCGGGAAGGAACATCCCCACTGTGCTGTGGCTAGGAAGCTGAGAGGGCCAGGGCTTGTGGGGCTGTGGAAGGGCTGCCTAGGGAAGGTGAGGGCCAGCAAGAGCTTTCAGGGCTAGCCCCTTTCGTGTGGGAGCAGTGGCTGGACGTTTCCGATTTGGGAGCTGGGCTCTGGCTGTGCCGAGAAGGAACGTCCCCACACTGCTGTGGCTAGGAAGCTCAGAGGGCCAGGGCTTGTGGGGCTGTGGAAGGGCTGCCTAGGGAAGGTGAGGGCCAGCAAGAGCTTTCAGGGCTAGCCCCTTTCGTGTGGGAGCAGTGGCTGGACGTTTCCGATTTGGGAGCTGGGCTCTGGCTGTGCCGGGAAGGAACATCCCCACTGTGCTGTGGCTAGGAAGCTGAGAGGGCCAGGGCTTGTGGGGCTGTGGAAGGGCTGCCTAGGGAAGGTGAGGGCCAGCAAGAGCTTTCAGGGCTAGCCCCTTTCGTGTGGGAGCAGTGGCTGGACGTTTCCGATTTGGGAGCTGGGCTCTGGCTGTGCCGGGAAGGAACGTCCCCACACTGCTGTGGCTAGGAAGCTCAGAGCGCCAGGGCTTGTGGGGCTGTGGAAGGGCTGCCTAGGGAAGGTGAGGGCCAGCAAGAGCTTTCAGGGCTAGCCCCTTTCGTGTGGGAGTAGTGGCTGGACGTTTCCGATTTGGGAGCTGGGCTCTGGCTGTGCCGGGAAGGAACGTCCCCACTGTGCTTCGGCTAGGAAGCTCAGAGGGCCAGGGCTTGTGGGGCTGTGGAAGGGCTGCCTAGGGAAGGTGAGGGCCAGCAAGAGCTTTCAGGGCTAGCCCCTTTCGTGTGGGAGCAGTGGCTGGACGTTTCCGATTTGGGAGCTGGGCTCTGGCTGTGCCGGGAAGGAACGTCCCCACACTGCTGTGGCTAGGAAGCTGAGAGGGCCAGGGCTTGTGGGGCTGTGGAAGGGCTGCCTAGGGAAGGTGAGCGCCAGCAAGAGCTTTCAGGGCTAGCCCCTTTGGTGTGGGAGTAGTGGCTGGACGTTTCCGATTTGGGAGCTGGGCTCTGGCTGTGCCTAGAAGGAACGTCCGCAGAGTGCTGCGGCTAGGAAGCTGAGAGGGCCAGGGCTTGTGGGGCTGTGGAAGGGCTGCCTAGGGAAGGTGAGGGCCAGCAAGAGCTTTCAGGGCTAGCCCCTTTCGTGTGGGAGCAGTGGCTGGACGTTTCCGATTTGGGAGCTGGGCTCTGGCTGTGCCGGGAAGGAACATCCCCACTGTGCTGTGGCTAGGAAGCTGAGAGGGCCAGGGCTTGTGGGGCTGTGGAAGGGCTGCCTAGGGAAGGTGAGGGCCAGCAAGAGCTTTCAGGGCTAGCCCCTTTCGTGTGGGAGCAGTGGCTGGACGTTTCCGATTTGGGAGCTGGGCTCTGGCTGTGCCGAGAAGGAACGTCCGCAGAGTGCTGTGGCTAGGAAGCTGAGAGGGCCAGGGCTTGTGGGGCTGTGGAAGGGCTGCCTAGGGCAGGTGAGGGCCAGCAAGAGCTTTCAGGGCTAGCCCCTTTCGTGTGGGAGCAGTGGCTGGACGTTTCCGATTTGGGAGCTGGGCTGTGGCTGTGCCGGGAAGGAACGTCCCCATACTGCTGTGGCTAGGAAGCTGAGAGGGCCAGGGCTTGTGGGGCTGTGGAAGGGCTGCCTAGGGAAGGTGAGGGCCAGCAAGAGCTTTCAGGGCTAGCCCCTTTCGTGTGGGAGCAGTGGCTGGACGTTTCCGATTTGGGAGCTGGGCTGTGGCTGTGCCGGGAAGGAACGTCCGCAGAGTACTGCGGCTAGGAAGCTGAGAGGGCCAGGGCTTGTGGGGCTGTGGAAGGGCTGCCTAGGGAAGGTGAGGGCCAGCAAGAGCTTTCAGGGCTAGCCCCTTTCGTGTGGGAGCAGTGGCTGGACTTTTCCGATTTGGG
Organism: Aptenodytes patagonicus; assembly: GCF_965638725.1. Classification (NCBI taxonomy): domain Eukaryota; kingdom Metazoa; phylum Chordata; class Aves; order Sphenisciformes; family Spheniscidae; genus Aptenodytes; species Aptenodytes patagonicus. The sequence goes on along the minus strand of NW_027471997.1, from coordinate 722,300 downwards.
AGCTGGGCTCTGGCTGTGCCGGGAAGGAACGTCCGCACACTGCTGTGGCTAGGAAGCTCAGAGGGCCAGGGCTTGTGGGGCTGTGGAAGGGCTGCCTAGGGAAGGTGAGGGCCAGCAAGAGCTTTCAGGGCTAGCCCCTTTCGTGTGGGAGCAGTGGCTGGACGTTTCCGATTTGGGAGCTGGGCTCTGGCTGTGTCGGGAAGGAACGTCCCCACTGTGCTGTGGCTAGGAAGATCAGAGGGCCAGGGCTTGTGGGGCTGTGGAAGGGCTGCCTAGGGAAGGTGAGGGCCAGCAAGAGCTTTCAGGGCTAGCCCCTTTCATGTGGGAGCAGTGGCTGGACGTTTCCGATTTGGGAGCTGGGCTCTGGCTGTGCCGGGAAGGAACGTCCGCAGAGTACTGCGGCTAGGAAGCTCAGAGCGCCAGTGCTTGTGGGGCTGTGGAAGGGCTGCCTAGGGAAGGTGATGGCCAGCAAGAGCTTTCAGGGCTAGCCCCTTTCGTGTGGGAGCAGTGGCTGGACGTTTCCGATTTGGGAGCTGGGCTCTGGCTGTGCCGGGAAGGAACGTCCGCACACTGCTGTGGCTAGGAAGCTCAGAGAGCCAGGGCTTGTGGGGCTGTGGAAGGGCTGCCTAGGGAAGGTGAGGGCCAGCAAGAGCTTTCAGGGCTAGCCCCTTTCGTGTGGGAGCAGTGGCTGGACGTTTCCGATTTGGGAGCTGGGCTCTGGCTGTGCCTAGAAGGAACATCCCCACTGTGCTGTGGCTAGGAAGCTGAGAGGGCCAGGGCTTGTGGGGCTGTGGAAGGGCTGCCTTGGGAAGGTGAGCGCCAGCAAGAGCTTTCAGGGCTAGCCCCTTTCGTGTGGGAGCAGTGGCTGGACGTTTCCGATTTGGGAGCTGGGCTCTGGCTGTGCCGGGAAGGAACGTCCCCACTGTGCTGTGGCTAGGAAGCTGAGAGGGCCAGGGCTTGTGGGGCTGTGGAAGGGCTGCCTAGGGAAGGTGAGGGCCAGCAAGAGCTTTCAGGGCTAGCCCCTTTCGTGTGGGAGCAGTGGCTGGACGTTTCCAATTTGGGAGCTGGGCTCTGGCTGTGCCGGGAAGGAACTTCCCCACACTGCTGTGGCTAGGAAGCTCAGAGGGCCAGGGCTTGTGGGGCTGTGGAAGGGCTGCCTAGGGAAGGTGAGGGCCAGCAAGAGCTTTCAGGGCTAGCCCCTTTCGTGTGGGAGCAGTGGCTGGACGTTTCCGATTTGGGAGCTGGGCTCTGGCTGTGCCGGGAAGGAACTTCCCCACACTGCTGTGGCTAGGAAGCTCAGAGGGCCAGGGCTTGTGGGGCTGTGGAAGGGCTGCCTAGGGAAGGTGAGCGCCAGCAAGAGCTTTCAGGGCTAGCCCCTTTGGTGTGGGAGCAGTGGCTGGACGTTTCCGATTTGGGAGCTGGGCTCTGGCTGTGCCTAGAAGGAACGTCCGCAGAGTGCTGCGGCTAGGAAGCTGAGAGGGCCAGGGCTTGTGGGGCTGTGGAAGGGCTGCCTAGGGCAGGTGAGGGCCAGCAAGAGCTTTCAGGGCTAGCCCCTTTCGTGTGGGAGCAGTGGCTGGACGTTTCCGATTTGGGAGCTGGGCTCTGGCTGTGCCGGGAAGGAACGTCCCCACTGTGCTGTGGCTAGGAAGCTCAGAGAGCCAGGGCTTGTGGGGCTGTGGAAGGGCTGCCTAGGGAAGGTGAGGGCCAGCAAGAGCTTTCAGGGCTAGCCCCTTTCGTGTGGGAGCAGTGGCTGGACGTTTCCGATTTGGGAGCTGGGCTCTGGCTGTGCCGGGAAGGAACATCCCCACTGTGCTGTGGCTAGGAAGCTGAGAGGGCCAGGGCTTGTGGGGCTGTGGAAGGGCTGCCTAGGGAAGGTGAGGGCCAGCAAGAGCTTTCAGGGCTAGCCCCTTTCGTGTGAGAGCAGTGGCTGGACATTTCCGATTTGGGAGCTGGGCTCTGGCTGTGCCGGGAAGGAACGTCCGCAGAGTACTGCGGCTAGGAAGCTGAGAGGGCCAGGGCTTGTGGGGCTGTGGAAGGGCTGCCTAGGGAAGGTGAGGGCCAGTAATAGCTTTCAGGGCGAGCCCCTTTCATGTGGGAGCAGTGGCTGGACTTTTCCGATTTGGGAGCTGGGCTCTGGCTGTGCCGGGAAGGAACGTCCCCACTGTGCTGTGGCTAGGAAGCTGAGAGGGCCAGGGCTTGTGGGGCTGTGGAAGGGCTGCCTAGGGAAGGTGAGGGCCAGCAAGAGCTTTCAGGGCTAGCCCCTTTCGTGTGGGAGCAGTGGCTGGACGTTTCCGATTTGGGAGCTGGGCTCTGGCTGTGCCGGGAAGGAACGTCCGCAGAGTACTGCGGCTAGGAAGCTCAGAGGGCCAGGGCTTGTGGGGCTGTGGAAGGGCTGCCTAGGGAAGGTGAGCGCCAGCAAGAGCTTTCAGGGCTAGCCCCTTTGGTGTGGGAGCAGTGGCTGGACGTTTCCGATTTGGGAGCTGGGCTCTGGCTGTGCCTAGAAGGAACGTCCGCAGAGTGCTGCGGCTAGGAAGCTGAGAGGGCCAGGGCTTGTGGGGCTGTGGAAGGGCTGCCTAGGGAAGGTGAGGGCCAGCAAGAGCTTTCAGGGCTAGCCCCTTTCATGTGGGAGCAGTGACTGGACGTTTCCGATTTGGGAGCTGGGCTCTGGCTGTGCCGGGAAGGAACATCCCCACTGTGCTGTGGCTAGGAAGCTGAGAGGGCCAGGGCTTGTGGGGCTGTGGAAGGGCTGCCTAGGGCAGGTGAGGGCCAGCAAGAGCTTTCAGGGCTAGCCCCTTTCGTGTGGGAGCAGTGGCTGGACGTTTCCGATTTGGGAGCTGGGCTCTGGCTGTGCCGGGAAGGAACGTCCCCACTGTGCTGTGGCTAGGAAGCTCAGAGAGCCAGGGCTTGTGGGGCTGTGGAAGGGCTGCCTAGGGAAGGTGAGGGCCAGCAAGAGCTTTCAGGGCTAGCCCCTTTCGTGTGGGAGCAGTGGCTGGACGTTTCCGATTTGGGAGCTGGGCTCTGGCTGTGCCGGGAAGGAACATCCCCACTGTGCTGTGGCTAGGAAGCTGAGAGGGCCAGGGCTTGTGGGGCTGTGGAAGGGCTGCCTAGGGAAGGTGAGGGCCAGCAAGAGCTTTCAGGGCTAGCCCCTTTCGTGTGAGAGCAGTGGCTGGACGTTTCCGATTTGGGAGCTGGGCTCTGGCTGTGCCGGGAAGGAACGTCCGCAGAGTACTGCGGCTAGGAAGCTGAGAGGGCCAGGGCTTGTGGGGCTGTGGAAGTGCTGCCTAGGGAAGGTGAGGGCCAGTAATAGCTTTCAGGGCGAGCCCCTTTCATGTGGGAGCAGTGGCTGGACGTTTCCGATTTGGGAGCTGGGCTCTGGCTGTGCCTGGAAGGAACATCCCCACTGTGGTGTGGCTAGGAAGCTGAGAGGGCCAGGGCTTGTGGGGCTGTGGAAGGGCTGCCTAGGGAAGGTGAGGGCCAGCAAGAGCTTTCAGGGCTAGCCCCTTTCGTGTGGGAGCAGTGGCTGGACGTTTCCGATTTGGGAGCTGGGCTCTGGCTGTGCCGGGAAGGAACGTCCGCAGAGTACTGCGGCTAGGAAGCTCAGAGGGCCAGGGCTTGTGGGGCTGTGGAAGGGCTGCCTAGGGAAGGTGAGGGCCAGCAAGAGCTTTCAGGGCTAGCCCCTTTCGTGTGGGAGCAGTGGCTGGACGTTTCCGATTTGGGAGCTGGGCTCTGGCTGTGCCGGGAAGGAACGTCCGCAGAGTACTGCGGCTAGGAAGCTGAGAGGGCCAGGGCTTGTGGGGCTGTGGAAGGGCTGCCTAGGGAAGGTGAGGGCCAGCAAGAGCTTTCAGGGCTAGCCCCTTTCATGTGGGAGCAGTGGCAGGACGTTTCCGATTTGGGAGCTGGGCTCTGGCTGTGCCGGGAAGGAACGTCCGCAGAGTACTGCGGCTAGGAAGCTCAGAGGGCCAGGGCTTGTGGGGCTGTGGAAGGGCTGCCTAGGGAAGGTGAGGGCCAGCAAGAGCTTTCAGGGCTAGCCCCTTTCATGTGGGAGCAGTGGCTGGACTTTTCCGATTTGGGAGCTGGGCTCTGGCTGTGCCGGGAAGGAACTTCCCCACTGTGCTGTGGCTAGGAAGCTCAGAGCGCCAGTGCTTGTGGGGCTGTGGAAGGGCTGCCTAGGGAAGGTGAGGGCCAGCAAGAGCTTTCAGGGCTAGCCCCTTTCGTGTGGGAGCAGTGGCTGGACATTTCCGATTTGGGAGCTGGGCTCTGGCTGTGCCGAGAAGGAACGTCCGCACACTGCTGTGGCTAGGAAGCTCAGAGATCCAGGGCTTGTGGGGCTGTGGAAGGGCTGCCTAGGGAAGGTGAGGGCCAGCAAGAGCTTTCAGGGCTAGCCCCTTTCGTGTGGGAGCAGTGGCTGGACGTTTCTGATTTGGGAGCTGGGCTCTGGCTGTGCCGGGAAGGAACATCCCCACTGTGCTGTGGCTAGGAAGCTGAGAGGGCCAGGGCTTGTGGGGCTGTGGAAGGGCTGCCTAGGGAAGGTGAGGGCCAGCAAGAGCTTTCAGGGCTAGCCCCTTTCGTGTGGGAGCAGTGGCTGGACGTTTCCGATTTGGGAGCTGGGCTCTGGCTGTGCCGAGAAGGAACGTCCCCACACTGCTGTGGCTAGGAAGCTCAGAGGGCCAGGGCTTGTGGGGCTGTGGAAGGGCTGCCTAGGGAAGGTGAGGGCCAGCAAGAGCTTTCAGGGCTAGCCCCTTTCGTGTGGGAGCAGTGGCTGGACGTTTCCGATTTGGGAGCTGGGCTCTGGCTGTGCCGGGAAGGAACATCCCCACTGTGCTGTGGCTAGGAAGCTGAGAGGGCCAGGGCTTGTGGGGCTGTGGAAGGGCTGCCTAGGGAAGGTGAGGGCCAGCAAGAGCTTTCAGGGCTAGCCCCTTTCGTGTGGGAGCAGTGGCTGGACGTTTCCGATTTGGGAGCTGGGCTCTGGCTGTGCCGGGAAGGAACGTCCCCACTGTGCTGTGGCTAGGAAGCTCAGAGCGCCAGGGCTTCTGGGGCTGTGGAAGGGCTGCCTAGGGAAGGTGAGGGCCAGCAAGAGCTTTCAGGGCTAGCCCCTTTCGTGTGGGAGTAGTGGCTGGACGTTTCCGATTTGGGAGCTGGGCTCTGGCTGTGCCGGGAAGGAACGTCCCCACTGTGCTTCGGCTAGGAAGCTCAGAGGGCCAGGGCTTGTGGGGCTGTGGAAGGGCTGCCTAGGGAAGGTGAGGGCCAGCAAGAGCTTTCAGGGCTAGCCCCTTTCGTGTGGGAGCAGTGGCTGGACGTTTCCGATTTGGGAGCTGGGCTCTGGCTGTGCCGGGAAGGAACGTCCCCACACTGCTGTGGCTAGGAAGCTGAGAGGGCCAGGGCTTGTGGGGCTGTGGAAGGGCTGCCTAGGGAAGGTGAGCGCCAGCAAGAGCTTTCAGGGCTAGCCCCTTTGGTGTGGGAGTAGTGGCTGGACGTTTCCGATTTGGGAGCTGGGCTCTGGCTGTGCCGGGAAGGAACGTCCGCAGAGTGCTGCGGCTAGGAAGCTGAGAGGGCCAGGGCTTGTGGGGCTGTGGAAGGGCTGCCTAGGGAAGGTGAGGGCCAGCAAGAGCTTTCAGGGCTAGCCCCTTTCGTGTGGGAGCAGTGGCTGGACGTTTCCGATTTGGGAGCTGGGCTCTGGCTGTGCCGGGAAGGAACATCCCCACTGTGCTGTGGCTAGGAAGCTGAGAGGGCCAGGGCTTGTGGGGCTGTGGAAGGGCTGCCTAGGGAAGGTGAGGGCCAGCAAGAGCTTTCAGGGCTAGCCCCTTTCGTGTGGGAGCAGTGGCTGGACGTTTCCGATTTGGGAGCTGGGCTCTGGCTGTGCCGAGAAGGAACGTCCGCAGAGTGCTGTGGCTAGGAAGCTGAGAGGGCCAGGGCTTGTGGGGCTGTGGAAGGGCTGCCTAGGGCAGGTGAGGGCCAGCAAGAGCTTTCAGGGCTAGCCCCTTTCGTGTGGGAGCAGTGGCTGGACGTTTCCGATTTGGGAGCTGGGCTGTGGCTGTGCCGGGAAGGAACGTCCCCATACTGCTGTGGCTAGGAAGCTCAGAGCGCCAGTGCTTGTGGGGCTGTGGAAGGGCTGCCTAGGGAAGGTGAGGGCCAGCAAGAGCTTTCAGGGCTAGCCCCTTTCGTGTGGGAGTAGTGGCTGGACGTTTCCGATTTGGGAGCTGGGCTCTGGCTGTGCCGGGAAGGAACTTCCCCACTGTGCTGTGGCTAGGAAGCTGAGAGGGACAGGGCTTGTGGGGCTGTGGAAGGGCTGCCTAGGGAAGGTGAGGGCCAGCAAGAGCTTTCAGGGCTAGCCCCTTTCGTGTGGGAGCAGTGGCTGGACGTTTCCGATTTGGGAGCTGGGCTCTGGCTGTGCCGAGAAGGAACGTCCGCAGAGTGCTGTGGCTAGGAAGCTCAGAGATCCAGGGCTTGTGGGGCTGTGGAAGGGCTGCCTAGGGAAGGTGAGGGCCAGCAAGAGCTTTCAGGGCTAGCCCCTTTCGTGTGGGAGCAGTGGCTGGACGTTTCCGATTTGGGAGCTGGGCTCTGGCTGTGCCGGGAAGGAACTTCCCCACACTGCTGTGGCTAGGAAGGTCAGAGGGCCAGGGCTTGTGGGGCTGTGGAAGGGCTGCCTAGGGAAGGTGAGGGCCAGCAAGAGCTTTCAGGGCTAGCCCCTTTCGTGTGGGAGCAGTGGCTGGACTTTTCCGATTTGGGAGCTGGGCTCTGGCTGTGCCGGGAAGGAACATCCCCACTGTGCTGTGGCTAGGAAGCTCAGAGGGCCAGGGCTTGTGGGGCTGTGGAAGGGCTGCCTAGGGAAGGTGAGGGCCAGCAAGAGCTTTCAGGGCTAGCCCCTTTCGTGTGGGAGCAGTGGCTGGACGTTTCCGATTTGGGAGCTGGGCTCTGGCTGTGCCGGGAAGGAACATCCCCACTGTGCTGTGGCTAGGAAGCTCAGAGCGCCAGGGCTTGTGGGGCTGTGGAAGGGCTGCCTAGGGAAGGTGATGGCCAGCAAGAGCTTTCAGGGCTAGCCCCTTTCGTGTGGGAGCAGTGGCTGGACGTTTCCGATTTGGGAGCTGGGCTCTGGCTGTGCCGGGAAGGAACGTCCGCAGAGTACTGCGGCTAGGAAGCTCAGAGAGCCAGGGCTTGTGGGGCTGTGGAAGGGCTGCCTAGGGAAGGTGAGGGCCAGCAAGAGCTTTCAGGGCTAGCCCCTTTCGTGTGGGAGCAGTGGCTGGACGTTTCCGATTTGGGAGCTGGGCTCTGGCTGTGCCGGGAAGGAACGTCCCCACACTGCTGTGGCTAGGAAGCTGAGAGGGCCAGGGCTTGTGGGGCTGTGGAAGGGCTGCCTAGGGAAGGTGAGGGCCAGCAAGAGCTTTCAGGGCTAGCCCCTTTCGTGTGGGAGCAGTGGCTGGACGTTTCCGATTTGGGAGCTGGGCTCTGGCTGTGCCGGGAAGGAACATCCCCACTGTGCTGAGGCTAGGAAGCTCAGAGGGCCAGGGCTTGTGGGGCTGTGGAAGGGCTGCCTAGGGAAGGTGAGGGCCAGCAAGAGCTTTCAGGGCTAGCCCCTTTCGTGTGGGAGCAGTGGCTGGACGTTTCCAATTTGGGAGCTGGGCTCTGGCTGTGCCGGGAAGGAACGTCCCCACTGTGCTGTTGCTAGGAAGCTGAGAGGGCCAGGGCTTGTGGGGCTGTGGAAGGGCTGCCTAGGGAAGGTGAGGGCCAGCAAGAGCTTTCAGGGCTAGCCCCTTTCGTGTGGGAGCAGTGGCTGGACGTTTCCGATTTGGGGGCTGGGCTCTGGCTGTGCCGGGAAGGAACGTCCCCACACTGCTGTGGCTAGGAAGCTCAGAGGGCCAGGGCTTGTGGGGCTGTGGAAGGGCTGCCTAGGGAAGGTGAGGGCCAGCAAGAGCTTTCAGGGCTAGCCCCTTTCGTGTGGGAGCAGTGGCTGGACGTTTCCGATTTGGGAGCTGGGCTCTGGCTGTGCCGGGAAGGAACGTCCCCACACTGCTGTGGCTAGGAAGCTCAGAGGGCCAGGGCTTGTGGGGCTGTGGAAGGGCTGCCTAGGGAAGGTGAGCGCCAGCAAGAGCTTTCAGGGCTAGCCCCTTTCATGTGGGAGCAGTGGCTGGACTTTTCCGATTTGGGAGCTGGGCTCTGGCTGTGCCGGGAAGGAACTTCCCCACTGTGCTGTGGCTAGGAAGCTGAGAGGGACAGGGCTTGTGGGGCTGTGGAAGGGCTGCCTAGGGCAGGTGAGCGCCAGCAAGAGCTTTCAGGGCTAGCCCCTTTCGTGTGGGAGCAGTGGCTGGACGTTTCCGATTTGGGAGCTGGGCTCTGGCTGTGCCGAGAAGGAACGTCCGCAGAGTGCTGTGGCTAGGAAGCTCAGAGGGCCAGGGCTTGTGGGGCTGTGGAAGGGCTGCCTAGGGAAGGTGAGGGCCAGCAAGAGCTTTCAGGGCTAGCCCCTTTCGTGTGGGAGCAGTGGCTGGACGTTTCCGATTTGGGAGCTGGGCTCTGGCTGTGCCGGGAAGGAACTTCCCCACACTGCTGTGGCTAGGAAGGTCAGAGGGCCAGGGCTTGTGGGGCTGTGGAAGGGCTGCCTAGGGAAGGTGAGGGCCAGCAAGAGCTTTCAGGGCTAGCCCCTTTCGTGTGGGAGCAGTGGCTGGACGTTTCCGATTTGGGAGCTGGGCTCTGTCTGTGCCGGGAAGGAACATCCCCACTGTGCTGTGGCTAGGAAGCTCAGAGGGCCAGGGCTTGTGGGGCTGTGGAAGGGCTGCCTAGGGAAGGTGAGGGCCAGCAAGAGCTTTCAGGGCTAGCCCCTTTCGTGTGGGAGCAGTGGCTGGACGTTTCCGATTTGGGAGCTGGGCTCTGGCTGTGCCGGGAAGGAACATCCCCACTGTGCTGTGGCTAGGAAGCTGAGAGGGCCAGGGCTTGTGGGGCTGTGGAAGGGCTGCCTAGGGAAGGTGAGGGCCAGCAAGAGCTTTCAGGGCTAGCCCCTTTCGTGTGGGAGCAGTGGCTGGACGTTTCCGATTTGGGAGCTGGGCTCTGGCTGTGCCGGGAAGGAACGTCCCCACTGTGCTGTGGCTAGGAAGCTCAGAGCGCCAGGGCTTCTGGGGCTGTGGAAGGGCTGCCTAGGGAAGGTTAGGGCCAGCAAGAGCTTTCAGGGCTAGCCCCTTTCGTGTGGGAGCAGTGGCTGGACGTTTCCGATTTGGGAGCTGGGCTCTGGCTGTGCCGGGAAGGAACGTCCCCACACTGCTGTGGCTAGGAAGCTGAGAGGGCCAGGGCTTGTGGGGCTGTGGAAGGGCTGCCTAGGGAAGGTGAGCGCCAGCAAGAGCTTTCAGGGCTAGCCCCTTTGGTGTGGGAGTAGTGGCTGGACGTTTCCGATTTGGGAGCTGGGCTCTGGCTGTGCCGGGAAGGAACGTCCGCAGAGTGCTGCGGCTAGGAAGCTGAGAGGGCCAGGGCTTGTGGGGCTGTGGAAGGGCTGCCTAGGGAAGGTGAGGGCCAGCAAGAGCTTTCAGGGCTAGCCCCTTTCGTGTGGGAGCAGTGGCTGGACGTTTCCGATTTGGGAGCTGGGCTCTGGCTGTGCCGGGAAGGAACATCCCCACTGTGCTATGGCTAGGAAGCTGAGAGGGCCAGGGCTTGTGGGGCTGTGGAAGGGCTGCCTAGGGAAGGTGAGGGCCAGCAAGAGCTTTCAGGGCTAGCCCCTTTCGTGTGGGAGCAGTGGCTGGACGTTTCCGATTTGGGAGCTGGGCTCTGGCTGTGCCGAGAAGGAACGTCCGCAGAGTGCTGTGGCTAGGAAGCTGAGAGGGCCAGGGCTTGTGGGGCTGTGGAAGGGCTGCCTAGGGCAGGTGAGGGCCAGCAAGAGCTTTCAGGGCTAGCCCCTTTCGTGTGGGAGCAGTGGCTGGACGTTTCCGATTTGGGAGCTGGGCTGTGGCTGTGCCGGGAAGGAACGTCCCCATACTGCTGTGGCTAGGAAGCTCAGAGCGCCAGTGCTTGTGGGGCTGTGGAAGGGCTGCCTAGGGAAGGTGAGGGCCAGCAAGAGCTTTCAGGGCTAGCCCCTTTCGTGTGGGAGCAGTGGCTGGACGTTTCCGATTTGGGAGCTGGGCTCTGGCTGTGCCGGGAAGGAACGTCCGCAGAGTACTGCGGCTAGGAAGCTGAGAGGGCCAGGGCTTGTGGGGCTGTGGAAGGGCTGCCTAGGGAAGGTGAGGGCCAGCAAGAGCTTTCAGGGCTAGCCCCTTTCGTGTGGGAGCAGTGGCTGGACGTTTCCGATTTGGGAGCTGGGCTCTGGCTGTGCCGGGAAGGAACGTCCGCAGAGTACTGCGGCTAGGAAGCTGAGAGGGCCAGGGCTTGTGGGGCTGTGGAAGGGCTGCCTAGGGAAGGTGAGGGCCAGCAAGAGCTTTCAGGGCTAGCCCCTTTCGTGTGGGAGCAGTGGCTGGACGTTTCCGATTTGGGAGCTGGGCTCTGGCTGTGCCGGGAAGGAACGTCCCCACACTGCTGTGGCTAGGAAGGTCAGAGGGCCAGGGCTTGTGGGGCTGTGGAAGGGCTGCCTAGGGAAGGTGAGCGCCAGCAAGAGCTTTCAGGGCTAGCCCCTTTCATGTGGGAGCAGTGGCTGGACTTTTCCGATTTGGGAGCTGGGCTCTGGCTGTGCCGGGAAGGAACTTCCCCACTGTGCTGTGGCTAGGAAGCTGAGAGGGACAGGGCTTGTGGGGCTGTGGAAGGGCTGCCTAGGGAAGGTGAGGGCCAGCAAGAGCTTTCAGGGCTAGCCCCTTTCGTGTGGGAGCAGTGGCTGGACGTTTCCGATTTGGGAGCTGGGCTGTGGCTGTGCCGGGAAGGAACGTCCCCACTGTGCTGTTGCTAGGAAGCTGAGAGGGCCAGGGCTTGTGGGGCTGTGGAAGGGCTGCCTAGGGAAGGTGAGGGCCAGCAAGAGCTTTCAGGGCTAGCCCCTTTCGTGTGGGAGCAGTGGCTGGACGTTTCCGATTTGGGAGCTGGGCTCTGGCTGTGCCGGGAAGGAACTTCCCCACACTGCTGTGGCTAGGAAGGTCAGAGGGCCAGGGCTTGTGGGGCTGTGGAAGGGCTGCCTAGGGAAGGTGAGGGCCAGCAAGAGCTTTCAGGGCTAGCCCCTTTCGTGTGGGAGCAGTGGCTGGACTTTTCCGATTTGGGAGCTGGGCTCTGGCTGTGCCGGGAAGGAACATCCCCACTGTGCTGTGGCTAGGAAGCTCAGAGGGCCAGGGCTTGTGGGGCTGTGGAAGGGCTGCCTAGGGAAGGTGAGGGCCAGCAAGAGCTTTCAGGGCTAGCCCCTTTCGTGTGGGAGCAGTGGCTGGACGTTTCCGATTTGGGAGCTGGGCTCTGGCTGTGCCGGGAAGGAACATCCCCACTGTGCTGTGGCTAGGAAGCTCAGAGGGCCAGGGCTTGTGGGGCTGTGGAAGGGCTGCCTAGGGAAGGTGAGGGCCAGCAAGAGCTTTCAGGGCTAGCCCCTTTCGTGTGGGAGCAGTGGCTGGACGTTTCCGATTTGGGAGCTGGGCTCTGGCTGTGCCGGGAAGGAACGTCCGCAGAGTACTGCGGCTAGGAAGCTCAGAGAGCCAGGGCTTGTGGGGCTGTGGAAGGGCTGCCTAGGGAAGGTGAGGGCCAGCAAGAGCTTTCAGGGCTAGCCCCTTTCGTGTGGGAGCAGTGGCTGGACGTTTCCGATTTGGGAGCTGGGCTCTGGCTGTGCCGGGAAGGAACGTCCCCACACTGCTGTGGCTAGGAAGCTGAGAGGGCCAGGGCTTGTGGGGCTGTGGAAGGGCTGCCTAGGGAAGGTGAGGGCCAGCAAGAGCTTTCAGGGCTAGCCCCTTTCGTGTGGGAGCAGTGGCTGGACGTTTCCGATTTGGGAGCTGGGCTCTGGCTGTGCCGGGAAGGAACATCCCCACTGTGCTGAGGCTAGGAAGCTCAGAGGGCCAGGGCTTGTGGGGCTGTGGAAGGGCTGCCTAGGGAAGGTGAGGGCCAGCAAGAGCTTTCAGGGCTAGCCCCTTTCGTGTGGGAGCAGTGGCTGGACGTTTCCGATTTGGGAGCTGGGCTGTGGCTGTGCCGGGAAGGAACGTCCCCACTGTGCTGTTGCTAGGAAGCTGAGAGGGCCAGGGCTTGTGGGGCTGTGGAAGGGCTGCCTAGGGAAGGTGAGGGCCAGCAAGAGCTTTCAGGGCTAGCCCCTTTCGTGTGGGAGCAGTGGCTGGACGTTTCCGATTTGGGGGCTGGGCTCTGGCTGTGCCGGGAAGGAACGTCCCCACACTGCTGTGGCTAGGAAGCTGAGAGGGCCAGGGCTTGTGGGGCTGTGGAAGGGCTGCCTAGGGAAGGTGAGGGCCAGCAAGAGCTTTCAGGGCTAGCCCCTTTCGTGTGGGAGCAGTGGCTGGACGTTTCCGATTTGGGAGCTGGGCTCTGGCTGTGCCGGGAAGGAACGTCCCCACACTGCTGTGGCTAGGAAGCTCAGAGGGCCAGGGCTTGTGGGGCTGTGGAAGGGCTGCCTAGGGAAGGTGAGCGCCAGCAAGAGCTTTCAGGGCTAGCCCCTTTCATGTGGGAGCAGTGGCTGGACTTTTCCGATTTGGGAGCTGGGCTCTGGCTGTGCCGGGAAGGAACGTCCCCACACTGCTGTGGCTAGGAAGCTGAGAGGGACAGGGCTTGTGGGGCTGTGGAAGGGCTGCCTAGGGCAGGTGAGCGCCAGCAAGAGCTTTCAGGGCTAGCCCCTTTCGTGTGGGAGCAGTGGCTGGACGTTTCCGATTTGGGAGCTGGGCTCTGGCTGTGCCGAGAAGGAACGTCCGCAGAGTGCTGTGGCTAGGAAGCTCAGAGGGCCAGGGCTTGTGGGGCTGTGGAAGGGCTGCCTAGGGAAGGTGAGGGCCAGCAAGAGCTTTCAGGGCTAGCCCCTTTCGTGTGGGAGCAGTGGCTGGACGTTTCCGATTTGGGAGCTGGGCTCTGGCTGTGCCGGGAAGGAACTTCCCCACACTGCTGTGGCTAGGAAGGTCAGAGGGCCAGGGCTTGTGGGGCTGTGGAAGGGCTGCCTAGGGAAGGTGAGGGCCAGCAAGAGCTTTCAGGGCTAGCCCCTTTCGTGTGGGAGCAGTGGCTGGACGTTTCCGATTTGGGAGCTGGGCTCTGTCTGTGCCGGGAAGGAACATCCCCACTGTGCTGTGGCTAGGAAGCTCAGAGGGCCAGGGCTTGTGGGGCTGTGGAAGGGCTGCCTAGGGAAGGTGAGGGCCAGCAAGAGCTTTCAGGGCTAGCCCCTTTCGTGTGGGAGCAGTGGCTGGACGTTTCCGATTTGGGAGCTGGGCTCTGGCTGTGCCTGGAAGTAACATCCCCACTGTGCTGTGGCTAGGAAGCTCAGAGCGCCAGGGCTTGTGGGGCTGTGGAAGGGCTGCCTAGGGAAGGTGATGGCCAGCAAGAGCTTTCAGGGCTAGCCCCTTTCGTGTGGGAGCAGTGGCTGGACGTTTCCGATTTGGGAGCTGGGCTCTGGCTGTGCCGGGAAGGAACGTCCGCAGAGTACTGCGGCTAGGAAGCTCAGAGAGCCAGGGCTTGTGGGGCTGTGGAAGGGCTGCCTAGGGAAGGTGAGGGCCAGCAAGAGCTTTCAGGGCTAGCCCCTTTCGTGTGGGAGTAGTGGCTGGACGTTTCCGATTTGGGAGCTGGGCTCTGGCTGTGCCGAGAAGGAACGTCCGCAGAGTGCTGTGGCTAGGAAGCTCAGAGGGCCAGGGCTTGTGGGGCTGTGGAAGGGCTGCCTAGGGAAGGTGAGGGCCAGCAAGAGCTTTCAGGGCTAGCCCCTTTCGTGTGGGAGCAGTGGCTGGACGTTTCCGATTTGGGAGCTGGGCTCTGGCTGTGCCGGGAAGGAACTTCCCCACACTGCTGTGGCTAGGAAGGTCAGAGGGCCAGGGCTTGTGGGGCTGTGGAAGGGCTGCCTAGGGAAGGTGAGGGCCAGCAAGAGCTTTCAGGGCTAGCCCCTTTCGTGTGGGAGCAGTGGCTGGACGTTTCCGATTTGGGAGCTGGGCTCTGTCTGTGCCGGGAAGGAACATCCCCACTGTGCTGTGGCTAGGAAGCTCAGAGGGCCAGGGCTTGTGGGGCTGTGGAAGGGCTGCCTAGGGAAGGTGAGGGCCAGCAAGAGCTTTCAGGGCTAGCCCCTTTCGTGTGGGAGCAGTGGCTGGACGTTTCCGATTTGGGAGCTGGGCTCTGGCTGTGCCTGGAAGTAACATCCCCACTGTGCTGTGGCTAGGAAGCTCAGAGCGCCAGGGCTTGTGGGGCTGTGGAAGGGCTGCCTAGGGAAGGTGATGGCCAGCAAGAGCTTTCAGGGCTAGCCCCTTTCGTGTGGGAGCAGTGGCTGGACGTTTCCGATTTGGGAGCTGGGCTCTGGCTGTGCCGGGAAGGAACGTCCGCAGAGTACTGCGGCTAGGAAGCTCAGAGAGCCAGGGCTTGTGGGGCTGTGGAAGGGCTGCCTAGGGAAGGTGAGGGCCAGCAAGAGCTTTCAGGGCTAGCCCCTTTCGTGTGGGAGTAGTGGCTGGACGTTTCCGATTTGGGAGCTGGGCTCTGGCTGTGCCGGGAAGGAACGTCCCCACACTGCTGTGGCTAGGAAGCTGAGAGGGCCAGGGCTTGTGGGGCTGTGGAAGGGCTGCCTAGGGAAGGTGAGGGCCAGCAAGAGCTTTCAGGGCTAGCCCCTTTCGTGTGGGAGCAGTGGCTGGACGTTTCCGATTTGGGAGCTGGGCTCTGGCTGTGCCGGGAAGGAACGTCCCCACTGTGCTGAGGCTAGGAAGCTCAGAGGGCCAGGGCTTGTGGGGCTGTGGAAGGGCTGCCTAGGGAAGGTGAGGGCCAGCAAGAGCTTTCAGGGCTAGCCCCTTTCGTGTGGGAGCAGTGGCTGGACGTTTCCGATTTGGGAGCTGGGCTCTGGCTGTGCCGGGAAGGAACGTCCCCACTGTGCTGTTGCTAGGAAGCTGAGAGGGCCAGGGCTTGTGGGGCTGTGGAAGGGCTGCCTAGGGAAGGTGAGGGCCAGCAAGAGCTTTCAGGGCTAGCCCCTTTCGTGTGGGAGCAGTGGCTGGACGTTTCCGATTTGGGGGCTGGGCTCTGGCTGTGCCGAGAAGGAACGTCCGCAGAGTGCTGTGGCTAGGAAGCTGAGAGGGCCAGGGCTTGTGGGGCTGTGGAAGGGCTGCCTAGGGAAGGTGAGGGCCAGCAAGAGCTTTCAGGGCTAGCCCCTTTCGTGTGGGAGCAGTGGCTGGACGTTTCCGATTTGGGAGCTGGGCTCTGGCTGTGCCGAGAAGGAACGTCCGCAGAGTGCTGTGGCTAGGAAGCTCAGAGGGCCAGGGCTTGTGGGGCTGTGGAAGGGCTGCCTAGGGAAGGTGAGGGCCAGCAAGAGCTTTCAGGGCTAGCCCCTTTCGTGTGGGAGCAGTGGCTGGACGTTTCCGATTTGGGAGCTGGGCTCTGGCTGTGCCGGGAAGGAACTTCCCCACACTGCTGTGGCTAGGAAGGTCAGAGGGCCAGGGCTTGTGGGGCTGTGGAAGGGCTGCCTAGGGAAGGTGAGGGCCAGCAAGAGCTTTCAGGGCTAGCCCCTTTCGTGTGGGAGCAGTGGCTGGACGTTTCCGATTTGGGAGCTGGGCTCTGTCTGTGCCGGGAAGGAACATCCCCACTGTGCTGTGGCTAGGAAGCTCAGAGGGCCAGGGCTTGTGGGGCTGTGGAAGGGCTGCCTAGGGAAGGTGAGGGCCAGCAAGAGCTTTCAGGGCTAGCCCCTTTCGTGTGGGAGCAGTGGCTGGACGTTTCCGATTTGGGAGCTGGGCTCTGGCTGTGCCTGGAAGTAACATCCCCACTGTGCTGTGGCTAGGAAGCTCAGAGCGCCAGGGCTTGTGGGGCTGTGGAAGGGCTGCCTAGGGAAGGTGATGGCCAGCAAGAGCTTTCAGGGCTAGCCCCTTTCGTGTGGGAGCAGTGGCTGGACGTTTCCGATTTGGGAGCTGGGCTCTGGCTGTGCCGGGAAGGAACGTCCGCAGAGTACTGCGGCTAGGAAGCTCAGAGAGCCAGGGCTTGTGGGGCTGTGGAAGGGCTGCCTAGGGAAGGTGAGGGCCAGCAAGAGCTTTCAGGGCTAGCCCCTTTCGTGTGGGAGTAGTGGCTGGACGTTTCCGATTTGGGAGCTGGGCTCTGGCTGTGCCGGGAAGGAACGTCCCCACACTGCTGTGGCTAGGAAGCTGAGAGGGCCAGGGCTTGTGGGGCTGTGGAAGGGCTGCCTAGGGAAGGTGAGGGCCAGCAAGAGCTTTCAGGGCTAGCCCCTTTCGTGTGGGAGCAGTGGCTGGACGTTTCCGATTTGGGAGCTGGGCTCTGGCTGTGCCGGGAAGGAACGTCCCCACTGTGCTGAGGCTAGGAAGCTCAGAGGGCCAGGGCTTGTGGGGCTGTGGAAGGGCTGCCTAGGGAAGGTGAGGGCCAGCAAGAGCTTTCAGGGCTAGCCCCTTTCGTGTGGGAGCAGTGGCTGGACGTTTCCGATTTGGGAGCTGGGCTCTGGCTGTGCCGGGAAGGAACGTCCCCACTGTGCTGTTGCTAGGAAGCTGAGAGGGCCAGGGCTTGTGGGGCTGTGGAAGGGCTGCCTAGGGAAGGTGAGGGCCAGCAAGAGCTTTCAGGGCTAGCCCCTTTCGTGTGGGAGCAGTGGCTGGACGTTTCCGATTTGGGGGCTGGGCTCTGGCTGTGCCGAGAAGGAACGTCCGCAGAGTGCTGTGGCTAGGAAGCTGAGAGGGCCAGGGCTTGTGGGGCTGTGGAAGGGCTGCCTAGGGAAGGTGAGGGCCAGCAAGAGCTTTCAGGGCTAGCCCCTTTCGTGTGGGAGCAGTGGCTGGACGTTTCCGATTTGGGAGCTGGGCTCTGGCTGTGCCGGGAAGGAACATCCCCACTGTGCTGTGGCTAGGAAGCTCAGAGGGCCAGGGCTTGTGGGGCTGTGGAAGGGTTGCCTAGGGCAGGTGAGGGCCAGCAAGAGCTTTCAGGGCTAGCCCCTTTCGTGTGAGAGCAGTGGCTGGACATTTCCGATTTGGGAGCTGGGCTCTGGCTGTGCCGGGAAGGAACGTCCCCACTGTGCTGTGGCTAGGAAGCTGAGAGGGCCAGGGCTTGTGGGGCTGTGGAAGGGCTGCCTAGGGAAGGTGAGGGCCAGCAAGAGCTTTCAGGGCTAGCCCCTTTCGTGTGGGAGCAGTGGCTGGACGTTTCCGATTTGGGAGCTGGGCTCTGGCTGTGCCGGGAAGGAACGTCCCCATACTGCTGTGGCTAGGAAGCTCAGAGCGCCAGGGCTTGTGGGGCTGTGGAAGGGCTGCCTAGGGAAGGTGAGCGCCAGCAAGAGCTTTCAGGGCTAGCCCCTTTCATGTGGGAGCAGTGGCTGGACTTTTCCGATTTGGGAGCTGGGCTCTGGCTGTGCCGGGAAGGAACTTCCCCACTGTGCTGTGGCTAGGAAGCTGAGAGGGACAGGGCTTGTGGGGCTGTGGAAGGGCTGCCTAGGGCAGGTGAGCGCCAGCAAGAGCTTTCAGGGCTAGCCCCTTTCGTGTGGGAGCAGTGGCTGGACGTTTCCGATTTGGGAGCTGGGCTCTGGCTGTGCCGAGAAGGAACGTCCGCAGAGTGCTGTGGCTAGGAAGCTCAGAGGGCCAGGGCTTGTGGGGCTGTGGAAGGGCTGCCTAGGGAAGGTGAGGGCCAGCAAGAGCTTTCAGGGCTAGCCCCTTTCGTGTGGGAGCAGTGGCTGGACGTTTCCGATTTGGGAGCTGGGCTCTGGCTGTGCCGGGAAGGAACTTCCCCACACTGCTGTGGCTAGGAAGCTGAGAGGGCCAGGGCTTGTGGGGCTGTGGAAGGGCTGCCTAGGGAAGGTGAGGGCCAGCAAGAGCTTTCAGGGCTAGCCCCTTTCGTGTGGGAGCAGTGGCTGGACGTTTCCGATTTGGGAGCTGGGCTCTGTCTGTGCCGGGAAGGAACATCCCCACTGTGCTGTGGCTAGGAAGCTCAGAGGGCCAGGGCTTGTGGGGCTGTGGAAGGGCTGCCTAGGGAAGGTGAGGGCCAGCAAGAGCTTTCAGGGCTAGCCCCTTTCGTGTGGGAGCAGTGGCTGGACGTTTCCGATTTGGGAGCTGGGCTCTGGCTGTGCCTGGAAGTAACATCCCCACTGTGCTGTGGCTAGGAAGCTGAGAGGGCCAGGGCTTGTGGGGCTGTGGAAGGGCTGCCTAGGGAAGGTGAGGGCCAGCAAGAGCTTTCAGGGCTAGCCCCTTTCGTGTGGGAGCAGTGGCTGGACGTTTCCGATTTGGGAGCTGGGCTCTGGCTGTGCCGGGAAGGAACGTCCGCAGAGTACTGCGGCTAGGAAGCTCAGAGAGCCAGGGCTTGTGGGGCTGTGGAAGGGCTGCCTAGGGAAGGTGAGGGCCAGCAAGAGCTTTCAGGGCTAGCCCCTTTCGTGTGGGAGTAGTGGCTGGACGTTTCCGATTTGGGAGCTGGGCTCTGGCTGTGCCGGGAAGGAACGTCCCCACACTGCTGTGGCTAGGAAGCTGAGAGGGCCAGGGCTTGTGGGGCTGTGGAAGGGCTGCCTAGGGAAGGTGAGGGCCAGCAAGAGCTTTCAGGGCTAGCCCCTTTCGTGTGGGAGCAGTGGCTGGACGTTTCCGATTTGGGAGCTGGGCTCTGGCTGTGCCGGGAAGGAACATCCCCACTGTGCTGTGGCTAGGAAGCTGAGAGGGCCAGGGCTTGTGGGGCTGTGGAAGGGTTGCCTAGGGCAGGTGAGGGCCAGCAAGAGCTTTCAGGGCTAGCCCCTTTCGTGTGAGAGCAGTGGCTGGACGTTTCCGATTTGGGAGCTGGGCTCTGGCTGTGCCGGGAAGGAACGTCCCCACTGTGCTGTGGCTAGGAAGCTGAGAGGGCCAGGGCTTGTGGGGCTGTGGAAGGGCTGCCTAGGGAAGGTGAGGGCCAGCAAGAGCTTTCAGGGCTAGCCCCTTTCGTGTGGGAGCAGTGGCTGGACGTTTCCGATTTGGGAGCTGGGCTCTGGCTGTGCCGGGAAGGAACGTCCCCACTGTGCTGTGGCTAGGAAGCTCAGAGCGCCAGGGCTTGTGGGGCTGTGGAAGGGCTGCCTAGGGAAGGTGAGGGCCAGCAAGAGCTTTCAGGGCTAGCCCCTTTCGTGTGGGAGCAGTGGCTGGACGTTTCCGATTTGGGAGCTGGGCTCTGGCTGTGCCGGGAAGGAACATCCCCACTGTGCTGTGGCTAGGAAGCTCAGAGCGCCAGGGCTTGTGGGGCTGTGGAAGGGTTGCCTAGGGCAGGTGAGGGCCAGCAAGAGCTTTCAGGGCTAGCCCCTTTCGTGTGAGAGCAGTGGCTGGACATTTCCGATTTGGGAGCTGGGCTCTGGCTGTGCCGGGAAGGAACGTCCCCACTGTGCTGTGGCTAGGAAGCTGAGAGGGCCAGGGCTTGTGGGGCTGTGGAAGGGCTGCCTAGGGAAGGTGAGGGCCAGCAAGAGCTTTCAGGGCTAGCCCCTTTCGTGTGGGAGCAGTGGCTGGACGTTTCCGATTTGGGAGCTGGGCTCTGGCTGTGCCGGGAAGGAATGTCCCCACACTGCTGTGGCTAGGAAGCTGAGAGGGCCAGGGCTTGTGGGGCTGTGGAAGGGCTGCCTAGGGAAGGTGAGGGCCAGCAAGAGCTTTCAGGGCTAGCCCCTTTCGTGTGGGAGCAGTGGCTGGACGTTTCCGATTTGGGAGCTGGGCTCTGGCTGTGCCGGGAAGGAACGTCCGCAGAGTACTGCGGCTAGGAAGCTC
The DNA here is from genome assembly GCF_965638725.1 of Aptenodytes patagonicus. Taxonomy (NCBI): domain Eukaryota; kingdom Metazoa; phylum Chordata; class Aves; order Sphenisciformes; family Spheniscidae; genus Aptenodytes; species Aptenodytes patagonicus. The sequence continues at coordinate 702,594 of NW_027471997.1, read as the reverse complement.
AGAGGGCCAGGGCTTGTGGGGCTGTGGAAGGGTTGCCTAGGGCAGGTGAGGGCCAGCAAGAGCTTTCAGGGCTAGCCCCTTTCGTGTGAGAGCAGTGGCTGGACATTTCCGATTTGGGAGCTGGGCTCTGGCTGTGCCGGGAAGGAACGTCCCCACTGTGCTGTGGCTAGGAAGCTGAGAGGGCCAGGGCTTGTGGGGCTGTGGAAGGGCTGCCTAGGGAAGGTGAGGGCCAGCAAGAGCTTTCAGGGCTAGCCCCTTTCGTGTGGGAGCAGTGGCTGGACGTTTCCGATTTGGGAGCTGGGCTCTGGCTGTGCCGGGAAGGAACATCCCCACACTGCTGTGGCTAGGAAGCTGAGAGGGCCAGGGCTTGTGGGGCTGTGGAAGGGCTGCCTAGGGAAGGTGAGGGCCAGCAAGAGCTTTCAGGGCTAGCCCCTTTCGTGTGGGAGCAGTGGCTGGACGTTTCCGATTTGGGAGCTGGGCTCTGGCTGTGCCGGGAAGGAACATCCCCACTGTGCTGTGGCTAGGAAGCTCAGAGGGCCAGGGCTTGTGGGGCTGTGGAAGGGTTGCCTAGGGCAGGTGAGGGCCAGCAAGAGCTTTCAGGGCTAGCCCCTTTCGTGTGAGAGCAGTGGCTGGACATTTCCGATTTGGGAGCTGGGCTCTGGCTGTGCCGGGAAGGAACGTCCCCACTGTGCTGTGGCTAGGAAGCTGAGAGGGCCAGGGCTTGTGGGGCTGTGGAAGGGCTGCCTAGGGAAGGTGAGGGCCAGCAAGAGCTTTCAGGGCTAGCCCCTTTCGTGTGGGAGCAGTGGCTGGACGTTTCCGATTTGGGAGCTGGGCTCTGGCTGTGCCGGGAAGGAACGTCCCCACACTGCTGTGGCTAGGAAGCTGAGAGGGCCAGGGCTTGTGGGGCTGTGGAAGGGCTGCCTAGGGAAGGTGAGGGCCAGCAAGAGCTTTCAGGGCTAGCCCCTTTCGTGTGGGAGCAGTGGCTGGACGTTTCCGATTTGGGAGCTGGGCTCTGGCTGTGCCGGGAAGGAACATCCCCACTGTGCTGTGGCTAGGAAGCTCAGAGGGCCAGGGCTTGTGGGGCTGTGGAAGGGTTGCCTAGGGCAGGTGAGGGCCAGCAAGAGCTTTCAGGGCTAGCCCCTTTCGTGTGGGAGCAGTGGCTGGACGTTTCCGATTTGGGAGCTGGGCTCTGGCTGTGCCGGGAAGGAACGTCCCCACACTGCTGTGGCTAGGAAGCTCAGAGCGCCAGGGCTTGTGGGGCTGTGGAAGGGCTGCCTAGGGAAGGTGAGGGCCAGCAAGAGCTTTCAGGGCTAGCCCCTTTCGTGTGGGAGCAGTGGCTGGACGTTTCCGATTTGGGAGCTGGGCTCTGGCTGTGCCGGGAAGAAACATCCCCACTGTGCTGTGGCTAGGAAGCTCAGAGGGCCAGGGCTTGTGGGGCTGTGGAAGGGTTGCCTAGGGCAGGTGAGGGCCAGCAAGAGCTTTCAGGGCTAGCCCCTTTCGTGTGAGAGCAGTGGCTGGACATTTCCGATTTGGGAGCTGGGCTCTGGCTGTGCCGGGAAGGAACGTCCCCACTGTGCTGTGGCTAGGAAGCTGAGAGGGCCAGGGCTTGTGGGGCTGTGGAAGGGCTGCCTAGGGAAGGTGAGGGCCAGCAAGAGCTTTCAGGGCTAGCCCCTTTCGTGTGGGAGCAGTGGCTGGACGTTTCCGATTTGGGAGCTGGGCTCTGGCTGTGCCGGGAAGGAACGTCCCCACACTGCTGTGGCTAGGAAGCTGAGAGGGCCAGGGCTTGTGGGGCTGTGGAAGGGCTGCCTAGGGAAGGTGAGGGCCAGCAAGAGCTTTCAGGGCTAGCCCCTTTCGTGTGGGAGCAGTGGCTGGACGTTTCCGATTTGGGAGCTGGGCTCTGGCTGTGCCGGGAAGGAACATCCCCACTGTGCTGTGGCTAGGAAGCTCAGAGGGCCAGGGCTTGTGGGGCTGTGGAAGGGTTGCCTAGGGAAGGTGAGGGCCAGCAAGAGCTTTCAGGGCTAGCCCCTTTCGTGTGAGAGCAGTGGCTGGACGTTTCCGATTTGGGAGCTGGGCTCTGGCTGTGCCGGGAAGGAACGTCCCCACTGTGCTGTGGCTAGGAAGGTGAGAGGGCCAGGGCTTGTGGGGCTGTGGAAGGGCTGCCTAGGGAAGGTGAGGGCCAGCAAGAGCTTTCAGGGCTAGCCCCTTTCGTGTGGGAGCAGTGGCTGGACGTTTCCGATTTGGGAGCTGGGCTCTGGCTGTGCCGGGAAGGAACATCCCCACACTGCTGAGGCTAGGAAGCTCAGAGGGCCAGGGCTTGTGGGGCTGTGGAAGGGCTGCCTAGGGAAGGTGAGGGCCAGCAAGAGCTTACAGGGCTAGCCCCTTTCGTGTGGGAGCAGTGGCTGGACGTTTCCGATTTGGGAGCTGGGCTCTGGCTGTGCCGGGAAGGAACATCCCCACTGTGCTGTGGCTAGGAAGCTCAGAGGGCCAGGGCTTGTGGGGCTGTGGAAGGGTTGCCTAGGGCAGGTGAGGGCCAGCAAGAGCTTTCAGGGCTAGCCCCTTTCGTGTGAGAGCAGTGGCTGGACATTTCCGATTTGGGAGCTGGGCTCTGGCTGTGCCGGGAAGGAACGTCCCCACTGTGCTGTGGCTAGGAAGCTGAGAGGGCCAGGGCTTGTGGGGCTGTGGAAGGGCTGCCTAGGGAAGGTGAGGGCCAGCAAGAGCTTTCAGGGCTAGCCCCTTTCGTGTGGGAGCAGTGGCTGGACGTTTCCGATTTGGGAGCTGGGCTCTGGCTGTGCCGGGAAGGAACGTCCCCACACTGCTGTGGCTAGGAAGCTGAGAGGGCCAGGGCTTGTGGGGCTGTGGAAGGGCTGCCTAGGGAAGGTGAGGGCCAGCAAGAGCTTTCAGGGCTAGCCCCTTTCGTGTGGGTGCAGTGGCTGGACGTTTCCGATTTGGGAGCTGGGCTCTGGCTGTGCCGGGAAGGAACATCCCCACTGTGCTGTGGCTAGGAAGCTCAGAGGGCCAGGGCTTGTGGGGCTGTGGAAGGGTTGCCTAGGGCAGGTGAGGGCCAGCAAGAGCTTTCAGGGCTAGCCCCTTTCGTGTGGGAGCAGTGGCTGGACATTTCCGATTTGGGAGCTGGGCTCTGGCTGTGCCGGGAAGGAACGTCCCCACTGTGCTGTGGCTAGGAAGCTGAGAGGGCCAGGGCTTGTGGGGCTGTGGAAGGGCTGCCTAGGGAAGGTGAGGGCCAGCAAGAGCTTTCAGGGCTAGCCCCTTTCGTGTGGGAGCAGTGGCTGGACGTTTCCGATTTGGGAGCTGGGCTCTGGCTGTGCCGGGAAGGAACATCCCCACTGTGCTGTGGCTAGGAAGCTGAGAGGGCCAGGGCTTGTGGGGCTGTGGAAGGGCTGCCTAGGGAAGGTGAGGGCCAGCAAGAGCTTTCAGGGCTAGCCCCTTTCGTGTGGGAGCAGTGGCTGGACGTTTCCGATTTGGGAGCTGGGCTCTGGCTGTGCCGGGAAGGAACGTCCCCACACTGCTGTGGCTAGGAAGCTCAGAGGGCCAGGGCTTGTGGGGCTGTGGAAGGGCTGCCTAGGGAAGGTGAGGGCCAGCAAGAGCTTTCAGGGCTAGCCCCTTTCGTGTGGGAGCAGTGGCTGGACGTTTCCGATTTGGGAGCTGGGCTCTGGCTGTGCCGGGAAGGAACATCCCCACTGTGCTGTGGCTAGGAAGCTCAGAGGGCCAGGGCTTGTGGGGCTGTGGAAGGGTTGCCTAGGGAAGGTGAGGGCCAGCAAGAGCTTTCAGGGCTAGCCCCTTTCGTGTGGGAGCAGTGGCTGGACATTTCCGATTTGGGAGCTGGGCTCTGGCTGTGCCGGGAAGGAACATCCCCACTGTGCTGTGGCTAGGAAGCTGAGAGGGCCAGGGCTTGTGGGGCTGTGGAAGGGCTGCCTAGGGAAGGTGAGGGCCAGCAAGAGCTTTCAGGGCTAGCCCCTTTCGTGTGGGAGCAGTGGCTGGACGTTTCCGATTTGGGAGCTGGGCTCTGGCTGTGCCGGGAAGGAACATCCCCACTGTGCTGTGGCTAGGAAGCTGAGAGGGCCAGGGCTTGTGGGGCTGTGGAAGGGCTGCCTAGGGAAGGTGAGGGCCAGCAAGAGCTTTCAGGGCTAGCCCCTTTCGTGTGGGAGCAGTGGCTGGACGTTTCCGATTTGGGAGCTGGGCTCTGGCTGTGCCGGGAAGGAACGTCCCCACTGTGCTGTGGCTAGGAAGCTGAGAGGGCCAGGGCTTGTGGGCCTGTGGAAGGGTTGCCTAGGGCAGGTGAGGGCCAGCAAGAGCTTTCAGGGCTAGCCCCTTTCGTGTGGGAGCAGTGGCTGGACGTTTCCGATTTGGGAGCTGGGCTCTGGCTGTGCCGGGAAGGAACGTCCCCACTGTGCTGTGGCTAGGAAGCTGAGAGGGCCAGGGCTTGTGGGGCTGTGGAAGGGCTGCCTAGGGAAGGTGAGGGCCAGCAAGAGCTTTCAGGGCTAGCCCCTTTCGTGTGGGAGCAGTGGCTGGACGTTTCCGATTTGGGAGCTGGGCTCTGGCTGTGCCGGGAAGGAACATCCCCACTGTGCTGTGGCTAGGAAGCTGAGAGGGCCAGGGCTTGTGGGGCTGTGGAAGGGCTGCCTAGGGAAGGTGAGGGCCAGCAAGAGCTTTCAGGGCTAGCCCCTTTCGTGTGGGAGCAGTGGCTGGACGTTTCCGATTTGGGAGCTGGGCTGTGGCTGTGCCGGGAAGGAACGTCCCCACACTGCTGTGGCTAGGAAGCTGAGAGGGCCAGGGCTTGTGGGGCTGTGGAAGGGCTGCCTAGGGAAGGTGAGGGCCAGCAAGAGCTTTCAGGGCTAGCCCCTTTCGTGTGGGAGCAGTGGCTGGACGTTTCCGATTTGGGAGCTGGGCTCTGGCTGTGCCGGGAAGGAACGTCCACAGAGTACTGCGGCTAGGAAGCTGAGAGGGCCAGGGCTTGTGGGGCTGTGGAAGGGCTGCCTAGGGAAGGTGAGGGCCAGCAAGAGCTTTCAGGGCTAGCCCCTTTCGTGTGGGAGCAGTGGCTGGACGTTTCCGATTTGGGAGCTGGGCTCTGGCTGTGCCGGGAAGGAACGTCCACAGAGTACTGCGGCTAGGAAGCTGAGAGGGCCAGGGCTTGTGGGGCTGTGGAAGGGCTGCCTAGGGAAGGTGAGGGCCAGCAAGAGCTTTCAGGGCTAGCCCCTTTCGTGTGGGAGCAGTGGCTGGACGTTTCCAATTTGGGAGCTGGGCTCTGGCTGTGCCGAGAAGGAACGTCCGCAGAGTGCTGTGGCTAGGAAGCTCAGAGGGCCAGGGCTTGTGGGGCTGTGGAAGGGCTGCCTAGGGAAGGTGAGGGCCAGTAATAGCTTTCAGGGCGAGCCCCTTTCATGTGGGAGCAGTGGCTGGACTTTTCCGATTTGGGAGCTGGGCTCTGGCTGTGCCTGGAAGGAACGTCCCCACTGTGCTGTGGCTAGGAAGCTGAGAGGGCCAGGGCTTGTGGGGCTGTGGAAGGGCTGCCTAGGGAAGGTGAGGGCCAGCAAGAGCTTTCAGGGCTAGCCCCTTTCGTGTGGGAGCAGTGGCTGGACGTTTCCGATTTGGGAGCTGGGCTCTGGCTGTGCCGGGAAGGAACGTCCGCAGAGTACTGCGGCTAGGAAGCTCAGAGGGCCAGGGCTTGTGGGGCTGTGGAAGGGCTGCCTAGGGAAGGTGAGGGCCAGCAAGAGCTTTCAGGGCTAGCCCCTTTCATGTGGGAGCAGTGGCTGGACGTTTCCGATTTGGGAGCTGGGCTCTGGCTGTGCCGGGAAGGAACGTCCCCACACTGCTGTGGCTAGGAAGCTCAGAGGGCCAGGGCTTGTGGGGCTGTGGAAGGGCTGCCTAGGGAAGGTGAGGGCCAGCAAGAGCTTTCAGGGCTAGCCCCTTTCGTGTGGGAGCAGTGGCTGGACGTTTCCGATTTGGGAGCTGGGCTCTGGCTGTGCCGGGAAGGAACGTCCCCACACTGCTGTGGCTAGGAAGCTCAGAGGGCCAGGGCTTGTGGGGCTGTGGAAGGGCTGCCTAGGGAAGGTGAGGGCCAGCAAGAGCTTTCAGGGCTAGCCCCTTTCGTGTGGGAGCAGTGGCTGGACGTTTCCGATTTGGGAGCTGGGCTCTGGCTGTGCCGGGAAGGAACGTCCACAGAGTACTGCGGCTAGGAAGCTGAGAGGGCCAGGGCTTGTGGGGCTGTGGAAGGGCTGCCTAGGGAAGGTGAGGGCCAGCAAGAGCTTTCAGGGCTAGCCCCTTTCGTGTGGGAGCAGTGGCTGGACGTTTCCGATTTGGGAGCTGGGCTCTGGCTGTGCCGGGAAGGAACGTCCACAGAGTACTGCGGCTAGGAAGCTGAGAGGGCCAGGGCTTGTGGGGCTGTGGAAGGGCTGCCTAGGGAAGGTGAGGGCCAGCAAGAGCTTTCAGGGCTAGCCCCTTTCGTGTGGGAGCAGTGGCTGGACGTTTCCAATTTGGGAGCTGGGCTCTGGCTGTGCCGAGAAGGAACGTCCGCAGAGTGCTGTGGCTAGGAAGCTCAGAGGGCCAGGGCTTGTGGGGCTGTGGAAGGGCTGCCTAGGGAAGGTGAGGGCCAGTAATAGCTTTCAGGGCGAGCCCCTTTCATGTGGGAGCAGTGGCTGGACTTTTCCGATTTGGGAGCTGGGCTCTGGCTGTGCCTGGAAGGAACGTCCCCACTGTGCTGTGGCTAGGAAGCTGAGAGGGCCAGGGCTTGTGGGGCTGTGGAAGGGCTGCCTAGGGAAGGTGAGGGCCAGCAAGAGCTTTCAGGGCTAGCCCCTTTCGTGTGGGAGCAGTGGCTGGACGTTTCCGATTTGGGAGCTGGGCTCTGGCTGTGCCGGGAAGGAACGTCCGCAGAGTACTGCGGCTAGGAAGCTCAGAGGGCCAGGGCTTGTGGGGCTGTGGAAGGGCTGCCTAGGGAAGGTGAGGGCCAGCAAGAGCTTTCAGGGCTAGCCCCTTTCATGTGGGAGCAGTGGCTGGACGTTTCCGATTTGGGAGCTGGGCTCTGGCTGTGCCGGGAAGGAACTTCCCCACTGTGCTGTGGCTAGGAAGCTCAGAGCGCCAGTGCTTGTGGGGCTGTGGAAGGGCTGCCTAGGGAAGGTGAGGGCCAGCAAGAGCTTTCAGGGCTAGCCCCTTTCGTGTGGGAGCAGTGGCTGGACGTTTCCGATTTGGGAGCTGGGCTCTGGCTGTGCCGAGAAGGAACGTCCGCACACTGCTGTGGCTAGGAAGCTCAGAGATCCAGGGCTTGTGGGGCTGTGGAAGGGCTGACATGGGAAGGTGAGGGCCAGCAAGAGCTTTCAGGGCTAGCCCCTTTCGTGTGGGAGCAGTGGCTGGACGTTTCCGATTTGGGAGCTGGGCTCTGGCTGTGCCGGGAAGGAACATCCCCACTGTGCTGTGGCTAGGAAGCTCAGAGGGCCAGGGCTTGTGGGGCTGTGGAAGGGCTGCCTTGGGAAGGTGATGGCCAGCAAGAGCTTTCAGGGCTAGCCCCTTTCGTGTGGGAGCAGTGGCTGGACGTTTCCGATTTGGGAGCTGGGCTCTGGCTGTGCCGGGAAGGAACGTCCCCACACTGCTGTGGCTAGGAAGGTCAGAGGGCCAGGGCTTGTGGGGCTGTGGAAGGGCTGCCTAGGGAAGGTGAGGGCCAGCAAGAGCTTTCAGGGCTAGCCCCTTTCGTGTGGGAGCAGTGGCTGGACGTTTCCGATTTGGGAGCTGGGCTCTGGCTGTGCCGGGAAGGAACATCCCCAATGTGCTGTGGCTAGGAAGCTCAGAGGGCCAGGGCTTGTGGGGCTGTGGAAGGGCTGCCTAGGGCAGGTGAGGGCCAGCAAGAGCTTTCAGGGCTAGCCCCTTTCGTGTGGGAGCAGTGGCTGGACGTTTCCGATTTGGGAGCTGGGCTCTGGCTGTGCCGGGAAGGAATGTCCCCACTGTGCTGTGGCTAGGAAGCTCAGAGGGCCAGGGCTTGTGGGGCTGTGGAAGGGCTGCCTAGGGAAGGTGAGGGCCAGCAAGAGCTTTCAGGGCTAGCCCCTTTCGTGTGGGAGCAGTGGCTGGACGTTTCCGATTTGGGAGCTGGGCTCTGGCTGTGCCGGGAAGGAACGTCCCCACACTGCTGTGGCTAGGAAGGTCACAGGGCCAGGGCTTGTGGGGCTGTGGAAGGGCTGCCTAGGGAAGGTGAGGGCCAGCAAGAGCTTTCAGGGCTAGCCCCTTTCGTGTGGGAGCAGTGGCTGGACGTTTCCGATTTGGGAGCTGGGCTCTGGCTGTGCCGGGAAGGAACATCCCCACTGTGCTGTGGCTAGGAAGCTGAGAGGGCCAGGGCTTGTGGGGCTGTGGAAGGGCTGCCTAGGGAAGGTGAGGGCCAGCAAGAGCTTTCAGGGCTAGCCCCTTTCGTGTGGGAGCAGTGGCTGGACGTTTCCGATTTGGGAGCTGGGCTCTGGCTGTGCCTGGAAGTAACATCCCCACTGTGCTGTGGCTAGGAAGCTCAGAGCGCCAGGGCTTGTGGGGCTGTGGAAGGGCTGCCTAGGGAAGGTGATGGCCAGCAAGAGCTTTCAGGGCTAGCCCCTTTCGTGTGGGAGCAGTGGCTGGACGTTTCCGATTTGGGAGCTGGGCTCTGGCTGTGCCGGGAAGGAACGTCCGCAGAGTACTGTGGCTAGGAAGCTCAGAGAGCCAGGGCTTGTGGGGCTGTGGAAGGGCTGCCTAGGGAAGGTGAGGGCCAGCAAGAGCTTTCAGGGCTAGCCCCTTTCGTGTGGGAGCAGTGGCTGGACGTTTCCGATTTGGGAGCTGGGCTCTGGCTGTGCCGGGAAGGAACGTCCCCACACTGCTGTGGCGAGGAAGCTCAGAGGGCCAGGGCTTGTGGGGCTGTGGAAGGGCTGCCTAGGGAAGGTGAGGGCCAGCAAGAGCTTTCAGGGCTAGCCCCTTTCGTGTGGGAGCAGTGGCTGGACGTTTCCGATTTGGGAGCTGGGCTCTGGCTGTGCCGGGAAGGAACATCCCCACACTGCTGTGGCTAGGAAGCTCAGAGGGCCAGGGCTTGTGGGGCTGTGGAAGGGCTGCCTAGGGCAGGTGAGCGCCAGCAAGAGCTTTCAGGGCTAGCCCCTTTCGTGTGGGAGCAGTGGCTGGACGTTTCCGATTTGGGAGCTGGGCTCTGGCTGTGCCGGGAAGGAACGTCCCCACTGTGCTGTGGCTAGGAAGCTGAGAGGGCCAGGGCTTGTGGGGCTGTGGAAGGGCTGCCTAGGGAAGGTGAGGGCCAGCAAGAGCTTTCAGGGCTACCCCTTTCGTGTGGGAGCAGTGGCTGGACGTTTCCGATTTGGGGGCTGGGCTCTGGCTGTGCCGGGAAGGAACGTACGCACACTGCTGTGGCGAGGAAGGTCAGAGGGCCAGGGCTTGTGGGGCTGTGGAAGGGCTGCCTAGGGAAGGTGAGGGCCAGCAAGAGCTTTCAGGGCTAGCCCCTTTCGTGTGGGAGCAGTGGCTGGACGTTTCTGATTTGGGAGCTGGGCTCTGGCTGTGCCGGGAAGGAATATCCCCACTGTGCTGTGGCTAGGAAGCTCAGAGGGCCAGGGCTTGTGGGGCTGTGGAAGGGTTGCCTAGGGAAGGTGAGCGCCAGCAAGAGCTTTCAGGGCTAGCCCCTTTCGTGTGAGAGCAGTGGCTGGACATTTCCGATTTGGGAGCTGGGCTCTGGCTGTGCCGAGAAGGAACGTCCCCACTGTGCTGTGGCTAGGAAGCTGAGAGGGCCAGGGCTTGTGGGGCTGTGGAAGGGCTGCCTAGGGAAGGTGAGGGCCAGCAAGAGCTTTCAGGGCTAGCCCCTTTCGTGTGGGAGCAGTGGCTGGACGTTTCCGATTTGGGAGCTGGGCTCTGGCTGTGCCGGGAAGGAACGTCCCCACACTGCTGTGGCTAGGAAGCTGAGAGGGCCAGGGCTTGTGGGGCTGTGGAAGGGCTGCCTAGGGAAGGTGAGGGCCAGCAAGAGCTTTCAGGGCTAGCCCCTTTCGTGTGGGAGCAGTGGCTGGACGTTTCCGATTTGGGAGCTGGGCTCTGGCTGTGCCGGGAAGGAATATCCCCACTGTGCTGTGGCTAGGAAGCTCAGAGGGCCAGGGCTTGTGGGGCTGTGGAATGGTTTCCTAGGGCAGGTGAGGGCCAGCAAGAGCTTTCAGGGCTAGCCCCTTTCGTGTGAGAGCAGTGGCTGGACATTTCCGATTTGGGAGCTGGGCTCTGGCTGTGCCGGGAAGGAACGTCCCCACTGTACTGTGGCTAGGAAGCTGAGAGGGCCAGGGCTTGTGGGGCTGTGGAAGGGCTGCCTAGGGCAGGTGAGGGCCAGCAAGAGCTTTCAGGGCTAGCCCCTTTCGTGTGGGAGCAGTGGCTGGACGTTTCCGATTTGGGAGCTGGGCTCTGGCTGTGCCGGGAAGGAACGTCCCCACACTGCTGTGGCTAGGAAGCTGAGAGGGCCAGGGCTTGTGGGGCTGTGGAAGGGCTGCCTAGGGAAGGTGAGGGCCAGCAAGAGCTTTCAGGGCTAGCCCCTTTCGTGTGGGAGCAGTGGCTGGACGTTTCCGATTTGGGAGCTGGGCTCTGGCTGTGCCGGGAAGGAACGTCCCCACACTGCTGTGGCTAGGAAGCTCAGAGGGCCAGGGCTTGTGGGGCTGTGGAAGGGCTGCCTAGGGAAGGTGAGGGCCAGCAAGAGCTTTCAGGGCTAGCCCCTTTCGTGTGGGAGCAGTGGCTGGACGTTTCCGATTTGGGAGCTGGGCTCTGGCTGTGCCGGGAAGGAACGTCCACAGAGTACTGCGGCTAGGAAGCTGAGAGGGCCAGGGCTTGTGGGGCTGTGGAAGGGCTGCCTAGGGAAGGTGAGGGCCAGCAAGAGCTTTCAGGGCTAGCCCCTTTCGTGTGGGAGCAGTGGCTGGACGTTTCCGATTTGGGAGCTGGGCTCTGGCTGTGCCGGGAAGGAACGTCCACAGAGTACTGCGGCTAGGAAGCTGAGAGGGCCAGGGCTTGTGGGGCTGTGGAAGGGCTGCCTAGGGAAGGTGAGGGCCAGCAAGAGCTTTCAGGGCTAGCCCCTTTCGTGTGGGAGCAGTGGCTGGACGTTTCCGATTTGGGAGCTGGGCTCTGGCTGTGCCGAGAAGGAACGTCCGCAGAGTGCTGTGGCTAGGAAGCTCAGAGGGCCAGGGCTTGTGGGGCTGTGGAAGGGCTGCCTAGGGAAGGTGAGGGCCAGCAAGAGCTTTCAGGGCTAGCCCCTTTCGTGTGGGAGCAGTGGCTGGACGTTTCCGATTTGGGAGCTGGGCTCTGGCTGTGCCGAGAAGGAACGTCCGCACACTGCTGTGGCTAGGAAGGTCAGAGGGCCAGGGCTTGTGGGGCTGTGGAAGGGCTGCCTAGGGAAGGTGAGGGCCAGCAAGAGCTTTCAGGGCTAGCCCCTTTCGTGTGGGAGCAGTGGCTGGACGTTTCCGATTTGGGAGCTGGGCTCTGGCTGTGCCGGGAAGGAACGTCCCCACTGTGCTGTGGCTAGGAAGCTGAGAGGGCCAGGGCTTGTGGGGCTGTGGAAGGGCTGCCTAGGGAAGGTGAGGGCCAGCAAGAGCTTTCAGGGCTAGCCCCTTTCGTGTGGGAGCAGTGGCTGGACGTTTCCGATTTGGGGGCTGGGCTCTGGCTGTGCCGGGAAGGAACGTCCGCAGAGTACTGCGGCTAGGAAGCTCAGAGAGCCAGGGTTTCTGGGGCTGTGGAAGGGCTGCCTAGGGAAGGTGAGGGCCAGCAAGAGCTTTCAGGGCTAGCCCCTTTCGTGTGGGAGCAGTGGCTGGACGTTTCCGATTTGGGAGCTGGGCTCTGGCTGTGCCGGGAAGGAACATCCCCACTGTGCTGTGGCTAGGAAGCTCAGAGGGCCAGGGCTTGTGGGGCTGTGGAAGGGTTGCCTAGGGCAGGTGAGCGCCAGCAAGAGCTTTCAGGGCTAGCCCCTTTCGTGTGAGAGCAGTGGCTGGACATTTCCGATTTGGGAGCTGGGCTCTGGCTGTGCCGGGAAGGAACGTCCCCACACTGCTGTGGCTAGGAAGCTGAGAGGGCCAGGGCTTGTGGGGCTGTGGAAGGGCTGCCTAGGGCAGGTGAGCGCCAGCAAGAGCTTTCAGGGCTAGCCCCTTTCGTGTGGGAGCAGTGGCTGGACGTTTCCGATTTGGGAGCTGGGCTCTGGCTGTGCCGGGAAGGAACGTCCACAGAGTACTGCGGCTAGGAAGCTGAGAGGGCCAGGGTTTGTGGGGCTGTGGAAGGGCTGCCTAGGGAAGGTGATGGCCAGCAAGAGCTTTCAGGGCTAGCCCCTTTCGTGTGGGAGCAGTGGCTGGACGTTTCCGATTTGGGAGCTGGGCTCTGGCTGTGCCGAGAAGGAACGTCCGCAGAGTGCTGTGGCTAGGAAGCTCAGAGGGCCAGGGCTTGTGGGGCTGTGGAAGGGCTGCCTAGGGAAGGTGAGGGCCAGAAAGAGCTTTCAGGGCTAGCCCCTTTCGTGTGGGAGCAGTGGCTGGACGTTTCCGATTTGGGAGCTGGGCTCTGGCTGTGCCGAGAAGGAACGTCCGCACACTGCTGTGGCTAGGAAGCTCAGAGCGCCAGGGCTTGTGGGGCTGTGGAAGGGCTGCCTAGGGAAGGTGAGGGCCAGCAAGAGCTTTCAGGGCTAGCCCCTTTCGTGTGGGAGCAGTGGCTGGACGTTTCCGATTTGGGAGCTGGGCTCTGGCTGTGCCGGGAAGGAACGTCCCCACTGTGCTGTGGCTAGGAAGCTGAGAGGGCCAGGGCTTGTGGGGCTGTGGAAGGGCTGCCTAGGGAAGGTGAGGGCCAGCAAGAGCTTTCAGGGCTAGCCCCTTTCGTGTGGGAGCAGTGGCTGGACGTTTCCGATTTGGGGGCTGGGCTCTGGCTGTGCCGGGAAGGAACGTCCCCACACTGCTGTGGCTAGGAAGCTGAGAGGGCCAGGGCTTGTGGGGCTGTGGAAGGGCTGCCTAGGGAAGGTGAGGGCCAGCAAGAGCTTTCAGGGCTAGCCCCTTTCGTGTGGGAGCAGTGGCTGGACGTTTCCGATTTGGGAGCTGGGCTCTGGCTGTGCCGGGAAGGAACATCCCCACTGTGCTGTGGCTAGGAAGCTCAGAGGGCCAGGGCTTGTGGGGCTGTGGAAGGGTTGCTTAGGGCAGGTGAGCGCCAGCAAGAGCTTTCAGGGCTAGCCCCTTTCGTGTGAGAGCAGTGGCTGGACGTTTCCGATTTGGGAGCTGGGCTCTGGCTGTGCCGGGAAGGAACGTCCCCACTGTGCTGTGACTAGGAAGCTGAGAGGGCCAGGGCTTGTGGGGCTGTGGAAGGGCTGCCTAGGGAAGGTGAGGGCCAGCAAGAGCTTTCAGGGCTAGCCCCTTTGGTGTGGGAGCAGTGGCTGGACGTTTCCGATTTGGGAGCTGGGCTCTGGCTGTGCCGGGAAGGAACATCCCCACTGTGCTGTGGCTAGGAAGCTGAGAGGGCCAGGGCTTGTGGGGCTGTGGAAGGGCTGCCTAGGGCAGGTGAGGGCCAGCAAGAGCTTTCAGGGCTAGCCCCTTTCATGTGGGAGCAGTGGCTGGACGTTTCCGATTTGGGAGCTGGGCTCTGGCTGTGCCGGGAAGGAACGTCCCCACTGTGCTGTGGCTAGGAAGCTGAGAGGGCCAGGGCTTGTGGGGCTGTGGAAGGGCTGCCTAGGGAAGGTGAGCGCCAGCAAGAGCTTTCAGGGCTAGCCCCTTTCGTGTGGGAGCAGTGGCTGGACGTTTCCGATTTGGGAGCTGGGCTCTGGCTGTGCCGAGAAGGAACGTCCGCAGAGTGCTGTGGCTAGGAAGCTCAGAGGGCCAGGGCTTGTGGGGCTGTGGAAGGGCTGCCTAGGGAAGGTGAGGGCCAGCAAGAGCTTTCAGGGCTAGCCCCTTTCGTGTGGGAGCAGTGGCTGGACGTTTCCGATTTGGGGGCTGGGCTCTGGCTGTGCCGAGAAGGAACGTCCGCAGAGTGCTGTGGCTAGGAAGCTCAGAGGGCCAGGGCTTGTGGGGCTGTGGAAGGGCTGCCTAGGGAAGGTGAGGGCCAGCAAGAGCTTTCAGGGCTAGCCCCTTTCGTGTGGGAGCAGTGGCTGGACGTTTCCGATTTGGGAGCTGGGCTCTGGCTGTGCCGGGAAGGAACGTCCCCACTGTGCTGTGGCTAGGAAGCTCAGAGGGCCAGGGCTTGTGGGGCTGTGGAAGGGCTGCCTAGGGAAGGTGAGGGCCAGCAAGAGCTTTCAGGGCTAGCCCCTTTCGTGTGAGAGCAGTGGCTGGACATTTCTGATTTGGGAGCTGGGCTCTGGCTGTGCCGGGAAGGAACGTCCCCACTGTGCTGTGGCTAGGAAGCTGAGAGGGCCAGGGCTTGTGGGGCTGTGGAAGGGCTGCCTAGGGAAGGTGAGGGCCAGCAAGAGCTTTCAGGGCTAGCCCCTTTCGTGTGGGAGCAGTGGCTGGACATTTCCGATTTGGGAGCTGGGCTCTGGCTGTGCCGAGAAGGAACGTCCGCACACTGCTGTGGCTAGGAAGCTGAGAGGGCCAGGGCTTGTGGGGCTGTGGAAGGGCTGCCTAGGGCAGGTGAGGGCCAGCAAGAGCTTTCAGGGCTAGCCCCTTTCGTGTGGGAGCAGTGGCTGGACGTTTCCGATTTGGGAGCTGGGCTCTGGCTGTGCCGAGAAGGAACGTCCGCACACTGCTGTGGCTAGGAAGCTCAGAGGGCCAGGGCTTGTGGGGCTGTGGAAGGGCTGCCTAGGGAAGGTGATGGCCAGCAAGAGCTTTCAGGGCTAGCCCCTTTCGTGTGGGAGCAGTGGCTGGACGTTTCCGATTTGGGAGCTGGGCTCTGGCTGTGCCGGGAAGGAACGTCCGCAGAGTGCTGCGGCTAGGAAGCTCAGAGGGCCAGGGCTTGTGGGGCTGTGGAAGGGCTGCCTAGGGAAGGTGAGGGCCAGCAAGAGCTTTCAGGGCTAGCCCCTTTCGTGTGGGAGCAGTGGCTGGACGTTTCCGATTTGGGAGCTGGGCTCTGGCTGTGCCGGGAAGGAACGTCCGCACACTGCTGTGGCTAGGAAGCTCAGAGGGCCAGGGCTTGTGGGGCTGTGGAAGGGCTGCCTAGGGAAGGTGAGGGCCAGCAAGAGCTTTCAGGGCTAGCCCCTTTCGTGTGGGAGCAGTGGCTGGACGTTTCCGATTTGGGAGCTGGGCTCTGGCTGTGCCGGGAAGGAACATCCCCACTGTGCTGTGGCTAGGAAGCTCAGAGGGCCAGGGCTTGTGGGGCTGTGGAAGGGCTGCCTTGGGAAGGTGAGCGCCAGCAAGAGCTTTCAGGGCTAGCCCCTTTCGTGTGGGAGCAGTGGCTGGACGTTTCCGATTTGGGAGCTGGGCTCTGGCTGTGCCGGGAAGGAACATCCCCACTGTGCTGTGGCTAGGAAGCTCAGAGGGCCAGGGCTTGTGGGGCTGTGGAAGGGCTGCCTAGGGAAGGTGAGGGCCAGCAAGAGCTTTCAGGGCTAGCCCCTTTCGTGTGGGAGCAGTGGCTGGACGTTTCCGATTTGGGAGCTGGGCTCTGGCTGTGCCGGGAAGGAACGTCCCCACACTGCTGTGGCTAGGAAGGTCAGAGGGCCAGGGCTTGTGGGGCTGTGGAAGGGCTGCCTAGGGAAGGTGAGCGCCAGCAAGAGCTTTCAGGGCTAGCCCCTTTGGTGTGGGAGCAGTGGCTGGACGTTTCCGATTTGGGAGCTGGGCTCTGGCTGTGCCGGGAAGGAACGTCCCCACTGTGCTGCGGCTAGGAAGCTCAGAGGGCCAGGGCTTGTGGGGCTGTGGAAGGGCTGCCTAGGGAAGGTGAGGGCCAGCAAGAGCTTTCAGGGCTAGCCCCTTTCGTGTGGGAGCAGTGGCTGGACGTTTCCGATTTGGGAGCTGGGCTCTGGCTGTGCCAGGAAGGAACATCCCCACTGTGCTGCGGCTAGGAAGCTGAGAGGGCCAGGGCTTGTGGGGCTGTGGAAGGGCTGCCTAGGGAAGGTGAGGGCCAGCAAGAGCTTTCAGGGCTAGCCCCTTTCGTGTGGGAGCAGTGGCTGGACGTTTCCGATTTGGGAGCTGGGCTCTGGCTGTGCCGGGAAGGAACATCCCCACTGTGCTGTGGCTAGGAAGCTCAGAGGGCCAGGGCTTGTGGGGCTGTGGAAGGGCTGCCTTGGGAAGGTGAGCGCCAGCAAGAGCTTTCAGGGCTAGCCCCTTTCGTGTGGGAGCAGTGGCTGGACGTTTCCGATTTGGGAGCTGGGCTCTGGCTGTGCCGGGAAGGAACATCCCCACTGTGCTGTGGCTAGGAAGCTCAGAGGGCCAGGGCTTGTGGGGCTGTGGAAGGGCTGCCTAGGGAAGGTGAGGGCCAGCAAGAGCTTTCAGGGCTAGCCCCTTTCGTGTGGGAGCAGTGGCTGGACGTTTCCGATTTGGGAGCTGGGCTCTGGCTGTGCCGGGAAGGAACGTCCGCACACTGCTGTGGCTAGGAAGCTCAGAGGGCCAGGGCTTGTGGGGCTGTGGAAGGGCTGCCTAGGGAAGGTGAGGGCCAGCAAGAGCTTTCAGGGCTAGCCCCTTTTCGTGTGGGAGCAGTGGCTGGACGTTTCCGATTTGGGAGCTGGGCTCTGGCTGTGCCGGGAAGGAACATCCCCACTGTGCTGTGGCTAGGAAGCTCAGAGGGCCAGGGCTTGTGGGGCTGTGGAAGGGCTGCCTTGGGAAGGTGAGCGCCAGCAAGAGCTTTCAGGGCTAGCCCCTTTCGTGTGGGAGCAGTGGCTGGACGTTTCCGATTTGGGAGCTGGGCTCTGGCTGTGCCGGGAAGGAACATCCCCACTGTGCTGTGGCTAGGAAGCTCAGAGGGCCAGGGCTTGTGGGGCTGTGGAAGGGCTGCCTAGGGAAGGTGAGGGCCAGCAAGAGCTTTCAGGGCTAGCCCCTTTCGTGTGGGAGCAGTGGCTGGACGTTTCCGATTTGGGAGCTGGGCTCTGGCTGTGCCGGGAAGGAACGTCCCCACACTGCTGTGGCTAGGAAGGTCAGAGGGCCAGGGCTTGTGGGGCTGTGGAAGGGCTGCCTAGGGAAGGTGAGCGCCAGCAAGAGCTTTCAGGGCTAGCCCCTTTGGTGTGGGAGCAGTGGCTGGACGTTTCCGATTTGGGAGCTGGGCTCTGGCTGTGCCGGGAAGGAACGTCCCCACTGTGCTGCGGCTAGGAAGCTCAGAGGGCCAGGGCTTGTGGGGCTGTGGAAGGGCTGCCTAGGGAAGGTGAGGGCCAGCAAGAGCTTTCAGGGCTAGCCCCTTTCGTGTGGGAGCAGTGGCTGGACGTTTCCGATTTGGGAGCTGGGCTCTGGCTGTGCCAGGAAGGAACATCCCCACTGTGCTGCGGCTAGGAAGCTGAGAGGGCCAGGGCTTGTGGGGCTGTGGAAGGGCTGCCTAGGGAAGGTGAGGGCCAGCAAGAGCTTTCAGGGCTAGCCCCTTTCGTGTGGGAGCAGTGGCTGGACGTTTCCGATTTGGGAGCTGGGCTCTGGCTGTGCCGGGAAGGAACATCCCCACTGTGCTGTGGCTAGGAAGCTCAGAGGGCCAGGGCTTGTGGGGCTGTGGAAGGGCTGCCTTGGGAAGGTGAGCGCCAGCAAGAGCTTTCAGGGCTAGCCCCTTTCGTGTGGGAGCAGTGGCTGGACGTTTCCGATTTGGGAGCTGGGCTCTGGCTGTGCCGGGAAGGAACATCCCCACTGTGCTGTGGCTAGGAAGCTCAGAGGGCCAGGGCTTGTGGGGCTGTGGAAGGGCTGCCTAGGGAAGGTGAGGGCCAGCAAGAGCTTTCAGGGCTAGCCCCTTTCGTGTGGGAGCAGTGGCTGGACGTTTCCGATTTGGGAGCTGGGCTCTGGCTGTGCCGGGAAGGAACATCCCCACTGTGCTGTGGCTAGGAAGCTCAGAGGGCCAGGGCTTGTGGGGCTGTGGAAGGGCTGCCTTGGGAAGGTGAGGGCCAGCAAGAGCTTTCAGGGCTAGCCCCTTTCGTGTGGGAGCAGTGGCTGGACGTTTCCGATTTGGGAGCTGGGCTCTGGCTGTGCCGGGAAGGAACATCCCCACTGTGCTGTGGCTAGGAAGCTGAGAGGGCCAGGGCTTGTGGGGCTGTGGAAGGGCTGCCTAGGGAAGGTGAGGGCCAGCAAGAGCTTTCAGGGCTAGCCCCTTTCGTGTGGGAGCAGTGGCTGGACGTTTCCGATTTGGGAGCTGGGCTCTGGCTGTGCCGGGAAGGAACGTCCCCACACTGCTGTGGCTAGGAAGGTCAGAGGGCCAGGGCTTGTGGGGCTGTGGAAGGGCTGCCTAGGGAAGGTGAGCGCCAGCAAGAGCTTTCAGGGCTAGCCCCTTTGGTGTGGGAGTAGTGGCTGGACGTTTCCGATTTGGGAGGTGGGCTCTGGCTGTGCCGGGAAGGAACGTCCGCAGAGTACTGCGGCTAGGAAGCTGAGAGGGCCAGGGCTTGTGGGGCTGTGGAAGGGCTGCCTAGGGAAGGTGAGGGCCAGCAAGAGCTTTCAGGGCTAGCCCCTTTCGTGTGGGAGCAGTGGCTGGACGTTTCCGATTTGGGAGCTGGGCTCTGGCTGTGCCGGGAAGGAACATCCCCACTGTGCTGTGGCTAGGAAGCTGAGAGGGCCAGGGCTTGTGGGGCTGTGGAAGGGCTGCCTAGGGCAGGTGAGGGCCAGCAAGAGCTTTCAGGGCTAGCCCCTTTCATGTGGGAGCAGTGGCTGGACGTTTCCGATTTGGGAGCTGGGCTGTGGCTGTGCCGGGAAGGAACGTCCCCATACTGCTGTGGCTAGGAAGCTGAGAGGGCCAGGGCTTGTGGGGCTGTGGAAGGGCTGCCTAGGGAAGGTGAGGGCCAGCAAGAGCTTTCAGGGCTAGCCCCTTTCGTGTGGGAGCAGTGGCTGGACGTTTCCGATTTGGGAGCTGGGCTCTGGCTGTGCCGGGAAGGAACATCCCCACTGTGCTGTGGCTAGGAAGCTGAGAGGGCCAGGGCTTGTGGGGCTGTGGAAGGGCTGCCTAGGGAAGGTGAGGGCCAGCAAGAGCTTTCAGGGCTAGCCCCTTTCGTGTGGGAGCAGTGGCTGGACGTTTCCGATTTGGGAGCTGGGCTCTGGCTGTGCCGGGAAGGAACATCTCCACTGTGCTGTGGCTAGGAAGCTGAGAGGGCCAGGGCTTGTGGGGCTGTGGAAGGGCTGCCTAGGGCAGGTGAGGGCCAGCAAGAGCTTTCAGGGCTAGCCCCTTTCATGTGGGAGCAGTGGCTGGACGTTTCCGATTTGGGAGCTGGGCTGTGGCTGTGCCGGGAAGGAACGTCCCCATACTGCTGTGGCTAGGAAGCTCAGAGGGCCAGGGCTTGTGGGGCTGTGGAAGGGCTGCCTAGGGAAGGTGAGGGCCAGCAAGAGCTTTCAGGGCTAGCCCCTTTCGTGTGGGAGCAGTGGCTGGACGTTTCCGATTTGGGAGCTGGGCTCTGGCTGTGCCGAGAAGGAACGTCCGCAGAGTGCTGTGGCTAGGAAGCTCAGAGGGCCAGGGCTTGTGGGGCTGTGGAAGGGCTGCCTAGGGAAGGTGAGGGCCAGCAAGAGCTTTCAGGGCTAGCCCCTTTCGTGTGGGAGCAGTGGCTGGACGTTTCCGATTTGGGAGCTGGGCTCTGGCTGTGCCGAGAAGGAACGTCCGCAGAGTGCTGTGGCTAGGAAGCTCAGAGGGCCAGGGCTTGTGGGGCTGTGGAAGGGCTGCCTAGGGAAGGTGAGGGCCAGCAAGAGCTTTCAGTGCTAGCCCCTTTCGTGTGGGAGCAGTGGCTGGACGTTTCCGATTTGGGGGCTGGGCTCTGGCTGTGCCGAGAAGGAACGTCCGCAGAGTGCTGTGGCTAGGAAGCTCAGAGGGCCAGGGCTTGTGGGGCTGTGGAAGGGCTGCCTAGGGAAGGTGAGGGCCAGCAAGAGCTTTCAGGGCTAGCCCCTTTCGTGTGGGAGCAGTGGCTGGACGTTTCCGATTTGGGAGCTGGGCTCTGGCTGTGCCGGGAAGGAACGTCCCCACACTGCTGTGGCTAGGAAGCTGAGAGGGCCAGGGCTTGTGGGGCTGTGGAAGGGCTGCCTAGGGAAGGTGAGGGCCAGCAAGAGCTTTCAGGGCTAGCCCCTTTCGTGTGGGAGCAGTGGCTGGACGTTTCCGATTTGGGAGCTGGGCTCTGGCTGTGCCGGGAAGGAACATCCCCACTGTGCTGTGGCTAGGAAGCTGAGAGGGCCAGGGCTTGTGGGGCTGTGGAAGGGCTGCCTAGGGAAGGTGAGGGCCAGCAAGAGCTTTCAGGGCTAGCCCCTTTGGTGTGGGAGCAGTGGCTGGACGTTTCCGATTTGGGAGGTGGGCTCTGGCTGTGCCGGGAAGGAACGTCCCCACTGTGCTGTGGCTAGGAAGCACAGAGGGCCAGGGCTTGTGGGGCTGTGGAAGGGCTGCCTAGGGAAGGTGAGGGCCAGCAAGAGCTTTCAGGGCTAGCCCCTTTCGTGTGGGAGCAGTGGCTGGACGTTTCCGATTTGGGAGCTGGGCTCTGGCTGTGCCGGGAAGGAACATCCCCACTGTGCTGTGGCTAGGAAGGTCAGAGGGCCAGGGCTTGTGGGGCTGTGGAAGGGCTGCCTTGGGAAGGTGAGGGCCAGCAAGAGCTTTCAGGGCTAGCCCCTTTCGTGTGGGAGCAGTGGCTGGACGTTTCCGATTTGGGAGCTGGGCTCTGGCTGTGCCGGGAAGGAACGTCCCCACACTGCTGTGGCTAGGAAGCTCAGAGCGCCAGGGCTTGTGGGGCTGTGGAAGGGCTGCCTAGGGAAGGTGAGCGCCAGCAAGAGCTTTCAGGGCTAGCCCCTTTGGTGTGGGAGCAGTGGCTGGACGTTTCCGATTTGGGAGCTGGGCTCTGGCTGTGCCGGGAAGGAACGTCCGCACACTGCTGTGGCTAGGAAGCTGAGAGGGCCAGGGCTTGTGGGGCTGTGGAAGGGCTGCCTAGGGAAGGTGAGGGCCAGCAAGAGCTTTCAGGGCTAGCCCCTTTCGTGTGGGAGCAGTGGCTGGACGTTTCCGATTTGGGAGCTGGGCTCTGGCTGTGCCGGGAAGGAACATCCCCACTGTGCTGTGGCTAGGAAGCTGAGAGGGCCAGGGCTTGTGGGGCTGTGGAAGGGCTGCCTAGGGCAGGTGAGGGCCAGCAAGAGCTTTCAGGGCTAGCCCCTTTCATGTGGGAGCAGTGGCTGGACGTTTCCGATTTGGGAGCTGGGCTGTGGCTGTGCCGGGAAGGAACGTCCCCATACTGCTGTGGCTAGGAAGCTCAGAGGGCCAGGGCTTGTGGGGCTGTGGAAGGGCTGCCTAGGGAAGGTGAGGGCCAGCAAGAGCTTTCAGGGCTAGCCCCTTTCGTGTGGGAGCAGTGGCTGGACGTTTCCGATTTGGGAGCTGGGCTCTGGCTGTGCCGGGAAGGAACATCCCCACTGTGCTGTGGCTAGGAAGCTGAGAGGGCCAGGGCTTGTGGGGCTGTGGAAGGGCTGCCTAGGGAAGGTGAGGGCCAGCAAGAGCTTTCAGGGCTAGCCCCTTTCGTGTGGGAGCAGTGGCTGGACGTTTCCGATTTGGGAGCTGGGCTCTGGCTGTGCCGGGAAGGAACATCCCCACTGTGCTGTGGCTAGGAAGCTGAGAGGGCCAGGGCTTGTGGGGCTGTGGAAGGGCTGCCTAGGGCAGGTGAGGGCCAGCAAGAGCTTTCAGGGCTAGCCCCTTTCATGTGGGAGCAGTGGCTGGACGTTTCCGATTTGGGAGCTGGGCTGTGGCTGTGCCGGGAAGGAACGTCCCCACTGTGCTGTGGCTAGGAAGCTCAGAGGGCCAGGGCTTGTGGGGCTGTGGAAGGGCTGCCTAGGGAAGGTGAGGGCCAGCAAGAGCTTTCAGGGCTAGCCCCTTTCGTGTGGGAGCAGTGGCTGGACGTTTCCGATTTGGGAGCTGGGCTCTGGCTGTGCCTAGAAGGAACGTCCGCAGAGTGCTGTGGCTAGGAAGCTCAGAGCGCCAGGGTTTGTGGGGCTGTGGAAGGGCTGCCTAGGGAAGGTGAGGGCCAGCAAGAGCTTTCAGTGCTAGCCCCTTTCGTGTGGGAGCAGTGGCTGGACGTTTCCGATTTGGGGGCTGGGCTCTGGCTGTGCCGAGAAGGAACGTCCGCAGAGTGCTGTGGCTAGGAAGCTCAGAGGGCCAGGGCTTGTGGGGCTGTGGAAGGGCTGCCTAGGGAAGGTGAGGGCCAGCAAGAGCTTTCAGGGCTAGCCCCTTTCGTGTGGGAGCAGTGGCTGGACGTTTCCGATTTGGGAGCTGGGCTCTGGCTGTGCCGGGAAGGAACGTCCCCACACTGCTGTGGCTAGGAAGCTGAGAGGGCCAGGGCTTGTGGGGCTGTGGAAGGGCTGCCTAGGGAAGGTGAGGGCCAGCAAGAGCTTTCAGGGCTAGCCCCTTTCGTGTGGGAGCAGTGGCTGGACGTTTCCGATTTGGGAGCTGGGCTCTGGCTGTGCCGGGAAGGAACATCCCCACTGTGCTGTGGCTAGGAAGCTCAGAGGGCCAGGGCTTGTGGGGCTGTGGAAGGGTTGCCTAGGGCAGGTGAGTGCCAGCAAGAGCTTTCAGGGCTAGCCCCTTTCGTGTGAGAGCAGTGGCTGGACATTTCCGATTTGGGAGCTGGGCTCTGGCTGTGCCGGGAAGGAACGTCCCCACTGTGCTGTGGCTAGGAAGCTGAGAGGGCCAGGGCTTGTGGGGCTGTGGAAGGGCTGCCTAGGGAAGGTGAGGGCCAGCAAGAGCTTTCAGGGCTAGCCCCTTTCGTGTGGGAGCAGTGGCTGGACGTTTCCGATTTGGGAGCTGGGCTCTGGCTGTGCCGGGAAGGAACATCCCCACTGTGCTGTGGCTAGGAAGCTCAGAGGGCCAGGGCTTGTGGGGCTGTGGAAGGGCTGCCTAGGGCAGGTGAGGGCCAGCAAGAGCTTTCAGGGCTAGCCCCTTTCGTGTGGGAGCAGTGGCTGGACGTTTCCGATTTGGGAGCTGGGCTCTGGCTGTGCCGAGAAGGAAAGTCCGCACACTGCTGTGGCTAGGAAGCTCAGAGGGCCAGGGCTTGTGGGGCTGTGGAAGGGCTGCCTAGGGAAGGTGATGGCCAGCAAGAGCTTTCAGGGCTAGCCCCTTTCGTGTGGGAGCAGTGGCTGGACGTTTCCGATTTGGGAGCTGGGCTCTGGCTGTGCCGAGAAGGAACGTCCGCAGAGTGCTGCGGCTAGGAAGCTCAGAGGGCCAGGGCTTGTGGGGCTGTGGAAGGGCTGCCTAGGGAAGGTGAGGGCCAGCAAGAGCTTTCAGGGCTAGCCCCTTTCGTGTGAGAGCAGTGGCTGGACGTTTCCGATTTGGGAGCTGGGCTCTGGCTGTGCCGAGAAGGAACGTCCCCAGAGTACTGCGGCTAGGAAGCTCAGAGGGCCAGGGCTTGTGGGGCTGTGGAAGGGCTGCCTAGGGAAGGTGAGGGCCAGCAAGAGCTTTCAGGGCTAGCCCCTTTCGTGTGGGAGCAGTGGCTGGACGTTTCCGATTTGGGAGCTGGGCTCTGGCTGTGCCGGGAAGGAACATCCCCACTGTGCTGTGGCTAGGAAGCTCAGAGGGCCAGGGCTTGTGGGGCTGTGGAAGGGCTGCCTTGGGAAGGTGAGCGCCAGCAAGAGCTTTCAGGGCTAGCCCCTTTCATGTGGGAGCAGTGGCTGGACGTTTCCGATTTGGGAGCTGGGCTCTGGCTGTGCCGGGAAGGAACGTCCCCACTGTGCTGTGGCTAGGAAGCTCAGAGGGCCAGGGCTTGTGGGGCTGTGGAAGGGCTGCCTAGGGAAGGTGAGGGCCAGCAAGAGCTTTCAGGGCTAGCCCCTTTCGTGTGGGAGCAGTGGCTGGACGTTTCCGATTTGGGAGCTGGGCTCTGGCTGTGCCGGGAAGGAACGTCCCCACACTGCTGTGGCTAGGAAGCTCAGAGCGCCAGGGCTTGTGGGGCTGTGGAAGGGCTGCCTAGGGAAGGTGAGCGCCAGCAAGAGCTTTCAGGGCTAGCCCCTTTCGTGTGGGAGTAGTGGCTGGACGTTTCCGATTTGGGAGCTGGGCTCTGGCTGTGCCGGGAAGGAACGTCCCCACTGTGCTGCGGCTAGGAAGCTGAGAGGGCCAGGGCTTGTGGGGCTGTGGAAGGGCTGCCTAGGGAAGGTGAGGGCCAGCAAGAGCTTTCAGGGCTAGCCCCTTTCGTGTGGGAGCAGTGGCTGGACGTTTCCGATTTGGGAGCTGGGCTCTGGCTGTGCCGGGAAGGAACATCCCCACTGTGCTGTGGCTAGGAAGCTGAGAGGGCCAGGGCTTGTGGGGCTGTGGAAGGGCTGCCTAGGGAAGGTGAGGGCCAGCAAGAGCTTTCAGGGCTAGCCCCTTTCGTGTGGGAGCAGTGGCTGGACGTTTCCGATTTGGGAGCTGGGCTCTGGCTGTGCCGGGAAGGAACGTCCGCACACTGCTGTGGCTAGGAAGCTGAGAGGGCCAGGGCTTGTGGGGCTGTGGAAGGGCTGCCTAGGGAAGGTGAGGGCCAGCAAGAGCTTTCAGGGCTAGCCCCTTTCGTGTGGGAGCAGTGGCTGGACGTTTCCGATTTGGGAGCTGGGCTCTGGCTGTGCCGGGAAGGAACATCCCCACTGTGCTGTGGCTAGGAAGCTGAGAGGGCCAGGGCTTGTGGGGCTGTGGAAGGGCTGCCTAGGGCAGGTGAGGGCCAGCAAGAGCTTTCAGGGCTAGCCCCTTTCATGTGGGAGCAGTGGCTGGACGTTTCCGATTTGGGAGCTGGGCTGTGGCTGTGCCGGGAAGGAACGTCCCCATACTGCTGTGGCTAGGAAGCTCAGAGGGCCAGGGCTTGTGGGGCTGTGGAAGGGCTGCCTAGGGAAGGTGAGGGCCAGCAAGAGCTTTCAGGGCTAGCCCCTTTCGTGTGGGAGCAGTGGCTGGACGTTTCCGATTTGGGAGCTGGGCTCTGGCTGTGCCGGGAAGGAACATCCCCACTGTGCTGTGGCTAGGAAGCTGAGAGGGCCAGGGCTTGTGGGGCTGTGGAAGGGCTGCCTAGGGAAGGTGAGGGCCAGCAAGAGCTTTCAGGGCTAGCCCCTTTCGTGTGGGAGCAGTGGCTGGACGTTTCCGATTTGGGAGCTGGGCTCTGGCTGTGCCGGGAAGGAACATCCCCACTGTGCTGTGGCTAGGAAGCTGAGAGGGCCAGGGCTTGTGGGGCTGTGGAAGGGCTGCCTAGGGCAGGTGAGGGCCAGCAAGAGCTTTCAGGGCTAGCCCCTTTCATGTGGGAGCAGTGGCTGGACGTTTCCGATTTGGGAGCTGGGCTGTGGCTGTGCCGGGAAGGAACGTCCCCACTGTGCTGTGGCTAGGAAGCTCAGAGGGCCAGGGCTTGTGGGGCTGTGGAAGGGCTGCCTAGGGAAGGTGAGGGCCAGCAAGAGCTTTCAGGGCTAGCCCCTTTCGTGTGGGAGCAGTGGCTGGACGTTTCCGATTTGGGAGCTGGGCTCTGGCTGTGCCGAGAAGGAACGTCCGCAGAGTGCTGTGGCTAGGAAGCTCAGAGGGCCAGGGCTTGTGGGGCTGTGGAAGGGCTGCCTAGGGAAGGTGAGGGCCAGCAAGAGCTTTCAGGGCTAGCCCCTTTCGTGTGGGAGCAGTGGCTGGACGTTTCCGATTTGGGAGCTGGGCTCTGGCTGTGCCGGGAAGGAACATCCCCACTGTGCTGTGGCTAGGAAGCTGAGAGGGCCAGGGCTTGTGGGGCTGTGGAAGGGCTGCCTAGGGAAGGTGAGGGCCAGCAAGAGCTTTCAGGGCTAGCCCCTTTCGTGTGGGAGCAGTGGCTGGACGTTTCCGATTTGGGAGCTGGGCTCTGGCTGTGCCGGGAAGGAACGTCCCCACACTGCTGTGGCTAGGAAGCTGAGAGGGCCAGGGCTTGTGGGGCTGTGGAAGGGCTGCCTAGGGAAGGTGAGGGCCAGCAAGAGCTTTCAGGGCTAGCCCCTTTCGTGTGGGAGCAGTGGCTGGACGTTTCCGATTTGGGAGCTGGGCTCTGGCTGTGCCGGGAAGGAACATCCCCACTGTGCTGTGGCTAGGAAGCTCAGAGGGCCAGGGCTTGTGGGGCTGTGGAAGGGTTGCCTAGGGCAGGTGAGTGCCAGCAAGAGCTTTCAGGGCTAGCCCCTTTCGTGTGAGAGCAGTGGCTGGACATTTCCGATTTGGGAGCTGGGCTCTGGCTGTGCCGGGAAGGAACGTCCCCACTGTGCTGTGGCTAGGAAGCTGAGAGGGCCAGGGCTTGTGGGGCTGTGGAAGGGCTGCCTAGGGAAGGTGAGGGCCAGCAAGAGCTTTCAGGGCTAGCCCCTTTCGTGTGGGAGCAGTGGCTGGACGTTTCCGATTTGGGAGCTGGGCTCTGGCTGTGCCGGGAAGGAACATCCCCACTGTGCTGTGGCTAGGAAGCTCAGAGGGCCAGGGCTTGTGGGGCTGTGGAAGGGCTGCCTAGGGCAGGTGAGGGCCAGCAAGAGCTTTCAGGGCTAGCCCCTTTCGTGTGGGAGCAGTGGCTGGACGTTTCCGATTTGGGAGCTGGGCTCTGGCTGTGCCGAGAAGGAAAGTCCGCACACTGCTGTGGCTAGGAAGCTCAGAGGGCCAGGGCTTGTGGGGCTGTGGAAGGTCTGCCTAGGGAAGGTGATGGCCAGCAAGAGCTTTCAGGGCTAGCCCCTTTCGTGTGGGAGCAGTGGCTGGACGTTTCCGATTTGGGAGCTGGGCTCTGGCTGTGCCGAGAAGGAACGTCCGCAGAGTGCTGCGGCTAGGAAGCTCAGAGGGCCAGGGCTTGTGGGGCTGTGGAAGGGCTGCCTAGGGAAGGTGAGGGCCAGCAAGAGCTTTCAGGGCTAGCCCCTTTCGTGTGAGAGCAGTGGCTGGACGTTTCCGATTTGGGAGCTGGGCTCTGGCTGTGCCGAGAAGGAACGTCCCCAGAGTACTGCGGCTAGGAAGCTCAGAGGGCCAGGGCTTGTGGGGCTGTGGAAGGGCTGCCTAGGGAAGGTGAGGGCCAGCAAGAGCTTTCAGGGCTAGCCCCTTTCGTGTGGGAGCAGTGGCTGGACGTTTCCGATTTGGGAGCTGGGCTCTGGCTGTGCCGGGAAGGAACATCCCCACTGTGCTGTGGCTAGGAAGCTCAGAGGGCCAGGGCTTGTGGGGCTGTGGAAGGGCTGCCTTGGGAAGGTGAGCGCCAGCAAGAGCTTTCAGGGCTAGCCCCTTTCATGTGGGAGCAGTGGCTGGACGTTTCCGATTTGGGAGCTGGGCTCTGGCTGTGCCGGGAAGGAACGTCCCCACTGTGCTGTGGCTAGGAAGCTCAGAGGGCCAGGGCTTGTGGGGCTGTGGAAGGGCTGCCTAGGGAAGGTGAGGGCCAGCAAGAGCTTTCAGGGCTAGCCCCTTTCGTGTGGGAGCAGTGGCTGGACGTTTCCGATTTGGGAGCTGGGCTCTGGCTGTGCCGGGAAGGAACGTCCCCACACTGCTGTGGCTAGGAAGCTCAGAGCGCCAGGGCTTGTGGGGCTGTGGAAGGGCTGCCTAGGGAAGGTGAGCGCCAGCAAGAGCTTTCAGGGCTAGCCCCTTTCGTGTGGGAGTAGTGGCTGGACGTTTCCGATTTGGGAGCTGGGCTCTGGCTGTGCCGGGAAGGAACGTCCCCACTGTGCTGCGGCTAGGAAGCTGAGAGGGCCAGGGCTTGTGGGGCTGTGGAAGGGCTGCCTAGGGAAGGTGAGGGCCAGCAAGAGCTTTCAGGGCTAGCCCCTTTCGTGTGGGAGCAGTGGCTGGACGTTTCCGATTTGGGAGCTGGGCTCTGGCTGTGCCGGGAAGGAACATCCCCACTGTGCTGTGGCTAGGAAGCTGAGAGGGCCAGGGCTTGTGGGGCTGTGGAAGGGCTGCCTAGGGAAGGTGAGGGCCAGCAAGAGCTTTCAGGGCTAGCCCCTTTCGTGTGGGAGCAGTGGCTGGACGTTTCCGATTTGGGAGCTGGGCTCTGGCTGTGCCGGGAAGGAACGTCCCCACTGTGCTGTGCCTAGGAAGCTGAGAGGGCCAGGGCTTGTGGGGCTGTGGAAGGGCTGCCTAGGGAAGGTGATGGCCAGCAAGAGCTTTCAGGGCTAGCCCCTTTCATGTGGGAGCAGTGGCTGGACGTTTCCGATTTGGGAGCTGGGCTGTGGCTGTGCCGGGAAGGAACGTCCCCATACTGCTGTGGCTAGGAAGCTCAGAGCGCCAGGGCTTGTGGGGCTGTGGAAGGGCTGCCTAGGGAAGGTGAGGGCCAGCAAGAGCTTTCAGGGCTAGCCCCTTTCGTGTGGGAGCAGTGGCTGGACGTTTCCGATTTGGGAGCTGGGCTCTGGCTGTGCCGGGAAGGAACATCCCCACTGTGCTGTGGCTAGGAAGCTGAGAGGGCCAGGGCTTGTGGGGCTGTGGAAGGGCTGCCTAGGGAAGGTGAGGGCCAGCAAGAGCTTTCAGGGCTAGCCCCTTTCGTGTGGGAGCAGTGGCTGGACGTTTCCGATTTGGGAGCTGGGCTCTGGCTGTGCCGAGAAGGAACGTCCGCAGAGTGCTGTGGCTAGGAAGCTCAGAGGGCCAGGGCTTGTGGGGCTGTGGAAGGGCTGCCTAGGGAAGGTGAGGGCCAGCAAGAGCTTTCAGGGCTAGCCCCTTTCATGTGGGAGCAGTGGCTGGACGTTTCCGATTTGGGAGCTGGGCTCTGGCTGTGCCGGGAAGGAACATCCCCACTGTGCTGTGGCTAGGAAGCTGAGAGGGCCAGGGCTTGTGGGGCTGTGGAAGGGCTGCCTAGGGAAGGTGAGGGCCAGCAAGAGCTTTCAGGGCTAGCCCCTTTCGTGTGGGAGCAGTGGCTGGACGTTTCTGATTTGGGAGCTGGGCTCTGGCTGTGCCGGGAAGGAACATCCCCACACTGCTGTGGCTAGGAAGCTCAGAGGGCCAGGGCTTGTGGGGCTGTGGAAGGGCTGCCTAGGGAAGGTGAGGGCCAGCAAGAGCTTTCAGGGCTAGCCCCTTTCGTGTGGGAGCAGTGGCTGGACGTTTCCGATTTGGGAGCTGGGCTCTGGCTGTGCCGAGAAGGAACGTCCGCAGAGTGCTGCGGCTAGGAAGGTCAGAGGGCCAGGGCTTGTGGGGCTGTGGAAGGGCTGCCTAGGGAAGGTGAGGGCCAGTAAGAGCTTTCAGGGCTAGCCCCTTTCGTGTGGGAGCAGTGGCTGGACGTTTCCGATTTGGGAGCTGGGCTCTGGCTGTGCCGGGAAGGAACGTCCACAGAGTACTGCGGCTAGGAAGCTCAGAGATCCAGGGCTTGTGGGGCTGTGGAAGGGCTGCCTAGGGAAGGTGAGGGCCAGCAAGAGCTTTCAGGGCTAGCCCCTTTCGTGTGGGAGCAGTGGCTGGACGTTTCCGATTTGGGAGCTGGGCTCTGGCTGTGCCGAGAAGGAACGTCCGCAGAGTGCTGTGGCTAGGAAGCTCAGAGATCCAGGGCTTGTGGGGCTGTGGAAGGGCTGCCTAGGGAAGGTGAGGGCCAGCAAGAGCTTTCAGGGCTAGCCCCTTTCGTGTGGGAGCAGTGGCTGGACGTTTCCGATTTGGGAGCTGGGCTCTGGCTGTGCCGGGAAGGAACGTCCCCACACTGCTGTGGCTAGGAAGGTCAGAGGGCCAGGGCTTGTGGGGCTGTGGAAGGGCTGCCTAGGGAAGGTGAGCGCCAGCAAGAGCTTTCAGGGCTAGCCCCTTTGGTGTGGGAGTAGTGGCTGGACGTTTCCGATTTGGGAGCTGGGCTCTGGCTGTGCCGGGAAGGAACGTCCCCACTGTGCTGTGGCTAGGAAGCTGAGAGGGCCAGGGCTTGTGGGGCTGTGGAAGGGCTGCCTAGGGAAGGTGAGGGCCAGCAAGAGCTTTCAGGGCTAGCCCCTTTCGTGTGGGAGCAGTGGCTGGACGTTTCCGATTTGGGAGCTGGGCTCTGGCTGTGCCGGGAAGGAACATCCCCACTGTGCTGTGGCTAGGAAGCTGAGAGGGCCAGGGCTTGTGGGGCTGTGGAAGGGCTGCCTAGGGCAGGTGAGGGCCAGCAAGAGCTTTCAGGGCTAGCCCCTTTCGTGTGGGAGCAGTGGCTGGACGTTTCCGATTTGGGAGCTGGGCTCTGGCTGTGCCGGGAAGGAACGTCCCCACTGTGCTGTGGCTAGGAAGCTGAGAGGGCCAGGGCTTGTGGGGCTGTGGAAGGGCTGCCTAGGGAAGGTGATGGCCAGCAAGAGCTTTCAGGGCTAGCCCCTTTCGTGTGGGAGCAGTGGCTGGACGTTTCCGATTTGGGAGCTGGGCTCTGGCTGTGCCGGGAAGGAACGTCCCCACACTGCTGTGGCTAGGAAGGTCAGAGCGCCAGGGCTTGTGGGGCTGTGGAAGGGCTGCCTAGGGAAGGTGAGGGCCAGCAAGAGCTTTCAGGGCTAGCCCCTTTCGTGTGGGAGCAGTGGCTGGACGTTTCCGATTTGGGAGCTGGGCTCTGGCTGTGCCGGGAAGGAACATCCCCACTGTGCTGTGGCTAGGAAGCTGAGAGGGCCAGGGCTTGTGGGGCTGTGGAATGGCTGCCTAGGGCAGGTGAGGGCCAGCAAGAGCTTTCAGGGCTAGCCCCTTTCGTGTGGGAGCAGTGGCTGGACGTTTCCGATTTGGGAGCTGGGCTCTGGCTGTGCCGAGAAGGAACGTCCGCAGAGTGCTGTGGCTAGGAAGCTCAGAGATCCAGGGCTTGTGGGGCTGTGGAAGGGCTGCCTAGGGAAGGTGAGGGCCAGCAAGAGCTTTCAGGGCTAGCCCCTTTGGTGTGGGAGTAGTGGCTGGACGTTTCCGATTTGGGAGCTGGGCTCTGGCTGTGCCGGGAAGGAACATCCCCACACTGCTGTGGCTAGGAAGCTGAGAGGGCCAGGGCTTGTGGGGCTGTGGAAGGGCTGCCTAGGGAAGGTGAGGGCCAGCAAGAGCTTTCAGGGCTAGCCCCTTTCGTGTGGGAGCAGTGGCTGGACGTTTCTGATTTGGGAGCTGGGCTCTGGCTGTGCCGGGAAGGAACATCCCCACACTGCTGTGGCTAGGAAGCTGAGAGGGCCAGGGCTTGTGGGGCTGTGGAAGGGCTGCCTAGGGAAGGTGAGGGCCAGCAAGAGCTTTCAGGGCTAGCCCCTTTCGTGTGGGAGCAGTGGCTGGACGTTTCCGATTTGGGAGCTGGCTCTGGCTGTGCCGGGAAGGAACGTCCCCACTGTGCTGCGGCTAGGAAGCTCAGAGGGCCAGGGCTTGTGGGGCTGTGGAAGGGCTGCCTAGGGAAGGTGAGGGCCAGCAAGAGCTTTCAGGGCTAGCCCCTTTCGTGTGGGAGCAGTGGCTGGACGTTTCCGATTTGGGAGCTGGGCTCTGGCTGTGCCGGGAATGAACGTCCCCACACTGCTGTGGCTAGGAAGGTCAGAGGGCCAGGGCTTGTGGGGCTGTGGAAGGGCTGCCTAGGGAAGGTGAGCGCCAGCAAGAGCTTTCAGGGCTAGCCCCTTTGGTGTGGGAGTAGTGGCTGGACGTTTCTGATTTGGGAGCTGGGCTGTGGCTGTGCTGAGAAGGAACGTCCCCACTGTGCTGCGGCTAGGAAGCTGAGAGGGCCAGGGCTTGTGGGGCTGTGGAAGGGCTGCCTAGGGAAGGTGAGGGCCAGCAAGAGCTTTCAGGGCTAGCCCCTTTCGTGTGGGAGCAGTGGCTGGACGTTTCTGATTTGGGAGCTGGGCTCTGGCTGTGCCGAGAAGGAACGTCCGCAGAGTGCTGTGGCTAGGAAGCTCAGAGGGCCAGGGCTTGTGGGGCTGTGGAAGGGCTGCCTAGGGAAGGTGAGCGCCAGCAAGAGCTTTCAGGGCTAGCCCCTTTCGTGTGGGAGCAGTGGCTGGACGTTTCCGATTTGGGAGCTGGGCTCTGGCTGTGCCGAGAAGGAACGTCCGCACACTGCTGTGGCTAGGAAGCTCAGAGATCCAGGGCTTGTGGGGCTGTGGAAGGGCTGCCTAGGGAAGGTGAGGGCCAGCAAGAGCTTTCAGGGCTAGCCCCTTTCGTGTGGGAGCAGTGGCTGGACGTTTCCGATTTGGGAGCTGGGCTCTGGCTGTGCCGGGAAGGAACGTCCCCACTGTGCTGTGGCTAGGAAGCTCAGAGGGCCAGGGCTTGTGGGGCTGTGGAAGGGCTGCCTAGGGAAGGTGAGGGCCAGCAAGAGCTTTCAGGGCTAGCCCCTTTCGTGTGGGAGCAGTGGCTGGACGTTTCCGATTTGGGAGCTGGGCTCTGGCTGTGCCGGGAAGGAACGTCCCCACACTGCTGTGGCTAGGAAGCTGAGAGGGCCAGGGCTTGTGGGGCTGTGGAAGGGCTGCCTAGGGAAGGTGAGGGCCAGCAAGAGCTTTCAGGGCTAGCCCCTTTCGTGTGGGAGCAGTGGCTGGACGTTTCCGATTTGGGAGCTGGGCTCTGGCTGTGCCGGGAAGGAACGTCCGCAGAGTACTGCGGCTAGGAAGCTCAGAGGGCCAGGGCTTGTGGGGCTGTGGAAGGGCTGCCTAGGGAAGGTGAGCGCCAGCAAGAGCTTTCAGGGCTAGCCCCTTTCGTGTGGGAGCAGTGGCTGGACGTTTCCGATTTGGGAGCTGGGCTCTGGCTGTGCCGGGAAGGAACGTCCGCAGAGTACTGCGGCTAGGAAGCTCAGAGAGCCAGGGCTTGTGGGGCTGTGGAAGGGCTGCCTAGGGAAGGTGATGGCCAGCAAGAGCTTTCAGGGCTAGCCCCTTTCGTGTGGGAGCAGTGGCTGGACGTTTCCGATTTGGGAGCTGGGCTCTGGCTGTGCCGGGAAGGAACGTCCCCACACTGCTGTGGCTAGGAAGCTCAGAGGGACAGGGCTTGTGGGGCTGTGGAAGGGCTGCCTAGGGAAGGTGAGGGCCAGCAAGAGCTTTCAGGGCTAGCCCCTTTCGTGTGGGAGCAGTGGCTGGACGTTTCCGATTTGGGAGCTGGGCTCTGGCTGTGCCGGGAAGGAACATCCCCACTGTGCTGTGGCTAGGAAGCTGAGAGGGCCAGGGCTTGTGGGGCTGTGGAAGGGCTGCCTAGGGAAGGTGAGGGCCAGCAAGAGCTTTCAGGGCTAGCCCCTTTCGTGTGGGAGCAGTGGCTGGACGTTTCCGATTTGGGAGCTGGGCTCTGGCTGTGCCGGGAAGGAACGTCCGCAGAGTACTGCGGCTAGGAAGCTGAGAGGGCCAGGGCTTGTGGGGCTGTGGAAGGGCTGCCTAGGGAAGGTGAGGGCCAGCAAGAGCTTTCAGGGCTAGCCCCTTTCGTGTGGGAGCAGTGGCTGGACGTTTCCGATTTGGGAGCTGGGCTCTGGCTGTGCCGGGAAGGAACGTCCGCAGAGTACTGCGGCTAGGAAGCTCAGAGAGCCAGGGTTTGTGGGGCTGTGGAAGGGCTGCCTAGGGAAGGTGAGGGCCAGCAAGAGCTTTCAGGGCTAGCCCCTTTCGTGTGGGAGCAGTGGCTGGACGTTTCCGATTTGGGAGCTGGGCTCTGGCTGTGCCGGGAAGGAACGTCCGCAGAGTGCTGTGGCTAGGAAGCTCAGAGGGCCAGGGCTTGTGGGGCTGTGGAAGGGCTGCCTAGGGAAGGTGAGCGCCAGCAAGAGCTTTCAGGGCTAGCCCCTTTCGTGTGGGAGCAGTGGCTGGACGTTTCCGATTTGGGAGCTGGGCTCTGGCTGTGCCGGGAAGGAACATCCCCACTGTGCTGTGGCTAGGAAGCTGAGAGGGCCAGGGCTTGTGGGGCTGTGGAAGGGCTGCCTAGGGCAGGTGAGCGCCAGCAAGAGCTTTCAGGGCTAGCCCCTTTCGTGTGGGAGCAGTGGCTGGACGTTTCCGATTTGGGAGCTGGGCTCTGGCTGTGCCGGGAAGGAACGTCCCCACTGTGCTGTGGCTAGGAAGCTGAGAGGGCCAGGGCTTGTGGGGCTGTGGAAGGGCTGCCTAGGGAAGGTGAGGGCCAGCAAGAGCTTTCAGGGCTAGCCCCTTTCGTGTGGGAGCAGTGGCTGGACGTTTCCGATTTGGGAGCTGGGCTCTGGCTGTGCCGAGAAGGAACGTCCGCAGAGTGCTGTGGCTAGGAAGCTGAGAGGGCCAGGGCTTGTGGGGCTGTGGAAGGGCTGCCTAGGGAAGGTGAGGGCCAGCAAGAGCTTTCAGGGCTAGCCCCTTTCGTGTGGGAGCAGTGGCTGGACGTTTCCGATTTGGGAGCTGGGCTCTGGCTGTGCCGGGAAGGAACGTCCGCAGAGTACTGCGGCTAGGAAGCTCAGAGGGCCAGGGCTTGTGGGGCTGTGGAAGGGCTGCCTAGGGAAGGTGAGGGCCAGCAAGAGCTTTCAGGGCTAGCCCCTTTCGTGTGGGAGCAGTGGCTGGACGTTTCCGATTTGGGAGCTGGGCTCTGGCTGTGCCGGGAAGGAATGTCCCCACACTGCTGTGGCTAGGAAGGTCAGAGGGCCAGGGCTTGTGGGGCTGTGGAAGGGCTGCCTAGGGAAGGTGAGCGCCAGCAAGAGCTTTCAGGGCTAGCCCCTTTCGTGTGGGAGCAGTGGCTGGACGTTTCCGATTTGGGAGCTGGGCTCTGGCTGTGCCGACAAGGAACGTCCGCAGAGTACTGCGGCTAGGAAGCTCAGAGGGCCAGGGCTTGTGGGGCTGTGGAAGGGCTGCCTAGGGCAGGTGAGGGCCAGCAAGAGCTTTCAGGGCTAGCCCCTTTCGTGTGGGAGCAGTGGCTGGACGTTTCCGATTTGGGAGCTGGGCTCTGGCTGTGCCGGGAAGGAACGTCCCCACACTGCTGTGGCTAGGAAGCTCAGAGGGCCAGGGCTTGTGGGGCTGTGGAAGGGCTGCCTAGGGAAGGTGAGGGCCAGCAAGAGCTTTCAGGGCTAGCCCCTTTCGTGTGGGAGCAGTGGCTGGACGTTTCCGATTTGGGAGCTGGGCTCTGGCTGTGCCGGGAAGGAACGTCCCCACACTGCTGTGGCTAGGAAGCTGAGAGGGCCAGGGCTTGTGGGGCTGTGGAAGGGCTGCCTAGGGAAGGTGAGGGCCAGCAAGAGCTTTCAGGGCTAGCCCCTTTCGTGTGGGAGCAGTGGCTGGACGTTTCCGATTTGGGAGCTGGGCTCTGGCTGTGCCGGGAAGGAACATCCCCACTGTGCTGTGGCTAGGAAGCTGAGAGGGCCAGGGCTTGTGGGGCTGTGGAAGGGCTGCCTAGGGCAGGTGAGCGCCAGCAAGAGCTTTCAGGGCTAGCCCCTTTCGTGTGGGAGCAGTGGCTGGACGTTTCCGATTTGGGAGCTGGGCTCTGGCTGTGCCGGGAAGGAACGTCCCCACTGTGCTGTGGCTAGGAAGCTGAGAGGGCCAGGGCTTGTGGGGCTGTGGAAGGGCTGCCTAGGGAAGGTGAGCGCCAGCAAGAGCTTTCAGGGCTAGCCCCTTTCGTGTGGGAGCAGTGGCTGGACGTTTCCGATTTGGGAGCTGGGCTCTGGCTGTGCCGGGAAGGAACGTCCGCAGAGTACTGCGGCTAGGAAGCTCAGAGAGCCAGGGCTTGTGGGGCTGTGGAAGGGCTGCCTAGGGAAGGTGATGGCCAGCAAGAGCTTTCAGGGCTAGCCCCTTTCGTGTGGGAGCAGTGGCTGGACGTTTCCGATTTGGGAGCTGGGCTCTGGCTGTGCCGGGAAGGAACGTCCGCAGAGTACTGCGGCTAGGAAGCTCAGAGGGCCAGGGCTTGTGGGGCTGTGGAAGGGCTGCCTAGGGAAGGTGAGGGCCAGCAAGAGCTTTCAGGGCTAGCCCCTTTCGTGTGGGAGCAGTGGCTGGACGTTTCCGATTTGGGAGCTGGGCTCTGGCTGTGCCGGGAAGGAACGTCCCCACACTGCTGTGGCTAGGAAGGTCAGAGGGCCAGGGCTTGTGGGGCTGTGGAAGGGCTGCCTAGGGAAGGTGAGCGCCAGCAAGAGCTTTCAGGGCTAGCCCCTTTCGTGTGGGAGCAGTGGCTGGACGTTTCCGATTTGGGAGCTGGGCTCTGGCTGTGCCGAGAAGGAACGTCCGCAGAGTACTGCGGCTAGGAAGCTCAGAGGGCCAGGGCTTGTGGGGCTGTGGAAGGGCTGCCTAGGGCAGGTGAGGGCCAGCAAGAGCTTTCAGGGCTAGCCCCTTTCGTGTGGGAGCAGTGGCTGGACGTTTCCGATTTGGGAGCTGGGCTCTGGCTGTGCCGGGAAGGAACGTCCCCACACTGCTGTGGCTAGGAAGGTCAGAGGGCCAGGGCTTGTGGGGCTGTGGAAGGGCTGCCTAGGGAAGGTGAGGGCCAGCAAGAGCTTTCAGGGCTAGCCCCTTTCGTGTGGGAGCAGTGGCTGGACGTTTCCGATTTGGGAGCTGGGCTCTGGCTGTGCCGAGAAGGAACGTCCCCAGAGTGCTGTGGCTAGGAAGCTCAGAGGGCCAGGGCTTGTGGGGCTGTGGAAGGGCTGCCTAGGGAAGGTGAGGGCCAGCAAGAGCTTTCAGGGCTAGCCCCTTTCGTGTGGGAGCAGTGGCTGGACGTTTCCGATTTGGGAGCTGGGCTCTGGCTGTGCCGAGAAGGAACGTCCGCACACTGCTGTGGCTAGGAAGCTCAGAGGGCCAGGGCTTGTGGGGCTGTGGAAGGGCTGCCTAGGGAAGGTGAGGGCCAGCAAGAGCTTTCAGGGCTAGCCCCTTTCGTGTGGGAGCAGTGGCTGGACGTTTCCGATTTGGGAGCTGGGCTCTGGCTGTGCCGGGAAGGAACGTCCGCAGAGTACTGCGGCTAGGAAGCTCAGAGGGCCAGGGCTTGTGGGGCTGTGGAAGGGCTGCCTAGGGAAGGTGAGGGCCAGCAAGAGCTTTCAGGGCTAGCCCCTTTCGTGTGGGAGCAGTGGCTGGACGTTTCCGATTTGGGAGCTGGGCTCTGGCTGTGCCGGGAAGGAACGTCCCCACACTGCTGTGGCTAGGAAGGTCAGAGGGCCAGGGCTTGTGGGGCTGTGGAAGGGCTGCCTAGGGAAGGTGAGCGCCAGCAAGAGCTTTCAGGGCTAGCCCCTTTGGTGTGGGAGTAGTGGCTGGACGTTTCCGATTTGGGAGCTGGGCTCTGGCTGTGCCTAGAAGGAACGTCCGCAGAGTGCTGCGGCTAGGAAGCTGAGAGGGCCAGGGCTTGTGGGGCTGTGGAAGGGCTGCCTAGGGAAGGTGAGGGCCAGCAAGAGCTTTCAGGGCTAGCCCCTTTCGTGTGGGAGCAGTGGCTGGACGTTTCCGATTTGGGAGCTGGGCTCTGGCTGTGCCGGGAAGGAACGTCCGCAGAGTACTGCGGCTAGGAAGCTCAGAGAGCCAGGGTTTGTGGGGCTGTGGAAGGGCTGCCTAGGGAAGGTGAGGGCCAGCAAGAGCTTTCAGGGCTAGCCCCTTTCGTGTGGGAGCAGTGGCTGGACGTTTCCGATTTGGGAGCTGGGCTCTGGCTGTGCCGGGAAGGAACGTCCGCAGAGTGCTGTGGCTAGGAAGCTCAGAGGGCCAGGGCTTGTGGGGCTGTGGAAGGGCTGCCTAGGGAAGGTGAGCGCCAGCAAGAGCTTTCAGGGCTAGCCCCTTTCGTGTGGGAGCAGTGGCTGGACGTTTCCGATTTGGGAGCTGGGCTCTGGCTGTGCCGGGAAGGAACATCCCCACTGTGCTGTGGCTAGGAAGCTGAGAGGGCCAGGGCTTGTGGGGCTGTGGAAGGGCTGCCTAGGGCAGGTGAGCACCAGCAAGAGCTTTCAGGGCTAGCCCCTTTCGTGTGGGAGCAGTGGCTGGACGTTTCCGATTTGGGAGCTGGGCTCTGGCTGTGCCGGGAAGGAACGTCCCCACTGTGCTGTGGCTAGGAAGCTGAGAGGGCCAGGGCTTGTGGGGCTGTGGAAGGGCTGCCTAGGGAAGGTGAGGGCCAGCAAGAGCTTTCAGGGCTAGCCCCTTTCGTGTGGGAGCAGTGGCTGGACGTTTCCGATTTGGGAGCTGGGCTCTGGCTGTGCCGAGAAGGAACGTCCACAGAGTGCTGTGGCTAGGAAGCTGAGAGGGCCAGGGCTTGTGGGGCTGTGGAAGGGCTGCCTAGGGAAGGTGAGGGCCAGCAAGAGCTTTCAGGGCTAGCCCCTTTCGTGTGGGAGCAGTGGCTGGACGTTTCCGATTTGGGAGCTGGGCTCTGGCTGTGCCGGGAAGGAACGTCCGCAGAGTACTGCGGCTAGGAAGCTCAGAGGGCCAGGGCTTGTGGGGCTGTGGAAGGGCTGCCTAGGGAAGGTGAGGGCCAGCAAGAGCTTTCAGGGCTAGCCCCTTTCGTGTGGGAGCAGTGGCTGGACGTTTCCGATTTGGGAGCTGGGCTCTGGCTGTGCCGGGAAGGAACGTCCCCACACTGCTGTGGCTAGGAAGGTCAGAGGGCCAGGGCTTGTGGGGCTGTGGAAGGGCTGCCTAGGGAAGGTGAGCGCCAGCAAGAGCTTTCAGGGCTAGCCCCTTTCGTGTGGGAGCAGTGGCTGGACGTTTCCGATTTGGGAGCTGGGCTCTGGCTGTGCCGACAAGGAACGTCCGCAGAGTACTGCGGCTAGGAAGCTCAGAGGGCCAGGGCTTGTGGGGCTGTGGAAGGGCTGCCTAGGGCAGGTGAGGGCCAGCAAGAGCTTTCAGGGCTAGCCCCTTTCGTGTGGGAGCAGTGGCTGGACGTTTCCGATTTGGGAGCTGGGCTCTGGCTGTGCCGGGAAGGAACGTCCCCACACTGCTGTGGCTAGGAAGGTCAGAGGGCCAGGGCTTGTGGGGCTGTGGAAGGGCTGCCTAGGGTAGGTGAGGGCCAGCAAGAGCTTTCAGGGCTAGCCCCTTTCGTGTGGGAGCAGTGGCTGGACGTTTCCGATTTGGGAGCTGGGCTCTGGCTGTGCCGGGAAGGAACGTCCCCACACTGCTGTGGCTAGGAAGCTGAGAGGGCCAGGGCT
Organism: Aptenodytes patagonicus; assembly: GCF_965638725.1. Classification (NCBI taxonomy): domain Eukaryota; kingdom Metazoa; phylum Chordata; class Aves; order Sphenisciformes; family Spheniscidae; genus Aptenodytes; species Aptenodytes patagonicus. The sequence goes on along the minus strand of NW_027471997.1, from coordinate 663,818 downwards.
TGTGGGGCTGTGGAAGGGCTGCCTAGGGAAGGTGAGGGCCAGCAAGAGCTTTCAGGGCTAGCCCCTTTCGTGTGGGAGCAGTGGCTGGACGTTTCCGATTTGGGAGCTGGGCTCTGGCTGTGCCGGGAAGGAACATCCCCACTGTGCTGTGGCTAGGAAGCTGAGAGGGCCAGGGCTTGTGGGGCTGTGGAAGGGCTGCCTAGGGCAGGTGAGCGCCAGCAAGAGCTTTCAGGGCTAGCCCCTTTCGTGTGGGAGCAGTGGCTGGACGTTTCCGATTTGGGAGCTGGGCTCTGGCTGTGCCGGGAAGGAACGTCCCCACTGTGCTGTGGCTAGGAAGCTGAGAGGGCCAGGGCTTGTGGGGCTGTGGAAGGGCTGCCTAGGGAAGGTGAGCGCCAGCAAGAGCTTTCAGGGCTAGCCCCTTTCGTGTGGGAGCAGTGGCTGGACGTTTCCGATTTGGGAGCTGGGCTCTGGCTGTGCCGGGAAGGAACGTCCGCAGAGTACTGCGGCTAGGAAGCTCAGAGAGCCAGGGCTTGTGGGGCTGTGGAAGGGCTGCCTAGGGAAGGTGATGGCCAGCAAGAGCTTTCAGGGCTAGCCCCTTTCGTGTGGGAGCAGTGGCTGGACGTTTCCGATTTGGGAGCTGGGCTCTGGCTGTGCCGGGAAGGAACGTCCGCAGAGTACTGCGGCTAGGAAGCTCAGAGGGCCAGGGCTTGTGGGGCTGTGGAAGGGCTGCCTAGGGAAGGTGAGGGCCAGCAAGAGCTTTCAGGGCTAGCCCCTTTCGTGTGGGAGCAGTGGCTGGACGTTTCCGATTTGGGAGCTGGGCTCTGGCTGTGCCGGGAAGGAACGTCCCCACACTGCTGTGGCTAGGAAGGTCAGAGGGCCAGGGCTTGTGGGGCTGTGGAAGGGCTGCCTAGGGAAGGTGAGCGCCAGCAAGAGCTTTCAGGGCTAGCCCCTTTCGTGTGGGAGCAGTGGCTGGACGTTTCCGATTTGGGAGCTGGGCTCTGGCTGTGCCGAGAAGGAACGTCCGCAGAGTACTGCGGCTAGGAAGCTCAGAGGGCCAGGGCTTGTGGGGCTGTGGAAGGGCTGCCTAGGGCAGGTGAGGGCCAGCAAGAGCTTTCAGGGCTAGCCCCTTTCGTGTGGGAGCAGTGGCTGGACGTTTCCGATTTGGGAGCTGGGCTCTGGCTGTGCCGGGAAGGAACGTCCCCACACTGCTGTGGCTAGGAAGGTCAGAGGGCCAGGGCTTGTGGGGCTGTGGAAGGGCTGCCTAGGGAAGGTGAGGGCCAGCAAGAGCTTTCAGGGCTAGCCCCTTTCGTGTGGGAGCAGTGGCTGGACGTTTCCGATTTGGGAGCTGGGCTCTGGCTGTGCCGAGAAGGAACGTCCCCAGAGTGCTGTGGCTAGGAAGCTCAGAGGGCCAGGGCTTGTGGGGCTGTGGAAGGGCTGCCTAGGGAAGGTGAGGGCCAGCAAGAGCTTTCAGGGCTAGCCCCTTTCGTGTGGGAGCAGTGGCTGGACGTTTCCGATTTGGGAGCTGGGCTCTGGCTGTGCCGAGAAGGAACGTCCGCACACTGCTGTGGCTAGGAAGCTCAGAGGGCCAGGGCTTGTGGGGCTGTGGAAGGGCTGCCTAGGGAAGGTGAGGGCCAGCAAGAGCTTTCAGGGCTAGCCCCTTTCGTGTGGGAGCAGTGGCTGGACGTTTCCGATTTGGGAGCTGGGCTCTGGCTGTGCCGGGAAGGAACGTCCGCAGAGTACTGCGGCTAGGAAGCTCAGAGGGCCAGGGCTTGTGGGGCTGTGGAAGGGCTGCCTAGGGAAGGTGAGGGCCAGCAAGAGCTTTCAGGGCTAGCCCCTTTCGTGTGGGAGCAGTGGCTGGACGTTTCCGATTTGGGAGCTGGGCTCTGGCTGTGCCGGGAAGGAACGTCCCCACACTGCTGTGGCTAGGAAGGTCAGAGGGCCAGGGCTTGTGGGGCTGTGGAAGGGCTGCCTAGGGAAGGTGAGCGCCAGCAAGAGCTTTCAGGGCTAGCCCCTTTGGTGTGGGAGTAGTGGCTGGACGTTTCCGATTTGGGAGCTGGGCTCTGGCTGTGCCTAGAAGGAACGTCCGCAGAGTGCTGCGGCTAGGAAGCTGAGAGGGTCAGGGCTTGTGGGGCTGTGGAAGGGCTGCCTAGGGAAGGTGAGGGCCAGCAAGAGCTTTCAGGGCTAGCCCCTTTCGTGTGGGAGCAGTGCCTGGACGTTTCCGATTTGGGAGCTGGGCTCTGGCTGTGCCGGGAAGGAACATCCCCACTGTGCTGTGGCTAGGAAGCTGAGAGGGCCAGGGCTTGTGGGGCTGTGGAAGGGCTGCCTAGGGCAGGTGAGGGCCAGCAAGAGCTTTCAGGGCTAGCCCCTTTCGTGTGGGAGCAGTGGCTGGACGTTTCCGATTTGGGAGCTGGGCTGTGGCTGTGCCGGGAAGGAACGTCCCCATACTGCTGTGGCTAGGAAGCTCAGAGCGCCAGGGCTTGTGGGGCTGTGGAAGGGCTGCCTAGGGAAGGTGAGGGCCAGCAAGAGCTTTCAGGGCTAGCCCCTTTGGTGTGGGAGTAGTGGCTGGACGTTTCCGATTTGGGAGCTGGGCTCTGGCTGTGCCGGGAAGGAACGTCCCCACACTGCTGTGGCTAGGAAGCTGAGAGGGCCAGGGCTTGTGGGGCTGTGGAAGGGCTGCCTAGGGAAGGTGAGGGCCAGCAAGAGCTTTCAGGGCTAGCCCCTTTCGTGTGGGAGCAGTGGCTGGACGTTTCCGATTTGGGAGCTGGGCTCTGGCTGTGCCGGGAAGGAACATCCCCACACTGCTGTGGCTAGGAAGCTGAGAGGGCCAGGGCTTGTGGGGCTGTGGAAGGGCTGCCTAGGGCAGGTGAGCGCCAGCAAGAGCTTTCAGGGCTAGCCCCTTTCGTGTGGGAGCAGTGGCTGGACGTTTCCGATTTGGGAGCTGGCTCTGGCTGTGCCGGGAAGGAACGTCCCCACTGTGCTGCGGCTAGGAAGCTCAGAGGGCCAGGGCTTGTGGGGCTGTGGAAGGGCTGCCTAGGGAAGGTGATGGCCAGCAAGAGCTTTCAGGGCTAGCCCCTTTCGTGTGGGAGCAGTGGCTGGACGTTTCCGATTTGGGAGCTGGGCTCTGGCTGTGCCGGGAAGGAACGTCCCCACACTGCTGTGGCTAGGAAGGTCAGAGGGCCAGGGCTTGTGGGGCTGTGGAAGGGCTGCCTAGGGAAGGTGAGCGCCAGCAAGAGCTTTCAGGGCTAGCCCCTTTGGTGTGGGAATAGTGGCTGGACGTTTCCGATTTGGGAGCTGGGCTCTGGCTGTGCCGGGAAGGAACATCCCCACTGTGCTGTGGCTAGGAAGCTGAGAGGGCCAGGGCTTGTGGGGCTGTGGAAGGGCTGCCTAGGGAAGGTGAGGGCCAGCAAGAGCTTTCAGGGCTAGCCCCTTTCGTGTGGGAGCAGTGGCTGGACGTTTCCGATTTGGGAGCTGGGCTCTGGCTGTGCCGGGAAGGAACATCCCCACTGTGCTGTGGCTAGGAAGCTCAGAGGGCCAGGGCTTGTGGGGCTGTGGAAGGGCTGCCTAGGGAAGGTGAGGGCCAGCAAGAGCTTTCAGGGCTAGCCCCTTTCGTGTGGGAGCAGTGGCTGGACGTTTCCGATTTGGGAGCTGGGCTCTGGCTGTGCCGGGAAGGAACGTCCCCACTGTGCTGCGGCTAGGAAGCTGAGAGGGCCAGGGCTTGTGGGGCTGTGGAAGGGCTGCCTAGGGAAGGTGATGGCAAGCAAGAGCTTTCAGGGCTAGCCCCTTTCGTGTGGGAGCAGTGGCTGGACGTTTCCGATTTGGGAGCTGGGCTCTGGCTGTGCCGGGAAGGAACGTCCGCACACTGCTGTGGCTAGGAAGCTCAGAGATCCAGGGCTTGTGGGGCTGTGGAAGGGCTGCCTAGGGAAGGTGAGGGCCAGCAAGAGCTTTCAGGGCTAGCCCCTTTGGTGTGGGAGTAGTGGCTGGACGTTTCCGATTTGGGAGCTGGGCTCTGGCTGTGCCGGGAAGGAACGTCCGCAGAGTACTGCGGCTAGGAAGCTCAGAGGGCCAGGGCTTGTGGGGCTGTGGAAGGGCTGCCTAGGGAAGGTGAGGGCCAGCAAGAGCTTTCAGGGCTAGCCCCTTTCGTGTGGGAGCAGTGGCTGGACGTTTCCGATTTGGGAGCTGGGCTCTGGCTGTGCCGGGAAGGAACGTCCCCACACTGCTGTGGCTAGGAAGCTCAGAGCGCCAGGGCTTGTGGGGCTGTGGAAGGGCTGCCTAGGGAAGGTGAGGGCCAGCAAGAGCTTTCAGGGCTAGCCCCTTTCGTGTGGGAGCAGTGGCTGGACGTTTCCGATTTGGGAGCTGGGCTCTGGCTGTGCCGGGAAGGAACGTCCCCACTGTGCTGTGGCTAGGAAGCTGAGAGGGCCAGGGCTTGTGGGGCTGTGGAAGGGCTGCCTAGGGAAGGTGAGGGCCAGCAAGAGCTTTCAGGGCTAGCCCCTTTCGTGTGGGAGCAGTGGCTGGACGTTTCCGATTTGGGAGCTGGGCTCTGGCTGTGCCGGGAAGGAACGTCCCCACACTGCTGTGGCTAGGAAGCTGAGAGGGCCAGGGCTTGTGGGGCTGTGGAAGGGCTGCCTAGGGAAGGTGAGGGCCAGCAAGAGCTTTCAGGGCTAGCCCCTTTCGTGTGGGAGCAGTGGCTGGACGTTTCCGATTTGGGAGCTGGGCTCTGGCTGTGCCGGGAAGGAACGTCCCCACTGTGCTGTGGCTAGGAAGCTCAGAGGGCCAGGGCTTGTGGGGCTGTGGAAGGGCTGCCTAGGGAAGGTGAGGGCCAGCAAGAGCTTTCAGGGCTAGCCCCTTTCGTGTGGGAGCAGTGGCTGGACGTTTCCGATTTGGGAGCTGGGCTCTGGCTGTGCCGGGAAGGAACGTCCGCACACTGCTGTGGCTAGGAAGCTCAGAGCGCCAGGGCTTGTGGGGCTGTGGAAGGGCTGCCTAGGGAAGGTGAGGGCCAGCAAGAGCTTTCAGGGCTAGCCCCTTTCGTGTGGGAGCAGTGGCTGGACGTTTCCGATTTGGGAGCTGGGCTCTGGCTGTGCCGGGAAGGAACGTCCACAGAGTACTGCGGCTAGGAAGCTCAGAGAGCCAGGGTTTGTGGGGCTGTGGAAGGGCTGCCTAGGGAAGGTGAGGGCCAGCAAGAGCTTTCAGGGCTAGCCCCTTTCGTGTGGGAGCAGTGGCTGGACGTTTCCGATTTGGGAGCTGGGCTCTGGCTGTGCCGGGAAGGAACGTCCCCACACTGCTGTGGCTAGGAAGCTCAGAGGGCCAGTGCTTGTGGGGCTGTGGAAGGGCTGCCTAGGGAAGGTGAGGGCCAGCAAGAGCTTTCAGGGCTAGCCCCTTTCGTGTGGGAGCAGTGGCTGGACGTTTCCGATTTGGGAGCTGGGCTCTGGCTGTGCCGGGAAGGAACGTCCCCACTGTGCTGTGGCTAGGAAGCTGAGAGGGCCAGGGCTTGTGGGGCTGTGGAAGGGCTGCCTAGGGAAGGTGAGGGCCAGCAAGAGCTTTCAGGGCTAGCCCCTTTCGTGTGGGAGCAGTGGCTGGACGTTTCCGATTTGGGAGCTGGGCTCTGGCTGTGCCGGGAAGGAACATCCCCACTGTGCTGTGGCTAGGAAGCTCAGAGGGCCAGGGCTTGTGGGGCTGTGGAAGGGCTGCCTAGGGAAGGTGAGGGCCAGCAAGAGCTTTCAGGGCTAGCCCCTTTCGTGTGGGAGCAGTGGCTGGACGTTTCCGATTTGGGAGCTGGGCTCTGGCTGTGCCGGGAAGGAACGTCCGCAGAGTACTGCGGCTAGGAAGCTCAGAGGGCCAGGGCTTGTGGGGCTGTGGAAGGGCTGCCTAGGGAAGGTGAGGGCCAGCAAGAGCTTTCAGGGCTAGCCCCTTTCGTGTGGGAGCAGTGGCTGGACGTTTCCGATTTGGGAGCTGGGCTCTGGCTGTGCCGGGAAGGAACGTCCCCACACTGCTGTGGCTAGGAAGCTCAGAGCGCCAGGGCTTGTGGGGCTGTGGAAGGGCTGCCTAGGGAAGGTGAGGGCCAGGAAGAGCTTTCAGGGCTAGCCCCTTTCGTGTGGGAGCAGTGGCTGGACGTTTCCGATTTGGGAGCTGGGCTCTGGCTGTGCCGGGAAGGAACGTCCCCACTGTGCTGTGGCTAGGAAGCTGAGAGGGCCAGGGCTTGTGGGGCTGTGGAAGGGCTGCCTAGGGAAGGTGATGGCCAGCAAGAGATTTCAGGGCTAGCCCCTTTCGTGTGGGAGCAGTGGCTGGACGTTTCCGATTTGGGAGCTGGGCTCTGGCTGTGCCGGGAAGGAACATCCCCACTGTGCTGTGGCTAGGAAGCTGAGAGGGCCAGGGCTTGTGGGGCTGTGGAAGGGCTGCCTAGGGAAGGTGAGGGCCAGCAAGAGCTTTCAGGGCTAGCCCCTTTCGTGTGGGAGCAGTGGCTGGACGTTTCCGATTTGGGAGCTGGGCTCTGGCTGTGCCGGGAAGGAACGTCCCCACTGTGCTGTGGCTAGGAAGCTGAGAGGGCCAGGGCTTGTGGGGCTGTGGAAGGGCTGCCTAGGGCAGGTGAGGGCCAGCAAGAGCTTTCAGGGCTAGCCCCTTTCGTGTGGGAGCAGTGGCTGGACGTTTCCGATTTGGGAGCTGGGCTGTGGCTGTGCCGGGAAGGAACGTCCCCATACTGCTGTGGCTAGGAAGCTCAGAGCGCCAGGGCTTGTGGGGCTGTGGAAGGGCTGCCTAGGGAAGGTGAGGGCCAGCAAGAGCTTTCAGGGCTAGCCCCTTTGGTGTGGGAGTAGTGGCTGGACGTTTCCGATTTGGGAGCTGGGCTCTGGCTGTGCCGGGAAGGAACGTCCCCACACTGCTGTGGCTAGGAAGCTGAGAGGGCCAGGGCTTGTGGGGCTGTGGAAGGGCTGCCTAGGGAAGGTGAGGGCCAGCAAGAGCTTTCAGGGCTAGCCCCTTTCGTGTGGGAGCAGTGGCTGGACGTTTCCGATTTGGGAGCTGGGCTCTGGCTGTGCCGGGAAGGAACATCCCCACACTGCTGTGGCTAGGAAGCTGAGAGGGCCAGGGCTTGTGGGGCTGTGGAAGGGCTGCCTAGGGCAGGTGAGCGCCAGCAAGAGCTTTCAGGGCTAGCCCCTTTCGTGTGGGAGCAGTGGCTGGACGTTTCCGATTTGGGAGCTGGCTCTGGCTGTGCCGGGAAGGAACGTCCCCACTGTGCTGCGGCTAGGAAGCTCAGAGGGCCAGGGCTTGTGGGGCTGTGGAAGGGCTGCCTAGGGAAGGTGATGGCCAGCAAGAGCTTTCAGGGCTAGCCCCTTTCGTGTGGGAGCAGTGGCTGGACGTTTCCGATTTGGGAGCTGGGCTCTGGCTGTGCCGGGAAGGAACGTCCCCACACTGCTGTGGCTAGGAAGGTCAGAGGGCCAGGGCTTGTGGGGCTGTGGAAGGGCTGCCTAGGGAAGGTGAGCGCCAGCAAGAGCTTTCAGGGCTAGCCCCTTTGGTGTGGGAATAGTGGCTGGACGTTTCCGATTTGGGAGCTGGGCTCTGGCTGTGCCGGGAAGGAACATCCCCACTGTGCTGTGGCTAGGAAGCTGAGAGGGCCAGGGCTTGTGGGGCTGTGGAAGGGCTGCCTAGGGAAGGTGAGGGCCAGCAAGAGCTTTCAGGGCTAGCCCCTTTCGTGTGGGAGCAGTGGCTGGACGTTTCCGATTTGGGAGCTGGGCTCTGGCTGTGCCGGGAAGGAACATCCCCACTGTGCTGTGGCTAGGAAGCTGAGAGGGCCAGGGCTTGTGGGGCTGTGGAAGGGCTGCCTAGGGAAGGTGAGGGCCAGCAAGAGCTTTCAGGGCTAGCCCCTTTCGTGTGGGAGCAGTGGCTGGACGTTTCCGATTTGGGAGCTGGGCTCTGGCTGTGCCGGGAAGGAACGTCCCCACTGTGCTGCGGCTAGGAAGCTGAGAGGGCCAGGGCTTGTGGGGCTGTGGAAGGGCTGCCTAGGGAAGGTGATGGCAAGCAAGAGCTTTCAGGGCTAGCCCCTTTCGTGTGGGAGCAGTGGCTGGACGTTTCCGATTTGGGAGCTGGGCTCTGGCTGTGCCGGGAAGGAACGTCCGCACACTGCTGTGGCTAGGAAGCTCAGAGATCCAGGGCTTGTGGGGCTGTGGAAGGGCTGCCTAGGGAAGGTGAGGGCCAGCAAGAGCTTTCAGGGCTAGCCCCTTTCGTGTGGGAGCAGTGGCTGGACGTTTCCGATTTGGGAGCTGGGCTCTGGCTGTGCCGGGAAGGAACGTCCGCAGAGTACTGCGGCTAGGAAGCTCAGAGGGCCAGGGCTTGTGGGGCTGTGGAAGGGCTGCCTAGGGAAGGTGAGGGCCAGCAAGAGCTTTCAGGGCTAGCCCCTTTCGTGTGGGAGCAGTGGCTGGACGTTTCCGATTTGGGAGCTGGGCTCTGGCTGTGCCGGGAAGGAACGTCCCCACACTGCTGTGGCTAGGAAGCTCAGAGCGCCAGGGCTTGTGGGGCTGTGGAAGGGCTGCCTAGGGAAGGTGAGGGCCAGCAAGAGCTTTCAGGGCTAGCCCCTTTCGTGTGGGAGCAGTGGCTGGACGTTTCCGATTTGGGAGCTGGGCTCTGGCTGTGCCGGGAAGGAACGTCCCCACTGTGCTGTGGCTAGGAAGCTGAGAGGGCCAGGGCTTGTGGGGCTGTGGAAGGGCTGCCTAGGGAAGGTGAGGGCCAGCAAGAGCTTTCAGGGCTAGCCCCTTTCGTGTGGGAGCAGTGGCTGGACGTTTCCGATTTGGGAGCTGGGCTCTGGCTGTGCCGGGAAGGAACGTCCCCACACTGCTGTGGCTAGGAAGCTGAGAGGGCCAGGGCTTGTGGGGCTGTGGAAGGGCTGCCTAGGGAAGGTGAGGGCCAGCAAGAGCTTTCAGGGCTAGCCCCTTTCGTGTGGGAGCAGTGGCTGGACGTTTCCGATTTGGGAGCTGGGCTCTGGCTGTGCCGGGAAGGAACGTCCCCACTGTGCTGTGGCTAGGAAGCTCAGAGGGCCAGGGCTTGTGGGGCTGTGGAAGGGCTGCCTAGGGAAGGTGAGGGCCAGCAAGAGCTTTCAGGGCTAGCCCCTTTCGTGTGGGAGCAGTGGCTGGACGTTTCCGATTTGGGAGCTGGGCTCTGGCTGTGCCGGGAAGGAACGTCCGCACACTGCTGTGGCTAGGAAGCTCAGAGCGCCAGGGCTTGTGGGGCTGTGGAAGGGCTGCCTAGGGAAGGTGAGGGCCAGCAAGAGCTTTCAGGGCTAGCCCCTTTCGTGTGGGAGCAGTGGCTGGACGTTTCCGATTTGGGAGCTGGGCTCTGGCTGTGCCGGGAAGGAACGTCCACAGAGTACTGCGGCTAGGAAGCTCAGAGAGCCAGGGTTTGTGGGGCTGTGGAAGGGCTGCCTAGGGAAGGTGAGGGCCAGCAAGAGCTTTCAGGGCTAGCCCCTTTCGTGTGGGAGCAGTGGCTGGACGTTTCCGATTTGGGAGCTGGGCTCTGGCTGTGCCGGGAAGGAACGTCCCCACACTGCTGTGGCTAGGAAGCTCAGAGGGCCAGTGCTTGTGGGGCTGTGGAAGGGCTGCCTAGGGAAGGTGAGGGGCAGCCAGAGCTTTCAGGGCTAGCCCCTTTCGTGTGGGAGCAGTGGCTGGACGTTTCCGATTTGGGAGCTGGGCTCTGGCTGTGCCGGGAAGGAACGTCCCCACTGTGCTGTGGCTAGGAAGCTGAGAGGGCCAGGGCTTGTGGGGCTGTGGAAGGGCTGCCTAGGGAAGGTGAGGGCCAGCAAGAGCTTTCAGGGCTAGCCCCTTTCGTGTGGGAGCAGTGGCTGGACGTTTCCGATTTGGGAGCTGGGCTCTGGCTGTGCCGGGAAGGAACATCCCCACTGTGCTGTGGCTAGGAAGCTCAGAGGGCCAGGGCTTGTGGGGCTGTGGAAGGGCTGCCTAGGGAAGGTGAGGGCCAGCAAGAGCTTTCAGGGCTAGCCCCTTTCGTGTGGGAGCAGTGGCTGGACGTTTCCGATTTGGGAGCTGGGCTCTGGCTGTGCCGGGAAGGAACGTCCGCAGAGTACTGCGGCTAGGAAGCTCAGAGGGCCAGGGCTTGTGGGGCTGTGGAAGGGCTGCCTAGGGAAGGTGAGGGCCAGCAAGAGCTTTCAGGGCTAGCCCCTTTCGTGTGGGAGCAGTGGCTGGACGTTTCCGATTTGGGAGCTGGGCTCTGGCTGTGCCGGGAAGGAACGTCCCCACACTGCTGTGGCTAGGAAGCTCAGAGCGCCAGGGCTTGTGGGGCTGTGGAAGGGCTGCCTAGGGAAGGTGAGGGCCAGCAAGAGCTTTCAGGGCTAGCCCCTTTCGTGTGGGAGCAGTGGCTGGACGTTTCCGATTTGGGAGCTGGGCTCTGGCTGTGCCGGGAAGGAACGTCCCCACTGTGCTGTGGCTAGGAAGCTGAGAGGGCCAGGGCTTGTGGGGCTGTGGAAGGGCTGCCTAGGGAAGGTGAGGGCCAGCAAGAGCTTTCAGGGCTAGCCCCTTTCGTGTGGGAGCAGTGGCTGGACGTTTCCGATTTGGGAGCTGGGCTCTGGCTGTGCCGGGAAGGAACGTCCCCACACTGCTGTGGCTAGGAAGCTGAGAGGGCCAGGGCTTGTGGGGCTGTGGAAGGGCTGCCTAGGGAAGGTGAGGGCCAGCAAGAGCTTTCAGGGCTAGCCCCTTTCGTGTGGGAGCAGTGGCTGGACGTTTCCGATTTGGGAGCTGGGCTCTGGCTGTGCCGGGAAGGAACGTCCCCACTGTGCTGTGGCTAGGAAGCTCAGAGGGCCAGGGCTTGTGGGGCTGTGGAAGGGCTGCCTAGGGAAGGTGAGGGCCAGCAAGAGCTTTCAGGGCTAGCCCCTTTCGTGTGGGAGCAGTGGCTGGACGTTTCCGATTTGGGAGCTGGGCTCTGGCTGTGCCGGGAAGGAACGTCCGCACACTGCTGTGGCTAGGAAGCTAAGAGCGCCAGGGCTTGTGGGGCTGTGGAAGGGCTGCCTAGGGAAGGTGAGGGCCAGCAAGAGCTTTCAGGGCTAGCCCCTTTCGTGTGGGAGCAGTGGCTGGACGTTTCCGATTTGGGAGCTGGGCTCTGGCTGTGCCGGGAAGGAACGTCCACAGAGTACTGCGGCTAGGAAGCTCAGAGAGCCAGGGTTTGTGGGGCTGTGGAAGGGCTGCCTAGGGAAGGTGAGGGCCAGCAAGAGCTTTCAGGGCTAGCCCCTTTCGTGTGGGAGCAGTGGCTGGACGTTTCCGATTTGGGAGCTGGGCTCTGGCTGTGCCGGGAAGGAACGTCCCCACACTGCTGTGGCTAGGAAGCTCAGAGGGCCAGTGCTTGTGGGGCTGTGGAAGGGCTGCCTAGGGAAGGTGAGGGCCAGCAAGAGCTTTCAGGGCTAGCCCCTTTCGTGTGGGAGCAGTGGCTGGACGTTTCCGATTTGGGAGCTGGGCTCTGGCTGTGCCGGGAAGGAACGTCCGCAGAGTACTGCGGCTAGGAAGCTGAGAGGGCCAGGGCTTGTGGGGCTGTGGAAGGGCTGCCTAGGGAAGGTGAGGGCCAGCAAGAGCTTTCAGGGCTAGCCCCTTTCGTGTGGGAGCAGTGGCTGGACGTTTCCGATTTGGGAGCTGGGCTCTGGCTGTGCCGGGAAGGAACATCCCCACTGTGCTGTGGCTAGGAAGCTCAGAGGGCCAGGGCTTGTGGGGCTGTGGAAGGGCTGCCTAGGGAAGGTGAGGGCCAGCAAGAGCTTTCAGGGCTAGCCCCTTTCGTGTGGGAGCAGCGGCTGGACGTTTCCGATTTGGGAGCTGGGCTCTGGCTGTGCCGGGAAGGAACGTCCCCACACTGCTGTGGCTAGGAAGCTGAGAGGGCCAGGGCTTGTGGGGCTGTGGAAGGGCTGCCTAGGGAAGGTGAGGGCCAGCAAGAGCTTTCAGGGCTAGCCCCTTTCGTGTGGGAGCAGTGGCTGGACGTTTCCGATTTGGGAGCTGGGCTCTGGCTGTGCCGGGAAGGAACGTCCCCACTGTGCTGTGGCTAGGAAGCTGAGAGGGCCAGGGCTTGTGGGGCTGTGGAAGGGCTGCCTTGGGAAGGTGAGGGCCAGCAAGAGCTTTCAGGGCTAGCCCCTTTCGTGTGGGAGCAGTGGCTGGACGTTTCCGATTTGGGAGCTGGGCTCTGGCTGTGCCGGGAAGGAACGTCCCCACACTGCTGTGGCTAGGAAGCTCAGAGCGCCAGGGCTTGTGGGGCTGTGGAAGGGCTGCCTAGGGAAGGTGAGGGCCAGCAAGAGCTTTCAGGGCTAGCCCCTTTCGTGTGGGAGCAGTGGCTGGACGTTTCCGATTTGGGAGCTGGGCTCTGGCTGTGCCGGGAAGGAACGTCCACAGAGTACTGCGGCTAGGAAGCTGAGAGGGCCAGGGCTTGTGGGGCTGTGGAAGGGCTGCCTAGGGAAGGTGAGGGCCAGCAAGAGCTTTCAGGGCTAGCCCCTTTCGTGTGGGAGCAGTGGCTGGACGTTTCCGATTTGGGAGCTGGGCTCTGGCTGTGCCGAGAAGGAACGTCCGCAGAGTGCTGTGGCTAGGAAGCTCAGAGGGCCAGGGCTTGTGGGGCTGTGGAAGGGCTGCCTAGGGAAGGTGAGGGCCAGCAAGAGCTTTCAGGGCTAGCCCCTTTCGTGTGAGAGCAGTGGCTGGACGTTTCCGATTTGGGAGCTGGGCTCTGGCTGTGCCGAGAAGGAACGTCCGCACACTGCTGTGGCTAGGAAGCTCAGAGGGCCAGGGCTTGTGGGGCTGTGGAAGGGCTGCCTAGGGAAGGTGAGGGCCAGCAAGAGCTTTCAGGGCTAGCCCCTTTCGTGTGGGAGCAGTGGCTGGACGTTTCCGATTTGGGAGCTGGGCTCTGGCTGTGCCGGGAAGGAACGTCCGCAGAGTACTGCGGCTAGGAAGCTCAGAGGGCCAGGGCTTGTGGGGCTGTGGAAGGGCTGCCTAGGGAAGGTGAGGGCCAGCAAGAGCTTTCAGGGCTAGCCCCTTTCGTGTGGGAGCAGTGGCTGGACGTTTCCGATTTGGGAGCTGGGCTCTGGCTGTGCCGGGAAGGAACGTCCCCACACTGCTGTGGCTAGGAAGCTGAGAGGGCCAGGGCTTGTGGGGCTGTGGAAGGGCTGCCTAGGGCAGGTGAGGGCCAGCAAGAGCTTTCAGGGCTAGCCCCTTTCGTGTGGGAGCAGTGGATGGACGTTTCCGATTTGGGAGCTGGGCTCTGGCTGTGCCGGGAAGGAACGTCCCCACACTGCTGTGGCTAGGAAGCTGAGAGGGCCAGGGCTTGTGGGGCTGTGGAAGGGCTGCCTTGGGAAGGTGATGGCCAGCAAGAGCTTTCAGGGCTAGCCCCTTTCATGTGGGAGCAGTGGCTGGACGTTTCCGATTTGGGAGCTGGGCTGTGGCTGTGCCGGGAAGGAACGTCCCCACTGTGCTGCGGCTAGGAAGCTCAGAGCGCCAGGGCTTGTGGGGCTGTGGAAGGGCTGCCTAGGGAAGGTGAGGGCCAGCAAGAGCTTTCAGGGCTAGCCCCTTTGGTGTGGGAGTAGTAGCTGGACGTTTCCGATTTGGGAGCTGGGCTCTGGCTGTGCTGGGAAGGAACGTCCCCACACTGCTGTGGCTAGGAAGCTGAGAGGGCCAGGGCTTGTGGGGCTGTGGAAGGGCTGCCTAGGGAAGGTGAGGGCCAGCAAGAGCTTTCAGGGCTAGCCCCTTTCGTGTGGGAGCAGTGGCTGGACGTTTCCGATTTGGGAGCTGGGCTCTGGCTGTGCCGAGAAGGAACGTCCGCAGAGTGCTGTGGCTAGGAAGCTCAGAGGGCCAGGGCTTGTGGGGCTGTGGAAGGGCTGCCTAGGGAAGGTGAGGGCCAGCAAGAGCTTTCAGGGCTAGCCCCTTTCGTGTGGGAGCAGTGGCTGGACGTTTCCGATTTGGGAGCTGGGCTCTGGCTGTGCCGAGAAGGAACGTCCGCAGAGTGCTGTGGCTAGGAAGCTCAGAGGGCCAGGGCTTGTGGGGCTGTGGAAGGGCTGCCTAGGGAAGGTGAGGGCCAGCAAGAGCTTTCAGGGCTAGCCCCTTTCGTGTGAGAGCAGTGGCTGGACGTTTCCGATTTGGGAGCTGGGCTCTGGCTGTGCCGAGAAGGAACGTCCGCACACTGCTGTGGCTAGGAAGCTCAGAGGGCCAGGGCTTGTGGGGCTGTGGAAGGGCTGCCTAGGGAAGGTGAGGGCCAGCAAGAGCTTTCAGGGCTAGCCCCTTTCGTGTGGGAGCAGTGGCTGGACGTTTCCGATTTGGGAGCTGGGCTCTGGCTGTGCCGGGAAGGAACGTCCGCAGAGTACTGCGGCTAGGAAGCTCAGAGGGCCAGGGCTTGTGGGGCTGTGGAAGGGCTGCCTAGGGAAGGTGAGGGCCAGCAAGAGCTTTCAGGGCTAGCCCCTTTCGTGTGGGAGCAGTGGCTGGACGTTTCCGATTTGGGAGCTGGGCTCTGGCTGTGCCGGGAAGGAACGTCCCCACACTGCTGTGGCTAGGAAGCTGAGAGGGCCAGGGCTTGTGGGGCTGTGGAAGGGCTGCCTAGGGCAGGTGAGGGCCAGCAAGAGCTTTCAGGGCTAGCCCCTTTCGTGTGGGAGCAGTGGATGGACGTTTCCGATTTGGGAGCTGGGCTCTGGCTGTGCCGGGAAGGAACGTCCCCACACTGCTGTGGCTAGGAAGCTGAGAGGGCCAGGGCTTGTGGGGCTGTGGAAGGGCTGCCTTGGGAAGGTGATGGCCAGCAAGAGCTTTCAGGGCTAGCCCCTTTCATGTGGGAGCAGTGGCTGGACGTTTCCGATTTGGGAGCTGGGCTGTGGCTGTGCCGGGAAGGAACGTCCCCACTGTGCTGCGGCTAGGAAGCTCAGAGCGCCAGGGCTTGTGGGGCTGTGGAAGGGCTGCCTAGGGAAGGTGAGGGCCAGCAAGAGCTTTCAGGGCTAGCCCCTTTGGTGTGGGAGTAGTAGCTGGACGTTTCCGATTTGGGAGCTGGGCTCTGGCTGTGCTGGGAAGGAACGTCCCCACACTGCTGTGGCTAGGAAGCTGAGAGGGCCAGGGCTTGTGGGGCTGTGGAAGGGCTGCCTAGGGAAGGTGAGGGCCAGCAAGAGCTTTCAGGGCTAGCCCCTTTCGTGTGGGAGCAGTGGCTGGACGTTTCCGATTTGGGAGCTGGGCTCTGGCTGTGCCGGGAAGCAACATCCCCACACTGCTGTGGCTAGGAAGCTGAGAGGGCCAGGGCTTGTGGGGCTGTGGAAGGGCTGCCTAGGGCAGGTAAGCGCCAGCAAGAGCTTTCAGGGCTAGCCCCTTTCGTGTGGGAGCAGTGGCTGGACGTTTCCGATTTGGGAGCTGGCTCTGGCTGTGCCGGGAAGGAACGTCCCCACTGTGCTGCGGCTAGGAAGCTCAGAGGGCCAGGGCTTGTGGGGCTGTGGAAGGGCTGCCTAGGGAAGGTGAGCGCCAGCAAGAGCTTTCAGGGCTAGCCCCTTTCGTGTGGGAGTAGTGGCTGGACGTTTCCGATTTGGGAGCTGGGCTCTGGCTGTGCCGGGAAGGAACGTCCCCACTGTGCTGTGGCTAGGAAGCTCAGAGGGCCAGTGCTTGTGGGGCTGTGGAAGGGCTGCCTAGGGAAGGTGAGGGCCAGCAAGAGCTTTCAGGGCTAGCCCCTTTCGTGTGGGAGCAGTGGCTGGACGTTTCCGATTTGGGAGCTGGGCTCTGGCTGTGCCGGGAAGGAACGTCCCCACACTGCTGTGGCTAGGAAGGTCAGAGGGCCAGGGCTTGTGGGGCTGTGGAAGGGCTGCCTAGGGAAGGTGATGGCAAGCAAGAGCTTTCAGGGCTAGCCCCTTTCGTGTGGGAGCAGTGGCTGGACGTTTCCGATTTGGGAGCTGGGCTCTGGCTGTGCCGGGAAGGAACGTCCCCACACTGCTGTGGCTAGGAAGCTCAGAGATCCAGGGCTTGTGTGGCTGTGGAAGGGCTGCCTAGGGAAGGTGAGGGCCAGCAAGAGCTTTCAGGGCTAGCCCCTTTCGTGTGGGAGCAGTGGCTGGACGTTTCCGATTTGGGAGCTGGGCTCTGGCTGTGCCGGGAAGGAACGTCCGCAGAGTACTGCGGCTAGGAAGCTCAGAGGGACAGGGCTTGTGGGGCTGTGGAAGGGCTGCCTAGGGAAGGTGAGGGCCAGAAAGAGCTTTCAGGGCTAGCCCCTTTCATGTGGGAGCAGTGGCTGGACGTTTCCGATTTGGGAGCTGGGCTCTGGCTGTGCCGGGAAGGAACATCCCCACTGTGCTGTGGCTAGGAAGCTCAGAGGGCCAGGGCTTGTGGGGCTGTGGAAGGGCTGCCTAGGGCAGGTGAGGGCCAGCAAGAGCTTTCAGGGCTAGCCCCTTTCGTGTGGGAGCAGTGGATGGACGTTTCCGATTTGGGAGCTGGGCTCTGGCTGTGCCGGGAAGGAACATCCCCACACTGCTGTGCCTAGGAAGCTCAGAGCGCCAGGGCTTGTGGGGCTGTGGAAGGGCTGCCTAGGGAAGGTGAGCGCCAGCAAGAGCTTTCAGGGCTATCCCCTTTCGTGTGGGAGCAGTGGCTGGACGTTTCCGATTTGGGAACTGGGCTCTGGCTGTGCCGGGAAGGAACGTCCGCAGAGTACTGCGGCTAGGAAGCTCAGAGGGCCAGGGCTTGTGGGGCTGTGGAAGGGCTGCCTAGGGAAGGTGAGGGCCAGCAAGAGCTTTCAGGGCTAGCCCCTTTCGTGTGGGAGCAGTGGCTGGACGTTTCCGATTTGGGAGCTGGGCTCTGGCTGTGCCGGGAAGGAACGTCCGCAGAGTACTGTGGCTAGGAAGCTGAGAGGGCCAGGGCTTGTGGGGCTGTGGAAGGGCTGCCTAGGGAAGGTGAGGGCCAGCAAGAGCTTTCAGGGCTAGCCCCTTTCGTGTGGGAGCAGTGGCTGGACGTTTCCGATTTGGGAGCTGGCTCTGGCTGTGCCGGGAAGGAACGTCCCCACTGTGCTGCGGCTAGGAAGCTCAGAGGGCCAGGGCTTGTGGGGCTGTGGAAGGGCTGCCTAGGGAAGGTGATGGCCAGCAAGAGCTTTCAGGGCTAGCCCCTTTCGTGTGGGAGCAGTGGCTGGACGTTTCCGATTTGGGAGCTGGGCTCTGGCTGTGCCGGGAAGGAACATCCCCACACTGCTGTGCCTAGGAAGCTCAGAGCGCCAGGGCTTGTGGGGCTGTGGAAGGGCTGCCTAGGGAAGGTGAGCGCCAGCAAGAGCTTTCAGGGCTATCCCCTTTCGTGTGGGAGCAGTGGCTGGACGTTTCCGATTTGGGAACTGGGCTCTGGCTGTGCCGGGAAGGAACGTCCGCAGAGTACTGCGGCTAGGAAGCTCAGAGGGCCAGGGCTTGTGGGGCTGTGGAAGGGCTGCCTAGGGAAGGTGAGGGCCAGCAAGAGCTTTCAGGGCTAGCCCCTTTCGTGTGGGAGCAGTGGCTGGACGTTTCCGATTTGGGAGCTGGGCTCTGGCTGTGCCGGGAAGGAACGTCCGCAGAGTACTGTGGCTAGGAAGCTGAGAGGGCCAGGGCTTGTGGGGCTGTGGAAGGGCTGCCTAGGGCAGGTAAGCGCCAGCAAGAGCTTTCAGGGCTAGCCCCTTTCGTGTGGGAGCAGTGGCTGGACGTTTCCGATTTGGGAGCTGGCTCTGGCTGTGCCGGGAAGGAACGTCCCCACTGTGCTGCGGCTAGGAAGCTCAGAGGGCCAGGGCTTGTGGGGCTGTGGAAGGGCTGCCTAGGGAAGGTGATGGCCAGCAAGAGCTTTCAGGGCTAGCCCCTTTCGTGTGGGAGCAGTGGCTGGACGTTTCCGATTTGGGAGCTGGGCTCTGGCTGTGCCGGGAAGGAACGTCCCCACACTGCTGTGGCTAGGAAGGTCAGAGGGCCAGGGCTTGTGGGGCTGTGGAAGGGCTGCCTAGGGAAGGTGAGCGCCAGCAAGAGCTTTCAGGGCTAGCCCCTTTGGTGTGGGAGTAGTGGCTGGACGTTTCCGATTTGGGAGCTGGGCTCTGGCTGTGCCGGGAAGGAACGTCCCCACTGTGCTGTGGCTAGGAAGCTCAGAGGGCCAGTGCTTGTGGGGCTGTGGAAGGGCTGCCTAGGGAAGGTGAGGGCCAGCAAGAGCTTTCAGGGCTAGCCCCTTTCGTGTGGGAGCAGTGGCTGGACGTTTCCGATTTGGGAGCTGGGCTCTGGCTGTGCCGGGAAGTAACATCCCCACACTGCTGTGGCTAGGAAGCTCAGAGGGCCAGGGCTTGTGGGGCTGTGGAAGGGTTGCCTAGGGCAGGTGAGCGCCAGCAAGAGCTTTCAGGGCTAGCCCCTTTCGTGTGGGAGCAGTGGCTGGACGTTTCCGATTTGGGAGCTGGGCTCTGGTTGTGCCGGGAAGGAACGTCCGCACACTGCTGTGGCTAGGAAGCTCAGAGCGCCAGGGCTTGTGGGGCTGTGGAAGGGCTGCCTAGGGAAGGTGAGGGCCAGCAAGAGCTTTCAGGGCTAGCCCCTTTCGTGTGGGAGCAGTGGCTGGACGTTTCCGATTTGGGAGCTGGGCTCTGGCTGTGCCGGGAAGGAACGTCCACAGAGTACTGCGGCTAGGAAGCTCAGAGAGCCAGGGTTTGTGGGGCTGTGGAAGGGCTGCCTAGGGAAGGTGAGGGCCAGCAAGAGCTTTCAGGGCTAGCCCCTTTCGTGTGGGAGCAGTGGCTGGACGTTTCCGATTTGGGAGCTGGGCTCTGGCTGTGCCGGGAAGGAACGTCCCCACTGTGCTGTGGCTAGGAAGCACAGAGGGCCAGGGCTTGTGGGGCTGTGGAAGGGCTGCCTAGGGAAGGTGAGGGCCAGCCAGAGCTTTCAGGGCTAGCCCCTTTCGTGTGGGAGCAGTGGCTGGACGTTTCCGATTTGGGAGCTGGGCTCTGGCTGTGCCGGGAAGGAACGTCCCCACTGTGCTGTGGCTAGGAAGCTGAGAGGGCCAGGGCTTGTGGGGCTGTGGAAGGGCTGCCTAGGGAAGGTGAGGGCCAGCAAGAGCTTTCAGGGCTAGCCCCTTTCGTGTGGGAGCAGTGGCTGGACGTTTCCGATTTGGGAGCTGGGCTCTGGCTGTGCCGGGAAGGAACATCCCCACTGTGCTGTGGCTAGGAAGCTCAGAGGGCCAGGGCTTGTGGGGCTGTGGAAGGGCTGCCTAGGGAAGGTGAGGGCCAGCAAGAGCTTTCAGGGCTAGCCCCTTTCGTGTGGGAGCAGTGGCTGGACGTTTCCGATTTGGGAGCTGGGCTCTGGCTGTGCCGGGAAGGAACGTCCCCACACTGCTGTGGCTAGGAAGCTGAGAGGGCCAGGGCTTGTGGGGCTGTGGAAGGGCTGCCTAGGGAAGGTGAGGGCCAGCAAGAGCTTTCAGGGCTAGCCCCTTTCGTGTGGGAGCAGTGGCTGGACGTTTCCGATTTGGGAGCTGGGCTCTGGCTGTGCCGGGAAGGAACGTCCCCACTGTGCTGTGGCTAGGAAGCTGAGAGGGCCAGGGCTTGTGGGGCTGTGGAAGGGCTGCCTTGGGAAGGTGAGGGCCAGCAAGAGCTTTCAGGGCTAGCCCCTTTCGTGTGGGAGCAGTGGCTGGACGTTTCCGATTTGGGAGCTGGGCTCTGGCTGTGCCGGGAAGGAACGTCCCCACACTGCTGTGGCTAGGAAGCTCAGAGCGCCAGGGCTTGTGGGGCTGTGGAAGGGCTGCCTAGGGAAGGTGAGGGCCAGCAAGAGCTTTCAGGGCTAGCCCCTTTCGTGTGGGAGCAGTGGCTGGACGTTTCCGATTTGGGAGCTGGGCTCTGGCTGTGCCGGGAAGGAACGTCCACAGAGTACTGCGGCTAGGAAGCTGAGAGGGCCAGGGCTTGTGGGGCTGTGGAAGGGCTGCCTAGGGAAGGTGAGGGCCAGCAAGAGCTTTCAGGGCTAGCCCCTTTCGTGTGGGAGCAGTGGCTGGACGTTTCCGATTTGGGAGCTGGGCTCTGGCTGTGCCGAGAAGGAACGTCCGCAGAGTGCTGTGGCTAGGAAGCTCAGAGGGCCAGGGCTTGTGGGGCTGTGGAAGGGCTGCCTAGGGAAGGTGAGGGCCAGCAAGAGCTTTCAGGGCTAGCCCCTTTCGTGTGAGAGCAGTGGCTGGACGTTTCCGATTTGGGAGCTGGGCTCTGGCTGTGCCGAGAAGGAACGTCCGCACACTGCTGTGGCTAGGAAGCTCAGAGGGCCAGGGCTTGTGGGGCTGTGGAAGGGCTGCCTAGGGAAGGTGAGGGCCAGCAAGAGCTTTCAGGGCTAGCCCCTTTCGTGTGGGAGCAGTGGCTGGACGTTTCCGATTTGGGAGCTGGGCTCTGGCTGTGCCGGGAAGGAACGTCCGCAGAGTACTGCGGCTAGGAAGCTCAGAGGGCCAGGGCTTGTGGGGCTGTGGAAGGGCTGCCTAGGGAAGGTGAGGGCCAGCAAGAGCTTTCAGGGCTAGCCCCTTTCGTGTGGGAGCAGTGGCTGGACGTTTCCGATTTGGGAGCTGGGCTCTGGCTGTGCCGGGAAGGAACGTCCGCACACTGCTGTGGCTAGGAAGGTCAGAGGGCCAGGGCTTGTGGGGCTGTGGAAGGGCTGCCTAGGGAAGGTGAGCGCCAGCAAGAGCTTTCAGGGCTAGCCCCTTTGGTGTGGGAGTAGTGGCTGGACGTTTCCGATTTGGGAGCTGGGCTCTGGCTGTGCCTAGAAGGAACGTCCGCAGAGTGCTGCGGCTAGGAAGCTGAGAGGGCCAGGGCTTGTGGGGCTGTGGAAGGGCTGCCTAGGGAAGGTGAGGGCCAGCAAGAGCTTTCAGGGCTAGCCCCTTTCGTGTGGGAGCAGTGGCTGGACGTTTCCGATTTGGGAGCTGGGCTCTGGCTGTGCCGGGAAGGAACATCCCCACTGTGCTGTGGCTAGGAAGCTCAGAGGGCCAGGGCTTGTGGGGCTGTGGAAGGGCTGCCTAGGGCAGGTGAGGGCCAGCAAGAGCTTTCAGGGCTAGCCCCTTTGGTGTGGGAGTAGTGGCTGGACGTTTCCGATTTGGGAGCTGGGCTCTGGCTGTGCCGGGAAGGAACGTCCGCACACTGCTGTGGCTAGGAAGCTCAGAGGGCCAGGGCTTGTGGGGCTGTGGAAGGGCTGCCTAGGGAAGGTGAGGGCCAGCAAGAGCTTTCAGGGCTAGCCCCTTTCGTGTGGGAGCAGTGGCTGGACGTTTCCGATTTGGGAGCTGGGCTCTGGCTGTGCCGAGAAGGAACGTCCGCAGAGTACTGCGGCTAGGAAGCTGAGAGGGCCAGGGCTTGTGGGGCTGTGGAAGGGCTGCCTAGGGAAGGTGAGGGCCAGCAAGAGCTTTCAGGGCTAGCCCCTTTCGTGTGGGAGCAGTGGCTGGACGTTTCCGATTTGGGAGCTGGGCTCTGGCTGTGCCGGGAAGGAACGTCCCCACACTGCTGTGGCTAGGAAGGTCAGAGGGCCAGGGCTTGTGGGGCTGTGGAAGGGCTGCCTAGGGAAGGTGAGCGCCAGCAAGAGCTTTCAGGGCTAGCCCCTTTGGTGTGGGAGTAGTGGCTGGACGTTTCCGATTTGGGAGCTGGGCTCTGGCTGTGCCTAGAAGGAACGTCCGCAGAGTGCTGCGGCTAGGAAGCTGAGAGGGCCAGGGCTTGTGGGGCTGTGGAAGGGCTGCCTAGGGAAGGTGAGGGCCAGCAAGAGCTTTCAGGGCTAGCCCCTTTCGTGTGGGAGCAGTGGCTGGACGTTTCCGATTTGGGAGCTGGGCTCTGGCTGTGCCGGGAAGGAACATCCCCACTGTGCTGTGGCTAGGAAGCTCAGAGGGCCAGGGCTTGTGGGGCTGTGGAAGGGCTGCCTAGGGCAGGTGAGGGCCAGCAAGAGCTTTCAGGGCTAGCCCCTTTCGTGTGGGAGCAGTGGCTGGACGTTTCCGATTTGGGAGCTGGGCTGTGGCTGTGCCGGGAAGGAACGTCCCCACTGTGCTGCGGCTAGGAAGCTGAGAGGGCCAGGGCTTGTGGGGCTGTGGAAGGGCTGCCTAGGGAAGGTGAGGGCCAGCAAGAGCTTTCAGGGCTAGCCCCTTTCGTGTGGGAGCAGTGGCTGGACGTTTCCGATTTGGGAGCTGGGCTCTGGCTGTGCCGGGAAGCAACATCCCCACACTGCTGTGGCTAGGAAGCTGAGAGGGCCAGGGCTTGTGGGGCTGTGGAAGGGCTGCCTAGGGAAGGTAAGCGCCAGCAAGAGCTTTCAGGGCTAGCCCCTTTCGTGTGGGAGCAGTGGCTGGACGTTTCCGATTTGGGAGCTGGCTCTGGCTGTGCCGGGAAGGAACGTCCCCACTGTGCTGCGGCTAGGAAGCTCAGAGGGCCAGGGCTTGTGGGGCTGTGGACGGGCTGCCTAGGGAAGGTGATGGCCAGCAAGAGCTTTCAGGGCTAGCCCCTTTCGTGTGGGAGCAGTGGCTGGACGTTTCCGATTTGGGAGCTGGGCTCTGGCTGTGCCGGGAAGGAACGTCCCCACACTGCTGTGGCTAGGAAGGTCAGAGGGCCAGGGCTTGTGGGGCTGTGGAAGGGCTGCCTAGGGAAGGTGAGCGCCAGCAAGAGCTTTCAGGGCTAGCCCCTTTCGTGTGGGAGTAGTGGCTGGACGTTTCCGATTTGGGAGCTGGGCTCTGGCTGTGCCGGGAAGGAACGTCCCCACTGTGCTGTGGCTAGGAAGCTCAGAGGGCCAGTGCTTGTGGGGCTGTGGAAGGGCTGCCTAGGGAAGGTGAGGGCCAGCAAGAGCTTTCAGGGCTAGCCCCTTTCGTGTGGGAGCAGTGGCTGGACGTTTCCGATTTGGGAGCTGGGCTCTGGCTGTGCCGGGAAGGAACATCCCCACACTGCTGTGGCTAGGAAGCTCAGAGGGCCAGGGCTTGTGGGGCTGTGGAAGGGCTGCCTAGGGAAGGTGAGGGCCAGCAAGAGCTTTCAGGGCTAGCCCCTTTCGTGTGGGAGCAGTGGCTGGACGTTTCCGATTTGGGAGCTGGGCTCTGGCTGTGCCGGGAAGGAACGTCCGCAGAGTACTGCGGCTAGGAAGGTCAGAGGGACAGGGCTTGTGGGGCTGTGGAAGGGCTGCCTAGGGAAGGTGAGGGCCAGAAAGAGCTTTCAGGGCTAGCCCCTTTCATGTGGGAGCAGTGGCTGGACGTTTCCGATTTGGGAGCTGGGCTCTGGCTGTGCCGGGAAGGAACATCCCCACTGTGCTGTGGCTAGGAAGCTCAGAGGGCCAGGGCTTGTGGGGCTGTGGAAGGGCTGCCTAGGGCAGGTGAGGGCCAGCAAGAGCTTTCAGGGCTAGCCCCTTTCGTGTGGGAGCAGTGGCTGGACGTTTCCGATTTGGGAGCTGGGCTCTGGCTCTGCCGGGAAGGAACGTCGCCATACTGCTGTGCCTGGGAAGCTCAGAGCGCCAGGGCTTGTGGGGCTGTGGAAGGGCTGCCTAGGGAAGGTGAGGGCCAGCAAGAGCTTTCAGGGCTATCCCCTTTCGTGTGGGAGCAGTGGCTGGACGTTTCCGATTTGGGAACTGGGCTCTGGCTGTGCCGGGAAGGAACGTCCGCAGAGTACTGCGGCTAGGAAGCTCAGAGGGCCAGGGCTTGTGGGGCTGTGGAAGGGCTGCCTAGGGAAGGTGAGGGCCAGCAAGAGCTTTCAGGGCTAGCCCCTTTCGTGTGGGAGCAGTGGCTGGACGTTTCCGATT
Organism: Aptenodytes patagonicus; assembly: GCF_965638725.1. NCBI lineage: Eukaryota > Metazoa > Chordata > Aves > Sphenisciformes > Spheniscidae > Aptenodytes > Aptenodytes patagonicus. The sequence continues at coordinate 640,183 of NW_027471997.1, read as the reverse complement.
TGGGAGCTGGGCTCTGGCTGTGCCGGGAAGGAACGTCCGCAGAGTACTGTGGCTAGGAAGCTGAGAGGGCCAGGGCTTGTGGGGCTGTGGAAGGGCTGCCTAGGGCAGGTAAGCGCCAGCAAGAGCTTTCAGGGCTAGCCCCTTTCGTGTGGGAGCAGTGGCTGGACGTTTCCGATTTGGGAGCTGGCTCTGGCTGTGCCGGGAAGGAACGTCCCCACTGTGCTGCGGCTAGGAAGCTCAGAGGGCCAGGGCTTGTGGGGCTGTGGAAGGGCTGCCTAGGGAAGGTGATGGCCAGCAAGAGCTTTCAGGGCTAGCCCCTTTCGTGTGGGAGCAGTGGCTGGACGTTTCCGATTTGGGAGCTGGGCTCTGGCTGTGCCGGGAAGGAACGTCCCCACACTGCTGTGGCTAGGAAGGTCAGAGGGCCAGGGCTTGTGGGGCTGTGGAAGGGCTGCCTAGGGAAGGTGAGCGCCAGCAAGAGCTTTCAGGGCTAGCCCCTTTGGTGTGGGAGTAGTGGCTGGACGTTTCCGATTTGGGAGCTGGGCTCTGGCTGTGCCGGGAAGGAACGTCCCCACTGTGCTGTGGCTAGGAAGCTCAGAGGGCCAGTGCTTGTGGGGCTGTGGAAGGGCTGCCTAGGGAAGGTGAGGGCCAGCAAGAGCTTTCAGGGCTAGCCCCTTTCGTGTGGGAGCAGTGGCTGGACGTTTCCGATTTGGGAGCTGGGCTCTGGCTGTGCCGGGAAGGAACATCCCCACACTGCTGTGGCTAGGAAGCTCAGAGGGCCAGGGCTTGTGGGGCTGTGGAAGGGCTGCCTAGGGAAGGTGAGGGCCAGCAAGAGCTTTCAGGGCTAGCCCCTTTCGTGTGGGAGCAGTGGCTGGACGTTTCCGATTTGGGAGCTGGGCTCTGGCTGTGCCGGGAAGGAACGTCCCCACTGTGCTGCGGCTAGGAAGCTGAGAGGGCCAGGGCTTGTGGGGCTGTGGAAGGGCTGCCTAGGGAAGGTGAGGGCCAGCAACACCTTTCAGGGCTAGCCCCTTTCGTGTGGGAGCAGTGGCTGGACGTTTCCGATTTGGGAGCTGGGCTCTGGCTGTGCCGGGAAGGAACGTCCCCACACTGCTGTGGCTAGGAAGCTGAGAGGGCCAGGGCTTGTGGGGCTGTGGAAGGGCTGCCTAGGGAAGGTGAGGGCCAGCAAGAGCTTTCAGGGCTAGCCCCTTTCGTGTGGGAGCAGTGGCTGGACGTTTCCGATTTGGGAGCTGGGCTCTGGCTGTGCCGGGAAGGAACATCCCCACACTGCTGTGGCTAGGAAGGTCAGAGGGCCAGGGCTTGTGGGGCTGTGGAAGGGCTGCCTAGGGAAGGTGAGGGCCAGCAAGAGCTTTCAGGGCTAGCCCCTTTCGTGTGGGAGCAGCGGCTGGACGTTTCCGATTTGGGAGCTGGGCTCTGGCTGTGCCGGGAAGGAACGTCCCCACACTGCTGTGGCTAGGAAGCTGAGAGGGCCAGGGCTTGTGGGGCTGTGGAAGGGCTGCCTAGGGAAGGTGAGGGCCAGCAAGAGCTTTCAGGGCTAGCCCCTTTCGTGTGGGAGCAGTGGCTGGACGTTTCCGATTTGGGAGCTGGGCTCTGGCTGTGCCGGGAAGGAACGTCCCCACTGTGCTGTGGCTAGGAAGCTGAGAGGGCCAGGGCTTGTGGGGCTGTGGAAGGGCTGCCTTGGGAAGGTGAGGGCCAGCAAGAGCTTTCAGGGCTAGCCCCTTTCGTGTGGGAGCAGTGGCTGGACGTTTCCGATTTGGGAGCTGGGCTCTGGCTGTGCCGGGAAGGAACGTCCCCACACTGCTGTGGCTAGGAAGCTCAGAGCGCCAGGGCTTGTGGGGCTGTGGAAGGGCTGCCTAGGGAAGGTGAGGGCCAGCAAGAGCTTTCAGGGCTAGCCCCTTTCGTGTGGGAGCAGTGGCTGGACGTTTCCTATTTGGGAGCTGGGCTCTGGCTGTGCCGGGAAGGAACGTCCACAGAGTACTGCGGCTAGGAAGCTGAGAGGGCCAGGGCTTGTGGGGCTGTGGAAGGGCTGCCTAGGGAAGGTGAGGGCCAGAAAGAGCTTTCAGGGCTAGCCCCTTTCGTGTGGGAGCAGTGGCTGGACGTTTCCGATTTGGGAGCTGGGCTCTGGCTGTGCCGGGAAGGAACGTCCGCAGAGTGCTGTGGCTAGGAAGCTCAGAGGGCCAGGGCTTGTGGGGCTGTGGAAGGGCTGCCTAGGGAAGGTGAGGGCCAGCAAGAGCTTTCAGGGCTAGCCCCTTTCGTGTGAGAGCAGTGGCTGGACGTTTCCGATTTGGGAGCTGGGCTCTGGCTGTGCCGAGAAGGAACGTCCGCACACTGCTGTGGCTAGGAAGCTCAGAGGGCCAGGGCTTGTGGGGCTGTGGAAGGGCTGCCTAGGGAAGGTGAGGGCCAGCAAGAGCTTTCAGGGCTAGACCCTTTCGTGTGGGAGCAGTGGCTGGACGTTTCTGATTTGTGAGCTGGGCTCTGGCTGTGCCGGGAAGGAACGTCCGCAGAGTACTGCGGCTAGGAAGCTCAGAGGGCCAGGGCTTGTGGGGCTGTGGAAGGGCTGCCTAGGGAAGGTGAGGGCCAGCAAGAGCTTTCAGGGCTAGCCCCTTTCGTGTGGGAGCAGTGGCTGGACGTTTCCGATTTGGGAGCTGGGCTCTGGCTGTGCCGGGAAGGAACATCCCCACACTGCTGTGCCTAGGAAGCTCAGAGGGCCAGGGCTTGTGGGGCTGTGGAAGGGCTGCCTAGGGCAGGTGAGGGCCAGCAAGAGCTTTCAGGGCTAGCCCCTTTCGTGTGGGAGCAGTGGCTGGACGTTTCCGATTTGGGAGCTGGGCTCTGGCTGTGCCGGGAAGGAACGTCCCCACACTGCTGTGGCTAGGAAGCTGAGAGGGCCAGGGCTTGTGGGGCTGTGGAAGGGCTGCCTTGGGAAGGTGATGGCCAGCAAGAGCTTTCAGGGCTAGCCCCTTTCATGTGGGAGCAGTGGCTGGACGTTTCCGATTTGGGAGCTGGGCTGTGGCTGTGCCAGGAAGGAACGTCCCCACTGTGCTGCGGCTAGGAAGCTCAGAGCGCCAGGGCTTGTGGGGCTGTGGAAGGGCTGCCTAGGGAAGGTGAGGGCCAGCAAGAGCTTTCAGGGCTAGCCCCTTTGGTGTGGGAGTAGTGGCTGGACGTTTCCGATTTGGGAGCTGGGCTCTGGCTGTGCCGGGAAGGAACATCCCCACTGTGCTGTGGCTAGGAAGCTGAGAGGGCCAGGGCTTGTGGGGCTGTGGAAGGGCTGCCTAGGGAAGGTGAGGGCCAGCAAGAGCTTTCAGGGCTAGCCCCTTTCGTGTGGGAGCAGTGGCTGGACGTTTCCGATTTGGGAGCTGGGCTCTGGCTGTGCCGGGAAGCAACATCCCCACACTGCTGTGGCTAGGAAGCTGAGAGGGCCAGGGCTTGTGGGGCTGTGGAAGGGCTGCCTAGGGAAGGTAAGCGCCAGCAAGAGCTTTCAGGGCTAGCCCCTTTCGTGTGGGAGCAGTGGCTGGACGTTTCCGATTTGGGAGCTGGCTCTGGCTGTGCCGGGAAGGAACGTCGCCATACTGCTGTGGCTAGGAAGGTCAGAGGGCCAGGGCTTGTGGGGCTGTGGAAGGGCTGCCTAGGGAAGGTGAGGGCCAGCAAGAGCTTTCAGGGCTATCCCCTTTCGTGTGGGAGCAGTGGCTGGACGTTTCCGATTTGGGAACTGGGCTCTGGCTGTGCCGGGAAGGAACGTCCGCAGAGTACTGCGGCTAGGAAGCTCAGAGGGCCAGGGCTTGTGGGGCTGTGGAAGGGCTGCCTAGGGAAGGTGAGGGCCAGCAAGAGCTTTCAGGGCTAGCCCCTTTCGTGTGGGAGCAGTGGCTGGACGTTTCCGATTTGGGAGCTGGGCTCTGGCTGTGCCGGGAAGGAACGTCCGCAGAGTACTGTGGCTAGGAAGCTGAGAGGGCCAGGGCTTGTGGGGCTGTGGAAGGGCTGCCTAGGGCAGGTAAGCGCCAGCAAGAGCTTTCAGGGCTAGCCCCTTTCGTGTGGGAGCAGTGGCTGGACGTTTCCGATTTGGGAGCTGGCTCTGGCTGTGCCGGGAAGGAACGTCCCCACTGTGCTGCGGCTAGGAAGCTCAGAGGGCCAGGGCTTGTGGGGCTGTGGAAGGGCTGCCTAGGGAAGGTGATGGCCAGCAAGAGCTTTCAGGGCTAGCCCCTTTCGTGTGGGAGCAGTGGCTGGACGTTTCCGATTTGGGAGCTGGGCTCTGGCTGTGCCGGGAAGGAACGTCCCCACACTGCTGTGGCTAGGAAGGTCAGAGGGCCAGGGCTTGTGGGGCTGTGGAAGGGCTGCCTAGGGAAGGTGAGCGCCAGCAAGAGCTTTCAGGGCTAGCCCCTTTGGTGTGGGAGTAGTGGCTGGACGTTTCCGATTTGGGAGCTGGGCTCTGGCTGTGCCGGGAAGGAACGTCCCCACTGTGCTGTGGCTAGGAAGCTCAGAGGGCCAGTGCTTGTGGGGCTGTGGAAGGGCTGCCTAGGGAAGGTGAGGGCCAGCAAGAGCTTTCAGGGCTAGCCCCTTTCGTGTGGGAGCAGTGGCTGGACGTTTCCGATTTGGGAGCTGGGCTCTGGCTGTGCCGGGAAGGAACATCCCCACACTGCTGTGGCTAGGAAGCTCAGAGGGCCAGGGCTTGTGGGGCTGTGGAAGGGCTGCCTAGGGAAGGTGAGGGCCAGCAAGAGCTTTCAGGGCTAGCCCCTTTCGTGTGGGAGCAGTGGCTGGACGTTTCCGATTTGGGAGCTGGGCTCTGGCTGTGCCGGGAAGGAACGTCCCCACTGTGCTGCGGCTAGGAAGCTGAGAGGGCCAGGGCTTGTGGGGCTGTGGAAGGGCTGCCTAGGGAAGGTGAGGGCCAGCAACACCTTTCAGGGCTAGCCCCTTTCGTGTGGGAGCAGTGGCTGGACGTTTCCGATTTGGGAGCTGGGCTCTGGCTGTGCCGGGAAGGAACGTCCCCACACTGCTGTGGCTAGGAAGCTGAGAGGGCCAGGGCTTGTGGGGCTGTGGAAGGGCTGCCTAGGGAAGGTGAGGGCCAGCAAGAGCTTTCAGGGCTAGCCCCTTTCGTGTGGGAGCAGTGGCTGGACGTTTCCGATTTGGGAGCTGGGCTCTGGCTGTGCCGGGAAGGAACATCCCCACACTGCTGTGGCTAGGAAGGTCAGAGGGCCAGGGCTTGTGGGGCTGTGGAAGGGCTGCCTAGGGAAGGTGAGGGCCAGCAAGAGCTTTCAGGGCTAGCCCCTTTCGTGTGGGAGCAGCGGCTGGACGTTTCCGATTTGGGAGCTGGGCTCTGGCTGTGCCGGGAAGGAACGTCCCCACACTGCTGTGGCTAGGAAGCTGAGAGGGCCAGGGCTTGTGGGGCTGTGGAAGGGCTGCCTAGGGAAGGTGAGGGCCAGCAAGAGCTTTCAGGGCTAGCCCCTTTCGTGTGGGAGCAGTGGCTGGACGTTTCCGATTTGGGAGCTGGGCTCTGGCTGTGCCGGGAAGGAACGTCCCCACTGTGCTGTGGCTAGGAAGCTGAGAGGGCCAGGGCTTGTGGGGCTGTGGAAGGGCTGCCTTGGGAAGGTGAGGGCCAGCAAGAGCTTTCAGGGCTAGCCCCTTTCGTGTGGGAGCAGTGGCTGGACGTTTCCGATTTGGGAGCTGGGCTCTGGCTGTGCCGGGAAGGAACGTCCCCACACTGCTGTGGCTAGGAAGCTCAGAGCGCCAGGGCTTGTGGGGCTGTGGAAGGGCTGCCTAGGGAAGGTGAGGGCCAGCAAGAGCTTTCAGGGCTAGCCCCTTTCGTGTGGGAGCAGTGGCTGGACGTTTCCTATTTGGGAGCTGGGCTCTGGCTGTGCCGGGAAGGAACGTCCACAGAGTACTGCGGCTAGGAAGCTGAGAGGGCCAGGGCTTGTGGGGCTGTGGAAGGGCTGCCTAGGGAAGGTGAGGGCCAGAAAGAGCTTTCAGGGCTAGCCCCTTTCGTGTGGGAGCAGTGGCTGGACGTTTCCGATTTGGGAGCTGGGCTCTGGCTGTGCCGGGAAGGAACGTCCGCAGAGTGCTGTGGCTAGGAAGCTCAGAGGGCCAGGGCTTGTGGGGCTGTGGAAGGGCTGCCTAGGGAAGGTGAGGGCCAGCAAGAGCTTTCAGGGCTAGCCCCTTTCGTGTGAGAGCAGTGGCTGGACGTTTCCGATTTGGGAGCTGGGCTCTGGCTGTGCCGAGAAGGAACGTCCGCACACTGCTGTGGCTAGGAAGCTCAGAGGGCCAGGGCTTGTGGGGCTGTGGAAGGGCTGCCTAGGGAAGGTGAGGGCCAGCAAGAGCTTTCAGGGCTAGCCCCTTTCGTGTGGGAGCAGTGGCTGGACGTTTCTGATTTGTGAGCTGGGCTCTGGCTGTGCCGGGAAGGAACGTCCGCAGAGTACTGCGGCTAGGAAGCTCAGAGGGCCAGGGCTTGTGGGGCTGTGGAAGGGCTGCCTAGGGAAGGTGAGGGCCAGCAAGAGCTTTCAGGGCTAGCCCCTTTCGTGTGGGAGCAGTGGCTGGACGTTTCCGATTTGGGAGCTGGGCTCTGGCTGTGCCGGGAAGGAACATCCCCACACTGCTGTGCCTAGGAAGCTCAGAGGGCCAGGGCTTGTGGGGCTGTGGAAGGGCTGCCTAGGGCAGGTGAGGGCCAGCAAGAGCTTTCAGGGCTAGCCCCTTTCGTGTGGGAGCAGTGGCTGGACGTTTCCGATTTGGGAGCTGGGCTCTGGCTGTGCCGGGAAGGAACGTCCCCACACTGCTGTGGCTAGGAAGCTGAGAGGGCCAGGGCTTGTGGGGCTGTGGAAGGGCTGCCTTGGGAAGGTGATGGCCAGCAAGAGCTTTCAGGGCTAGCCCCTTTCATGTGGGAGCAGTGGCTGGACGTTTCCGATTTGGGAGCTGGGCTGTGGCTGTGCCAGGAAGGAACGTCCCCACTGTGCTGCGGCTAGGAAGCTCAGAGCGCCAGGGCTTGTGGGGCTGTGGAAGGGCTGCCTAGGGAAGGTGAGGGCCAGCAAGAGCTTTCAGGGCTAGCCCCTTTGGTGTGGGAGTAGTGGCTGGACGTTTCCGATTTGGGAGCTGGGCTCTGGCTGTGCCGGGAAGGAACATCCCCACTGTGCTGTGGCTAGGAAGCTGAGAGGGCCAGGGCTTGTGGGGCTGTGGAAGGGCTGCCTAGGGAAGGTGAGGGCCAGCAAGAGCTTTCAGGGCTAGCCCCTTTCGTGTGGGAGCAGTGGCTGGACGTTTCCGATTTGGGAGCTGGGCTCTGGCTGTGCCGGGAAGCAACATCCCCACACTGCTGTGGCTAGGAAGCTGAGAGGGCCAGGGCTTGTGGGGCTGTGGAAGGGCTGCCTAGGGAAGGTAAGCGCCAGCAAGAGCTTTCAGGGCTAGCCCCTTTGGTGTGGGAGCAGTGGCTGGACGTTTCCGATTTGGGAGCTGGCTCTGGCTGTGCCGGGAAGGAACGTCGCCATACTGCTGTGGCTAGGAAGGTCAGAGGGCCAGGGCTTGTGGGGCTGTGGAAGGGCTGCCTAGGGAAGGTGAGGGCCAGCAAGAGCTTTCAGGGCTATCCCCTTTCGTGTGGGAGCAGTGGCTGGACGTTTCCGATTTGGGAACTGGGCTCTGGCTGTGCCGGGAAGGAACGTCCGCAGAGTACTGCGGCTAGGAAGCTCAGAGGGCCAGGGCTTGTGGGGCTGTGGAAGGGCTGCCTAGGGAAGGTGAGGGCCAGCAAGAGCTTTCAGGGCTAGCCCCTTTCGTGTGGGAGCAGTGGCTGGACGTTTCCGATTTGGGAGCTGGGCTCTGGCTGTGCCGGGAAGGAACGTCCGCAGAGTACTGTGGCTAGGAAGCTGAGAGGGCCAGGGCTTGTGGGGCTGTGGAAGGGCTGCCTAGGGCAGGTAAGCGCCAGCAAGAGCTTTCAGGGCTAGCCCCTTTCGTGTGGGAGCAGTGGCTGGACGTTTCCGATTTGGGAGCTGGCTCTGGCTGTGCCGGGAAGGAACGTCCCCACTGTGCTGCGGCTAGGAAGCTCAGAGGGCCAGGGCTTGTGGGGCTGTGGAAGGGCTGCCTAGGGAAGGTGATGGCCAGCAAGAGCTTTCAGGGCTAGCCCCTTTCGTGTGGGAGCAGTGGCTGGACGTTTCCGATTTGGGAGCTGGGCTCTGGCTGTGCCGGGAAGGAACGTCCCCACACTGCTGTGGCTAGGAAGGTCAGAGGGCCAGGGCTTGTGGGGCTGTGGAAGGGCTGCCTAGGGAAGGTGATGGCCAGCAAGAGCTTTCAGGGCTAGCCCCTTTGGTGTGGGAGTAGTGGCTGGACGTTTCCGATTTGGGAGCTGGGCTCTGGCTGTGCCGGGAAGGAACGTCCCCACTGTGCTGTGGCTAGGAAGCTCAGAGGGCCAGTGCTTGTGGGGCTGTGGAAGGGCTGCCTAGGGAAGGTGAGGGCCAGCAAGAGCTTTCAGGGCTAGCCCCTTTCGTGTGGGAGCAGTGGCTGGACGTTTCCGATTTGGGAGCTGGGCTCTGGCTGTGCCGGGAAGGAACATCCCCACACTGCTGTGGCTAGGAAGCTCAGAGGGCCAGGGCTTGTGGGGCTGTGGAAGGGCTGCCTAGGGAAGGTGAGGGCCAGCAAGAGCTTTCAGGGCTAGCCCCTTTCGTGTGGGAGCAGTGGCTGGACGTTTCCGATTTGGGAGCTGGGCTCTGGCTGTGCCGGGAAGGAACGTCCCCACTGTGCTGCGGCTAGGAAGCTGAGAGGGCCAGGGCTTGTGGGGCTGTGGAAGGGCTGCCTAGGGAAGGTGAGGGCCAGCAACACCTTTCAGGGCTAGCCCCTTTCGTGTGGGAGCAGTGGCTGGACGTTTCCGATTTGGGAGCTGGGCTCTGGCTGTGCCGGGAAGGAACGTCCCCACACTGCTGTGGCTAGGAAGCTGAGAGGGCCAGGGCTTGTGGGGCTGTGGAAGGGCTGCCTAGGGAAGGTGAGGGCCAGCAAGAGCTTTCAGGGCTAGCCCCTTTCGTGTGGGAGCAGTGGCTGGACGTTTCCGATTTGGGAGCTGGGCTCTGGCTGTGCCGGGAAGGAACATCCCCACACTGCTGTGGCTAGGAAGGTCAGAGGGCCAGGGCTTGTGGGGCTGTGGAAGGGCTGCCTAGGGAAGGTGAGGGCCAGCAAGAGCTTTCAGGGCTAGCCCCTTTCGTGTGGGAGCAGCGGCTGGACGTTTCCGATTTGGGAGCTGGGCTCTGGCTGTGCCGGGAAGGAACGTCCCCACACTGCTGTGGCTAGGAAGCTGAGAGGGCCAGGGCTTGTGGGGCTGTGGAAGGGCTGCCTAGGGAAGGTGAGGGCCAGCAAGAGCTTTCAGGGCTAGCCCCTTTCGTGTGGGAGCAGTGGCTGGACGTTTCCGATTTGGGAGCTGGGCTCTGGCTGTGCCGGGAAGGAACGTCCCCACTGTGCTGTGGCTAGGAAGCTGAGAGGGCCAGGGCTTGTGGGGCTGTGGAAGGGCTGCCTTGGGAAGGTGAGGGCCAGCAAGAGCTTTCAGGGCTAGCCCCTTTCGTGTGGGAGCAGTGGCTGGACGTTTCCGATTTGGGAGCTGGGCTCTGGCTGTGCCGGGAAGGAACGTCCCCACACTGCTGTGGCTAGGAAGGTCAGAGGGCCAGGGCTTGTGGGGCTGTGGAAGGGCTGCCTAGGGAAGGTGAGCGCCAGCAAGAGCTTTCAGGGCTAGCCCCTTTGGTGTGGGAGTAGTGGCTGGACGTTTCCGATTTGGGAGCTGGGCTCTGGCTGTGCCGGGAAGGAACGTCCCCACTGTGCTGTGGCTAGGAAGCTCAGAGGGCCAGTGCTTGTGGGGCTGTGGAAGGGCTGCCTAGGGAAGGTGAGGGCCAGCAAGAGCTTTCAGGGCTAGCCCCTTTCGTGTGGGAGCAGTGGCTGGACGTTTCCGATTTGGGAGCTGGGCTCTGGCTGTGCCGGGAAGGAACATCCCCACACTGCTGTGGCTAGGAAGCTCAGAGGGCCAGGGCTTGTGGGGCTGTGGAAGGGCTGCCTAGGGAAGGTGAGGGCCAGCAAGAGCTTTCAGGGCTAGCCCCTTTCGTGTGGGAGCAGTGGCTGGACGTTTCCGATTTGGGAGCTGGGCTCTGGCTGTGCCGGGAAGGAACGTCCCCACTGTGCTGCGGCTAGGAAGCTGAGAGGGCCAGGGCTTGTGGGGCTGTGGAAGGGCTGCCTAGGGAAGGTGAGGGCCAGCAACACCTTTCAGGGCTAGCCCCTTTCGTGTGGGAGCAGTGGCTGGACGTTTCCGATTTGGGAGCTGGGCTCTGGCTGTGCCGGGAAGGAACGTCCCCACACTGCTGTGGCTAGGAAGCTGAGAGGGCCAGGGCTTGTGGGGCTGTGGAAGGGCTGCCTAGGGAAGGTGAGGGCCAGCAAGAGCTTTCAGGGCTAGCCCCTTTCGTGTGGGAGCAGTGGCTGGACGTTTCCGATTTGGGAGCTGGGCTCTGGCTGTGCCGGGAAGGAACATCCCCACACTGCTGTGGCTAGGAAGGTCAGAGGGCCAGGGCTTGTGGGGCTGTGGAAGGGCTGCCTAGGGAAGGTGAGGGCCAGCAAGAGCTTTCAGGGCTAGCCCCTTTCGTGTGGGAGCAGCGGCTGGACGTTTCCGATTTGGGAGCTGGGCTCTGGCTGTGCCGGGAAGGAACGTCCCCACACTGCTGTGGCTAGGAAGCTGAGAGGGCCAGGGCTTGTGGGGCTGTGGAAGGGCTGCCTAGGGAAGGTGAGGGCCAGCAAGAGCTTTCAGGGCTAGCCCCTTTCGTGTGGGAGCAGTGGCTGGACGTTTCCGATTTGGGAGCTGGGCTCTGGCTGTGCCGGGAAGGAACGTCCCCACTGTGCTGTGGCTAGGAAGCTGAGAGGGCCAGGGCTTGTGGGGCTGTGGAAGGGCTGCCTTGGGAAGGTGAGGGCCAGCAAGAGCTTTCAGGGCTAGCCCCTTTCGTGTGGGAGCAGTGGCTGGACGTTTCCGATTTGGGAGCTGGGCTCTGGCTGTGCCGGGAAGGAACGTCCCCACACTGCTGTGGCTAGGAAGGTCAGAGCGCCAGGGCTTGTGGGGCTGTGGAAGGGCTGCCTAGGGAAGGTGAGGGCCAGCAAGAGCTTTCAGGGCTAGCCCCTTTCGTGTGGGAGCAGTGGCTGGACGTTTCCTATTTGGGAGCTGGGCTCTGGCTGTGCCGGGAAGGAACGTCCACAGAGTACTGCGGCTAGGAAGCTGAGAGGGCCAGGGCTTGTGGGGCTGTGGAAGGGCTGCCTAGGGAAGGTGAGGGCCAGAAAGAGCTTTCAGGGCTAGCCCCTTTCGTGTGGGAGCAGTGGCTGGACGTTTCCGATTTGGGAGCTGGGCTCTGGCTGTGCCGAGAAGGAACGTCCGCAGAGTGCTGTGGCTAGGAAGCTCAGAGGGCCAGGGCTTGTGGGGCTGTGGAAGGGCTGCCTAGGGAAGGTGAGGGCCAGCAAGAGCTTTCAGGGCTAGCCCCTTTCGTGTGAGAGCAGTGGCTGGACGTTTCCGATTTGGGAGCTGGGCTCTGGCTGTGCCGAGAAGGAACGTCCGCACACTGCTGTGGCTAGGAAGCTCAGAGGGCCAGGGCTTGTGGGGCTGTGGAAGGGCTGCCTAGGGAAGGTGAGGGCCAGCAAGAGCTTTCAGGGCTAGCCCCTTTCGTGTGGGAGCAGTGGCTGGACGTTTCTGATTTGTGAGCTGGGCTCTGGCTGTGCCGGGAAGGAACGTCCGCAGAGTACTGCGGCTAGGAAGCTCAGAGGGCCAGGGCTTGTGGGGCTGTGGAAGGGCTGCCTAGGGAAGGTGAGGGCCAGCAAGAGCTTTCAGGGCTAGCCCCTTTCGTGTGGGAGCAGTGGCTGGACGTTTCCGATTTGGGAGCTGGGCTCTGGCTGTGCCGGGAAGGAACGTCCCCACACTGCTGTGGCTAGGAAGCTGAGAGGGCCAGGGCTTGTGGGGCTGTGGAAGGGCTGCCTAGGGAAGGTGAGCGCCAGCAAGAGCTTTCAGGGCTAGCCCCTTTGGTGTGGGAGTAGTGGCTGGACGTTTCCGATTTGGGAGCTGGGCTCTGGCTGTGCCTAGAAGGAACGTCCGCAGAGTGCTGCGGCTAGGAAGCTGAGAGGGCCAGGGCTTGTGGGGCTGTGGAAGGGCTGCCTAGGGAAGGTGAGGGCCAGCAAGAGCTTTCAGGGCTAGCCCCTTTCGTGTGGGAGCAGTGGCTGGACGTTTCCGATTTGGGAGCTGGGCTCTGGCTGTGCCGGGAAGGAACATCCCCACACTGCTGTGCCTAGGAAGCTCAGAGGGCCAGGGCTTGTGGGGCTGTGGAAGGGCTGCCTAGGGCAGGTGAGGGCCAGCAAGAGCTTTCAGGGCTAGCCCCTTTCGTGTGGGAGCAGTGGCTGGACGTTTCCGATTTGGGAGCTGGGCTCTGGCTGTGCCGGGAAGGAACGTCCCCACACTGCTGTGGCTAGGAAGCTGAGAGGGCCAGGGCTTGTGGGGCTGTGGAAGGGCTGCCTTGGGAAGGTGATGGCCAGCAAGAGCTTTCAGGGCTAGCCCCTTTCATGTGGGAGCAGTGGCTGGACGTTTCCGATTTGGGAGCTGGGCTGTGGCTGTGCCAGGAAGGAACGTCCCCACTGTGCTGCGGCTAGGAAGCTCAGAGCGCCAGGGCTTGTGGGGCTGTGGAAGGGCTGCCTAGGGAAGGTGAGGGCCAGCAAGAGCTTTCAGGGCTAGCCCCTTTGGTGTGGGAGTAGTGGCTGGACGTTTCCGATTTGGGAGCTGGGCTCTGGCTGTGCCGGGAAGGAACATCCCCACTGTGCTGTGGCTAGGAAGCTGAGAGGGCCAGGGCTTGTGGGGCTGTGGAAGGGCTGCCTAGGGAAGGTGAGGGCCAGCAAGAGCTTTCAGGGCTAGCCCCTTTCGTGTGGGAGCAGTGGCTGGACGTTTCCGATTTGGGAGCTGGGCTCTGGCTGTGCCGGGAAGCAACATCCCCACACTGCTGTGGCTAGGAAGCTGAGAGGGCCAGGGCTTGTGGGGCTGTGGAAGGGCTGCCTAGGGAAGGTAAGCGCCAGCAAGAGCTTTCAGGGCTAGCCCCTTTCGTGTGGGAGCAGTGGCTGGACGTTTCCGATTTGGGAGCTGGCTCTGGCTGTGCCAGGAAGGAACGTCCCCACACTGCTGTGGCTAGGAAGGTCAGAGGGCCAGGGCTTGTGGGGCTGTGGAAGGGCTGCCTAGGGAAGGTGATGGCAAGCAAGAGCTTTCAGGGCTAGCCCCTTTCGTGTGGGAGCAGTGGCTGGACGTTTCCGATTTGGGAGCTGGGCTCTGGCTGTGCCGGGAAGGAACGTCCCCACACTGCTGTGGCTAGGAAGCTCAGAGATCCAGGGCTTGTGGGGCTGTGGAAGGGCTGCCTAGGGAAGGTGAGGGCCAGCAAGAGCTTTCAGGGCTAGCCCCTTTCGTGTGGGAGCAGTGGCTGGACGTTTCCGATTTGGGAGCTGGGCTCTGGCTGTGCCGGGAAGGAACGTCCGCAGAGTACTGCGGCTAGGAAGCTCAGAGGGACAGGGCTTGTGGGGCTGTGGAAGGGCTGCCTAGGGAAGGTGAGGGCCAGAAAGAGCTTTCAGGGCTAGCCCCTTTCATGTGGGAGCAGTGGCTGGACGTTTCCGATTTGGGAGCTGGGCTCTGGCTGTGCCGGGAAGGAACATCCCCACTGTGCTGTGGCTAGGAAGCTCAGAGGGCCAGGGCTTGTGGGGCTGTGGAAGGGCTGCCTAGGGCAGGTGAGGGCCAGCAAGAGCTTTCAGGGCTAGCCCCTTTCGTGTGGGAGCAGTGGCTGGACGTTTCCGATTTGGGAGCTGGGCTCTGGCTGTGCCGGGAAGGAACGTCGCCATACTGCTGTGCCTGGGAAGCTCAGAGCGCCAGGGCTTGTGGGGCTGTGGAAGGGCTGCCTAGGGAAGGTGAGCGCCAGCAAGAGCTTTCAGGGCTATCCCCTTTCGTGTGGGAGCAGTGGCTGGACGTTTCCGATTTGGGAACTGGGCTCTGGCTGTGCCGGGAAGGAACGTCCGCAGAGTACTGCGGCTAGGAAGCTCAGAGGGCCAGGGCTTGTGGGGCTGTGGAAGGGCTGCCTAGGGAAGGTGAGGGCCAGCAAGAGCTTTCAGGGCTAGCCCCTTTCGTGTGGGAGCAGTGGCTGGACGTTTCCGATTTGGGAGCTGGGCTCTGGCTGTGCCGGGAAGGAACGTCCGCAGAGTACTGTGGCTAGGAAGCTGAGAGGGCCAGGGCTTGTGGGGCTGTGGAAGGGCTGCCTAGGGCAGGTAAGCGCCAGCAAGAGCTTTCAGGGCTAGCCCCTTTCGTGTGGGAGCAGTGGCTGGACGTTTCCGATTTGGGAGCTGGCTCTGGCTGTGCCGGGAAGGAACGTCCCCACACTGCTGTGCCTAGGAAGCCCGGAGGGCCAGGGCTTGTGGGGCTGTGGAAGGGCTGCCTAGGGCAGGTGAGGGCCAGCAAGAGCTTTCAGGGCTAGCCCCTTTCGTGTGGGAGCAGTGGCTGGACGTTTCCGATTTGGGAGCTGGGCTCTGGCTGTGCCGGGAAGGAACGTCCCCACACTGCTGTGGCTAGGAAGGTCAGAGGGCCAGGGCTTGTGGGGCTGTGGAAGGGCTGCCTAGGGAAGGTGAGCGCCAGCAAGAGCTTTCAGGGCTAGCCCCTTTGGTGTGGGAGTAGTGGCTGGACGTTTCCGATTTGGGAGCTGGGCTCTGGCTGTGCCGGGAAGGAACGTCCCCACTGTGCTGTGGCTAGGAAGCTCAGAGGGCCAGTGCTTGTGGGGCTGTGGAAGGGCTGCCTAGGGAAGGTGAGGGCCAGCAAGAGCTTTCAGGGCTAGCCCCTTTCGTGTGGGAGCAGTGGCTGGACGTTTCCGATTTGGGAGCTGGGCTCTGGCTGTGCCGGGAAGGAACATCCCCACACTGCTGTGGCTAGGAAGCTCAGAGGGCCAGGGCTTGTGGGGATGTGGAAGGGCTGCCTAGGGAAGGTGAGGGCCAGCAAGAGCTTTCAGGGCTAGCCCCTTTCGTGTGGGAGCAGTGGCTGGACGTTTCCGATTTGGGAGCTGGGCTCTGGCTGTGCCGGGAAGGAACGTCCCCACTGTGCTGCGGCTAGGAAGCTGAGAGGGCCAGGGCTTGTGGGGCTGTGGAAGGGCTGCCTAGGGAAGGTGATGGCAAGCAAGAGCTTTCAGGGCTAGCCCCTTTCGTGTGGGAGCAGTGGCTGGACGTTTCCGATTTGGGAGCTGGGCTCTGGCTGTGCCGGGAAGGAACGTCCGCACACTGCTGTGGCTAGGAAGCTCAGAGATCCAGGGCTTGTGGGGCTGTGGAAGGGCTGCCTAGGGAAGGTGAGGGCCAGCAAGAGCTTTCAGGGCTAGCCCCTTTCGTGTGGGAGCAGTGGCTGGACGTTTCCGATTTGGGAGCTGGGCTCTGGCTGTGCCGGGAAGGAACGTCCGCAGAGTACTGCGGCTAGGAAGCTCAGAGGGACAGGGCTTGTGGGGCTGTGGAAGGGCTGCCTAGGGAAGGTGAGGGCCAGAAAGAGCTTTCAGGGCTAGCCCCTTTCATGTGGGAGCAGTGGCTGGACGTTTCCGATTTGGGAGCTGGGCTCTGGCTGTGCCGGGAAGGAACATCCCCACTGTGCTGTGGCTAGGAAGCTCAGAGGGCCAGGGCTTGTGGGGCTGTGGAAGGGCTGCCTAGGGAAGGTGAGGGCCAGCAAGAGCTTTCAGGGCTAGCCCCTTTCGTGTGGGAGCAGTGGCTGGACGTTTCCGATTTGGGAGCTGGGCTCTGGCTGTGCCGGGAAGGAACGTCCCCATACTGCTGTGCCTGGGAAGCTCAGAGCGCCAGGGCTTGTGGGGCTGTGGAAGGGCTGCCTAGGGAAGGTGAGGGCCAGCAAGAGCTTTCAGGGCTAGCCCCTTTCGTGTGGGAGCAGTGGCTGGACGTTTCCGATTTGGGAGCTGGGCTCTGGCTGTGCCGGGAAGGAACATCCCCACTGTGCTGTGGCTAGGAAGCACAGAGGGCCAGGGCTTGTGGGGCTGTGGAAGGGCTGCCTAGGGAAGGTGAGGGCCAGCAAGAGCTTTCAGGGCTAGCCCCTTTCGTGTGGGAGCAGTGGCTGGACGTTTCCGATTTGGGAGCTGGGCTCTGGCTGTGCCGGGAAGGAACATCCCCACTCTGCTGTGCCTAGGAAGCTCAGAGGGCCAGGGCTTGTGGGGCTGTGGAAGGGCTGCCTAGGGAAGGTGAGGGCCAGCAAGAGCTTTCAGGGCTAGCCCCTTTCGTGTGGGAGAAGTGGCTGGACGTTTCTGATTTGGGAGCTGGGCTCTGGCTGTGCCGGGAAGGAACGTCCCCACACTGCTGTGGCTAGGAAGCTGAGAGGGCCAGGGCTTGTGGGGCTGTGGAAGGGCTGCCTAGGGAAGGTGAGGGCCAGCAAGAGCTTTCAGGGCTAGCCCCTTTCGTGTGGGAGCAGTGGCTGGACGTTTCCGATTTGGGAGCTGGGCTCTGGCTGTGCCGAGAAGGAACGTCCGCAGAGTGCTGTGGCTAGGAAGCTGAGAGGGCCAGGGCTTGTGGGGCTGTGGAAGGGCTGCCTAGGGAAGGTGAGGGCCAGCAAGAGCTTTCAGGGCTAGCCCCTTTCGTGTGGGAGAAGTGGCTGGACGTTTCCGATTTGGGAGCTGGGCTCTGGCTGTGCCGGGAAGGAACGTCCCCACACTGCTGTGGCTAGGAAGGTCAGAGGGCCAGGGCTTGTGGGGCTGTGGAAGGGCTGCCTTGGGAAGGTGAGGGCCAGTAATAGCTTTCAGGGCTAGCCCCTTTCGTGTGGGAGCAGTGGCTGGACGTTTCCGATTTGGGAGCTGGGCTCTGGCTGTGCCTGGAAGGAACGTCCGCAGAGTGCTGTGGCTAGGAAGCTCAGAGGGCCAGGGCTTGTGGGGCTGTGGAAGGGCTGCCTAGGGAAGGTGAGGGCCAGCAAGAGCTTTCAGGGCTAGCCCCTTTCATGTGGGAGCAGTGGCTGGACGTTTCCGATTTGGGAGCTGGGCTCTGGCTGTGCCGGGAAGGAACTTCCCCACTGTGCTGTGGCTAGGAAGCTCAGAGCGCCAGGGCTTGTGGGGCTGTGGAAGGGCTGCCTAGAGAAGGTGAGGGCCAGCAAGAGCTTTCAGGGCTAGCCCCTTTGGTGTGGGAGTAGTGGCTGGACATTTCCGATTTGGGAGCTGGGCTCTGACTGTGCCGGGAAGGAATGTCCGCAGAGTGCTGTGCCTAGGAAGCTCAGAGGGCCAGGGCTTGTGGGGCTGTGGAAGGGCTGCCTAGGGAAGGTGAGGGCCAGCAAGAGCTTTCAGGGCTAGCCCCTTTCGTGTGGGAGCAGTGGCTGGACGTTTCCGATTTGGGAGCTGGGCTCTGGCTGTGCCGGGAAGGAACATCCCCACTGTGCTGTGGCTAGGAAGCTCAGAGGGCCAGGGCTTGTGGGGCTGTGGAAGGGCTGCCTAGGGCAGGTGAGGGCCAGCAAGAGCTTTCAGGGCTAGCCCCTTTCGTGTGGGAGCAGTGGCTGGACGTTTCCGATTTGGGAGCTGGGCTCTGGCTGTGCCGGGAAGGAACGTCCCCATACTGCTGTGCCTGGGAAGCTCAGAGCGCCAGGGCTTGTGGGGCTGTGGAAGGGCTGCCTAGGGAAGGTGAGGGCCAGCAAGAGCTTTCAGGGCTAGCCCCTTTCGTGTGGGAGCAGTGGCTGGACGTTTCCGATTTGGGAGCTGGGCTCTGGCTGTGCCGGGAAGGAACATCCCCACTGTGCTGTGGCTAGGAAGCACAGAGGGCCAGGGCTTGTGGGGCTGTGGAAGGGCTGCGTAGGGAAGGTGAGGGCCAGCAAGAGCTTTCAGGGCTAGCCCCTTTCGTGTGGGAGCAGTGGCTGGACGTTTCCGATTTGGGAGCTGGGCTCTGGCTGTGCCGGGAAGGAACATCCCCACTCTGCTGTGCCTAGGAAGCTCAGAGGGCCAGGGCTTGTGGGGCTGTGGAAGGGCTGCCTAGGGAAGGTGAGGGCCAGCAAGAGCTTTCAGGGCTAGCCCCTTTCGTGTGGGAGAAGTGGCTGGACGTTTCCGATTTGGGAGCTGGGCTCTGGCTGTGCCGGGAAGGAACGTCCCCACACTGCTGTGGCTAGGAAGCTGAGAGGGCCAGGGCTTGTGGGGCTGTGGAAGGGCTGCCTAGGGAAGGTGAGGGCCAGCAAGAGCTTTCAGGGCTAGCCCCTTTCGTGTGGGAGCAGTGGCTGGACGTTTCCGATTTGGGAGCTGGGCTCTGGCTGTGCCGAGAAGGAACGTCCGCAGAGTACTGCGGCTAGGAAGCTGAGAGGGCCAGGGCTTGTGGGGCTGTGGAAGGGCTGCCTAGGGAAGGTGAGGGCCAGCAAGAGCTTTCAGGGCTAGCCCCTTTCGTGTGGGAGAAGTGGCTGGACGTTTCCGATTTGGGAGCTGGGCTCTGGCTGTGCCGGGAAGGAACGTCCCCACACTGCTGTGGCTAGGAAGGTCAGAGGGCCAGGGCTTGTGGGGCTGTGGAAGGGCTGCCTTGGGAAGGTGAGGGCCAGTAATAGCTTTCAGGGCTAGCCCCTTTCATGTGGGAGCAGTGGCTGGACGTTTCCGATTTGGGAGCTGGGCTCTGGCTGTGCCTAGAAGGAACGTCCGCAGAGTGCTGTGGCTAGGAAGCTCAGAGGGCCAGGGCTTGTGGGGCTGTGGAAGGGCTGCCTAGGGAAGGTGAGGGCCAGCAAGAGCTTTCAGGGCTAGCCCCTTTCATGTGGGAGCAGTGGCTGGACGTTTCCGATTTGGGAGCTGGGCTCTATCTGTGCCTGGAAGGAACTTCCCCACTGTGCTGTGGCTAGGAAGCTCAGAGCGCCAGGGCTTGTGGGGCTGTGGAAGGGCTGCCTAGAGAAGGTGAGGGCCAGCAAGAGCTTTCAGGGCTAGCCCCTTTGGTGTGGGAGTAGTGGCTGGACATTTCCGATTTGGGAGCTGGGCTCTGACTGTGCCGGGAAGGAATGTCCGCAGAGTGCTGTGCCTAGGAAGCTCAGAGGGCCAGGGCTTGTGGGGCTGTGGAAGGGCTGCCTAGGGAAGGTGAGGGCCAGCAAGAGCTTTCAGGGCTAGCCCCTTTCGTGTGGGAGCAGTGGCTGGACGTTTCCGATTTGGGAGCTGGGCTCTGGCTGTGCCGGGAAGGAACGTCCGCAGAGTACTGCGGCTAGGAAGCTCAGAGGGCCAGGGCTTGTGGGGCTGTGGAAGGGCTGCCTAGGGAAGGTGAGGGCCAGCCAGAGCTTTCAGGGCTAGCCCCTTTCGTGTGGGAGCAGTGGCTGGACGTTTCCGATTTGGGAGCTGGGCTCTGGCTGTGCCGGGAAGGAACATCCCCACTGTGCTGTGGCTAGGAAGCTGAGAGGGCCAGGGCTTGTGGGGCTGTGGAAGGGCTGCCTAGGGAAGGTGAGGGCCAGCAAGAGCTTTCAGGGCTAGCCCCTTTCGTGTGGGAGCAGTGGCTGGACGTTTCCGATTTGGGAGCTGGGCTCTGGCTGTGCCGGGAAGGAACGTCCCCACTGTGCTGTGGCTAGGAAGCTCAGAGGGACAGGGCTTGTGGGGCTGTGGAAGGGCTGCCTAGGGAAGGTGAGGGCCAGCAAGAGCTTTCAGGGCTAGCCCCTTTCGTGTGGGAGCAGTGGCTGGACGTTTCCGATTTGGGAGCTGGGCTCTGGCTGTGCCGGGAAGGAACGTCCCCACACTGCTGTGGCTAGGAAGGTCAGAGGGCCAGGGCTTGTGGGGCTGTGGAAGGGCTGCCTTGGGAAGGTGAGGGCCAGTAATAGCTTTCAGGGCTAGCCCCTTTCATGTGGGAGCAGTGGCTGGACGTTTCCGATTTGGGAGCTGGGCTCTGGCTGTGCCGGGAAGGAACATCCCCACTGTGCTGTGGCTAGGAAGCTCAGAGGGCCAGGGCTTGTGGGGCTGTGGAAGGGCTGCCTAGGGCAGGTGAGGGCCAGCAAGAGCTTTCAGGGCTAGCCCCTTTCGTGTGGGAGCAGTGGCTGGACGTTTCCGATTTGGGAGCTGGGCTCTGGCTGTGCCGGGCAGGAACGTCCCCACTGTGCTGTGGCTAGGAAGCTGAGAGGGCCAGGGCTTGTGGGGCTGTGGAAGGGCTGCCTAGGGAAGGTGAGGGCCAGCAAGAGCTTTCAGGGCTAGCCCCTTTCATGTGGGAGCAGTGGGTGGACGTTTCCGATTTGGGAGCTGGGCTCTATCTGTGCCTGGAAGGAACTTCCCCACTGTGCTGTGGCTAGGAAGCTCAGAGCGCCAGGGCTTGTGGGGCTGTGGAAGGGCTGCCTAGGGAAGGTGAGGGCCAGCAAGAGCTTTCAGGGCTAGCCCCTTTCGTGTGGGAGTAGTGGCTGGACGTTTCCGATTTGGGAGCTGGGCTCTGACTGTGCCTAGAAGGAATGTCCGCAGAGTGCCGTGGCTAGGAAGCTCAGAGGGCCAGGGCTTGTGGGGCTGTGGAAGGGCTGCCTAGGGAAGGTGAGGGCCAGCAAGAGCTTTCAGGGCTAGCCCCTTTCGTGTGGGAGCAGTGGCTGGACGTTTCCGATTTGGGAGCTGGGCTCTGGCTGTGCCGGGAAGGAACGTCCGCACACTGCTGTGGCTAGGAAGCTCAGAGATCCAGGGCTTGTGGGGCTGTGGAAGGGCTGCCTAGGGAAGGTGAGGGCCAGCAAGAGCTTTCAGGGCTAGCCCCTTTCGTGTGGGAGCAGTGGCTGGACGTTTCCGATTTGGGAGCTGGGCTCTGGCTGTGCCGGGAAGGAACGTCCGCAGAGTACTGCGGCTAGGAAGCTCAGAGGGACAGGGCTTGTGGGGCTGTGGAAGGGCTGCCTAGGGAAGGTGAGGGCCAGAAAGAGCTTTCAGGGCTAGCCCCTTTCATGTGGGAGCAGTGGCTGGACGTTTCCGATTTGGGAGCTGGGCTCTGGCTGTGCCGGGAAGGAACATCCCCACTGTGCTGTGGCTAGGAAGCTCAGAGGGCCAGGGCTTGTGGGGCTGTGGAAGGGCTGCCTAGGGCAGGTGAGGGCCAGCAAGAGCTTTCAGGGCTAGCCCCTTTCGTGTGGGAGCAGTGGCTGGACGTTTCCGATTTGGGAGCTGGGCTCTGGCTGTGCCGGGAAGGAACGTCCCCACACTGCTGTGGCTAGGAAGGTCAGAGGGCCAGGGCTTGTGGGGCTGTGGAAGGGCTGCCTTGGGAAGGTGAGGGCCAGTAATAGCTTTCAGGGCTAGCCCCTTTCATGTGGGAGCAGTGGCTGGACGTTTCCGATTTGGGAGCTGGGCTCTGGCTGTGCCGGGAAGGAACATCCCCACTGTGCTGTGGCTAGGAAGCTCAGAGGGCCAGGGCTTGTGGGGCTGTGGAAGGGCTGCCTAGGGAAGGTGAGGGCCAGCAAGAGCTTTCAGGGCTAGCCCCTTTCGTGTGGGAGCAGTGGCTGGACGTTTCCGATTTGGGAGCTGGGCTCTGGCTGTGCCGGGAAGGAACGTCCCCACTGTGCTGTGGCTAGGAAGCTCAGAGCGCCAGGGCTTGTGGGGCTGTGGAAGGGCTGCCTAGGGAAGGTGAGCGCCAGCAAGAGCTTTCAGGGCTAGCCCCTTTCGTGTGGGAGTAGTGGCTGGACGTTTCCGATTTGGGAGCTGGGCTCTGACTGTGCCTAGAAGGAATGTCCGCAGAGTGCTGTGGCTAGGAAGCTCAGAGGGCCAGGGCTTGTGGGGCTGTGGAAGGGCTGCCTAGGGAAGGTGAGGGCCAGCAAGAGCTTTCAGGGCTAGCCCCTTTCGTGTGGGAGCAGTGGCTGGACGTTTCCGATTTGGGAGCTGGGCTCTGGCTGTGCCGGGAAGGAACGTCCGCACACTGCTGTGGCTAGGAAGCTCAGAGATCCAGGGCTTGTGGGGCTGTGGAAGGGCTGCCTAGGGAAGGTGAGGGCCAGCAAGAGCTTTCAGGGCTAGCCCCTTTCGTGTGGGAGCAGTGGCTGGACGTTTCCGATTTGGGAGCTGGGCTCTGGCTGTGCCGGGAAGGAACGTCCGCAGAGTACTGCGGCTAGGAAGCTCAGAGGGCCAGGGCTTGTGGGGCTGTGGAAGGGCTGCCTAGGGAAGGTGAGGGCCAGCAAGAGCTTTCAGGGCTATCCCCTTTCGTGTGGGAGCAGTGGCTGGACGTTTCCGATTTGGGAGCTGGGCTCTGGCTGTGCCGGGAAGGAACATCCCCACTGTGCTGTGGCTAGGAAGCTCAGAGGGCCAGGGCTTGTGGGGCTGTGGAAGGGCTGCCTAGGGAAGGTGAGGGCCAGCAAGAGCTTTCAGGGCTAGCCCCTTTCGTGTGGGAGCAGTGGCTGGACGTTTCCGATTTGGGAGCTGGGCTCTGGCTGTGCCGGGAAGGAACGTCCCCATACTGCTGTGCCTGGGAAGCTCAGAGCGCCAGGGCTTGTGGGGCTGTGGAAGGGCTGCCTAGGGAAGGTGAGGGCCAGCAAGAGCTTTCAGGGCTAGCCCCTTTCGTGTGGGAGCAGTGGCTGGACGTTTCCGATTTGGGAGCTGGGCTCTGGCTGTGCCGGGAAGGAACGTCCGCAGAGTACTGCGGCTAGGAAGCTGAGAGGGCCAGGGCTTGTGGGGCTGTGGAAGGGCTGCCTAGGGAAGGTGAGGGCCAGCAAGAGCTTTCAGGGCTAGCCCCTTTCGTGTGGGAGCAGTGGCTGGACGTTTCCGATTTGGGAGCTGGGCTCTGGCTGTGCCGGGAAGGAACGTCCCCACACTGCTGTGGCTAGGAAGGTCAGAGGGCCAGGGCTTGTGGGGCTGTGGAAGGGCTGCCTTGGGAAGGTGAGGGCCAGTAATAGCTTTCAGGGCTAGCCCCTTTCATGTGGGAGCAGTGGCTGGACGTTTCCGATTTGGGAGCTGGGCTCTGGCTGTGCCGGGAAGGAACATCCCCACTGTGCTGTGGCTAGGAAGCTCAGAGGGCCAGGGCTTGTGGGGCTGTGGAAGGGCTGCCTAGGGCAGGTGAGGGCCAGCAAGAGCTTTCAGGGCTAGCCCCTTTCGTGTGGGAGCAGTGGCTGGACGTTTCCGATTTGGGAGCTGGGCTCTGGCTGTGCCGGGAAGGAACGTCCCCACTGTGCTGTGGCTAGGAAGCTGAGAGGGCCAGGGCTTGTGGGGCTGTGGAAGGGCTGCCTAGGGAAGGTGATGGCCAGCAAGAGCTTTCAGGGCTAGCCCCTTTCATGTGGGAGCAGTGGGTGGACGTTTCCGATTTGGGAGCTGGGCTCTATCTGTGCCTGGAAGGAACTTCCCCACTGTGCTGTGGCTAGGAAGCTCAGAGCGCCAGGGCTTGTGGGGCTGTGGAAGGGCTGCCTAGGGAAGGTGAGGGCCAGCAAGAGCTTTCAGGGCTAGCCCCTTTCGTGTGGGAGTAGTGGCTGGACGTTTCCGATTTGGGAGCTGGGCTCTGACTGTGCCTAGAAGGAATGTCCGCAGAGTGCTGTGGCTAGGAAGCTCAGAGGGCCAGGGCTTGTGGGGCTGTGGAAGGGCTGCCTAGGGAAGGTGAGGGCCAGCAAGAGCTTTCAGGGCTAGCCCCTTTCGTGTGGGAGCAGTGGCTGGACGTTTCCGATTTGGGAGCTGGGCTCTGGCTGTGCCGGGAAGGAACGTCCGCACACTGCTGTGGCTAGGAAGCTCAGAGATCCAGGGCTTGTGGGGCTGTGGAAGGGCTGCCTAGGGAAGGTGAGGGCCAGCAAGAGCTTTCAGGGCTAGCCCCTTTCGTGTGGGAGCAGTGGCTGGACGTTTCCGATTTGGGAGCTGGGCTCTGGCTGTGCCGGGAAGGAACGTCCGCAGAGTACTGCGGCTAGGAAGCTCAGAGGGACAGGGCTTGTGGGGCTGTGGAAGGGCTGCCTAGGGAAGGTGAGGGCCAGAAAGAGCTTTCAGGGCTAGCCCCTTTCATGTGGGAGCAGTGGCTGGACGTTTCCGATTTGGGAGCTGGGCTCTGGCTGTGCCGGGAAGGAACATCCCCACTGTGCTGTGGCTAGGAAGCTCAGAGGGCCAGGGCTTGTGGGGCTGTGGAAGGGCTGCCTAGGGCAGGTGAGGGCCAGCAAGAGCTTTCAGGGCTAGCCCCTTTCGTGTGGGAGCAGTGGCTGGACGTTTCCGATTTGGGAGCTGGGCTCTGGCTGTGCCGGGAAGGAACATCCCCATACTGCTGTGGCTAGGAAGGTCAGAGCGCCAGGGCTTGTGGGGCTGTGGAAGGGCTGCCTAGGGAAGGTGAGGGCCAGCAAGAGCTTTCAGGGCTAGCCCCTTTCGTGTGGGAGCAGTGGCTGGACGTTTCCGATTTGGGAGCTGGGCTCTGGCTGTGCCGGGAAGGAACGTCCCCACACTGCTGTGGCTAGGAAGGTCAGAGGGCCAGGGCTTGTGGGGCTGTGGAAGGGCTGCCTTGGGAAGGTGAGGGCCAGTAATAGCTTTCAGGGCTAGCCCCTTTCATGTGGGAGCAGTGGCTGGACGTTTCCGATTTGGGAGCTGGGCTCTGGCTGTGCCGGGAAGGAACATCCCCACTGTGCTGTGGCTAGGAAGCTCAGAGGGCCAGGGCTTGTGGGGCTGTGGAAGGGCTGCCTAGGGAAGGTGAGGGCCAGCAAGAGCTTTCAGGGCTAGCCCCTTTCGTGTGGGAGCAGTGGCTGGACGTTTCCGATTTGGGAGCTGGGCTCTGGCTGTGCCGGGAAGGAACGTCCCCACTGTGCTGTGGCTAGGAAGCTCAGAGCGCCAGGGCTTGTGGGGCTGTGGAAGGGCTGCCTAGGGAAGGTGAGCGCCAGCAAGAGCTTTCAGGGCTAGCCCCTTTCGTGTGGGAGTAGTGGCTGGACGTTTCCGATTTGGGAGCTGGGCTCTGACTGTGCCTAGAAGGAATGTCCGCAGAGTGCTGTGGCTAGGAAGCTCAGAGGGCCAGGGCTTGTGGGGCTGTGGAAGGGCTGCCTAGGGAAGGTGAGGGCCAGCAAGAGCTTTCAGGGCTAGCCCCTTTCGTGTGGGAGCAGTGGCTGGACGTTTCCGATTTGGGAGCTGGGCTCTGGCTGTGCCGGGAAGGAACGTCCGCACACTGCTGTGGCTAGGAAGCTCAGAGATCCAGGGCTTGTGGGGCTGTGGAAGGGCTGCCTAGGGAAGGTGAGGGCCAGCAAGAGCTTTCAGGGCTAGCCCCTTTCGTGTGGGAGCAGTGGCTGGACGTTTCCGATTTGGGAGCTGGGCTCTGGCTGTGCCGGGAAGGAACGTCCGCAGAGTACTGCGGCTAGGAAGCTCAGAGGGACAGGGCTTGTGGGGCTGTGGAAGGGCTGCCTAGGGAAGGTGAGGGCCAGAAAGAGCTTTCAGGGCTAGCCCCTTTCATGTGGGAGCAGTGGCTGGACGTTTCCGATTTGGGAGCTGGGCTCTGGCTGTGCCGGGAAGGAACATCCCCACTGTGCTGTGGCTAGGAAGCTCAGAGGGCCAGGGCTTGTGGGGCTGTGGAAGGGCTGCCTAGGGCAGGTGAGGGCCAGCAAGAGCTTTCAGGGCTAGCCCCTTTCGTGTGGGAGCAGTGGCTGGACGTTTCCGATTTGGGAGCTGGGCTCTGGCTGTGCCGGGAAGGAACGTCCCCATACTGCTGTGCCTGGGAAGCTCAGAGCGCCAGGGCTTGTGGGGCTGTGGAAGGGCTGCCTAGGGAAGGTGAGGGCCAGCAAGAGCTTTCAGGGCTAGCCCCTTTCGTGTGGGAGCAGTGGCTGGACGTTTCCGATTTGGGAGCTGGGCTCTGGCTGTGCCGGGAAGGAACGTCCGCAGAGTACTGCGGCTAGGAAGCTGAGAGGGCCAGGGCTTGTGGGGCTGTGGAAGGGCTGCCTAGGGAAGGTGATGGCCAGCAAGAGCTTTCAGGGCTAGCCCCTTTCGTGTGGGAGCAGTGGCTGGACGTTTCCGATTTGGGAGCTGGGCTCTGGCTGTGCCGGGAAGGAACATCCCCACTGTGCTGTGGCTAGGAAGCACAGAGGGCCAGGGCTTGTGGGGCTGTGGAAGGGCTGCGTAGGGAAGGTGATGGCCAGCAAGAGCTTTCAGGGCTAGCCCCTTTCGTGTGGGAGCAGTGGCTGGACGTTTCCGATTTGGGAGCTGGGCTCTGGCTGTGCCGGGAAGGAACATCCCCACTCTGCTGTGCCTAGGAAGCTCAGAGGGCCAGGGCTTGTGGGGCTGTGGAAGGGCTGCCTAGGGAAGGTGAGGGCCAGCAAGAGCTTTCAGGGCTAGCCCCTTTCGTGTGGGAGAAGTGGCTGGACGTTTCTGATTTGGGAGCTGGGCTCTGGCTGTGCCGGGAAGGAACGTCCCCACACTGCTGTGGCTAGGAAGCTGAGAGGGCCAGGGCTTGTGGGGCTGTGGAAGGGCTGCCTAGGGAAGGTGAGGGCCAGCAAGAGCTTTCAGGGCTAGCCCCTTTCGTGTGGGAGCAGTGGCTGGACGTTTCCGATTTGGGAGCTGGGCTCTGGCTGTGCCGAGAAGGAACGTCCGCAGAGTACTGCGGCTAGGAAGCTGAGAGGGCCAGGGCTTGTGGGGCTGTGGAAGGGCTGCCTAGGGAAGGTGAGGGCCAGCAAGAGCTTTCAGGGCTAGCCCCTTTCGTGTGGGAGAAGTGGCTGGACGTTTCTGATTTGGGAGCTGGGCTCTGGCTGTGCCGGGAAGGAACGTCCCCACACTGCTGTGGCTAGGAAGGTCAGAGGGCCAGGGCTTGTGGGGCTGTGGAAGGGCTGCCTTGGGAAGGTGAGGGCCAGTAATAGCTTTCAGGGCTAGCCCCTTTCATGTGGGAGCAGTGGCTGGACGTTTCCGATTTGGGAGCTGGGCTCTGGCTGTGCCTAGAAGGAACGTCCGCAGAGTGCTGTGGCTAGGAAGCTCAGAGGGCCAGGGCTTGTGGGGCTGTGGAAGGGCTGCCTAGGGAAGGTGATGGCCAGCAAGAGCTTTCAGGGCTAGCCCCTTTCATGTGGGAGCAGTGGCTGGACGTTTCCAATTTGGGAGCTGGGCTCTATCTGTGCCTGGAAGGAACTTCCCCACTGTGCTGTGGCTAGGAAGCTCAGAGCGCCAGGGCTTGTGGGGCTGTGGAAGGGCTGCCTAGAGAAGGTGAGGGCCAGCAAGAGCTTTCAGGGCTAGCCCCTTTCGTGTGGGAGCAGTGGCTGGACGTTTCCGATTTGGGAGCTGGGCTCTGGCTGTGCCGGGAAGGAACGTCCGCAGAGTACTGCGGCTAGGAAGCTCAGAGGGACAGGGCTTGTGGGGCTGTGGAAGGGCTGCCTAGGGAAGGTGAGGGCCAGCAAGAGCTTTCAGGGCTAGCCCCTTTCGTGTGGGAGCAGTGGCTGGACGTTTCCGATTTGGGAGCTGGGCTCTGGCTGTGCCGGGAAGGAACATCCCCACTGTGCTGTGGCTAGGAAGCTCAGAGGGCCAGGGCTTGTGGGGCTGTGGAAGGGCTGCCTAGGGAAGGTGAGGGCCAGCAAGAGCTTTCAGGGCTAGCCCCTTTCGTGTGGGAGCAGTGGCTGGACGTTTCCGATTTGGGAGCTGGGCTCTGGCTGTGCCGGGAAGGAACGTCCCCACTGTGCTGTGGCTAGGAAGCTGAGAGGGCCAGGGCTTGTGGGGCTGTGGAAGGGCTGCCTAGGGAAGGTGAGGGCCAGCAAGAGCTTTCAGGGCTAGCCCCTTTCGTGTGGGAGCAGTGGCTGGACGTTTCCGATTTGGGAGCTGGGCTCTGGCTGTGCCGGGAAGGAACGTCCCCACACTGCTGTGGCTAGGAAGCTGAGAGGGCCAGGGCTTGTGGGGCTGTGGAAGGGCTGCCTTGGGAAGGTGAGGGCCAGTAATAGCTTTCAGGGCTAGCCCCTTTCATGTGGGAGCAGTGGCTGGACGTTTCCGATTTGGGAGCTGGGCTCTGGCTGTGCCGGGAAGGAACATCCCCACTGTGCTGTGGCTAGGAAGCTCAGAGGGCCAGGGCTTGTGGGGCTGTGGAAGGGCTGCCTAGGGCAGGTGATGGCCAGCAAGAGCTTTCAGGGCTAGCCCCTTTGGTGTGGGAGCAGTGGCTGGACGTTTCCGATTTGGGAGCTGGGCTCTGGCTGTGCCGGGAAGGAACGTCCCCACTGTGCTGTGGCTAGGAAGCTCAGAGGGCCAGGGCTTGTGGGGCTGTGGAAGGGCTGCCTAGGGAAGGTGATGGCCAGCAAGAGCTTTCAGGGCTAGCCCCTTTCATGTGGGAGCAGTGGGTGGACGTTTCCGATTTGGGAGCTGGGCTCTATCTGTGCCTGGAAGGAACTTCCCCACTGTGCTGTGGCTAGGAAGCTCAGAGCGCCAGGGCTTGTGGGGCTGTGGAAGGGCTGCCTAGGGAAGGTGAGCGCCAGCAAGAGCTTTCAGGGCTAGCCCCTTTCGTGTGGGAGTAGTGGCTGGACGTTTCCGATTTGGGAGCTGGGCTCTGACTGTGCCTAGAAGGAATGTCCGCAGAGTGCTGTGGCTAGGAAGCTCAGAGGGCCAGGGCTTGTGGGGCTGTGGAAGGGCTGCCTAGGGAAGGTGAGGGCCAGCAAGAGCTTTCAGGGCTAGCCCCTTTCGTGTGGGAGCAGTGGCTGGACGTTTCCGATTTGGGAGCTGGGCTCTGGCTGTGCCGGGAAGGAACGTCCGCAGAGTACTGCGGCTAGGAAGCTCAGAGGGACAGGGCTTGTGGGGCTGTGGAAGGGCTGCCTAGGGAAGGTGAGGGCCAGCAAGAGCTTTCAGGGCTAGCCCCTTTCGTGTGGGAGCAGTGGCTGGACGTTTCCGATTTGGGAGCTGGGCTCTGGCTGTGCCGGGAAGGAACGTCCCCACACTGCTGTGGCTAGGAAGGTCAGAGATCCAGGGCTTGTGGGGCTGTGGAAGGGCTGCCTTGGGAAGGTGAGGGCCAGTAATAGCTTTCAGGGCTAGCCCCTTTCATGTGGGAGCAGTGGCTGGACGTTTCCGATTTGGGAGCTGGGCTCTGGCTGTGCCGGGAAGGAACATCCCCACTGTGCTGTGGCTAGGAAGCTCAGAGGGCCAGGGCTTGTGGGGCTGTGGAAGGGCTGCCTAGGGCAGGTGATGGCCAGCAAGAGCTTTCAGGGCTAGCCCCTTTGGTGTGGGAGCAGTGGCTGGACGTTTCCGATTTGGGAGCTGGGCTCTGGCTGTGCCGGGAAGGAACGTCCCCACTGTGCTGTGGCTAGGAAGCTCAGAGGGCCAGGGCTTGTGGGGCTGTGGAAGGGCTGCCTAGGGAAGGTGATGGCCAGCAAGAGCTTTCAGGGCTAGCCCCTTTCATGTGGGAGCAGTGGGTGGACGTTTCCGATTTGGGAGCTGGGCTCTATCTGTGCCTGGAAGGAACTTCCCCACTGTGCTGTGGCTAGGAAGCTCAGAGCGCCAGGGCTTGTGGGGCTGTGGAAGGGCTGCCTAGGGAAGGTGAGCGCCAGCAAGAGCTTTCAGGGCTAGCCCCTTTCGTGTGGGAGTAGTGGCTGGACGTTTCCGATTTGGGAGCTGGGCTCTGACTGTGCCTAGAAGGAATGTCCGCAGAGTGCTGTGGCTAGGAAGCTCAGAGGGCCAGGGCTTGTGGGGCTGTGGAAGGGCTGCCTAGGGAAGGTGAGGGCCAGCAAGAGCTTTCAGGGCTAGCCCCTTTCGTGTGGGAGCAGTGGCTGGACGTTTCCGATTTGGGAGCTGGGCTCTGGCTGTGCCGGGAAGGAACGTCCGCAGAGTACTGCGGCTAGGAAGCTCAGAGGGACAGGGCTTGTGGGGCTGTGGAAGGGCTGCCTAGGGAAGGTGAGGGCCAGCAAGAGCTTTCAGGGCTAGCCCCTTTCGTGTGGGAGCAGTGGCTGGACGTTTCCGATTTGGGAGCTGGGCTCTGGCTGTGCCGGGAAGGAACATCCCCACTGTGCTGTGGCTAGGAAGCTCAGAGGGCCAGGGCTTGTGGGGCTGTGGAAGGGCTGCCTAGGGCAGGTGAGGGCCAGCAAGAGCTTTCAGGGCTAGCCCCTTTCGTGTGGGAGCAGTGGCTGGACGTTTCCGATTTGGGAGCTGGGCTCTGGCTGTGCCGGGAAGGAACGTCCGCAGAGTACTGCGGCTAGGAAGCTGAGAGGGCCAGGGCTTGTGGGGCTGTGGAAGGGCT
This sequence comes from Aptenodytes patagonicus, assembly GCF_965638725.1. NCBI lineage: Eukaryota > Metazoa > Chordata > Aves > Sphenisciformes > Spheniscidae > Aptenodytes > Aptenodytes patagonicus. The sequence continues at coordinate 610,180 of NW_027471997.1, read as the reverse complement.
GCCTAGGGAAGGTGAGGGCCAGCAAGAGCTTTCAGGGCTAGCCCCTTTCGTGTGGGAGCAGTGGCTGGACGTTTCCGATTTGGGAGCTGGGCTCTGGCTGTGCCGGGAAGGAACGTCCCTATACTGCTGTGGCTAGGAAGCTCAGAGGGCCAGGGCTTGTGGGGCTGTGGAAGGGCTGCCTAGGGAAGGTGAGGGCCAGCAAGAGCTTTCAGGGCTAGCCCCTTTCGTGTGGGAGCAGTGGCTGGACGTTTCCGATTTGGGAGCTGGGCTCTGGCTGTGCCGGGAAGGAACATCCCCACTGTGCTGTGGCTAGGAAGGTCAGAGGGCCAGGGCTTGTGGGGCTGTGGAAGGGCTGCCTAGGGAATGTGAGCGCCAGCAAGAGCTTTCAGGGCTAGCCCCTTTCGTGTGGGAGTAGTGGCTGGACGTTTCCGATTTGGGAGCTGGGCTCTGGCTGTGCCGGGAAGGAACTTCCCCACTGTGCTGTGGCTAGGAAGCTCAGAGGGCCAGGGCTTGTGGGGCTGTGGAAGGGCTGCCTAGGGAAGGTGAGCGCCAGCAAGAGCTTTCAGGGCTAGCCCCTTTCATGTGGGAGCAGTGGCTGGACGTTTCCGATTTGGGAGCTGGGCTCTATCTGTGCCTGGAAGGAACGTCCCCACTGTGCTGCGGCTAGGAAGCTCAGAGGGCCAGGGCTTGTGGGGCTGTGGAAGGGCTGCCTAGGGAAGGTGAGGGCCAGCAAGAGCTTTCAGGGCTAGCCCCTTTCATGTGGGAGCAGTGGCTGGACGTTTCCGATTTGGGAGCTGGGCTCTGGCTGTGCCTAGAAGGAAAGTCCGCAGAGTGCTGTGGCTAGGAAGCTCAGAGGGCCAGGGCTTGTGGGGCTGTGGAAGGGCTGCCTAGGGCAGGTGAGGGCCAGCAAGAGCTTTCAGGGCTAGCCCCTTTCGTGTGGGAGCAGTGGCTGGACGTTTCCGATTTGGGAGCTGGGCTCTGGCTGTGCCGGGAAGGAACATCCCCACTGTGCTGTGGCTAGGAAGCTCAGAGGGACAGGGCTTGTGGGGCTGTGGAAGGGCTGCCTAGGGAATGTGAGCGCCAGCAAGAGCTTTCAGGGCTAGCCCCTTTCGTGTGGGAGCAGTGGCTGGACGTTTCCGATTTGGGAGCTGGGCTCTGGCTGTGCCGGGAAGGAACATCCCCATACTGCTGTGCCTAGGAAGCTCAGAGGGCCAGGGCTTGTGGGGCTGTGGAAGGGCTGCCTAGGGAAGGTGAGGGCCAGCAAGAGCTTTCAGGGCTAGCCCCTTTCAGTGGGAGAAGTGGCTGGACGTTTCTGATTTGGGAGCTGGGCTCTGGCTGTGCCGGGAAGGAACGTCCCCACACTGCTGTGGCTAGGAAGGTCAGAGGGCCAGGGCTTGTGGGGCTGTGGAAGGGCTGCCTTGGGAAGGTGAGGGCCAGTAATAGCTTTCAGGGCTAGCCCCTTTCGTGTGGGAGCAGTGGCTGGACGTTTCCGATTTGGGAGCTGGGCTCTGGCTGTGCCTGGAAGGAACATCCCCACTGTGCTGTGGCTAGGAAGGTCAGAGGGCCAGGGCTTGTGGGGCTGTGGAAGGGCTGCCTAGGGAAGGTGAGGGCCAGCAAGAGCTTTCAGGGCTAGCCCCTTTCGTGTGGGAGCAGTGGCTGGACGTTTCCGATTTGGGAGCTGGGCTCTGGCTGTGCCGGGAAGGAACATCCCCACTGTGCTGTGGCTAGGAAGGTCAGAGGGCCAGGGCTTGTGGGGCTGTGGAAGGGCTGCCTAGGGAAGGTGAGGGCCAGCAAGAGCTTTCAGGGCTAGCCCCTTTGGTGTGGGAGCAGTGGCTGGACGTTTCCGATTTGGGAGCTGGGCTCTGGCTGTGCCGGGAAGGAACGTCCCCACTGTGCTGTGCCTAGGAAGCTGAGAGGGCCAGGGCTTGTGGGGCTGTGGAAGGGCTGCCTAGGGAAGGTGAGGGCCAGCAAGAGCTTTCAGGGCTAGCCCCTTTCATGTGGGAGCAGTGGCTGGATGTTTCCGATTTGGGAGCTGGGCTCTGGCTGTGCCTAGAAGGAACGTCCGCAGAGTGCTGTGGCTAGGAAGCTCAGAGGGCCAGGGCTTGTGGGGCTGTGGAAGGGCTGCCTAGGGAAGGTGAGGGCCAGCAAGAGCTTTCAGGGCTAGCCCCTTTCGTGTGGGAGCAGTGGCTGGACGTTTCCGATTTGGGAGCTGGGCTCTGGCTGTGCCGGGAAGGAACATCCCCACTGTGCTGTGGCTAGGAAGGTCAGAGGGCCAGGGCTTGTGGGGCTGTGGAAGGGCTGCCTAGGGAATGTGAGCGCCAGCAAGAGCTTTCAGGGCTAGCCCCTTTCGTGTGGGAGCAGTGGCTGGACGTTTCCGATTTGGGAGCTGGGCTCTGGCTGTGCCGGGAAGGAACATCCCCATACTGCTGTGCCTAGGAAGCTCAGAGGGCCAGGGCTTGTGGGGCTGTGGAAGGGCTGCCTAGGGAAGGTGAGGGCCAGCAAGAGCTTTCAGGGCTAGCCCCTTTCAGTGGGAGAAGTGGCTGGACGTTTCTGATTTGGGAGCTGGGCTCTGGCTGTGCCGGGAAGGAACGTCCCCACACTGCTGTGGCTAGGAAGCTGAGAGGGCCAGGGCTTGTGGGGCTGTGGAAGGGCTGCCTTGGGAAGGTGAGGGCCAGTAATAGCTTTCAGGGCTAGCCCCTTTCATGTGGGAGCAGTGGCTGGACGTTTCCGATTTGGGAGCTGGGCTCTGGCTGTGCCTAGAAGGAACGTCCGCAGAGTGCTGTGGCTAGGAAGCTCAGAGGGCCAGGGCTTGTGGGGCTGTGGAAGGGCTGCCTAGGGAAGGTGATGGCCAGCAAGAGCTTTCAGGGCTAGCCCCTTTCATGTGGGAGCAGTGGCTGGACGTTTCCAATTTGGGAGCTGGGCTCTATCTGTGCCTGGAAGGAACTTCCCCACTGTGCTGTGGCTAGGAAGCTCAGAGCGCCAGGGCTTGTGGGGCTGTGGAAGGGCTGCCTAGAGAAGGTGAGGGCCAGCAAGAGCTTTCAGGGCTAGCCCCTTTCGTGTGGGAGCAGTGGCTGGACGTTTCCGATTTGGGAGCTGGGCTCTGGCTGTGCCGGGAAGGAACGTCCGCAGAGTACTGCGGCTAGGAAGCTCAGAGGGACAGGGCTTGTGGGGCTGTGGAAGGGCTGCCTAGGGAAGGTGAGCGCCAGCAAGAGCTTTCAGGGCTAGCCCCTTTCGTGTGGGAGCAGTGGCTGGACGTTTCCGATTTGGGAGCTGGGCTCTGGCTGTGCCGGGAAGGAACATCCCCACTGTGCTGTGGCTAGGAAGCTCAGAGGGCCAGGGCTTGTGGGGCTGTGGAAGGGCTGCCTAGGGAAGGTGAGGGCCAGCAAGAGCTTTCAGGGCTAGCCCCTTTCGTGTGGGAGCAGTGGCTGGACGTTTCCGATTTGGGAGCTGGGCTCTGGCTGTGCCGGGAAGGAACGTCCCCACTGTGCTGTGGCTAGGAAGCTGAGAGGGCCAGGGCTTGTGGGGCTGTGGAAGGGCTGCCTAGGGAAGGTGAGGGCCAGCAAGAGCTTTCAGGGCTAGCCCCTTTCGTGTGGGAGCAGTGGCTGGACGTTTCCGATTTGGGAGCTGGGCTCTGGCTGTGCCGGGAAGGAACATCCCCACTGTGCTGTGGCTAGGAAGCTCAGAGGGCCAGGGCTTGTGGGGCTGTGGAAGGGCTGCCTAGGGCAGGTGATGGCCAGCAAGAGCTTTCAGGGCTAGCCCCTTTGGTGTGGGAGCAGTGGCTGGACGTTTCCGATTTGGGAGCTGGGCTCTGGCTGTGCCGGGAAGGAACGTCCCCACTGTGCTGTGGCTAGGAAGCTCAGAGGGCCAGGGCTTGTGGGGCTGTGGAAGGGCTGCCTAGGGAAGGTGATGGCCAGCAAGAGCTTTCAGGGCTAGCCCCTTTCATGTGGGAGCAGTGGGTGGACGTTTCCGATTTGGGAGCTGGGCTCTATCTGTGCCTGGAAGGAACTTCCCCACTGTGCTGTGGCTAGGAAGCTCAGAGCGCCAGGGCTTGTGGGGCTGTGGAAGGGCTGCCTAGGGAAGGTGAGCGCCAGCAAGAGCTTTCAGGGCTAGCCCCTTTCGTGTGGGAGTAGTGGCTGGACGTTTCCGATTTGGGAGCTGGGCTCTGACTGTGCCTAGAAGGAATGTCCGCAGAGTGCTGTGGCTAGGAAGCTCAGAGGGCCAGGGCTTGTGGGGCTGTGGAAGGGCTGCCTAGGGAAGGTGAGGGCCAGCAAGAGCTTTCAGGGCTAGCCCCTTTCGTGTGGGAGCAGTGGCTGGACGTTTCCGATTTGGGAGCTGGGCTCTGGCTGTGCCGGGAAGGAACGTCCGCAGAGTACTGCGGCTAGGAAGCTCAGAGGGACAGGGCTTGTGGGGCTGTGGAAGGGCTGCCTAGGGAAGGTGAGGGCCAGCAAGAGCTTTCAGGGCTAGCCCCTTTCGTGTGGGAGCAGTGGCTGGACGTTTCCGATTTGGGAGCTGGGCTCTGGCTGTGCCGGGAAGGAACATCCCCACTGTGCTGTGGCTAGGAAGCTCAGAGGGCCAGGGCTTGTGGGGCTGTGGAAGGGCTGCCTAGGGCAGGTGAGGGCCAGCAAGAGCTTTCAGGGCTAGCCCCTTTCGTGTGGGAGCAGTGGCTGGACGTTTCCGATTTGGGAGCTGGGCTCTGGCTGTGCCGGGAAGGAACGTCCGCAGAGTACTGCGGCTAGGAAGCTCAGAGGGCCAGGGCTTGTGGGGCTGTGGAAGGGCTGCCTAGGGAAGGTGAGGGCCAGCAAGAGCTTTCAGGGCTAGCCCCTTTCGTGTGGGAGCAGTGGCTGGACGTTTCCGATTTGGGAGCTGGGCTCTGGCTGTGCCGGGAAGGAACGTCCCTATACTGCTGTGGCTAGGAAGCTCAGAGGGCCAGGGCTTGTGGGGCTGTGGAAGGGCTGCCTAGGGAAGGTGAGGGCCAGCAAGAGCTTTCAGGGCTAGCCCCTTTCGTGTGGGAGCAGTGGCTGGACGTTTCCGATTTGGGAGCTGGGCTCTGGCTGTGCCGGGAAGGAACATCCCCACTGTGCTGTGGCTAGGAAGGTCAGAGGGCCAGGGCTTGTGGGGCTGTGGAAGGGCTGCCTAGGGAATGTGAGCGCCAGCAAGAGCTTTCAGGGCTAGCCCCTTTCGTGTGGGAGTAGTGGCTGGACGTTTCCGATTTGGGAGCTGGGCTCTGGCTGTGCCGGGAAGGAACTTCCCCACTGTGCTGTGGCTAGGAAGCTCAGAGGGCCAGGGCTTGTGGGGCTGTGGAAGGGCTGCCTAGGGAAGGTGAGCGCCAGCAAGAGCTTTCAGGGCTAGCCCCTTTCATGTGGGAGCAGTGGCTGGACGTTTCCGATTTGGGAGCTGGGCTCTATCTGTGCCTGGAAGGAACGTCCCCACTGTGCTGCGGCTAGGAAGCTCAGAGGGCCAGGGCTTGTGGGGCTGTGGAAGGGCTGCCTAGGGAAGGTGAGGGCCAGCAAGAGCTTTCAGGGCTAGCCCCTTTCATGTGGGAGCAGTGGCTGGACGTTTCCGATTTGGGAGCTGGGCTCTGGCTGTGCCTAGAAGGAAAGTCCGCAGAGTGCTGTGGCTAGGAAGCTGAGAGGGCCAGGGCTTGTGGGGCTGTGGAAGGGCTGCCTAGGGCAGGTGAGGGCCAGCAAGAGCTTTCAGGGCTAGCCCCTTTCGTGTGGGAGCAGTGGCTGGACGTTTCCGATTTGGGAGCTGGGCTCTGGCTGTGCCGGGAAGGAACATCCCCACTGTGCTGTGGCTAGGAAGCTCAGAGGGACAGGGCTTGTGGGGCTGTGGAAGGGCTGCCTAGGGAATGTGAGCGCCAGCAAGAGCTTTCAGGGCTAGCCCCTTTCGTGTGGGAGCAGTGGCTGGACGTTTCCGATTTGGGAGCTGGGCTCTGGCTGTGCCGGGAAGGAACATCCCCATACTGCTGTGCCTAGGAAGCTCAGAGGGCCAGGGCTTGTGGGGCTGTGGAAGGGCTGCCTAGGGAAGGTGAGGGCCAGCAAGAGCTTTCAGGGCTAGCCCCTTTCAGTGGGAGAAGTGGCTGGACGTTTCTGATTTGGGAGCTGGGCTCTGGCTGTGCCGGGAAGGAACGTCCCCACACTGCTGTGGCTAGGAAGGTCAGAGGGCCAGGGCTTGTGGGGCTGTGGAAGGGCTGCCTTGGGAAGGTGAGGGCCAGTAATAGCTTTCAGGGCTAGCCCCTTTCGTGTGGGAGCAGTGGCTGGACGTTTCCGATTTGGGAGCTGGGCTCTGGCTGTGCCTGGAAGGAACATCCCTACTGTGCTGTGGCTAGGAAGGTCAGAGGGCCAGGGCTTGTGGGGCTGTGGAAGGGCTGCCTAGGGAAGGTGAGGGCCAGCAAGAGCTTTCAGGGCTAGCCCCTTTCGTGTGGGAGCAGTGGCTGGACGTTTCCGATTTGGGAGCTGGGCTCTGGCTGTGCCGGGAAGGAACATCCCCACTGTGCTGTGGCTAGGAAGGTCAGAGGGCCAGGGCTTGTGGGGCTGTGGAAGGGCTGCCTAGGGAAGGTGAGGGCCAGCAAGAGCTTTCAGGGCTAGCCCCTTTGGTGTGGGAGCAGTGGCTGGACGTTTCCGATTTGGGAGCTGGGCTCTGGCTGTGCCGGGAAGGAACGTCCCCACTGTGCTGTGCCTAGGAAGCTGAGAGGGCCAGGGCTTGTGGGGCTGTGGAAGGGCTGCCTAGGGAAGGTGAGGGCCAGCAAGAGCTTTCAGGGCTAGCCCCTTTCATGTGGGAGCAGTGGCTGGATGTTTCCGATTTGGGAGCTGGGCTCTGGCTGTGCCTAGAAGGAACGTCCGCAGAGTGCTGTGGCTAGGAAGCTCAGAGGGCCAGGGCTTGTGGGGCTGTGGAAGGGCTGCCTAGGGAAGGTGAGGGCCAGCAAGAGCTTTCAGGGCTAGCCCCTTTCGTGTGGGAGCAGTGGCTGGACGTTTCCGATTTGGGAGCTGGGCTCTGGCTGTGCCGGGAAGGAACATCCCCACTGTGCTGTGGCTAGGAAGGTCAGAGGGCCAGGGCTTGTGGGGCTGTGGAAGGGCTGCCTAGGGAAGGTGAGCGCCAGCAAGAGCTTTCAGGGCTAGCCCCTTTGGTGTGGGAGCAGTGGCTGGACGTTTCCGATTTGGGAGCTGGGCTCTGGCTGTGCCGGGAAGGAACGTCCCCACTGTGCTGTGCCTAGGAAGCTGAGAGGGCCAGGGCTTGTGGGGCTGTGGAAGGGCTGCCTAGGGAAGGTGAGGGCCAGCAAGAGCTTTCAGGGCTAGCCCCTTTCATGTGGGAGCAGTGGCTGGACGTTTCCGATTTGGGAGCTGGGCTCTGGCTGTGCCTAGAAGGAACGTCCGCAGAGTGCTGTGGCTAGGAAGCTCAGAGGGCCAGGGCTTGTGGGGCTGTGGAAGGGCTGCCTAGGGAAGGTGAGGGCCAGCAAGAGCTTTCAGGGCTAGCCCCTTTCGTGTGGGAGCAGTGGCTGGACGTTTCCGATTTGGGAGCTGGGCTCTGGCTGTGCCGGGAAGGAACATCCCCACTGTGCTGTGGCTAGGAAGGTCAGAGGGCCAGGGCTTGTGGGGCTGTGGAAGGGCTGCCTAGGGAATGTGAGCGCCAGCAAGAGCTTTCAGGGCTAGCCCCTTTGGTGTGGGAGTAGTGGCTGGACGT